>NC_056670.1:48805458-49412402 GCF_018350195.1 Panthera tigris
TTCTTTTTTCATTATATACTGTTTCTCTTTATCCCTGGTAATTTTCATTGTTCAGAAGTCTACTTTGTCTGATATTAATACAGTCACTTCAGATTTTTGTTTACTGTTCCATGTTATATCTTTTCCTATCCCTTTATCTAAAACTCCCTATACAGATTTTCTTGTAGATACTGGGTCTTTTTTAAAGCCATTCCAACAATTGCTGTTGTTTAATTGGTTTGTTTATGCCATTTATATTTCATGCCAAAGAGTTAACACAGCAGGCCTGAGCCTGCTAACTTTATCAAGGCCTGCTTGCAAGGCCAGCCCTTGGCTGGTATCTGAGAACATGCCTGGTAAATGGCTGCCTACACTTATAAAAAACTTTCCCTAAATGGTAAGGGTAGCTCACTGCACCTAAACAAACGTGTATGCTGACCACCTGCTTTCCTTCTGGACGTCTGGGATTTCAGTGACTGCCCCGAGTAACACTGGTACTTTGTGCCTCCGTGATTGACTTCTGAGAAAGATCCCGAATTCCTAGCTCTGGTGAGCTTCCCTCATAACAACAACTTGTTGCTGGGAGAATTCAGAGCATCCTGTGTGACTCCACTAAGAGGACTCTGGGAAGCTCAGGCCTGGTTTCTTCCAGACATCACCCCATGAACTTTTGCTGATTCTGTTTTGCATCCTCATAATGTAAATATATCTTAGCCACAAGTACGACTATATCCTGAGTCCTATGAACCTTTCTGTGAAAAATCGTTTATTTTAATTTGGTAATAGAAATTTTAGTTAAGTGTTTCACTCAGCAAAACACACCTAAAATAAACTAACAGTAAAAAGAAAGTTTTAAATTGAGGCTTCACAATTTCATATAATCACAAAGACCAAAACCCTACAGTATGAATATTATGTTTCAATTTTCAAATTTAATGTTATAAAACCTTAACTTACCTTAGAAGAAAAGATTAGGGGGCACCTGGCTGGCTCAGCTGGAAGGGCATGCGGCTCTTGATCTTGGGGTCATGAGTTTAAGCCCCGCGTTGGGTATAGAGATTACTTAAATAAAAATAAAACTTAAAATATATATATTAGAATGAAAAAAATCAAAATCTTAAAATATTATGACTCTAATAGCTATAATTGAATTTTTCAAAAGCATGTCTCTTGACTGTGTTTAGAGCATCATGGCATAAAAGTTTTATTTCACATAATCATTTTAATATGCATATATAATTGCTGACTTACACTACCACAATATAAATTGAAATAAGCTCAAAATGCAAGAGACATTTTGAGGCATTACAAAATATTAAAAAAAAATTTTTTTTAAATGTTTTATTTATTTTTGAGACAGAGAGAGACAGAGCATGAGCAGGGGAGGGGCAGAGAGAGAGGGAGACACAGAATCCGAAGCAGGCTCCGGGCTCTGAGATAGCAGCACAGAGCCCGACACGGGGCTCGAACTCATGGACCCTGAGATCATGACCTGAGCTGAAGTCGGACGCTTAACCGACTGAGCCACCCAGGCGCCCCGGCATTACAAAATATTAAAAAGGCAATTTTTAAAAAATACTGATTTCACAAGTTCATGGTGCAAATCTGTTACACAGCTTCCACTTCTGTAATAACAGCTGCTCATTGTATAAGCTTAGACTTCAGTCAGTGGAGTTTTCCTATAAAACTAGCTATCTCAGGGGTAGCTGGGTGGCTCATTCAGTTGAGTGTCTGACTTCAGCTTAGGTCATGATTTCACAGTGCGCAGGTTCGAGCCCAGTGTTGGACCCTGTGCTGACACCCCAGAGCCTGGAGCCTGCTTTAGATTTTGCGTCTCCCTCTCTCTGCCCCTCCCCTGCTTGCACTCTGTCTCTCAAAAACGAATAAACACTAATTTTTTTTAAAGAATGCAATGCATTTAAAAAAATGAATTGTATTTTTTATAGTAGCAATAAAATATGTGGAAATCTAATTAAAAAATATAATACTATTGGGACACCTGGGTGGCTCAGTCAGTTGAGCAGCTGACTCTCAATTTCAGCTCCAGCCATGATCCCAGGGTGGTTAGACCGAACCCCCTATAGGGCTCCATGCTCTGCTTAGGATTCTCTCTCTCTGTCCCTCTACCCCTCTCCCCTGCTCACACTCTCTCTCTCAAATTAACAAATATTGTTTTAAATAACAATACCATTTATGATAGCTCAGCAAAATCAAAATTACTTAGGTATTTAACAAACATAACAAAACATATGGAGGACTGGTATGCTAAAAACTACAAAAAACTTATGAAAGAAATCTAAGATCTAAGTAAATGAACAGACGTACTATGCTCAGAGATTGGAAGACTCAACATAGCAAAGACAGATGTCAATTCTCTCCCAAAATGATATATAGGTTTCACATATTTCCTATCAAAATCCCAGCAATATTTTTTATAAAATATAAACAACTGTTCTAAAATGTATATGAGGAGAGCCTGGGTGGCTCAGTCAGCCAAGCATCTGACTCTTGATTTCGGCTCAGGTCATGATCTCGCAAACCTTGGGATCAGTCTGAGTTGGGCTCCCCACTGATAGCCTGATAGCATGGGTCCTGTTCAGGATTCTCTCTCTCCTCTCTTTCTGTCCCTCCCCCTGCTCATGCGCAGTCTCTAAATACATAAACAAACAAATAAACATTTAAAAGGGGGGGGGTGGCTCCTGTAAGTCAGCAGAACAGAGAAAAGAGTCCAGATCTAGACCCACACAGACAGGGCCATTTGATTTCTTACAATGGAGCAAAGGCAATTCAGGAGAGAAATAGTCTTTTCAACAATGGTGCTAGAACAATTGTATAGCCATTTTTCTTCATACCCATATCTATAAAGAAAAAAAAAAAGATGGGGTGCCCAGCTGACTCAGTCAGTAGAGCAAGCAACTTTTGATCTTGGGATCCTGAGTTTGAGCCTCACGTGTAGGGTACAGTTTACTTAAAATTTAAAAAAGTGGTTTTTAATTAAAAAAAAAAAAAAACAGAGAGAACCTTGAACTAAATCTCACACCTCATTAAAAACAAAAACAAAAAACTCAGAATGAAACTTAAATGTAAAATGTAAAGGTATAAAACTTTTAAAAGAAAATATAGGTGAAAAAATCAAGACCTAGTGTTATGCAAATAGATATAATACCAAAAGCAAGATCCATAAAAGAAAAAGTTGACAGACTTGACTTCATCAAAATTAAAAATTTTTTTGCTCTGGGGGCACCTGGGTGGCTCAGTCGGTTAAACAACTACTTCTGCTTAGGTCATGATCTCGCGGTTTGTGGGTTGGAGCCCCATGTGGAGCCTGCTTTGGATTCTGTGTCTCCCTCTCTCTGCCCCTTCCCCAGTCGCACTATGTCTCTCTCTCTTTCAAAAATAAATAAACATTAAAAAAAAAAAACAACTTTTCTGCCTGCAATACTGTGGGGGAGGAGCAGAGAGAGAGGGTGACAAAAAATCCCCATCAGGCTCCACACTGTCAGCGCAGAGCCCAATGTGGGACTCAAACCCACAAATCATGAGTTCATAACCTGAGCTGAAATCAAGAGTTGGACACTTAACCAACAGCCACTCAGGCACCCCATACAATATTAAGAGAAGATGAACTATAAACTGGAAGAATTTTTTTTTTTTTTTAAATTAGGCTTCATGCCCAGCACAGAGCCCAACATGGGGCTTGAACTCACAACCCTGAAATCAAGACCTGAGCTAAAATCAAGAGTCAGTTGCTTAACCAACTGATCCACCCAGGGGCCTCTGGAAGAAAATTTTGTAAATCACTCATCTGGACCTGTATTTAGAAAGTATAAGGAACTGTCAGATCTCAACAGGAAGGAAACAACCCAATTTTTTTTAATTTTTTTTTTTAACGTTTATTTATTTTTGAGACAGAGACAGACAGAGCATGAACAGGGGAGGGGCAGAGAGAGAGGGAGACACAGAATCTGAAACAGGCTCAAGGCTCTGAGCTGTCAGCACAGAGCCCGACGCGGGGCTCAAACTCACGGACCGTGAGATCATGACCTGAGCCGAAGTCGGACGCTTAACCAACCAAGCCACCCAGGCGCCCCTTCAACCCAATTTTTAAAAATGGGAAAAACACTTATTCAGATACGTACAAAGGGATATGGGGATGACAAGTTAAGTTCATGAAAAGATAATCATTAGCCATTAGTGAAATGCAAATTAAAGCCATGATAAAATATGGCCATATAGCCCATTAGAATGGCTAGAACAAATATTTTAAGTTTCTAAAATGACAATATCAAGTACTAGTGAAGATGTAAAGCAACTGGAACTCTCATGCATTGCTAATGGGAATGCAAAATGGTACACACACTGGAAAAGTTTAGTAATTGCTTATAAAGTTAAATACTTTATAATCTAGCAATCCCACTGGGGTTAGGGAGGTAAATTGGTACGACTATTTTAGAAAGTATCTTTATGGGGGTGCCTGACTGGCTCAGTCATTAAGCGACCGACCGACTCTTGATTTCAGCTCAGGTCATGATCTCAGGGTCGTGAGATTGAGCCCCGAGTCCAGATCTGTGTTTATAGCATGGAGCCTGCTTGGGATTCTCTCTCTCCCTCCCTCTCTGCTCCTCCCTGCGCACACACACTCTCTCTCAAAAATAAACTAAAAAAAATAAAATAAAATGATAGTATCTTTATGTGACGAAGTTGAATGTGGGCAATCCCTATAACCCAGGAATTCCACTGCAGGTATAATCTAAAGTAAATCTGGCACATGCGCTCCAGAAGACATATGCTGGTTCAAAGTACCATTGTTTATCATATCCCAAAATGGAAATAACTTATATGTCCTTTAACAGAATAGTGAAGAAATAAGTTGTTGCCTGCTTATTAAACGGAATATCATAGGGCACCTGGGTGGCTCAGTTGGTTAAGCTTCCGACTCCAGCTCAGGTCATGATCCTGAGGTTCTTGAGTTTGAGCCCCTCACAGGGCTCTGTGCTGACAGCTCAAAATCTGGAGCCTGCTTCAGATTCTGTCTCCCCCTTTCTCTGCCCCTCCCTGACACCCCTGCCCTAAGGAAGGGATTCCTCACACTTGGTCCCTCTGGATCCTCCTGTCTCCATCTCCCCAGACAGAATAGCGATTCCCCCACTGGAGCCAAGAACCTTGGCTAGCTCTACAACGACCCCCCCACACACACACACACACACTCCAAACCCCAGTCCCATTGTCCCCACCCCCAGAGGGCCCAATTCTCTGCAGGTCCCCCTTGTACGACCCTCAGCCTCGGACCCGCCGCCCGTCCCGCCCCTCACATCGGACTCCGAGTCTCCACGCTCTCGCTCTTCTTCACATTCCGCACCTTGGTCGTCCCTCTGAGCACCCAGGGAAGGATGGAACACTGGGGACTAGGCATCTGTAGCTAAGGCAGTTGGCGCTTGTTTATTATCACCATGGAAACCCCTGGCATTGCTCCCCTGGCGGGGCCTCCGAAGGGTGGGGTCTGGCGCGCGGTAGCGCCCCCCCCCCCCCGCCCTTCGGGCACACGCAGCGCTTCCGGCAGCCCCGCTGTTCTGGGCTTGCCGGGTCTCCGCTCCACCCTGCACCCCCAGCACCCGGGAGCACCAGCACCGGGAGCCCGCGCCCCCGCTCCGCTTCCATATTCTCGCCAAACCCCACCTTCTTCCCCAGGAAGATGGAGCGGGAAGGACTTAGCGCGGCGGGGCAGGCCCTCAGTGGCTGGCTCCGGGGGCGGGGCCGCGAGGGCGCCATTGTGACGCGCCTGAAACGGAGCGGGGATTGGTCTGCCAAGCGTGGGCGGAGCCAGGGCCTGTGGGTGCGGACAGTGAGGTAGGGGAGTGGCGCCGCAGAACATTCCTGAGTCGCTGAGGCTGCCCACTGAGAAGCACTTCAAAGGGCGGGCCCCAAAGATGTCTAGATAGAAGACCACCGTGAGAGGAGATATGGAGTCGTTTCCTGTCGAGGGAGAAAGAGGGAACCAGGAACACCAGAGACATAAAGGCTGCTCAGAGGGCAGAGCATGAGGAGTGGGTGCAGGTTGTGCTCCCAGCTCTTGGGTTCCTACTCCGCACTGTCAGGTAGCTTCACCTGGCTCTAGGTTCCTCTGGAGAACAGGGCTTTGGCTTCTGGCCCGGTTCTCAGAGACAAAGCGCTGGGGTAGAGGATGTCATCGCTAAGATCTTCATTGCTGGAGAAAAGCGCCAGTTCGATGTCGTTTGAGTTCCTCCTACATCCAGGCCACCAGTGTTTCTGCTCTCAAGACAGACTGAATTTGTACACAGTCGTAATTAGCAGTATGGGGGGCCAAAAGTTGTCATATTTCTGTAGCAAAAGCTGCTAAGCAGTCTTCTTTTGCTTTTCATCTTTAAAAAAGATTTTTCTTCAATGTTTATTTTTGAGAGACAGAGTGTGAGTGGGGGAGGGGCAGAGAGAGAGAAGGAGACACGGAATCTGAAGCAGGCTCCAGGCTTTGAGCTGTTAGCACAGAGCCAGACTTGGGGCTCGAACTCAGGAACCATGAGGACATGACCTGAGCCAAAGTTCAGGCTTAACCGACTGAGCCACCCAGGTGCCCCTGTTTTGTTTTGTTTTGTTTTGTTTTGTTTTAATCCTTCATTGTTTGATCATAACTACGCGTAGTCTTTGGTGGGCATCACCAATATGAATAAACTCCTATTTCAGAATTACACGTAAGCAGGGGCGCCTGAGTGGCTCAGTCGGTTGAGCGTCCGACTTCGACTTAGGTCATGATCTCACAATTCGTGGATTTGAGCCCTGCGTCAGGCTCTGTGCTGAGAGTCCAGAGCCTGGAACCTGCCTCAGATTCTGTGCCTCCCTTTCTCTCTGCCCCTCCCCTGCTTGCACTCTCTCAAAAATGAATAAACGTTTCAAAAATGAAAAAAATTAAAAAAAAGAATTATACGTAAGCATACACAAAAAATAAAACCTTACAGGCTATAATGAGAAATCAAAACATTAAGGTGAATGGTAAAATGGGGCAAGGTCTTTGTATATAAAAAGCTTGCATGTGAAATGCAATGTGGCTTGTGTGTTGGGTTCTAGAATCATTGAAAGACATTAATGGTAAAACCAAATTAAAATCTATAGATTAAGAGTATTCTACCAATGTGAATTTCTTAGTTTTGACAAAGGTGCCATGGTTATATCAGACATTAAATATAAGAGAAATAGTAAAGGGTATGCAGGAATTCCCTATACTATCTTTGCACCTTTTCTGTAGATTTAAAATTATCCCAGGGGTGCCTGGGTGGCTCAGTCGGCTAAGTGTCCTACTCTGGATTTCGGCTCAGGTCATGATCTTCACAGATTGTGAGTTCGAGCCTGACGTTGGGGCTCTGCGCTGACAGTGCTGAGCCTGCTTGGGATTCTCCCTCTCGCTCTCTCTGCCCCTCTCCCGCTTGCATGTTTATTCATTCTTACTCTGTCTCCCTCTCTCAAAATAAATAAATAAGCTTTAAATAACCAAACTCTATCTTTGAAAAATAAAGTAATCCCATAATAAAAATTTTATTTTAAAAAAAGTATGAACAATTATCCTCCAGGAAAAGAGTTTTATTTTTGCACTCAGAGCGCTGGTGATAGTTATTATAACTTGAGTGATCTAGGTATGAGGGACAAAAATACAGTCAACAACTCTTTTGCCTCAATTCCAGCTTTTGGTTCTTCCCTACCCAACATTTCAGAGTTCCTTCCTTGGTCCCCACACACCTCTCTGGTGTGTAGCCATCAGTCACTGCAAGTGACCATACCTGGTCCAGGTACTGCCCCACTACTTTGTTGTGACATGGAAATAAGTCATTCCAGCATTCCTGACTGCTTCCTGAATGGAAGCTGTAAGTGGTAAGAACCACAAAGGTATGGGAGAAGTTGTGTCAAGGCATTTTCAAATTAAAGAAGAAGGAAACTGCCACTTTTACTCTGAAAACACATGAGCCTATCTCCTGAGCTTTCCTCAGTGAAGTGTTTCTCATGTGGCCCCCAGCCTTCACCCCAGGCACAGGAGTTAATTGACACTGTAATGGAAGGCATAAGACTGTAATACACCAAGAAAACATGGAAACCAGATAGTCACTGGGGAACTAGGTAGAACAGCCCAGCTTTTCGCTGTAAAGGTGACTAGAAGTTTTCATTCAGGGAATCCTCCCATAGTAAAAGAAAGATAGATATAAATATTAAGAGCAGAGGGTGTAAATATTAAAACAACCGGGACTCAGAGATAAGTTTATCTTCTGGAATCTGGCGATTTTCATTATGCTGTAGGAGTGGAGGCTCCCAGTATAGCAGTACTGTCCAATAGAAACATAATGTGAGCCACATATGTAATTTAAAATTTTTCTAGGAGGTGCATTTACAAAAGTAAGAAGAAACAAGTAAAATTAATTGTTTAATGTTTGTTTATTTTAAGAGAGAGAATCCCAGGCAGGCTCCACACTGTCATCACAGAGGCTGATGTGGGACTCAAACTCACAAACTGTGAGATATGAACTGAGCCAAAATCAAGAGTCAGATACTTAGCCAACTGAGCCACCCAGGTGCCCCTCAGGTAAAATTAATATTAATGTTTTTATTTGTTTCAGTATATCTAAAATATTATATATGCAGTCAATGTATAAAATTATCAATGAGACATTTTATATTATTTTTTACTGGATTAGACCTTTGAAACCTGATGTGTTTTTTCCACTTACAGCACATGTCAATACGGATGTTAAATTTTTATTGGTAAAATTTACATTTATGGGGCGCCTGGGTGGCTCAGTGGGTTGAGCGACCGACTCCGTCTCAGGTCATGATCTCGTGGTCTGTGAGTTCCAGCCCTGCATAGGGCTCTATGCTGACAGCTCAGAGCCTGGAGCCTGCTTCCGACTCTGTGTCTCCCCCTCTCTCTGCCCCTCCCCCACTCATGCTCTGTCTCTCTCTGCCTCAGAAATTAATAAACATAAAAAATTTTTTAAAAATTTACATTTAGAAAAGTAGATTCGCATATCCATGTTGTTCCAAACATAGTTAAAAGTTTTCCACTAACTGAATTGAGTATCAGTATTTAAATTTATTTTTTAAATCAGTATTTAAATTTGAAATAAGACAAGGATGTGAAAAAATTGGAACTCTTGTGTGTTGCCAACAGGAATGCAAAATGGTATAGCCACTATGGAAAGCAATATGGAAAATCCTCAACCATATAATCCCGCAATTACATTTCTGGATATACACTCAAAATAATTGAAAGCAAGGTCTGAAAGAGATATCTGTACACCAATGTTCATAGAAGCATTACTTAACAATAGTCAGAAGGTGATAGCAACCCAATTTATTGATAGATGAATGAATAAACAAAATTTGCTATATCCATACAATAGAATATTATCCCACTTCAAAAGAGAAGGAGATTCTGAGACATGCTACTATGTGGATGAAACTTTAGGACATCATGCTACATGAAATAAGCCATCACAAGTTGAGTACTGCATGATTCCACTTACATCAGGTATCAAAAGTACTCAGATTTATACACCAGAAAGAAGAGCGGTGATGTTGCAAGGAACCGTGGGGAGGCAGGAAATGGGGGAATTGTTTAATATGTGTAGAGTTCCAGACTTTCAAGATGAAAAGAGTTATGGAGATTGGTTGCTCAACTTTATTACTATTTTTTTTTTAAGTTTTATTTTATTTTTGAGAGAAAGAGCATGAGCAGAGAAGGGGCAAAGAGAGAGGAAGAGAGAGGATCCCAAGCAGGCTCCGAGCTGCCAGTGCAGAGCCCAACAGGGGGTTCGATCTCACAAACAGCAAGATCATGACCTGAGCCAAACTGGACGCTCAACCAACTGAGCCACCCAGCCGCCCATGCACGACGTTAAATGTATTTAACATCACAAATCTTAGAAAATGGTTAAGATGGCCAAATTTTGATTGTATTTATTTAGAGAGAGAGAGCACACATACACAGGAGGGGCAGAGAGGGAGAGAGAGAGAATCCTAGGCAGGCTCTGCTCTGTGAGCAAAGATCCCAATGCACGGCTCAGCTCACGAACCATGAGATCATGAACTAAGCCAAAGTCAGACGCTTAGCCAACTAAGCCACCCAGGAACTCCATAAGATGGCCAATTTTATGTTGTGTATTTTACCACAGCTAAAAAGTTAGAAGGGCGCTCTGTGCTGACAGCATGGAGCCTGCCTGGGATTCTCTGTCTCCCTCTCTCTCTGCCCCTCCCCTGTTCTTTCTCTCTTAAAATAATTAAAATAAAGTAAACATTAAAATAAAAAGTCAGGGGCATCTGGCTGGCTTAGTCAGTAGAGCATGTGACTCTTGATCTTGGGGTCATGAGTTGGAGCCCTATGTTGAGTGTAGAGATTACTTTTAAACATAAAAAATAAAAATATTAAAATATTAAAATAAAAAGTCATGTCGTCAGTCACACTAGCCACATTTCACATGCTCAATAGCCTTGTGTGGCTAAATGCCCCCTTATCACACAGTGCAGCTTTAGACTAAGAAAGGAGGAACTGAAATGCTACTATCTTCAACTGCCACTTTGAAAGGGTTTCTCCAAGGCTGGCTCTGCTGTAAGCCACCGCCTTTCTCCCCTGTGCCTGGAGGGCTAGAACCTGTTACTTAAGTCTTGCCTGTGTTAAATACTCACACTATTACTGCAGAATAAGCTTCGGTTTCCTTTAGGGAGTCTCACTTGAATACAGAGGGCAGGGCAGCCTTCTAATTATTGGCTATCCACTTTGACTCTGTGGGTGTAATATTTCTCAAAGAGAGGTGCAAGAGACTTCTGCTAACTCCAGTTGTCACCCTGTGAAATTGTATCCCAAAGTGGATTATTTAACACTGAAATCACTGTGATCCAACGAATAAGATTTGAGAGCAACTTGTATTAAGTCTCATTTGTGAATAGCACAGAGATTTGACCCCTTAGGGACAGAAAGAAGGGTGAAGGAGATATGAGATTTGCTCTCGACTTTCTCTCTAGGGCTTAAATGTGGTTGACTTTTATTTACAGTTGTTAATATACTTTAAGTTTCCTATCAGGTGCTTATATTTTAGACAAGGATTGATTAGAGTTGTTTTTATAGTAATTTTTGTATTTTATTACCATGTGATCTAATCACATTTTACAATTTCAAGGTCTTTTTAGTTAACTTGTAGCTCCTGAGAATTTTTATTCTTTTCTGAAAGGGCATAATATGTGATAAGCCTGATAAGACACACATTGTGCCTTTTCAGAAAAGAATGAAAATCCCTTGGCTTGGTGATAAGCTCTCTAAATGCAAGGACAGAACAATTTAATTCTTTTTGTCTTCCATACCATTAAGCACAGGGCTCAAGTTCTCAGTAAGTATTTGCTAATGGCTAGACATACTTCTTCTGCAGGTGTTCATGTGTGTTTTAAATGAAAATACCTAGTTTTATTTAACAAGGTTTAAATGTCTTTGTTGCTCACCAGTAATCAAAGGCAGGTGCCAAGTTTAGCTTAGTTACTGAGTATCCAGGGCAGTTGGAATGGTCTCCAGCTTGAAGGAAGGGCCCAAGTAGTATTGAATAGATAAATAAATGAAACTAACTGCTTTTTAAAGTGAACTGCTCTAAAATGAGTCGAGGTGGTGCCTGCCTGACTCAGTCTGTAGAGCATGGGACTATTGGTCTCAGGGTTGTAAATTTAAGCCCCTTGTTGGGTGGAGAGATTACTTAAAAATAAAATCTTTTTTTTTTTTAATTTTTTTTTTTTTACGTTTATTTATTTTTGAGACAGAGAGAGACAGAGCATGAACAGGGGAGGGGCAGAGAGAGAGGGAGACACAGAATCTGAAACAGGCTCCAGGCTCTGAGCTGTCAGCACAGAGCCCGATGCGGGGCTCGAACTCACGACTGCGAGATCATGACCTGAGCTGAAGTCGGTCGCCCAACCGACTGAGCCACCCAGGCGCCCCAAAAATAAAATCTTAAAAGAAAGAAAGATGTACATTATGGGGCACCTGGTTGACTCAGTGGGTAGAGCATGCAACTCTCGATCTCGGGGTTGTAAGTTCAAGCCCCATGTTGTGTGTAGAGGTTACTTAAAAACAAAATCTTTAAACAAATAAAAATAAATAAAATGAGCAGATAATCGCATGTATTAATCCTTAGGAAGAACTCTCCTATAAATATTTTAAGTGTTAAAAAATACAGCAAAAGTGAGGTTTTTGACATCCTCTCGGATTTTATAAACATAAAGTCACATTTAAGGGGCACAATTGTCTGAGTACATTCAGCACCCAGAAGAGCCATGCTCACGGGAGCTCAGCCACGGAAATAGGGGCCTCTCTGTCAGCTGTGGTGAAGATGAATGAAAACCAACTTTGTGACTCAGCCAACGTCCCAATAGGAAATGAAGAGTTTATAGTTCACATTCTCAGGAAATGCCAAAACATTTTTCATTGTACTTACAGAATTCAGTAGATTTATTTATAGATTCAATATTCATGACTGCATTGTAAATTGAGTCAGGTTGCCCTCTCACTTAGAAGATAATACGAAGGCCTTTACCAATAGTAACTTGTTGGTTGTCAATTAACAGAAGTCAGACTGGCCAGGACAGAAGAGAGTCACTGGTAAGACCCCTTATTTCACTGTTCAGATTCAGCCCAGGGAAGTTAAATGACTTTTGCAAAGTCACCCAAATAGTAAATTATTGCACAGAACCCGGAAGGCTTGGGACCCATTCTAGCGATGTTCCTCTTAAGCCAGACTGATTCTTTGCTCTATGTGTAAGTGTGCTTGTGTGTTCCTCACTTTGTACAGTAGTGTGGGACTGTCAAGGTGACCATGCAAGCTGAAATGATGCAAAGCGATCTTAGTGCTCAATGGGGAAAAATTATTATTATAAATTATTATAAATATTCTTATTTCTGTGATAAAAATTTTTGCCAAAACATTAAAAACTCTGACAGTAATAAGTGTACTGGAAAATGAAAACAACACTAAAAGTAATATTTATTTTGTATTCTGGAACCTATTAGAAATATTGAGAATTAAAGTGTTTTATATGTAAAAACTTACCACGAGTAGTCTGAACAATGCTCGCTTCTTATGTTCATTGTATAGCTTATGACAGAAAGAGCATCTTTTTAATTCCTTGGCCAACTGTCATACTCCTTTATAGATTTGGATCACCTTCCAACATCTTATCATTTGCACTTTTAATGTCAAGAAATATCTCCAAGAATCCTCTAGCACAAAGTTATTTTGCCAGCATCACTTCCTCTAGGACACCTTTAACCTTTTCATCACAAATACTTTTTTTTATGTTAACTTCTCTTTCAAGAAGTCCCCCTGGCTGCAGATCTGGAGTCTCTTGAACACCAGCAATGTCAACATTCCCCCTGTCAGCTCTTTTGGCTATAACTCCATTTACACTCAGTTCCAATTTCACTCCCAGCATTATCATTTTTCACTTATTTGCTGCACTTTTGTCTTTGTTGGTCAATTCTCTCTTTTGATCATCCATTTTTTTTTTTTTTTTTGAAATGTCACATAGTTTTATTTTGGGAGACAAGAGGTGACCCAGTCACATGCTTTTCTGTCCATATGTGAGCTGTACAACAGACTCACAGTGATGATCACTGACAGAGAACTTACATGCCTTGTCACTTATCATAATACACATCTGTTACGTATGTAGTGGTTTATGGCCTGAAGAGCCAGCAGCCAAAGTTTATATTTTATGCAATTACAGTTAATACACTGTGGTAACTAAAATTTGAACCATCTTGTTGAGGGACTAATATGTAACTAAACCATGGTAAGTGTAATTTGTGCATAAGGGAACCCTACAAAGTGAGGGCTGGCTGTGTCCAGGTGCAATTAGTAGAGAGTTTAAGAGGAATATAGACTTGAAGCTTTGACAGACTGGTTTAAATCCAGGATAACCGTCGTCGTCAACCTTTTAAAAGAAAAAGGTAAGCAATTCAGCCAGCAAAATTGAGGTCATTGGGAATGGCAGAGGAATTGCAATTCAGAACAAGCACGCTATGGCAAACCATAAGGAAGTACAGAGAACAATGGAGGAGAGCATCCTTTTATAGAGGAAAGGAGGAAGTTGGGAAGGGGTGTTTTGAACAAAGTTCATTGGAGGAAAATGAGAAGTCATTGGCTGCAGGTGAAAATGAAAGGCACCTTTCATTGGTGGCTGAGACGAGAGGAAGTCTTCCTTCCTGCTGGATTATGCAAACTGTGAGGAGTGGCTTGTGTGACAGCCTTCCCTTCATGGCTTCCTGACTAATTTTGAGTTAGTTTTCCTTAACACCTTTTCACACCCTTAGGCAAGTCCTTCACCTGTAAAATTAGACAAAACTATCCCATCTCTCAGGGTTACTGTGAGAAGTAGTGATCATATCAAGATTTGATTTCACTTAGCATTGGGCAGATGCCTGCCAGGCTTAGCAGCAGAAATGGAATCTTAATTTTCCATAGACAATTCCAAAATTACTTTTACATTCTTATTGTAATTAAACAGGGAGATAAAATACTTTATGGAAGCATATCACTCCCTTTCTTGCAGTCCAAAACCTCTTAAGACTACTTAAGGTGTCTGTCTAGTTTTGAGGAGGTAGGGAAGGAAGAATATCTAAAGGAAGGTATGCTGTAGCTGTCTTAAGAGGACTGCCTTATTCTGGGGAGGGAGGAGATGGAACTAGGGTGTTAGATGAAGAAAGGGATGGGATTTTGTGCACTGATCTGTGTTTCTCTGAGTCATATCTACATGGTATCTTTATTATTTGGTTTGCAATAATGTCCAGAACATGAGCCAGTCTATTAACAAGTGCAAGAATAAATACATTCCAGGGGCCCCTGGCGGGCTCAGTCGGTAAATCATGCGACTCTCAATCTTGAGTAGTGAGTTCCAGCCCCATGTTGGGGTATAGAGATTACTTAACAAACAAACAAACAAACAAAAAACATTCCAGTAACAAGTAACATAGTAACATTACCTTTTTTCACATCTATAATTTTAGTTTACCACTGTTCTTTCTCAGTGTGTGTGTGTGTGTGTGTGTGTGTGTGTGTGTGTGTGTGTGTGTTTGTGTGTGATAGGCATTAAGGATAACAAGGTAGATGACTCATAGTCTTTATTAACACTTTATTCCCAGTGCATATAAGATGGTCATTGAGAAAGTGTAAGAACTTTTTCTCTGATGAGGGGCTTGCTCCTCAGGTTCTGGTGATAGCCAATGAAATTAACATTGATAATAGGTAGTTAAGACCTGTAAGAGCAAAGAGAGACAACTTATTGCACTAGGGCCCCCAGATGACCTACAAGTGAGGTTGCTACAATGAAGCCCCTAAGTTTGGAGTGTGATGCTTGCTCAGCGCTTTGAGATGATCTCCAGTGCTTACAACCTTGACAAAATATAGACTTTGGATAAGAAATGCCTGAGAGTTCTCCCTACCACTTTTTTTTTTGTTTGTTTGTTTTGGTTTTGGTTTTTTTTGTTTTTTTTTTTTTTTTGTTACTGAGATGTGGCCTCAAGTGTTTTGGGTCCATGCACTCTCCCTCTGACATGGGAAACAATCATCAAGGATGGTCCTTCCTTGAAATTAGGGAAAAAAGGCTACTGAATTTGGAAAACCTAAGTCTTGATCAGTGATGCTTTCAGAGACCAATCTTGACCAAAAAAGAGAATGTGAAAATTAATAAAGGAAACCTGAACTAAAATTGGAGTTGGGAAGACTTCTAGAGGAAACTCTTACCCCCTATCACTGGTCAGTTACCCCAAAGAAAAGGAGAGATACCTTGCATCTCCAACTGGAAGATGTCACTACTTTACTACCCTAGCAAGAGAAAAGAAGATGTTCTCCTGCCCAGCAACAAGCCCAGCCAACAGAAAATGCTGTAGCTCAGCCAATGAGAAGCCTTGTCACCCTGAACTCTTTCCTACCAGAACTTTCATTTTTCCTTTGCCAATGACTTTCTTGCCCAACCCTCCTTTCTATAATAGCCTTCCATTTTGTAGAACTCCTTGAAGTTCTCTCTCTGCTTGCTGCCCAATTCATGACTCACTTGATAAAGCCAATCCATCTTCAAGTTTACTCAGTTATATTTTGGTTTTCTTAACACGAGAAACCAGGAAGAAAGGACAAAGGGCGGGAATAATTGCAGTTGGTGGTTATCCGAATATTCAGAAGAGTGTGAGCATGAAGGAAACCTTGTTAACACTTTTAGGTACATCCTTGTAGAGCTTTTTAATGTATGTAGATATATATTGTACATTTGATGACAATAGCAAAATATATCATTTTAGGAAAATGTTCACAGGACTACTTTTTTTAAAAAAAGATTTCTACTGTGGCACCTGGGTGGCTCAGTCAGTTAAGCAGCCAACTCTTCATTTCCTCTCAGGTCATGATCTCACGAGCCCTGCATTGGGCTCCATACTGACAGCTCGGAGCCTGCCTGGGGATTCTCTCTCTGCCCCTCCCCTGCTCGTGCTCTCTCTCTCAAAATAAACTTAAAAAAAATGTCTGCTGCCACATGTCTGGAAAGCAGCAGAATCAACTGCTTATCAGATCAGGTGATTTATCTCTTCCAGTGTATTAAGCAGGAGGGCACTAAGAACTCAGCTATGTCATTAAATACCCATCTATTGTGTAAGTGCAACTAAAAATTTTGGGCGGCTTTCCATATCTATCAAGGTTCAAAGACAAGAAGAGTACCACCAGAGAATGTGTATATATATAATTTTTTACAGGGATTTGAAAATTATACTACTGTGGGAGCTGGTTAAGCAGTCTCTGTCTATAAGGGAAGGTGGATATGAAGTCGGCAACAGCCAGAATGGCTGGAACTCACAAGTCAGAGATGAAGCTAAAATTCACCTTAGCTCTCCTTGTTCTTGCCTCTGACCTTGGTAGTGTGGGTATCCAGTAGAAGACCCTTCCTTCCTGAGCTAAACACACACCTGGCCCGGGAGTGGGGAAGTAAACAGAGGCCGCAGGGGAAGGACAGCAGCTATAAGGCTAGGTGCTGCCACCCACCTAGGAGGATAAGGAACCGCAGGTCCTACTGCCTGAAAGCTCACACAAGGATCTCTCTTGAAATCCCTACCCCAAATGGAAATACACAGGGAAGGGAATTCTGGGCAATATCCTCCAGCTTAACCAGGTGGCTACACGTGAAGCCATTGACCCTGATTTCTTTATTGTGCCCCACGTGGCCTGCCCCTGGTATGCCCTGACAAGAGCAAGAGTTTAGGACATGTTAGTGATTCTTCATTTGAGGCTGTGATACAGGTTTTTTTGTTTTTTTGTTTGTTTTTTTGATAGGAAGAGAGCGCAAGCAGGGAAGGAGTGGGTGAAAGAGAATCTTATTAAGCAGACTCCATGGGACACTCAACTGACTGAGCCACCCAGGCACCCCAGTACAATTAATTTTTGTTTTTTTCTTCCTTGTACAGAAGAGTAAGCCCTATCCTTTCTATGTTTTTTCTGTCTCTTTCATTGCCACTCACATACCAAACCACTTTACTCAACTGATCTTTAACTTACAACTGTCCCCTCCCCCTTTTTTCTGTTGTAGATCAAAAACTTTCAAAGTTAACGTTATTTAAAAAAATTTTTTTTAATGTTTATTATTTTTGAAGGAGAGAGATACAGAACATGAGTGGGTGAGGGGCAGAGAGAGAGGGAAACACAGAATCCGAAGCAGGGTCCAGGCTCTGTCACAGAGCCCAGTGAAGGGCTCAAACTCATGAGCCATGAGATCATGACTGGAGCTGAAGTCGGACGCTTAACCAACTGAGCCACGCAGGTGCCCCTCAAAGTCAACATTATTAACAACTTCCATTGTGAAGATAAAGATCTGAAATTTGTTCCAATTTTGCACAATAAAATTTGGGGTTTATTTTTTTCATAAAGTAGTCAAAATGTACATGTTAACAGGATGCCATTGCTGCTTAATAACTCTCACGTGATTAAAGAAAAGAGAGAGAGAGAACTTCTAACAAAAGCATAGATCATGAAAATGCTTAGCATATATTCAGCCCTCACAGGGAGTGGAGCTCCCATGGCCTGTGCCCACACTTCTGTCCTATCACCTCTGCCCCACATGCAATGAGGCTCAGGAGTCATTGGCCAACTCTGGCCTCCTTTCTCACTTGCCCTTGGGGAGCACAAAGTCTGCCGTGAAGAACCAGAGGTAGGAGAGGCTGCTCCCTAATAAGGCACTAGTCCCCCAGAGGGGTGGGGATTGTGGGGCTGATGCAGTGACCTCAATTCAGGCTCCCTCCCACCCATCCAACCATGATGGTTTTGAAATAGAAGCCGCACTGAGAAGGAACTGTTTTCACCATATTACCTTGGGTGAGGTCAGATGCTGATCATAAGAGAGAAAAATGGGGCGCCTGGGTGGCTGAGTCAAGTTGAGCATCCAACTTTGGCTCAGGTCACGATCTCACTGTTCGTGAGTTCAAGACCTGCATCAGGCTTGCTGCTGTCTTCCTGTCATCCTGTCAGCCTTGCCAGCCTGTCAGCCTGTCAGCGCAGAACCCGCTTGGGATCTTCTGTTCCCCCTCTCTCTGCCCCTCCCCCACTTGTGCACTCTCAAAAATAAATAAACATTGAAACACAGAGAGAAAACAGCTTTATAGTTTTCTGTATTCAGCTCTCAAGGGAGAACACATGCCACCCAAGGACACTCAGGGGAAGCAAAGCACGGGGAAACTCCTCAAGGGCAAGCACCTTTATTGTGGCTTTTGCTGGAAGGAAAGGGTTAGACAGGGCAAACAGGTTTAAGATTGGCTAATTTGAATAATTTCAGTGGGCTCTGGGGCACAGGGGCTGTCCCAGGATGCCTGGTACTTGGCACTGGGGTAATTAGGGTGGGTGTTTTGTGGTCCAGAGTATATAAGTCAGATAAGCGAGATGTTTAGTGTTGCAGACTTAATGGGTTGTTTAGGAAGAGGAACTGACCAGCCTCTAGCCAGGGCCCCAAAACTGGATCAAGAGAGCACACAAGGACCCATACAAGCTTCTATCACAGCAAGCAATATTCTTTTTAAAAAGTTATGTAAATGAACACACATTTTGTTACTTCTCTGATACCAAAACTTTAATACTCCCTGCTGACTATATTATCTTCAAATTTTTTTCAAATTTTGAAATATTCCATCATTAAAAAATTGTATTATAGAAATTGTTTTTTAAAGAGTTGAAAACACCTTACAGCACTGGTTTAGCTGTAATTTTTTGTCCCCAAACAATGAAATAGTCAATATGTCAAAGTGTCAACATCTCTTACATCTGTACAATATCTAATTTTCTGCACGTTTTAAATATTCCATTTTTTTAAAAAAATGAAAGTTACTGGGGCACCTCAGTCGGTTAAGTGTCCAACTTCCGCTCAGGTCATGACCTCACGGTTTGTGAGTTTGAGCCCTGTGTCGGGCTTTCTGCTGACAGCCCAGAGCCTGGAGCCTGCTTTGGGATTCTGTGTCTCCCTCTTTCTCTGACCCTTCCCCACTCGTGCTGTATCTCCCTCTCTCTCTCTCAAAAATAAATAAATATTAAAAAAAATTTTTTTTTAAATGAAAGTTTCTAGGGCACCTGGGTGACTCAGTCAGTTAAGCATCTGACTTCAGCTCAGGTCATGATCTCACAGTTCGTGAGTTTGAGCCCTGCATTGGGCTCTCTGCTGTGAGCACAGAGCCTGCTTCTGATCCTTCTCTGCCCCTCCCCAGTTTGCACTCTCTCAAAAATAAGCATTAAAAAAAATTTTTTAAAAATGAAAGTTGCTGAGAGAAAAGGAGGCAGAGAGGAGCTGCAAGCTGTCTTGCATCTAGCACATCTTTTTTCTTTCCACTTTTTGAGATATAATTGACATCTTGATGTCAATCTTGACATACATCTTGATCCAAATGAAATTTTCTGACTCTCCTGAGGCCCCATAGAAATGAAGGCATCTAACTGTACATACTTTTGGATGGGAAAAGTCATAATCAAGCTAAAAGCTTACGACTCAGAATGAAGACAGATAGACCTTAGGTCACTAACGTCCAAACCAGGGCTTTTTCCTGGCTAGCCCCGTTGAAGAAATGGTCAAAGGGCAGCCACACGATATTGCCCAGTATCACCCAGTCCACCTGCAATCCTTTGCTAGGCAAAAAAACCCCAAAAAACAAAAAACAATTCAAGCAAGTAACTATCAAGCTAAGAGGGGTACTGTAATCCCTCTTTTACTACTTAATACAGAGTGCTATTTGAAGTAACTGCAAAGTAATCCCTGAACTGCAAATAACCCAGGGATCCAGCCTGCTGTAGTGGTGACTGACTTCGCCATTAGGTTAGCATTAGTGCTGCCTCAAAGGTGCATGTTTCTTTTTCTTTTTTATTGATGTAAAGTTGGTATATAACATTATATTCATTTCAGGTGTACCACATAATTCAACATTTGCATGTACTACAAAGTGATCACCACAGTAAGTCTAGTTACCATCGGATACCATACAACTGACCTCCTCCACAAAGACGCATTTTTCTGTATTGGTCAAGAAAATTATCCAGATGGGGCTATGACTGCTGAGCCAGCCTGCATCCCACCTGGGTTATGTCATCCCTCATCTCTGCCTACTAGAGCACCCGGCCGTAAAAAGAAACATTACATTTGGACAGGATCTATGCTGCTGCTGGACAATTCAATTTACTTTTTACTTCATTCTCTTTTCTCAATAGGAAATAGAGACAGAAACAGGGCTTGTGAGCCAGCCTGGACGATCTCTCTCTGTTGGGTTCAAGAGTGCAGCAGTTAAGAGTGCATACCATAGATTCAGAGCACCTCAGAGTGCCAGCGTTTAGACCTGCCATCCACAAGCTGAGTGACCTTAGGGACCCTGTACCTCAGTCTCCTTCCACTACATGGTGATGATGATAATAACATCTACCGCTGGGTTGCTATGATGGTTAAATGAGATTGAGTATTCAGATTGTCCCAGTGAAGGTACAATATATGTAAGCTATTGTTATTATCATTGCTTTTTGACAGATACTATGGCTTGGAGTAAAAGTCTTCTCTGAGCCTTGGGATTCTGCCTACCCATTGACACTCTCGTGGGGAAGGGGGGGGGCAAAGCTTCATGGGTAAAGTGTTCTTTGGAGAGATAGTAACTAGAAAATTTTAATGGACTCCAGGCAATGCAAACTTTTGCACCATTTGTTATGGACCAGTGGCTTCCACAAAGGAGCTTATTTTTTATTTTCTAGAGGGAGTGTGAGCGGGGGAGAGGAACAGAGAAAGAGAAATGTTTTAATGTTATTTTTGAGAGAGACAGAGTGCTAGTGGGGGGAGGGGCGGCGAGAGGGAGACACAGAATCCACAACAGGCTCCAGGCTTCAAGCTGTCAGCACAGAGCTGACACGGGTCTCAAGCTCACAAACTGCGAGATCATGACCTAAGCTGAAGTTGGATGCTTGACTGAGCCACCCAGGCGCCTCGAGAAAGAGAGAATCTTAAGCAGGCTCCATGCAGGCTCTGTGGAGCCTGCCGCAGGGCTTGTTCCCACAACCCTGGGATCATGACCTGAGCCAAAATCAAGAGTTGGACACTCAACAGACTGAACCACCCAGGTGTCCCAAGAAGCTTATTTTTAAAACTTAGGGCGCTTATTTTGAAAACTGAGAGGCACCTGGGTGGCTCAGTCCGTTGAGTGTTCAACTTCAGTTCAGGTCATGATTTCAAGGTTGGAGGGTTTGAGCTATTGTCAGCATGGAGCCCACTTTGGATCCTTTGTTCCCCTCTGTCCCTCCCTGCTTGTGAATGCTTGCTCTCTCTCTCAAAAAAAACAAAAACAAAAACAAAAACAAAAACAAAAAACCAAGACCTTAAAATATTTGTTGAAAGGTATTAAATTTGTGATAATCTATTTACATAAACAACAGAAATAAAAAGGTCAGTCTGTGAGAGGATACATCTTGGGATGATCTTCATTTGTGGTGAATTCAATTGTTTTTATTTTTTATTATTTTTTAAATGTTTGTTTATTTTTGACAGCATGAGCTGGGAAGGGGCAGAGAGAGAGGGAGACAGAGTATCCGAAGCCGGCTCTGCACTAACAATGGAGAGCCGGATGCGGGCCTCAAACTCATGAACCAAGAGATCGTGACCTGCACCAGAGTCGGGACACTTAACCAACCTAGCTACCCAGGCGCCCCTCAATCGTTTTTAAACCACAAACCTTAAAGGTGCATCTCTGTGCATGTACTCTCAACAATGAAAAAACAGGTCTCTGTAGATTTCAGAGCTTAGTTGAGACACTTTTGTGGACACGGAGGTGAAAACAATGGAGACCCCTAAGACTCCACAGCTGAGGTGATCCAAGTAGACCAGGTGTGGGCAAGTGTTTTCCAATTGGAGAGATGAACCGGACATTTGTGGAAAAGGCCTGGATCAGTGGCACTCGTATGAGCAATTCCAGCACTCGCTGTGAAAGGGGGTCTACATGTGACTGTGCTGGCTCTCATCTCTGAAAAAAATATAGTGGACACCTGGGATGACTCCTAGGGGCCAGAGGGAGACTCAAAATCAGTCCAAGGCCCTAGTCTTTTCATTCAGAGAAGCCCTCAAAGACTATTGAAGGGTCAAGTAGCCGATCTGGCACAGAGTCAATGAACTGTGTACATAAACACATCTTCTTGGATCTGGTTTCACAGTCCCTTCATTCTGAAGAACTGTTTTTTGGTAAAATTTTAATATTTGCCCCAGAGTGGCTGCTTACATTTTCTCTCCAGAAACAGACTACTCTACAGCATGAGCTGTGACAGTCATTGCGGGGTTTCCCAAGAATACCCACCTGATTTTTGTAGGACCCTTTCTCCTCAATTTTTGCCTTAATTTTCTCCTTGTACATTTTCATCTCTTCTGACGGCTCTTTTACTGTTTTCATTTTCTTTTCCCTGGAATCAACTTTTGTTTTTTGACAAACAGCTCCTTCCTCTAATATTGTCATCCACTCATCATCTGCCACTATTCCAAGCATTCTCTTAATTTAACCAGTTATTTTTTTTAATGTACTGTTTTTTTTTTTATTTATTTACTTTTGAGAGAAGAAACGGCCGAGAAAGCGGGAGACAGAGAATCTCACGCAGGATCTGCAATAACCAGAACCAGTTGTGGGACTTGAACTCACGAACCTTGAGATCCTGACCTGAGCTGATATCGAGTCGGAGCCTTAACCGACTGACCCACCCAAGAGCCCCTAACCAGTGATTTTAAAATAATCTGCCCTGCTTAACCTATGATGATGAATGTCTTGATCTCTTCCTCTTGTATGAAGAGTCTCCAAAAATAAAATGGTAGTAATAATTAACCCCAGAACACATCAAGAAAATCTCCACTGACTCAAGCTGGGTCGCCATATCCACCCAGCCTGTAGTCTCAGGTGTTCTGACTGAAACCCATGCATTCTCCGTGGGTCTTCTGGGTCACCTTCAGAGAACAGAGGTTTTTCAGCCCAAGTGATAATTACGTGAGCAACCTCGGTAAACCTGTTAATCCTTCCCTAAATCCTCCAATCGGGCCGCCTTTATCCCTCTCGGTGTTCTCAGTTCCCTATTTTTTCTCTCGACAGGAAGTAACTCTCTTTTTCTTTTCTCATGCTTGTCTTCAATCCAGAAGTTCTTTGGGCTCACTGTTTGGTGGAGGTACTCTCTGAGTCAGTATCCTGGTACCTTCAGCAGCTTAATATGGCTCAACAGCCTCCCCCCCGCCGCCTCTAAGAAGGGCTCACGGAGATCCTGCCGCTCTCCTCCCCGCATTGCCCCCCTCCGCGGGCCCGTCCTTGCCCTGCGCCCGGCCAACCAATCCCTGGCTCCACTCCATTCGCGTCACAATGGCGCCCTCGTGGCCCCGCCCCCGGACGCCAGCCGCGGAGGCCCCGCCCCGCAGCGCTCATTGCGTCTTTCCGGCTCCGTGTTGGAAGTAGCACTGCGCCGTGTCTTCCTGGAGAAGAAGGTGGGGTTCCGTGGGGAAACCGACTGGCGGTCACGCCGGCAGCCGGAAGTGGGGCGGGGGGACGGGCTCCCGGGGCTGCTGCTCCTGGGTGCTGGGGTACAGGGTCGAGCGGGGACCGGGCAAGCCTAGAACGGCGGGGCTGCTGGAAGCGCCGCGTGCGCCCCACGGGCGGGAGTTGTGCACTCGGGCCTACCGCGCGCCAGACCCCGCCTCTCGGAGGCTCCGCCCAGGGCGCGCTGCCAGGGGTTTCCATGGTGATGGTAAACAAGCCTCAACTGCCTCCGCTACAACTGCCAAGTTCCCCGCGTTCCACCCTCTAGGTGCTCGGAGGGACGACCGTGGTGCCGGATGTGAAGAAGAGCGGGAGCGTGGAGACTCGGAGCCCGAGGTGAGGGGCGGGACGGGCGGTGGGTCCGAGGCTGAAGGGCCTCACAGCTGGGACCAACAGGGAACTGGGCCCTCTGGGGGTGGGGACAGTGGGGCTGAGATTTGGGGTTGGGGGAGGTTAGGTCTGAAGTCAAGGGCTCACATGCAGGGACCGAATGGAGACTGGACACACGGGCTGGGAACGGCGGAGCTGAGAATTGGGGTCGGGGGGAGTGGGGTCAGAGGTCAAGGGCTTTACACTGGGGGAGTGGACCACGGGGCTGAGATCAAGGACTTTACACTCGAAGACTGGACAGCTGGATTGAGATTTAGGACCAGGGGAAGCAGGGCCCGCGGTGAAGAAGGGAGAAAAGGCCTTGTACGGAGGACTGCAGGGGAAGCGGAGCTTGAGCGCCCCTGCCAGGAATACCTTGAGGGCATCCGGCGACCGTGGGAGAGGGGCTTCATTTAAAAATGAAAGCAGTACTTTCACGTGGTTGAGTTGCACCGGACTGGTTGGGAGTTGACTCCTCCCCCCTCCCACGTTCCCGCTCGCTGAGCCTCCACTTTCGATCTTTGCGGCCTTTTCTTCCTCTCCGGGCGGCGTGTGTGCCCTGATCGCCGGTGTGCGTTTGTCTCCTGTCCTTGGAGGTATAGTGTTTGCATTTTGGGTGAAACTCTTTGGTTCTCGTTATCTTTGCCTGGTGGCCACATTTCAGCCGAGCGAGATTAATCGGCCATTTCTTTCTCCTTGTGCTTTATTTCTTTGTATCCTTGAATATATTTTTTGCTGATTCTTGACTGCGCCTGAGAAACTTCTGGACTCTCCCGGCGCCCGCGCTGCGCCCTCTACCTTCAGTGTACCCGCGTGGTTCACTGAAAGTGGCTCTGGGCGGCCTGGTGACGCCGAGCGAGTCGCGCGGGGACTCGACGGACCCTGGTCTTTCATAGAAACGGTTGGGAGGCCACGGGCCCCTCCCCGTTGATCTGTACCTTTAAGGGGCTCTCAGGACCCCCCCCCCCCCCCAGCTGCCTGCCAGACAAATCCCCAGGCCTGGGAGGCCCCCTTCCCCCCCAGCGCCCCACGCCGCCCTCCAGCTCCTGCAGGACCCCCGCCCGCAGTGTCTTCGGTCCCGGCCCGCCTGCCCGCGGGACTCCTTTCTCAGTAGCTTCCTTCCCCGGAGGCCCTAGGACGAAAGAACGTGCTTCCTTCTCTAGTTTTCGCAACTATTTGTGGGGGCGTCCGGGCTCTTGCCTGCCACTGCGGGCCGCGTGCGTGGCGGGAGAGGAGCCCGCGAGCTGCAGCGCGCTAAGGGGGGAACCGCCGGATGGGGGTGGGGGGTGGGGAGCGCCGAGGGGTCCGGAGCCTAGTGGAGCTGGGAGAGGTTTGAAGACTGCAAATAATACTCCTTTCAATTCAAAACAACGTCGAAATCACCTATCTTAGTGTAATTCTCACTATTACACGTTTTTAAAGGTTAACTGTTTATTTCTGAATTTCTAGTGAGAATGAAAATACCTCGGGTTCTCCGGTTAGATAAAAATATAGTAGGATATGTCAGTGAAAAGTGATGTGATGTTTTCAGTGTTAATGTCTAGAGAAGATTCGTCATTTTAAAATATGTGAGTAATTTTCTACTTTAAATAAATATTGGGAGAGTGTTGATGTTACTAATTAATATTTAAGCGAGTCCATCTTTAGTTATCTCTGGTGCCCGTATGCATTTCTGTAAATTGATTCGGCTCATTGTGTATTATGGTGTTTTTATTTTTTCTCTTTTAACATTCTTTTTGTGGTATTGCTTTTTTTAAATTGACAAGTGACTGGCATTCACTTGAGTATTGTTACAAAGCTCCCTTTAAACATAAAATATTGAAGTAAAAATGTGAACTGATTTGAGTGAAAAGATTAATTAAATAAATAGGTTAGTCCTCCGATGTGGCCAAAATTGTGAAGGAGATTGTGGAGACCTATGGTGCCCATCGAGGGTAGTAAGTTCATGGAGGGGTTACAAAAACGGGAGGAGGGCTCCTCAGCCTGAGCTCTGGTTTTCAGACTCTTGTCGGAGCACATTAATTGACCCTTACTAGGTCTAGGCACAAAGCTAGGAGTTTCACCATGTTTTTAAGTCACATGCTCGTGAGTAGTCTCGTAAGGGGGGCGTATTGCTGTTCTCCCTGTTACAGATGAGAAAATGGAGGCCAAGGGGAAAATGAAGTCACTTCCCCCGGGGGGAGGGATACAGCTGGGAATTAGGACTCACGTCTGTCAGACGAGAACAGCCCTACTCGGTCAAGGACCCTGCCCCCCAGTTTATTGCCCTGAATTGCTGTTCTTGGGGAAAACAAGAGGCTGGTCAGAGGGAGAATCAGGCCTCACCTGAGACCAGTCTGGCTTATTTTACAACTAATTCCAGATATAATAAGGGTCTTACTCATAAATATTTCAGCTTACATTTCTACGGATCTTTAAAAAATATAACTGCAATACTATTATCACACCTGAAGAAATGCTAATTCTTTGAAATCATTAAGTACCCCGTGTTCAAGTGTACCTGACTGTACAATAAATATTTTTTTACAGCTGGCTTGAATTGGAATCTAGACAAGGTCACACCTTGTATCTGGGAGATCTATCTCACTCTTTTAATTCAGAGCAGTGCTGTCCCAACGGAAATACAATGCGAGCCACATGTAATTTCACATTTTTTAATAGTAAAAAGAAATTGGTGTAGTTCATTGTAATTTAGTTTAATGTAATATATATACAAAATATTTGCTCATGTAATTTTAAATTATATTTTCACTTTTTTCAAAATCCAGTGCATACGGCACCTCTCAGTTTGTACCAGCCACATTTTAAGTGTGGCAAGTAGCTTCCTTATTAGTGCAATCTAGAGGTATTTTTTTCTTCTTTGTTAAACGAATTGGGTACAGTGTCAGAGTTCCTTCCTCAGGCTTTGGCTTTTTCTGATTACATTCAATGGCGTTTGAATCTCTGACCTCTGCATTTCCTGTGAAATGGCAGTTAGGGTTCTGTTGAGATTTTCTTTTTGGAAAGACTTCACTGGAGGTGTTGTGTACTCCTGCCTGAGGCACTTCTTGGCACTCCCCCTTTGTGAAGTTAGCAGCCATTGATGGTCTTTTCCCTAGATCTTTTGTTTTGTTGATGTTTCCAAAATAGTGATAACTTAAAATATTACTTCTCATTTATTTGCAGGAATACTTCTCTAGAGAGGTAATTTTCTTTGTTAATCATTTGATTACTGTAAGTTGTATGTTATTAATGGCAGGTTAAGTTTTTGATTCATTCCTTATGTTTATCAATATCTAACAATTTATTGAATCTCTAGCAGGTGCCAAAGACCCTTTTTCTGGTGTCTTTATGATGTGCTTTAATCCACTGTGGCTTTTAGTCTCTTTGGTGCACAAATTATCCAATCTCTGGCCAGTGGGAGCCTTTCAAATTGGTTCCTGACTTAGGAAAGACCTCCGTGGTCTTTGATACCTTCCTTATTAAATGGGTCCACTTCCTTATTAAGTGGGTCCATTTATTCAACTGGACTTATAGTGATAGGCAGTTGGGTTGTTTCTAGCCTTTTCCTATTAGAAGTAGAACCGAGATGAATAGCCTTTGCAGGTGTCTTTGCTTTTTTTGGCCATTTAATATTTCCACAAACGGTATTTAAAAGTGCCTGCTTATCTATAGCCTTGCCAAGGTAATGCGTTTTCAAAATTCTGTATTTTTTGCCAATATGGTAGGTATTTTAAATGTTATTTCATATCAGATTTTATCTTAAATGGGTAAAGTTGAGCATCTTCTCATGTTTAAGGCAATTTCTTTTTCTGTCTACTATACCTCTAGTCCATTTTCCTTTTTGGGTAGTTGGATTTTGTCTCTTTTTAGATGCTCTTTATATGTTAGGGATATTAATGCTTTGGGAAAAAATTGCAAATATCGTTCCCACTTTAGCATTGGTATTTTTGTTTAGCTTAGTATTTTTTAGCTATTCATAAGAGGTTTGGAGGTTTTTGTTTTGGGTTTTGTTTGTATTTATGTAGTTTTTCAGTATTTTCCCATATTCTGGGTTTGGGGTCATGGTTAGGAAAGTTTTCCCTACTTCCAGTTTATGGAATTCATCTATTTTCTTTCTTTTCTTTTTTCCGTGTGTAGGATATTTCTTAGCATTTCTCATAAAACGTGAAAAATTCTTAGTTAACTCATTCCCCTTCATTAATATGTCAGTGTGACAGACTGTAGGGATTGACTTTGAAATGATGAGCTACAATTGCATTCCAAGAATAAACCCAACTTGGTCATGATTATTTCTTTGTGTATTGCTGGATTTGGTTGCTGATAATTTCTTTAGGAGCTTTTATCTGAGTTCATGAGGAAAATTAGCCTGTGAATCTTGGTAAACTAATTCTAACACTCTTGGGAATGGAAAATCAAATCAGGTTGATTGTTGATCAAAACAAAAATGCAGATGGAAACAAAGCTTTATAAGTTTAAAAAAACATCCATATGGACTTGGGCTAAGAAAAAGATCTCTTAAAATGGTACAAAAAGTGATAATGATGAATGGGTTAAAAAAGAAAAGACTAGAATGGAAAGTTCTGAATTCCCTCACCTAGTGTGAATATTAAAAATTTCTGTTACACTCTCTCCTGCTAAGTCCATCTGCATTGCAAAGATGTTCCATTATTGACGTCTCCACAGGTCTTTGTTCTGCTTTACACAATATTTAGTTAGAATTACGCTGTCCAATAGAATATGAATGACATGTAATTTCATTTTTAATTGAGATATAATTCACATACCATACAGTTCACCTAGTACAAATGAGAGGTTTTTAGTAAATTCACAGCATTATAAAAACCACCATTACCTAATTCAGGAATATTTTACATTGAAACACCCTTAAGCATTCTTGGGGTACATCCTGCTTGGGCATGGTGTATAACCTTTCTTACATGTTGCTGGATTCAGTTTGTAGTATTTTGTTGAGGAATTTTGCACCTTTATTCATAACAGATATTAGTATGTAGTTACCTCTTCCTGTGAAATCTGTTTTGTTTGGTTTTGGTATCAGAGTGTTCAGTTTGTTAAAGGGGTGCCATAACAAAGTACTCTAGACTGGGTGTCTTAACAGAAATTTGTAGTCTTGGAGTTACAGAGTCCAGAAGTCCTAGATGAAGGCATCAGCAGGGTTGGCTCCCTCTGAGGGCCATGAGGAAATGATACATTCCGGACCTCTCTCCTTGCTTTGTTAGATAGCTGTCTTCTCTTTCTCGTGTCAGCTTGTCTGTGTCCGAATTTCCCATTGGAAGGACACCAGCCATAATGGATTATGGCCCACTCTAATGATGAAATTTTCAGCCCATAAAGCAGGGTAATATTGGCCTTGTAGAATGAGTTGGGATGTATTTTAATATTTTAATTTAGTATATGTATTTTGATTAACTGTTATCTAAAATATTCCAACATGTAGTCAATGTTTTAAAATTGAGCTATGTTACATTCTTGTTTTAATCTTTGCAATTCGGTGTGCGTTTTATACTTAACAGCACATCTCAATTTGTACTTGTCACATTTCAAGTGTTCAGTAGGCACATGTGGTTAACGGCTATATTTTTATCCTTTGTACCCAATTTGTTCTTTTTCCAAGCAGTTTTTTCTATACTTGAAACTTAAATTTAGAAGTTCTAGCAACATATGCCTAGGTTATGTCTTTTAAAAATATCTGTTGGGAACCACACAACCATGTTTATCTTAAGCCAGGAAAATCTCCTTCCATTATTTATCTGTTCTATTTGTGTCTTTCTCCTTCTGGAATCCCTATTGTTGACATGTTATTTCTTTTGTCTCGTGTTAACATCTTGTGTCCTCCAAATTTCATATCTTTTTCCCTTTGTTTCTGTTTTTTTCTCTTTGAGATATTTCTTGCACTTATTTTTCAGGCCACTATCCATGCTTTCAGTTTATTACGAACTTTATAAACTCAAAATTTGATTGTTAGTACTAAAAAGTGTTGTATTCTGTAACTGAGTATCTGAAAGTGCTCTTTTTTTTTCTGTTAAAAAATGTATGGTTTTGTTCAGCACTTCTCATTCCCTGATAACTGTTTTCAGCTGTTGTCTAAATGCATGGTATCCTCTCCGGGTGCTTGAGTCACTCTCATGTGCATTGTCCATTCCTTTCCTCTTGGTTCTGTTCTCCACTCTCCCAGGGCAGTGTGCTCTGGTCCCCTGAGCAGCAAACATTGAGCACGAGCTGCTACAGCAGTCTCCCCTCCTCTGGCAGCTGCCTGGGACCTGACAAGGTGTCAGCTCTCCACAGCGCCCCAGGAGGAAGCTCTAGGCCCCTTAAGGGACAGTTGGCACGTACTGCAGCCATGGCTCTGGGAGACTATGAGTGTAACCCCCACAAGCCTTCCTGAATGTCGGCTTTAAATGGCCACCCACCCAGGGAGGGGCTGCTTACTCCGGGGAGAGAGCTACAGGCGGGTTGGTAGGGGAGGTGGTTCGGAATTGGTCTTAGCAGTTGTATTTTAACAGGTCCCCCTCCCCCTCCCCCTTATATTTCTTAGCTAGGCTAAAATCATTTCCTACTGTGGATGGGGGAGCACTGCCAATTAATAGAGATGATGAATCCCTCACTTGAGAACAGATTTTACCTTTAGCAGTGGAAGTCAAATAGCAGTGGGTTTTTTTGTTTTTTTAGGAAAACTTCACCTGATACATTTTTTTTCCTCTCATAATTTGGATTTCATCTTTGGATTCCATCTGTGGAATGCAGTCAATAATATCCTAGAGCAAGAGTTGCTAGTTCTATGTTGGATAAAAATTTGTCCCTTATGTTAAATTTTAATACAAGTGATAGAATTTACCTAACATTGTATTATACTGTTTTTGCTTTTTAGTTAACACAGATTTTGCAAAGTGAACACTGAGGGAAACAGTGAAATATCACCCCAGACTTAGCTACAGTACATAAACTAAAGGGTTTAATAGTTAAAAGATAATGGAAAACAGCTTTCCTGTTTCTTACGGCTCATCTATATCCCCTTTTTGTGGATAAAAATATAGTAATAGCAATAAACATTTAGAACGTTAAATTATTTAGTGATCCATCTACAGCTTCTCTTTAATAGCTCTGAGATAGCTTTGTGTATTGAACTTGGTTTGTTGTACAAATTAGGGTCAGAATTCTCACACTTCAGAAGCATGAGCCTCTTGAAAATTTTGGTACAACTGTGTGGGGGTGTGCTTTCTTGAAGCAGCTTATTCAGACCTAGGTCATATTCTCAAGAGAGTGACAGAAGTGTTTAAGAGCCACTGACTTTATACAATTGCTAGGTTAGAAGAGATTTGGTTTGTAATGTAATTTCCAGTGGAACAGGAATACTATCCATATAAAGAATTTGAACAAGCATTCAGGGAGGAATAAGCAGGGTGATGTTCAAAGGAGCAAAAAATACGATTTTCTAAATTCTGCTTTTGAACCTTACATATTTACCAGGGGGAAAGAGGTTCACATCCCACCACCCCCCCCGGCCTCACGCTTCTGGTTTGTTTAAATGTCACTTCCTCAGGTCCCCAGTGTAAATTAATCCCCATTTTCTAGTTTTGGGCCATTCAGATTTTGTCATCATACATTTATTTCTTTACTGATTTCCTAGTCCACTGTTCTGTGGACCTAGCACAGCACCTGCATTTTGTAAGTGCACAATATTTCTGGGTTAATGACTCCCAATTTGGTAAATTGTATCTACTGCGCATCACTCAAATCCTTTCACAATTGCTTCATTTCTATCACAATGTTTTTATTGCAGGGTACCATTAGTTTTTCCTAAACTTGTGTCATTGCCTCCCGTCTCTATGCATCTGTTCCCACCGTTAGTTTCCCAGATAACAGCTAGACTGTTTTGTTGAAAAGCAAAAACTCAAATTTACACCACATTCCATTTTGAAACTATTAAGTGACTTCTCATTGGCCTTAGACTAAAGTACAAAATACCAAACCAGGCTTTCAAAGCTGTGTGGAGGATCTTCCTCTTTTCATTGGTCTCAGATCTTCTCTGCTTTCCTCTTTCATTGGTCTCAGCACAACATGCTCCCGTGTCTTCGGTACTTGTTGTTCCTTCACCAGGCAGGAACCATATCATGGCTGATAAATTATTAACAGCCACCTCCCCTGTATCACCAACCAGTTAAGCCAAGAAGGCATATGTAAAACTACTTAACCGCAAGAAATATATTCAAATAAGTGAGAAAATGCACACCAGTCATATAGATTACCAAGAATATATTTTGAGGAGGTTTTTAAGATGTGAAATTAAGGGGGTGCCTGAGTTAAGCATCCAACTCTTGACTCGGGTCATAATCTCACGGTTTGGGAGTTCAAGCCAGTGTCAGGCTCTGAGGCTCAGCACTGACAATAAGGAGCCTGCTTGGGATTCTCTCTCTGGCTCCCTTTCTCTGCCCCTCCTTTGCTCATACTCTATCAAAATAAACTTTAAAAAGTGAAATAAATGCTTACAAAGCAGGGTACCTCAGTTCTGTAGAGATACTTTTCCAAAAACAAGCCAATTTTGTGGTTCATTCTTCAAAATACTGTTTTGCTTCTCTTGAGTTCAGTTTTTAGTGCCTGTGTCTTTCCATGGGAGGCTGGATTTTTAATCATATCATCCACCCAGCTTCAACAATTACCAGTGAAGGACAGTTTTTCTTTACATCCCCCACCTAATAATTTTTAAGCAAATTCCAGCAAACATACTATTTCATCTCCCAATAGTTCCAAGTGAATCTCTAGAAATGTATTTTTTAAACATAACTATAATTCTGTATCTAAAAGAAGTAAATGTAATACTTTAATACCTTAAAGTTTTTAGTCAGTGTCCAGAAATGTCTTAAATGTTTATCAATTTGTTTGACTCAAAATCCAAATATGTCCCGTGTACTGTGCATTTGGTACTTGGTCTTTCCCCCGTGTACTTGGTCTTTTCCCTTGGAGCTGTTTTCTAATGGACTGAACTCATCTGTCCTTGTAGAATTTCCCCCAGTCTGGCTTTGCATACTCACACCTAGTAGGTTCCTCTTACCTCTAAATCATATTTATTTCATAGTTCTAGTAAGTAGATTCATAGTTTTTTCTTTTCTTAAATAATTTCATTACTAAAGGTGTTTAACATAGGAAAGTAGAGACAAAAATATAATGAAACTCCATGTACCCATCACCCAGTTTCAGTAATTAAATCATGGCCCCTGTTGGTTTCATCTGTAATCCCACTCAGATTTAGAAACATTCTAGGTATCAAATATATCTCTTAAGTAATGACTCCAGAAATAAAATTGCAGCACCATAATTCACAACTAAAATTTTTAAATTCTTTGAAATAATTCAGTCACTGTTCACACTGCAGTTGCTTTAGTAATTATTTTCAAGATCGTATGAATTCGGATTCAGGGCTTCATGAAATGTAGTTCTTTTTCGTGTATTAAGAATTGCGAGTCTTAAAAATCTTTTAAATTGATGAAAAATATTTATAGGCGTTCATGGCCAAATATATAAAACAAGACTATATATAAAGAGGTAAAGAAGTTCTACCTTTTGTCCATTAGTTTCCATTCTAAATTCTTTCAAAGAGGTTTGTTGTATTTTCCCTCTTTTGTGTGTGTGTGTGTGTGTGTGTGTGGGTGGGTTTACGGTTTCTCCTTCCACCTAAACCGTGCCGATCTACTCCTCTCCTGCGCTGTACTCTGGACTTTTCCCCATCTTGGCACCTTTCCTGAAAACTCACTCAGAACGGTCTTCCTCGTTGCTTTTCTTCCCTCCTTCCTCCCACTTCCTGCCTGGGCCGACCGCGCGGGCCGCGGGCCGCACCTGCAGGACGCGTTTCCATTGGTGACATCTTGGCGGGCCCATCGGTGGCACTTCCTCCTTTACACCCCGTGACCCACGTCCGGCCCGCCGCCCTCAGTCACGCGGCCTCTGCCTCCGGGACGCAGCCCCGCGCGCCGGCCTTCCGGACTCCGGACCCGTCGTGGTGAGCCGCCGCGAGCGGACGACCCCCACCCACCCGCTCATCCCGCCTCACCCAGCCCCCAGTACACCCCCACCGCCCCCCGCGAGTCCCGGGAACTCATTTTCCCCTCCTCCGCAACTCCCCACCCCCACCCTCACCCTGCCTGCTCCAGGAACTCTTTCTTCCCCCTCGCCCCAGGAACTCTTCTCCCCCCCCGCGTCCCTTCTGCCCCAGGAAGTCCCCCCGACCCGACTCAGGAGCTCCGCCCCCCACGGGTCCAGGGAAACTCTTTCCTGGCCGCCCCAGAAAGCACCCCCCTCCCAGGCCCCGACTCGGGAGCTCCGCCCCCTCCCCCCGCGGCTCCGGGAAGCCGGGACGGAGAACGCTGGCCCCACCTCACTCCCTCCTCGGCGGCCTAGAAGTTCCCACTCCCGCCTCCGTAAGCTTCCCCCCCCCCCCTTCTCTCCTCCCACCACCAGGCCCGGGAAGCCTTCGCCTCTTGACCTCTTTCCCCCTCCCCCCTCCCGCTCAGCCCGTGAAGCCTCCTCCCCCTCCCCCGCTTCCCTCCTCCCTCGGCTCGTCCCGCCCCCGCCCCGGAAGCTCCCGCTGATCCCGCCCAGGCCCCGCGACGGGGCGCTCCGGGGTCCCGCCTTCCTGTGGGGCTGAGCCGAGCGTAGGTTGTCGGATCCGCCAGGTAGACGACCAGTGAGCCCCCGCTCTGCACTTCGTCTGCGTACCCCCGCCCCAGGAGCTCAGCGCCTGAGACCACAGCTGTGCTTCCCGCCGAAATCGCTCAGACGCGCCCCTGGCGGCCCGCGGCTGCAAGCTTAAGAGCGCAGTTTCAATTTCAGGTTAATAACAAAAGGAGACGCACCTGGACTTTCCCGGAGCCTTCTGCGTTTTTAAGCGTCGGGTGGAATTAGGGGTCCTTTGGCTGTAAACCGCGCTTGTTTGAAAATAGAAATCAGTCCTGCTCCTCTCAGCGGTAAGTCTTAGAGCAAAAATGTCAACTGCGTAATCCTGAGGCAGCGTCTCTTGCTCACTGTGGTTTTAAGAGTAGAACTGTTTGAGTAATTAAGATACTCAGGACAACCTTGCTCTAGTGTGCCACCAGCTGTAGGTTAATATTTATTTACAAATAAGGGTGAAATTGCTCCTTAGGTCCTACTGCAACACAGACGTAAATAAAAGGTTGAAGCCACGGTCCCTCTGAATACCCACCCCTTCCTGAACAGAGGATGGGGGTTTAAGCCGGCCTGTGTACTCCGTAGATAAACCTAATCAGTCATGGCACTCGGAGGCCCGCCCTGTTTATCTTGATTGGATCTACCTGAATCCGAACTAAATCCCGTCTAACCAGTACAGTGAAGGAGAGCACATTCTGGAGAGCCTCCCAGGAGCCTTAGGAGTCTGTTACAAATGCAGAATCTTGCCCTATCCCACGTACGTTGTTTCAGAATCTCACATTTTAACAACATCCTGTACAGTACAGATAATTTGAATCTCCAGTTGCGGGACCTAAGAGCAGTGTATTTTCACACTCCAGCGATTACAACGTGTGCTCGTGTGAGACCCGTGCTCTCTATCAGTGCTTCAACGTGTGTGTTCGCGGGCATGCGCGCCCCATTTCAGTCTTGTGAAAATTGGCCTCAGTGTGTCTGGCCGCTCCTATGCGTGCATGTACAAGGAGGGTCCCCACGATGTTGGTCTGTAGACCACACTGGAAGGAACCAGGAGCTGGGGTAAACCATATAAAAGAAGGGATTCAGGTCATTTAAGATGCCTGAGTTCTACCTTTCAGATTCCACTGGGGGCTAGCAGGAGGGACGGTTGAAGCTTTTTGAAAACCATCTTCCAGAGAATTTGAAATTAAATACCTTAACTTTTATACAGGTTCCCCCAACACTTCTGGGATAGTAGCTTATGTAATAATCACAGGAGGCTATAAAGACAAGTTTATCTTTAACACGAGGCACTTAGGCGAAATTAACTTGACTTTCCCGGTTTTACCTTTCCCAAACTAAGAATGTAGTTTAGTTCTCCAATGTACTCCTGAACTTCATATATCCTGATCCTTTGGGACACCTTCATCACTTGGCTGTGGGTGATGGTAGTAATGTTTTTCCTACTGAAAAGCATATTTTAACGTATACTTACATTCTTGTCAGTTAATTAAAATATAAACATCAGAGCAAATACAGGTCACAAGAAATGAAGTTTATCAAACAAAACTGGGAAGGAAAGACTTGGGTATCTCCACCCTGACCCTCAGGGAGTCTTATAAATTGTAAATTCTGTTGAATAGTTTCTGGCAAGCAGACTGGCGCTCCTCCCCGTAAAGGTCCGGCAGCTTCTGGAGTCTCTCACCTCCTGCCCCTGAGGTCCCTACCCGGAACTGTTCCACCCCCTCCCTGAAGAAGCCCCTCCCACCCTTAGTATTTAGATATCCTCACAGAGCTTAGAGTTTTCTAAGTCTCATCTAGGCTAGTGAGTGTTTTCTTGCTGTTATCCTTTGTATTACCATATGAAAAGGTAAACCTTTTAAATGCTATGGGGGCTGTCCTGGGTGTGTGCTTTAATTATGGAAGCTTCATGGCTTTAAAAGAATTGCTGCCCCAACTTGCCCTTCCCTGGAGAAAGGGAGCTGGAGCTCATCCTAGCCCCGGCACCACCATCCCTGTTTGCTCTGGTGAGTGCTGGGCCACTGAGGCAGACGGCCATATCGCTCTTTTTTAGGACAATTCGTTACCTACCAGGAGTGTCTCCGACTGTGGGCATCCCCTCCCCCCCCCGGGTTGTTCTTAAAGGTGAGCTCTTTTAAGAAAAGTAATTTCGGTTTACGTTTGGTATATTTAAGTAGGAGATTTTTAAAGCATGAAGTAGAAGTTTTATCATTAGCTTTAAATCTAACAGCAGAAATCTATAGCACTCTTACTGAGTTTTAGTTAATGTCTTGAGCACTGTAAAACTCTACAAGGAATCCAAATGTAGAAGATTCTAAGGGCAAAGTGAGGATATTGAATTATGTTTGCATCTAAAATTAGGTTTGAGTTTCATTGAAAGAATACGGAATTACGTGTCATAGGATTGCTTGCAAGAAGTGGAACAGAAAAATAATTCCAGAGTATAAATAAACTTTTGTAGACGTGTGTTTGAGAAAAGAATGCTCTTCTCCTTGCCTTCAGAGAAGTCACTTTGTTTTTGAAACTTTGTTTTCTGAAGTAAAACACTTCTAATCTGTAATGTATTGTTAGGTATTTTAAGTAATTCTCATATGAAATGTTTGTGTTCGCTTATGCTTCCTGCATGTCTTTCAGCCTAGACTGCCATATTGTAGAGGGAGGTGTTGACCTCACATGGCCATCAGTTAATCTCTTGCTAATCTTGGGCCTGCTCTGTTGGGGGTGGGGCCACAGTGACCAATGGAACCGACACAGCCTGTCCCTGGTAGGCTTTCCAAGCAGTTTTGAAGACACATTTTGAACAAATCAGAGCAAGAATGTTATGGGAGTGTAGAACCATGAGACTTAATTCAAAGGGGAAGATCTTGTGGAAAGGTAGTATGTTTGAGCTGAGACCTTAAGGATTAGTAGGATTTGACTAGACAGAAGGTTGGGTGGAGTGTATTTGGAGAGAGAATTAATTATCACGTGTGTCAAATGCAAGGGAGCAGAAAGCCTGGCACATTCCAGGCATAGGAAAATGGATAAAGGAGGGTTTTTGTTTTTTTGTTTCTTTGTGGTTTTTTTTTTGTAAATAGGAGTGATGTAAGCTAGATAATTGTGTTTGTTGCAGGCCAAAGTTGCAAGGTCTAAGCGACCCGTTAGCACTGTGGTTTGTGTTCCACTGCCGGTGGGAAGCCACTGAGAACTTGGAACAGGAGAATGACATAAAGCCAGTTTTAGGAGAACACTTGAGCTGCAGATTGGGTTGCAGTAAGGGCTAGCCATTACACTTGGAGAAGTTTAAGAACCAGGTAAGAGTATCCTGGCATGGGCTGTTGGTACTGGAATTTAGAAATGAGGAAGTAGAAATGAATATGAGGGCAATGCAGAAAGAAAAAGTTTGACAGTTGAAATCACAAAGGAAGGAATTATTGAGTCCTTACTGTGTCGAGAAATGGCTAGGGACTGCGTATAGAATTGTGAGAAACTTATTATTTGTTGAATTCGAGTTCCTGAATAGGATTTGGGAATGTGGGTTAGGGTGGTGAATGGGATCATTCCAGAGAGAATGAATTCATTGGATTTGAATTCATTGGGTGAAGTTGTCCAAGGATTATTTCACTTTCTTTGTAGAACCTCGGGATGGCAGGTAAAGCTATTTATGCCGGCAGCCAGAGTGCTATAGAAGAGTGTCAGAGAAAAAGGCTGCTTTCATTTGTGGTGTATAGGGGCTGTGGATTAGTTTTGTATACCAGTCTGGGCCTCAGGAAGCATAAGGCTGGGGACTTGAGTGTCTTTGGCCCAGAGCTAGTTGATCTTGATCTTGTGAGGCTGCCTAGAAAAGGACTCACCCAAGTCCAGTGATATCCCTGCAGTTGAATGTTGAGGAAGGACTCCCTGGAAGAAGCTGGGAGAACCTATTTAGGGAATTAATAGGAAAACCAGGAGATGGTTACATCATAAGAGCCAGAGGGAGAAAGGATTTCCCAAGGGAGTTGCTTAAATCCTGCTGCTGGAACAAGTAAAATGAAGACAAAAAAAACCTCTTTTCTTCCCAGTGGAGTGAAAGGTTTTGCCCTTTTAATGGTAAGGAGTAGAGGTGACAGTAGAGGCCTGCTGTCTGAGATTTTACTGAGAGGATCAGTAAATCAAGTAGCTGGAGGCAAAGTTGGTGTCAGGGAAGGTATATTATGGCGTTGGTATAAATTGGCATATAATTGGTATAAATGCGCATGCTGTGTTCAGTGAAGAGACCATGAAGATCAAGAATTTCTCCGGGGTGAGTGGAGTTGGGACCAGAGCAGGACTGTGATCCTGCTAATGATGTCAGCTAATAGGAGAAGCAACTTCTTGTTTATAAATTTTTAGACTTTGTGGCAGTTTCTTCACATCGTCCCCATTCTTTGAACTAGATAATCACCCAAAGATGAGGGAAGATTAGGTGAGGTTGCCACAGGTTACTCAGGGCTTTGGGAGATTGGGGTTGATGGTAGAACTTAGGCAGTATTGAGGGCCCATTTTAAGGTTGGTGACCCTGATTCTACAGTAGTCATTCCCAACTGGGAGCCGTTTTACCCCCAGGGAACATCTGGGAATGTCTGGAGACATTTGGGGGTTGTCACAACTGGAGAGGGGTGCCTTTGGCAGCTAGTGGGTAGAGGCCAGGGATGCTGCCTGACACCCTACAGTGCACAGGCCTGTTCCCCACAACAAGGAACTGTGTGGGCCAAAATGTGTGCCACTAGCCACTCAGTACAACCATGAAACAGATAATCTTCCTGGGCTGTTTTACTGGGCACAAACGATAAAGGAGAAAGAGCATATGAATTCCATTTGTTGTAGGGGGAAGGACTGAAATCATTACAAAATTATCCTTTCTCACGTTAGCAGTTTTAAAAATAAGTGCTGCATAGAGTGATTTTTGTCAAATATTTAAATTACTATAAATCATAACGATTCAAAATGGTAATTTGTCAGTAATTGTTTTTCCTTTATACTAGTGCAGTTGAACCTTTCGTATGTTACAAATTTGCTCTGCCTTTTCTCTAATAACCAGAAAATGCCCTTGCTCTAACCTGACCGGTACTAATTCCTCTATGATCATGGCACTTACCCTCTTGCCTTTTATTTTAGCAGTGTAATCTCATGTTTTCCTCCAGTTCTGAAAAGTTCTCTTTTTCTAGATATTGGCTTATTTCATTCTTTTGTCTTCTCTTCTAGAACTTAAAATAATTGACCATTAGAAGTGATAGGTTTTGGCTTCAAAGCTTCCGTATTGCTATTTTGTTTTTCTAAGTCTCCTAATTCTTTTTCTGCCTGAATAATATGTACATTTGGGGGCGGGGAGACCTTGGATTGAATCTCAGCTCAAATGTATTTTGTATATTTTCTTAACATTTAATTTTGCTTCTCTTTTTTCGTCTGCAAAATCAGAAAAACAACATTTACTGCATATTCTTGTACATAATAAATGAAAAATTATGTAAAGTAGTTTTTGCTTTCTTTTCAGCCACAAAAAGCTGCACCCAAGCTTGTTTGACGTCAGTCCTCTCAAGTGTCCATGATGCTGGGCCCCGAGGGAGGTGAAGGCTTTGTGGTCAAGCTCCGTGGCCTGCCCTGGTCCTGCTCTGTTGAGGATGTGCAGAATTTCCTTTCTGACTGCACAATACATGATGGGGCTGCAGGCGTTCATTTCATCTACACTAGAGAAGGCAGGCAGAGTGGTGAGGCTTTTGTTGAACTTGAATCAGAAGATGATGTAAAAATGGCCCTTAAAAAAGACAGGGAAAGCATGGGACACCGGTACATTGAGGTGTTCAAGTCCCACAGAACCGAGATGGATTGGGTATTGAAGCACAGTGGTCCAAACAGTGCCGACACCGCCAATGATGGCTTCGTGCGGCTTCGAGGACTCCCATTTGGATGCACCAAGGAAGAAATTGTTCAGTTCTTCTCAGGGTTGGAAATTGTGCCAAACGGGATCACATTGCCTGTGGACCCCGAGGGCAAGATTACAGGGGAAGCCTTTGTGCAGTTTGCCTCACAGGAGTTAGCGGAGAAGGCCCTAGGGAAGCACAAGGAGAGAATAGGGCACAGGTATATTGAAGTGTTCAAGAGCAGTCAGGAAGAAGTTAGGTCATACTCGGATCCCCCTCTGAAGTTCATGTCTGTACAGCGGCCAGGGCCCTATGACCGCCCTGGCACGGCCAGGAGGTATATTGGCATTGTCAAGCAAGCAGGCCTGGAGAGGATGAGGTCTGGTGCTTATAGTGCAGGCTATGGGGGCTATGAGGAGTACAGCGGCCTCAGCGATGGCTACGGCTTCACCACTGATCTGTTTGGGAGAGACCTCAGTTACTGTCTCTCAGGCATGTATGACCACAGATACGGAGACGGCGAGTTCACTGTCCAGAGTACCACTGGACACTGTGTCCACATGAGAGGGCTACCATACAAAGCCACAGAGAACGACATTTACAACTTCTTCTCTCCACTCAACCCTGTGAGAGTCCATATTGAGATTGGCCCTGATGGAAGAGTGACGGGCGAAGCCGATGTTGAGTTTGCCACTCACGAAGAAGCTGTGGCAGCAATGTCCAAAGACCGGGCCAACATGCAACACAGATACATAGAACTTTTCCTGAATTCCACAACTGGGGCCAGCAATGGGGCGTACAGCAGCCAGATGATGCAAGGCATGGGGGTGTCGGCCCAGTCCACTTACAGTGGCCTCGAGAGCCAGTCTGTGAGTGGCTGTTATGGGGCTGGCTATGGAGGCCAGAACAGCATGGGTGGATATGACTAGTTTTGTAGGAGCATTTGAGTTATTGCAATCAAATTTTCACAGGCAGCCAACAAGCAGTGAAAAGCAATTATTACTCTAGAGGAAGCTGTGGGACCCATTTTGCACCATGAGTTTGTGAAATCTGGATTAAAAAATTACCTCTTCAGTGTTTTCTCATGCAAACTTTCTTCTAGCATGTGATATTGAGTAAACTAAAACTATTTTCAGCTTTTCTCAATTAACATTTTGGTAGTGTACTTCAGAGTGATGTTATCTGAGTTAAAGTAGTTTTGAGTACATTAAATGGATCTTTTACACCACATCACCGTGAACACATTGGGGAGACGTACTTTTTTGGAAAACTCAAGGTGCTAGATCCCTAATTCAAAGAGGAACATTTCTCATGTTTGTTCATTCTAGTTTATTTTCATTTAAAATCTTTTAGGTTAAGTTTAAGCTTTTAAAAATAAGTTAGTTTTGAAAATTGAGACACATTACTAATACTGTAGGAATTGGTGAGGCCTTGACTTAAAACTTTCTTTGTACTGTGATTTCCTTTTGGGTGTATTTTGCTAAGTGAAACTTGTTAAATTTTTTTGTTAACTAAATTTTTTTCTTAAAATAAAGATTTTTCCACAATGACTGGCACCGACTATATACTCACCAAAAAGTAGCAAAATGGGTGGTTGAAGAGAAGAACTTGCTTTAATACTGCTGTATTTCAGTGTGAATTTCAAAATTTAGCACATGAAATCTAAGATTTCCCTCTATTCGTATACCACGGTTAAATTAAAAGTTTGGTTTTTAAAATGTTAAATATGAGTGGTGGAAATGGTGACTGGAAACGCATCCCAGAGTAGTATTAAAATAGAAGCACACAGTCCCAGCCTCCCGTGAGACTAGAGTGCTGTTCTTGATCAGTTATTTGTTATGTCCTGCTCTTCCCTTATTTTATGCTGGAGTCCTGTTCATTTCTCATAGCGGCCCTTCATTTTGGGTGCCATACACTGGCAGTTATTAACCACAGTTTTTTGTTGTTTTTTTTTTTAAATATAAAATGTGCTATTTTTTTTTTTTTCATACTAGCTCAAACACTCCCAGGTTAGCAATTACGGGTTATTGCAGACTTCACATAAGCTTGGGACAGATCTGTTTCCAAATTAGAAAATCGCCTTCCACCTAGCAAGTAGAGAACCATGTCCAAATTCCAGGCAGCTCTGCACACAGCTTACTGCCTGCCATCACTTTTAATTTGACATAAACTAAGACCATCAAGACTTTAAGATGTGAATGGAGTTTATTTAAAACAATTTTTTGATGGCCACTTACTGATTTTGCAAACTTTGTCCCCCCACTTGTAGCCCAGATATCCTAACTTCACCAGTTCTGGGGTCTTCATCTGGTATCATTTCAAAGGGACAAGCTTCATTTATAGACAAAATATTGATTAAGCCCTGAAGATTTTGCTAAATAAGCATTTATGTAAACTAGAATCTTACCCCAGCCCCTCTCATCCTCCTATGGCCTCATAGCCCTACCTTACCTGCCTTTCTTCCCACTGGTGTTCTGCAGATTCAGATAGTTTTAGATAGGGCAGCAGCAATACCCAGCAATACCCAGGAATGCCAGAGGTTCCGGGATGCAGGCTTAACTAGGAAGGTCCGCTCTGATGAGTAGGTAACGTGAGATTCTGGGGAGGCAGAGCTCATGCACCTGGTGTGAGCCATGTTCACAGGGTCTCTACCCATCCCATGGGTCTACCATTCTCCCAAGTCTCCAGCAATAGTGCATAGCGATGCTAAGGCCCTGGGTGGTCAAGACCCAGAAACCAGGTAGAACACCTGAGAGCTTAAGAAACCTGCAATGACAAAGATTTGATAGGGCAGTGAAGTTTTAAGGAGTATATTCACCCCGTATAAACCTCCCTTGTTAGGTTTAGGGTCCAGATAAGGAAGGAGTGGACTCCAAGAACCTGGGATGGGTTATCCGGAGGAATGTGCTATATTATCTGAAATTGCTGGGCCAGCAGTAGTGGCTCTTACTAGAAGTAAAACTATCTGGAGATCTCACCTGTGGTAGGTGATTTATAAGATGTCCTCCTCATCAAAGTCCACTTCCGGTATTGTTTCTAGAATGGATTGGCAGACTGCCTGTCAAATCCAGCCTGCTGCCTGTTTTTACATGGTCCATGACCTGAGAATGGGTTTTACAGATGAATCAATTTAATGTCAGGGAGCCCCAGTTAAAAACTCCCCAAATGAATCCCATTCTTATTAGTAGACAAAAATTTAAATATGCCTTGGCCTGCAAAACCTAATATAATTTGCTATCTAGTACCTTCAAGGAAATTCTGATTTTTCTGTTCCTGAAAACTAGTATCAGGACTTAGCATGACACAGAAGGGAGAGGCCCCACTGCAGGAGGAAATGCAGATGCTACCAAACAGCCAGGGCCTGATTGATATGTGTGGACAGGAGGGGGTCTGGAGGATGCTGGACCAGAAGGTTGCGTGTAAAATGATAACCGGCATCTCCTGTGACTAAGGATTTAAATTTTGAGTAAAATGCTTGGAATCCATCCTAACAATCTGCTGCAGTCAACTCTTGAAGCTTGGAGACAGCAACCTACTGGAGGAAGGGATGCTGGCTGTTGAGAAAGGGGTCATCAGATTCAGGTGGGCATGTTAGGATTTAGTATATGAAGGCAGGAAAAACACCAGCTAAAGGTGTGCTGTAGAGGGGCACCTGGCAGGCCCAGTTGAAAGAGCATGGCAATGCTTGATCTTGGGCTCGTGACTTTAAGGCCCATGTGGGTATAGTGATTACTTAAATAAATTTTTAAAAATGTTCTGTGGGAGGGCCCAAGGACACTTTTAAGTTGATAAAGGAATGTGCTAGGGAAGTGCACAAGCATTTTAAGCTTAATGGAAACAGCCATGGTTGGCAGTACAAGAAAGGGTTAAAGGGATTCCATCACATGTGAGCTAAGCATGATTGCCATAATGGACAGTGAACCCAAAGGCAGTACGAGGCTTCACCTGGCCAGATCTGTGGTTAAGACTAGGACCTCTGTATGGACAGGGTCCACACAGGCACAGCTATAAGGTCTGTCAACTTTCTGCCCCCAGATATTACTCTGACTCTATGAGCAGAAAGCTAATTGGAAATCAGGATTTTCTTAGAGTGGTAATGTGAGAAGGCCAAGTTTGCAGGCCAAGTTCATCTCACTGTAGGTCAAACAAGTTTGCAGACCCCTGCAGGTACCTCCCTGAGTGAATTAGTACAAAGGGGTACATTAGGCAGTTGACAGCTGCCCTCCCCCCTGCACTGGGTCCTTGGCTTGTGAATTAAGAGCCATAATGGCAGGAAAGGCCAAGGGGAACCTCTTGGTGTTCCCCGTTCAATACTGTGAATAAGGAGAAATGCCACAACATCTGAGGGTTGAACCATGCTTGCAGACTATTTAGAAAGGCAAACGGGCATCTGGGTGGCTCAGTCAGTTAAGTGTCCGACTTCGGCTTAGGTCATGATCTCACAGTTTGTGGGTTCGACCGCTGCATACGGCTCTGTGCTGACAGCTCAGAGCCTGGTGCCTGCTTCAGATTTTGTGTCTCCTTCTCTGCCCTCTTCTGCTTATGCTGTCTCTCAAAGGTGAATGTCCAAAAAAAATTTTTTTTTTTAATTTAGAAAGGCAAGCAAATGCCTTTTTAATTTACTTGTGTGGTTTCAGCAAACAGCAGATGCATTCTGGTAGAGGATAGTGGATGACCAGGAAATTAACCAAGTTAATCTCAGCACAATTCAGTGCTTAATGAGGTGCCCTTGCCAGTATAAATCAAGTCTCCAGCACTTGAGAACTCCTGACCTAATGAATATATTTCCTTTAATCAGCATCAAGGAGGAGATTAAAAATTTTAACCTCATAACATTAGAACACATTCCCTGTCTTCTCCAGGGCTGTGGTAACTCTCCTGCTCTCTGTTATATAGTAGAGTCTGGAGAGACATTGATCACCTTGCCGTGCTCCACTGTATTAATGACCTCTTCATTGTGTTTGTTGGGGGAGGAAGCAGAATTCTGTGTCCTAAAGGGAGGAAGAATTCAGGGCTCTGCCACATCATGGAAGTTTTTTAAAGTCTGATAGTCTTGGGCAGGGATAGGCAAAACTAGGGTCCTGGGGCCACATCTGGCCTGCTACCAGTTCTTTGTAAATGTTTTATTGGTACACAGCTATGTCCGTTTGTTTTGTCTGTGGCTGCTCTTGTGCTACATTGACAGAGAGGTGGGCAGTTTGATTTGAGACCGTGTGGCTCACAAAGCCTCATGTATGTACAATCTGAGACTTTACAGGAAGTATTTGCTAACTTTTGGCTTTGGGCGGATCTGGGACATTTCTTCCTCTAAAGTAAAGGTCAAGACACTTCATCACTAAAAGATAATTTTTGGGAAGACATTTTGGATTTTGGATTTATTTCATTACATGAAAATACTGCTTCTACCCAATTATTAGGTGACCAAAAGGCTGCAGGGGTCCTGCAAGCTGCCCTGCCATCTGCCACAGAGGACAGAGTAGGCCCCATGATCGAGGTGTCTGTGTTCATAAATGGTTTTGTGTGGTGTCTCTTGACAAGTCTCAATGAACAGTCCCAGCTCAGACCCTGAGTGTTACGAATCAAGGCCGTGCCCCTATATCAGAGCTATTTACTGTTCCAAACGCAGCTCCTGGAGTTACTGAGCCTCACTCTGCACTAACCGCCACCCGTGCTCTGTGGTGTTGGCAGAGGCATCAAATCATAAGGTTCTTTTAAGGCATCTCAGTTTTGTTTTTAGTTTTTGTGTAAAGCTTCTTGCACATACTCCATTAGATTTGCTTCCAGTATTATATTTTACGTGGTATCTCTGATTTGCTTAGTTTGTTGCTGGGACTTCTTAGGACTAAAAAAAAATAATAATAATACTATGGATTTTTTTTTTTTTTAAGCAAACTCTACACCCAACGTGGGGTTTGAACTCACAACCCCAATATCAAAAGTTGCATGCTCTATCGATTGAGTCATCCATGTGCCCTAAGTGCCCCAAGAAATACTGTGGATTTTTATATTGAGTGTGGCCTTGCTGAATTCAATAAATTTACTTATCAATGCAGGTTTAAATGTAGATTTTCTATGTAAAAAAATGCTGTTTGCAAACAATGATAGTTCTGTTTTGTTTTTTTTCCTAATCCCTATGTACTTTATTCTTTTTTTGCCTTGTGGTCTGCTCTTAGATCAAAGTTTGTCTTTTATCATTAGAAATGTGATGCTGAACAAAGTGGAGTGAGAGGACATCCTTGTTTTATTCCCAGTTTCAGAGAGAAAGCTTTTGTTATTTCTCCCTTAAAATATTGTCAGGGCACCTGGCTGGCTCAGTCAGTGGAACATGCGACTCTTGATCTTGGGGTTATAAATTCAAGCCCCACGTTGGGTGTAGAGATTACTTAAAAAAAAAATCCTTAAGATAAAGATTGCTTTTTTGGTCTCATACCCTTTATTAAGAGAATTTGGGGCTCCTGGGTGGCTCAGTCAGTTAAGTGTCCGACTTCAGCTCAGATCATGATCTCACGGTTCGTGGGTTTGAGTGGGTTTGAGCCGTGTGTTGGGCTCTGTGCTAACAGCTCAGAGCCTGGAGCCTGCTTCGGATTCTGCCTCTCTCTCTGTCCCTCCCCCGCTTGTGCTCTCTCTGTCTCTCAAAAATGAATAAACATTCAAAAATTTAAATTAGGAGAATTTCCATTTGCTTCAGGTTTAGTATAGGTACATTTTTTAATCATTAGTAAATGTTGAGTTTTAAATTATTTAATGCATTTCTCTCCTTACATTATCTTGATATTCCTTATTATCTATCTCCCAATTCACTCTTTCTCTGCAGCTAAGCCTAACTTGTTAAGCATCAGTTATGTTCTTAACTCCAGTTAAGAACTTTTAATTCTGAGGCACTTGACTGGCTTGTTGGTGGAGTGTGCGACTCTTGATCCTGGGGTTGAGTTCAAGCCCTGTGTTGGGTGTAGAGATCATAAGTAAATAAACTTAAAAAAAAACCTTTTTAGTTCTAAAATTTGATTTTTTTTACATAATGCAAAAAATTTAATTTGTTCACAGTTCTGGAGATGAGAAGTCAAAATCAAGGTGTTGGCAAGGTCATGCTTCCTCTGTAGTTGCAAGGAAGAATCCTTCCATGCCTCTTTCTAGCTTCCATGGTTGCCAGAAAACTTGGCGTTCCTTGGTTTGCAGCTGCACCATTCCTATCTATGCCTCTATTGTCACATAGCCTTCTACCTGTGTCCAAATTTTCTTCTTTATAAGTCCTTGAATTAGGGCCCACCCTAATCAAGTATGACCGCATCTTAAAATGATTGTTATCTGCAGAAACCCTATTTCCAATTAAGGTCATAGTCTCAGGTACTGGGGGTTAAAACCTGAGCGTACCTTTTTGAAGTACACACAGCTTCCCCCACAATGCATCCATTCTGTTTTCTTCTGAGACTCTCCATATACCGTCTCTCCTTGAACATACCAGTCACAGTTTAAAGCTGTGGTCTGATCAGACTAATATCTGCATCTTCTTTTTCTGTGTTTATGTTGTCTGGCATCCTTTGTTTTTTTTATGCCTGGATATTTTTGATAGGGTTTAGATATTGTGTACATATATTGGAGGCATAGGATAATTACAAGACCCATGTGCTATTATCATTTAAGAGGGGATTGGTGGCAGGCATGCAGCCAGACTTTTAAAAATTACCCTGAGAACACAAAAAGCTCAAAATGGCCAATATGTACTCAGTGGAAATCATAAAATGATAACTTGAGAAGAGCCAAATCTGTGACCCAAACTCAGAAAATTCTGTAGGCACCAATTTGAATTTACACTCTGGTAGGGGTGGGAGACCATAACAAATAAATCAATAAAACATAAATAGTATATGAATTAGGGCTGAGTACAAAGAAGCAGCAGCAATCAGTAATGAGGACAAATGGTGGTGGTGCAGTTGTAGGGTGGCCAGGAGGCCTCCAAAAAGGGCCTAAAGGAGAATTCATTGGTGGTGATGCAGGGATGCTGGGCAATTGGGAAAATGGCCAGCAGAGGGAGGAGTGCAGTGCCTTAAGGCTGAGGTTGCAGACAACAGGTGTTCAGACAGTACAATACCTAGGAAGCAGGGCGAGTGTAGGAAAGGACAGTGGGTGAGGATGGAATGTTGGTAGGGACTGGGGTCAAAAGTAGGGCCTATGGGCCATGTTAAGGGGGCTTTTCTGGGGTGCCTGGGTGGCTCAGTTGGTTAAGCATCTGACTTTGGTCCAGGTCATGATCTCACGGTTCCTGAGTTCGAGCCTGCATTGGATTAACTGCTGTCAGCGCAGAGCCCACTTTGGGTCCTCTGCCTCCCTCTCTCTCTGCTCCTCCCCTGCTTGTGCACTCGCTCACGCTCTCTCAAAAATAAAAACATTTAAAAACTTTTAAACAAAAAAAAAAGGGGGATTTTCTGTAAGGTAAATAGGGTATCCCTGGTGCATTTTGAGCAGAATTGCTCTAATCTTCCCGTTAGAATATTCCTCTGGCTGGGTTGAGACTTGAGTGATAAATCCCTCTACAGAGCCGGGCATAGAACTTAGTCAGTCAGTCACTCCCTCATGTTAGCTGTTGGTCCTTACTTCTCCTGGGTTTTACAGCATTTTACACAAAAATTGAGGGTAAGTGGTGCCTGGCCGGCTCAGAGTATGAACTACTCAGTAGAATGAGTGCTCTCAGTCAGTAGAGCACTCTTGATCTCAGGGTTGTAAGTTTGAGCCCCACATTGGATGTAGAGATTACTTAAAAATTAAAAAATTGAGAGTTAGATGCTGCTGTACATTCTGGGAAACAAATATTACAGTGTTTAAGTTACTAGTCTTAGAATAAAACACCTTTTTCTCATTAATAGGCTCTTACTTGAAAAGCTCTCCCTCAGACTACTGCGCAGCAATACAAAGTAATGAGATGTGTGTGTGTATGAGAGGGGGAGAGAGGGGGAGAGAGAGAGAGAGAACAGTATTTATATATAACAGAGTTAATAGAATTATCAAACTTTTACCTTGATTATTTCTGGGTGCTGGGTTAAAAATTGATTTACTCATTATCTCTGTAATGTTCAAGTTTTCTGTTACAAGCATAAAAGATGTTTGCAATTAGAAAAAGAATAAGAGTATTTAAATTTGAAAATGGGGAGGGGGTACCTGGCTGGCTCACTCAGTAGAGCATGCAATTTTTTTTTTTAATTAAGTAATCTCTATACCCAGCTTCAAATTCATGACCCCAAGATCAAGACCCTCCTGCTTTTCTGACTGAGCCAGCTAGAAGACCAGAACATGTTAACTCTTGTCAAGTAGTCAAGTAGTCACCACATTGGGCATAGCACTTAACATTAAAAGTACATATACATACATATATACATACAATGGGGAGGCATATATATAGTCCCGAAGCAGGCACAGTCACTGGCTTTTCTCCCAGATAGTGATAAATACCAGAAAGGCAGGGTAGCCCAGTCCTTCAGAAATAGCTCAGGAGCAAGATGGCCTGTGAGAACCTCTGAGAGCCTTGGTTTCCTCCTCTGCACAGATGGAATGATACAAATTGAGTTAAGGTGTGAAATGTTTGTTAACAATGCCCTTCACATACTAAGTATTCAATTACATAGAAATTATCTTTTGCTATCTCTGGTTCTCTGGGCAGCTCCTCCTCTGGGAGAAGAGGGCAAAAGGAAGGGAATTGGGACTAAAGTCACACCCCTCCAAGGAGAACTGGGCCGGGGGAAGGGGTCTCTGAGGCACCGGGAGAGATTTCACACACGAACCCTGAGCAGAGACCCCTCTCATTCTATGGCTACCTTTCCCTCTCCCGACTGGGGGTGGGGGTGAGGTGAGGAGGTGGGGACTGGACTTGTTTTTCATGGGAATCCACAGCCCAACTCCAGGGCCCAGCTGTCTAACACACAGGCTAATTTACTCCCCATTACCATCCCTATCACACTCCCTGACATCTACCCACAATTAAGCCAGACCCCCCCGACGTCCTCCATGAGCCTTGCCCCCTTGCCCCTTGCCCCAGCCTTGGTCAGGCAGAAACAGCCTAAATCACCAGGTACCCACCTGTAATTGGACAAAGTCAGGCTCACTATGCTGGGCACTGGTGGAGTCCCACATATTGGAGGTGTAGGGGTTGTGGAGTCCCTCACCCCAGAGTGCTTGCTTCTAGGACTTGAGGGAACTGTGCAGTTTGTTCAGCCAAAATTGCAATAAAGCCGTTGAGAGCAAAGCAGGACTGGGACTGGGGTCCACTGCCAAGTGGAGCCAGGAAACTAAAATGTTACGATGGATGTGGAATGTCGTCGTGTCCAGAAACCCTTTACCGGAGCGGGCGCCCAGGTTGGAATCCCTGAATATCCAGTCAAAGTGACTTAGGTCCCATGGCACCTGGCTGGTCAGTCAGTAGAGCATGCTATTCTTGATCCCCCAGTGGTGAGTTCAAGCTCCATGTGGGGTGTAGAGAATACTAAAAAAATAGTAAATAAACTCCTCCCCCCCCCCCCCCCCCGAAAAAAGTGATTTAAGTCCCCCAGGCAAGGGTGGGGTTTCCTTCTTACTAGTAGGATTTCCAACAGCAGAGCTTCTTAGGCTGGTGATGGTAGAGACCTAAGTGTTTCAGGAAGAAAGCAGTTGGGGGGGTGGGGGGCGGTACCTGATTGGCTCAGCCAGAGAAGCAGGCAACTCTTGATTTCCAGTCATGAGTTCGAGCCCCACATTGGGTGTAGAGATTATTTTTTAAGTTTATTTATTTACTTTTGGGGGGAGGGGCAAAGAGAGAGAGAGGTAGAGAGAGAATCCCAAGCCAGCTGCTCACTGTCAGTGCAGAGCCCTATGTGGGGCTCCAACCCAGGAACTGTGAGATCATGACCTGAGCTGAAATAAAGAATCACAGGCTTAACAGACTGAGCCACCCAGGCACCCTGGTGTAGAGATTACTTAAATAAACTTAAAAACAAAAAGAAAGCAGTTTTCCCTCACTCAGAAGGTGGCATTTTGACCACGTGGCTTCCATGTCTGCCACTCTAGCCCCACCAACAGCCACAGTCTTTGCTTTCCTGGTGGAGCTCATTTTTAGCTTCTCAAATGCAATCCACACACACCAGCATCCTACATGTCCAAGGACAGGGACCTGCACCCCACTCCCCAGGGCTGCAGAGCGAGTTTGGAAGCCACCTTCTGAGGCTCTGACTCTGTGGTGCTTGCGGCTGCGTGCCCTGTGCTCTCAGCCTTCCTCCTGTTCCCACGTCTCACACTCAGGAGGGGACGGTGTTTCTGCCTGTAGTGGCCGCACCTGCCTCCTTCCTCTTTGATCTCATCGCACAGGTTCCAGTCATACTGACTTGCCTCTGGTCTTTGCAAAAGGTCGATTGCACACGCTGATCTCTCCACCAGGAGAGATGTTTGTGCGGCTCGCGCCTCTAATCATTCACCTTTGAGGATTCAGCTCAAATGTCACCTCTTAACCTGAACACATCACCCATTGGTGCCCACGCATTCCAGCCGCTGAAACACACTTGTATCTCCTTCACAGCATGCACAGGCTCAGAATCCTGGGACGTTGAGGGCCTTATAGGATGGGTCCTGGCGGTGATGAGCTTGGCACAGCTGCCAACCTCCATGGCTCCCTGCTGCCCTTGGTCACTCAGACAGTGGCTGCACTTTCAACCAGGTATCTTGGGTCTCACTCAGGTTCTTAAAGTTCTTGCTGCAGCTCTGGGCAAGCCTTGGAACTCTCCCCTACCTCTACCTCCTTATATATCCTGTTTCAAGGGCCCTAAGCAGATCTATGAATCTCATTTTTAGACCTCAGGGTCTGAGATGGGCTGCCAACCAGAAGATAGGTCCTCAGCTTTCAGACTCCCCTGCTATAGCCTCCTAACCCAAGTCTACAAGTCAGGGGCCTGAATTCTAGGACACATACTTTCCACAGGACCCACACCACCCTTAAGAAGTGGAGGGAGGGTTTGGAGCAGTGCACCATTAGAGAGAGCTGGCTTGAAGCAACACCAAGACGCACCAACATGGCTGTCCCATCACCCCAGATCCAGACTGTGCACCACTGTTTGGCCGGGACAGGGCAGATCTCTGCTGCTGGGCCTGCCTCCATCCCAGGGCCTATGCAGGGAGGGCTGGACTGAGTGCACCTGACTCCTTCCATCGTGGGCTATTGAGGTTGGCATGAAGGATGAGGCAGCAGGACAGATGGGTACTGAGGTGGGAGAGACATTTCCCCAGCCCCACTCTGCACATGTAGGGACCTTTCAAGTGAGGCGTTCCAGGAGTGGACTTGAACATACTGGGGGACCTAGATTTGTGCACTATGCAGGGCTCCTTGGGATGTGGCTCATAGTAGGGTCCTATAGGATAGTACCTAGGGTGGGCAGAGGGTCTGTGGGTTGGTCTGAGGGTTATATTGGGTTTTACTGGGGTGAATCAACAAAACAACTGCTTCATTTCCTGAGTGGTGTGAATGATAGACAGTATTCACTGAGTGAGGTGGCACATTAGTGGAGGGCGAGCCCCTGGGGGTCATTCTAGGTTAGAGGATGTCATGGGTACCTGGCTCATTGGGACTTCTAGGGTTTCTAGGCAAGGTGTGGGAATTGTAAGATCTTTTGATAGAACACTGAGGTATCTTGCACAGTGCATGGATGAGGCAAGGGATCAATTATCAGGAGGTTTTCAAAGTGGAGGGCATGTGGGGAGTGGGCCTTAGGACAGACATGCGGCCATAGGAAACCTTAGCAATCCACTGGACCCCCTACCCACCAGCCACTGAAGGGCCTGAACATTCCTGAGCAAGATGTGAGAGTCCCTGCCCAGCCTGCCTATTCCCAAGCAGACCCACAGAAAGTCACAAGACCACTGGAGGGAGGAGTGAGACAGTTTAATTTAGAAATAAGCTTTAGACAGTGTCCTGATCAGACAGGAGCTGAAGGGCCCAGCTTTGGAGAGAAAGGCCATCATGTAAGGGCCCTAAGGGGGGAGGGAACAGCATGGGAGCTGGTACGGAAAGTGCCACAAAGCTGGTCCTGTGCTCAGCAGGTACTGGCAGAGCCTGAGGAGAGAATGGGGTGAAGTCCTCATAGACCTGGTCACTACAAGACAACCCCCTCAGCCTTCGGAGACCCCAAGGCTGGGCTGGCTCAGGACAGTCCTGCCTTACACATGGCATAACATTTAACAACTCAAATACTATGGCCACCCTCCCTGAGTGCCTGGAAGCCTCTCAAAGAAGCCAAAGAAGCCCGTCTCACCTGGAGTGATGAGTGGAGTGGCCCTCTCAGGTAAGAGGCTGAGAAGGGGACACATGAAATTAGTATCTCCCCACCCAAACTTCTGTCCTTATCCCGCATCAAGACTCCTGGTGCCCCCTCCCCAGGGCTTTGTGGGGCTTTGTGCTCACAGCTCCAAACCTGTTTTCAATCCTCTCTCTTTTCCCCTCCCCCACTTGAGCATGTGCGCAAGTGCCCTCTGTCTCTGTCTCTCAACATAAATAAAAGAAACTTTAAAAAACAAAACAATACCAAGGGTTATAGCTCTCTCCCTATTTGGGGAGCTTTGGGGCTGATTATCTGTGAATAACAAATCCCACTGCAAGCCCAGGGGGCAGCCAAGAGGCTCCTCTTCCTCTGAATTGCAGAACTTTACCCCAAAATAGGTGTGCTCAGCTCCAGGTGCATACAACAGGGGCCCTATCTCACCTGTGCTTCTTATTGTACTTGCATTTGCATTTTCCACCTGGGAGAGGACGAGATGGTCAATGCAAAGAACCTGGGGAGCCTGGGCCATGCCCCCCTCCCCCCCCCCCCCCCCCCCCCCCCCCCGCCTCCCGCCCCATGCCCTGCCTGCCAGCCCACCACTCACTCAGGGCTATCAAGATTCCAGCGATGCACAGGAGCCCTCCAACAATCATCCCACCCAGCTGCAGGCTTTCCCAGTCTGGGGGAGCAGAGGGTGAGCTGGCACCAGCCTGGCTCCACTCCACTCACTCATTCAAAAGATATTTATCATCACCTGCTTGTACAAATGCACTTGCATTCCAGGCAACAAGAAAGACAAGTCAGTAAATAGATACACCGTATAATATCTGGTGGCAACAGCACTAGGGGAAAAACATAAGCAGAAGGGCACAGAAAAAGAAGGAAGGCTTTTCTGAAAGGTGGCACTTGAGCTGAAGCTAGGGGGAGATGAGTGTGTAGGGATACTAGAGGACAGTGCCAGGCCAAGGAAGAGGAAACCCCCCTGGGGGTGGGGGTGGGGGGGCTGTAGGGCAAAGAGCCAGGGGCTGGGGAAGGCGGCAAGTGAGAGAGTAAGGGGAGGATCAGGTGAGATACCTGGGGACCCAAGAGCCCCCAGCCCCTCCCCCACAAATCTTCCTAAATATCCTGTGGGCACCTTCCCTCCTTGCTGGAATGAAGTTCTCCCAAAGATCATGTTGCGTGTTGGCCTTTCACTCTTTTCATAGACCATGCTGACTCTGCAATCCCCAGTCCCAGCCCCATCTTGCTGCTCTTCCCTCATCAGCCCTCACTAAGCTCTAGCAAAGAGGTCCAGCCGGATAGGCAAAGGTAGGGGAGGGGTGGGGGGTGGGGGTGAGGGATATCAGCTCTTACCATAATAGAAGGGACTGTCTTTATCTGTGGGAAAGGGGAAAAAGAAAAAAACAAAAAAAAAAAAAGAAGAAGAAGAAAGAATAAGGACCAGAACCAGGAGGCAGCATGTGGAGTCTTAGAGGGAAAATGTGGGGCAGCAGGAGCAGGGGAGTTTGGGGCCTCACTCACCGACCAGATCATTGGCTTCCAAGGCAGGCAGGCCTGGGTGGGAAAAAGCAGAGGGATCTGTATTAATTCGTGACACTGGTCTCAAAATGAATCAGCAGTCAGGACCTCAGCCCAGAAGGGCAAAGATGACAACCAGCCTCATGGGTAGGGGGGGACCCTGGAGTCACCAGTTCCCTTCCTTCTTCACACCTTTCCCAGCTCCATACAACGCTGGGATTTTTTCTCTCACCCCATAGCCATGCACCCCCTCCCCAACTCGCCCTTCCTGCTATTTCTCTTGCTTCCTGCTAGCCTTTCTTGCATATGAAATGGGATGGTGTGTTGGTATCTTTTTACCCTCTTCTGAGAAGCTTCCTACACAGACTCTGGCCAATGCCCTGTTAGGGAATAGGGAAAGCTTCTCTCTCTCTTTTTAAAGTTTGTTTATTTTGAGAGAGAGAGAGTGTGAGTGGGGGAGGGACACAGGGAGAGGGAGAATCCCAAGCAGGCTCAGCATCATCATTGCAAAGCCCAATGCAGGGCTCAAACCTATGAACCGTGAGATCATGACCTGAGCCGAAGTCGGACACTTAACTGACTGAGCTACCAGGCGCCCCAGGAAATGCTTCTCTCTTTATGCCAACAGATGGTTACCGTTTTCCAAAGTTCAGTCATGTAGGACAATTTTGCAATATCCACTTCCTAACCGTATTATTATTTCCTTAGTGCCGCTCTTTAAATTCATGGTTTAAACGAAAACACATTTGTTCGACATCAGCCCCCCCCCCCCCCCCCGGCCTTTGGGAGATGCTGCCCTCGCTTTCACTGCCTTGGTGGGAGGGTGAGTGGCAGCAGGTTCATTTCTGGGGGCAGGGGGGACTCACCTGCCAATGTGAGGAGAAGGGTCCGGGTCACTCTCTTCATGATACAGCTTCAGGGCAGGGCTGCAGGGGAGGGGGACAGGCTGGGGTCAGATAGCCCTGACCTGCCAGAGGCTCACAGTCCCTGAGGCAAAGAACCAGGGCACAAATCCCAAGGGTGCACTTGGCTTATGAGGTGGTTTGGGGAAAGTTACCAATTTCTAGTAGTAATGACTAGTGGAGTGACATATATTGAGCTACTACTAGTTAAGTATTTAGAACAGTGTTTGCACGTAGTAAGTGGTTTGTTAAAGTCTTCGTTAAAGTCTTTAATCAGATGCCTGACTCTCGGTCAGAGGAGCAGAGCTACTGTGCTAACTCAGGTTTTGGTGCCTGCCTTCCTAACCCCCACTCAAAAAGCGAAGGCACCCTGAGCTATTTTTCCCAAAGGTCTGGGCCTCAGGCACTATCAGGATGAATTCCAAGATAGTCTCTGCAAAGGGCCACCCTGGGCTGAGCAGCAGAGAAGGGAGCAGCTGAGCAGGCGAAAGGTGGTGGTGGAGGCAGGTGAGAGCCACCCACCTCAGCCCCAGCCAGGGATCTTGTTCCAAGGCGGCCCCAAATTCCACTCTGAGTACAGACTGCTATTGACAGGAAACTGACAGATGGAAGGATCATTACTCCTTTTTTCTTTCTCCTTGGGGTGAGAACTATCCATGTCCCTATTTACTAGTTCGGAGGGTGGCTGTTTCCTTGAGATAAGACCCCTTCCAGCTTTCTGCATGTTGTTAGCTGCAGGCAAGCATAGGGATTGTCAGCTGTTGCAAACTGAAGCCCTCGTTGTGATCTGCTGAGTCCAAAGGGCTGGAACTCTAATCCCTTCAAAACCACCGATCAGCTGTGTGACTCAGTGGGTTACTTAACCACTCTGCGCTTCAGTGTCCTGTAAAACTGTAATTAATAGTAACTGCAAAAGGTTATGATTGAATTAAATGAGTTACTATATGTGAAGCCTAAGAATAATGCCTAACACATAGTAAGGAATGAAATGTGTGTTAACGATAAACAAATACATAGCCCTTTACTTGCTAGGTGGGATGTTGCCTGATTCGTGAATTGCTTAATAAAGCCAATCTGATACATAAATACATGCATACATACATAGGTCCTTTTGTCCTGGATGGGAGGACTATTAATGTGCATCTTCTGGACGTGGGAGTTTGTCGGCTTTTAAGTCTCTGCAGCTAGCCCTCCTTTGGACTCGTCCCCCCCTCACCACCCTGGGATTCTTCAATAATGAGGGTTGCAACTCCACTTTACATACTCCTTAGCCAAAGGCTGGCTTCTGTTTCCTCCAGCCCCTAACCCTAACCCACGGTCCATATGATGGTGGTCATAGAGCAAGTAGCCTCCAATCCTCAAAACCCTCAAACATGCATCCTATTACTGATGATACCCAGGCACCTGCCACCCCTTCCTCAGACAGGTACCTCCTCCACCCTCACCCTTCTTCCCCACCCTTCTGCTTAGCAGCCCTGAAATCCTAGCAGACACTTGCTTACCTGCGAGCCAGGTGCAAAAGGCAGATTTGGAGAGGCTGCTGGGGCTGTGTTGAATCCAGGTGGGTTCCGGCTCTTTAAACCCAGCAACTCCGCCCAGGGCAACAATGCCATCAGGCAGGAGGGAACTAGTCAGATTCCTTGAGATTGCCGTAGCTCCTTCTCCACTCCCCACCCCCCCCACCCCCCCCCACTCCTCGTGCTCTGGAGACAGCTTGTCCTGCCACACCCCATGCAGAGCTGAACTCTTAGGGGCCCCAGGGCCATCAGAGGCTAAGGTGGTGGTGGGAGAGGGATGGGCCGGGTCTCAGACCTTTCTCTTGAGCAGAAGGTGGACTTGCAGCTTCTTTAGCTCACCTAGATCCTAAAAGAGGGGTCCAGAGGGGGCTGGGACACAGGATGTTTCTGGGTTCTTGTGTCAGCAGTGGAGGTTCCAGGACTTCTGTGTGGGGTGTAATCAGATCAACTAGGAGTCAGGGACTGGCCTGAGGCTCCATTTGTGAATGGTCCCATTGCTCTTCCCTGAACTGGATGTTTATTGAGTGGGAGGGCTGGGGCTGGTGGCACCCTTCAGGATCGCCCACCCTCTGACCAGGCCCTGACACCCATTTATTCCAGGGAAACTGATGGCTGGGATTTGAAACCATCCTGGCCTAGGGTGGTTTCCTGCCTACTCCATGGAGTATGGGAGGAGGGGTGGTACCAGGAGGAAGACTGTCAGCTCAGGCTGAAGAATGGGCTGCTTCCCTCTGTGCACCCCCATATCTGCCTCATGTGGTGCTGGCCAAACTCCTCTTTCGCCCCTCACCCCACCACATGCTTTTGGCTTGTGCCCTTGGCCCTATTCTGCTCTCCCTCCTCCTCAATTCCTCTGTGTTTGCTGCTTTTACCACTGGATGGTGATCAGCTGAAGGCAGGACTGTTGCCTCCCTTAATCCCCATGGCCAGTCATAGACACCAATAAATAGATTTTGATTGAATTGTTGAATCAATTGAGGACAAGAAGCCACCAGAGGCTCCCAGTGCTGGGGGTCAAGGGGGAAAACAAAGCCTTGAAAGGCAGGGCGGGGAGGAAGAGGGAGGATATTCCTGGTGTGAACATTACACCTCCTCATGAAAACCTTCCATGGTGCTCCCTGTCTTCAAGATTCAGTTTCTACAGAGTTCAAGTCCAGGGGCTCTGGGGCCAGGAAGAGCTAGAGTTGATGCCCAGCCTGCCATTTGCTCAATGGGTGAGCTGAGGTAGCTCCTTCATCATCCTGAGTCTCAGTTTCCTTTCTTCTAAAGTGGAGTTAATGACAGGACTTCTCTTCAAAGTTCGGGGTGTAGGTCCTGCCCTCAATATGTATTTGTGGAGTGAATGCCTCCTAGGTCTGGCATGAGGAAAGTTTGTTAACCTCAAGATTCAGAAGAACCACTAATTGCACATACTTTGGAGTCAAATCCAGGCTCTGTTAGTTAGTTGCTATGTGCACTGGAACAGCTAATTTCCCCTCTTCCTGCCTATTTATTCATCCATAAAGTAGGAACCATGACCGCGCCTACTCTGAATGTTTGTGGACATCTGATTGTGCTGCTCAGTTCACTGTAACTATAGCCGTGAATGGCCCTGATATACACACTGAGACATCTGCAGCATAAGAGGAAGAGGGTCATCAGTACAGACATCCCCGTGAAGAAACCACATCCCAGAGAAGAGAAAGGTCTTGTTCAAGGTCACACTGTGCCTTGGTAGCAGAGTGGAGCTCTCAGCCCAACCTATCAAACCCTTCGGTTGAGTTCTTCTGCCCCGTCAGGCTCCAGGGAGGAATAAGCAGAAATGAAGCAGGCATTTGTAAAAAGGGGACACTTGGAAGTCCCGAGTGCCCTTTTTGCTTTGGGAGGTCTCCAGGAAGTATGAAAAGGACCTCAGATCCACTTCAAAGGCCCTAGCACTTTTGCCCTACCCTGCACCTTCTGCCCTCTTCAGGGATCCTGCACTCCCATCCGTCACCATGAGATATTATCATCTCTTTTTTTTTAAGCTTATTTATTTATTTTGAGAGAGAGCGAGCGAGCCAAGGAGGGGCAGAGAGAGGGGGAGAGAGAATCCCAAGGAGGCTCCACGCTGTTAATGTAGAGCCTAATGTGGCGCTGGAACCCATAAACCGTGAGATCATGACCTGAGCCGAAACCAGGAGCTGGACACTTAACCAAATGAGCCACCCGGGTGACTCAGAGATTTTATCATCTTTAACAGGTAGAAAGAAAACTTCACCTGAACCAGGTGGTATTGACACTAGTCCAAGGTAAAGAAGGGGTAGGTTGAGCCTGGGGCAGAACCAGGGAGAGGGAGCCCAGCTGCCCGTGTGACTTCTGCAAGCACAATGGTAAGTCACCACCTCATCTCTTCCTTTTGCCAAAACTGACTGTAGGTGTAAGGTGCACCATGGCTGAGTGGTAAGTACATCTGTCTCCTCTGAGGGACCTCAAAGGCCGGCCATTCACTCAGTGGCAGGCAGCAATGGAAGTGGTACAAAGTCAGTTCCCAGGTTAGTGAATTTATCTTCTAAGACTTAAAACCAGCACTTATGGATGGTCATAAAACTGGGTGTTGAAACCTTTAGAAGTTTTGCATGGTAAGAAGTGTTTACTAAACTGTCTTTTCATTCATTAGGAGTGTTTAGGATGAACAGTTGCCCTCTCAACTGAGAGGCTGGACTGGCAGTGAAGGCTGTTTTCAGGAAATTACTTTCAAGGCGGGCTGGCCACTTGCCCTGATTCTTGGACATGCATTCCTCATCAGAATCTCTGGAGCCATCCATTTGGGTCTGATTTCTTTCTCTTTTTTTAAATTAAAACAAAATTTTTTTAACCTTTATTTATTTTTGAGAGAGAGAGAGAGTGCAAGTGGGGTGGGGGTGGGGGAGGAACAGAGAGGGAGACACACAATCTAAAGCAGGCTCTAGGCCGTCGCGGGGCTCAAGCTCACATACTGAGAGTTCATGACCTGAACTCTCACAAACTGAGAGTTCATGACCTGAGCCGAAGTCAGACGTTCAACTGACTGAGCCACCCAGGCACCCCGGGTCTGATTTCTTATCTACCAAATGGGAGAGCTGGGTAAGAGGCAACTGAGGCTTCCAGGAAAATCATACCTTGGGTGATGAAAGGCTGAGAGGAGTGGGTGATGGGGAGCCACACTTAGTTGGGTGGGTGCAGATGACAGCCTGGAGGTATTAAAGTTGAGAGAGAGAGAAAACTGTGATCCAGCTCTGAACACTTCCCCTTCTGAAGTCAGCGTTGCAAAGGATTACAAAGGAGGGAAGTCTGTTGTCAAGAGTGGCTGCCTGAGAATCAGCACTGACGCCCAGGGTCCCGCCTCTGCTCATGTCAATCACTGCCACAGCTCCTTACAGTCCCAAACTGCTTTTCCCCTTCTGCAAGCACTAACTATTGCTCTGTGAAAAACAGAGATGCATCCTCAAAACCATTCACTGCACTGAGAAAAGGTAATAAAACAGGGATTATCTAAGATTGACCAGAGGTAAAATAAAAAGGAAGTGGCTGGTATCTTGCCCGGCACATGGCGGGAGCACAATGTGTTTTTTCCTGCCTCCCAAGATGGAATGAATGTCACAGACATCAACAGGCTGATTGTCTATTTCGAGGGGGTCTGGTAGAGTAGGGAAAAGACCCCATTCATGAGGGGGGAGGTTACTCCAGTTGTCTCCGATGTTTCCTCCCTTTGAGAAATACACACTAAATTCCCACCCGGACCCACTTCCTGTGCTCTGTCTCCCTCGGGAGCCCCCCACCCTCCTTACCCCCTCTCTGCATTTTCAGCAAGTTTCCCCATGTGTGTTCAGAGTGCTGGTCCGAGGCCTTTAACGATGGGGGTTGAGGGGGTGGAGCTAGAAACACAGCCTGTGTGAGAGAAGGTTAGCAGGTGTAAGACAGGGTGCAAGGGCGGCCATCTGAAGGGTAGCGGCGGTCTGAGGGCTCACTTTTCAGGAGTCAGGCCTTGGCTGACTTGTCAGTTGGGGAGGCATCAGGAAGGGCCCTCTGCTGCGGATTCTAAGTGCCTTCTGGGAGAGGGGATAAGGAAACGGTGCAGGGGGGATCTCACGAAGGGGGATATGTGGGTGTTTGTGGCAGCCACTCCCCTGAAGAGTGTGTAGTGAAGGCTTGGCTCTCTTAGGTCCAGTCTGGCCCCCAGAAATGACTCCTCCGCGTCTAGGAAGCTCCTTCCTAGAGGCTATTCATTACCACCCTTCCACTTCACGCAAAGGACTGAGAAATAGCCAATCAGAATAGGACCGCGGTGGCTTCCAGCCAATCAGCATTAAAGGAGGGCTGTTGCGGCCCGGCCGCGGATGAAGCCGCCTGCGAGGCTAGGGCCCAAGCAGTGTGGGCGGGGTTTTCTTGTAGCGGAAGCGGTTCAGTCCCTCTTCGCGAGGATTGGCTGCTCCGGTTCAACTGCGTGCTTGTCAAGGAGCCTCCCTATTACGCATGCGCAGTCACTCAGGTGCTCTTCGTAGCCCAGTAAAGGTCGGCGCTCCGGTCAAGTCGCGCAGTGTCTTTGTCCATCCATTCATAGGTTCGCGCTCCCATAATGGTCACAGTCTTCCGGAAGTCGTGGTCTTCAGTAACTGGGACCCTAGAGGTTGAAGGATAGCTGAGGTGAAGGGACAGGACAGCTGGTGAGCCCAGAGCAGGTAAGGTAAGATAAGAGCAGGGCTGCCTGTTGAACAGGCAGGAGGAGGCGGGCTGCGTGAAGTGAGGCCGGAAAGCTGCCAGGGGACCTTGGACTTGGGGAGCGCTTCAAACTGAGGGCAAATTACAAGCCTGAAGACCTGTGCAAAAGGAGAGAAGTGGAAACGGTTCACCGAACTGAGGCCAGGCGACGTCACTTCTCGTTGACCTTTCATTGGGCTTCTGTTAGAGCTCAGTAATGCTTTCCTCCCACCCACAGGTCCACAGGCCCCTTAGCATCCTTGTCCAACTGCTGCTTATGTCTCTAATCAACCAGACCTCGCAGCTGTCCTCTTCATTTCCCAGGGGTACTCGATAGTCAACAACTTGTAACATAAACCTTCCTGTTGTCACACACACACACACACACACACACACTCACAACCTATTTCAGAGTTCCGTATCTCAGGTCACCCCCTTATCCACGTGTCGCACAGGCTACTGCTAAGCACGTAAGGAAGGGGCCCAGGCACCTCTCACCCTGGCCGACAGCAGCTTCGTCTACAAGAGCAGCCTAAGCGAGTGCTTGCTACTTGGCAGGCTGTTTTCCAGGACTTTCCACGTGTTAACTCATGTCATCCTCACAACAGCCTATCTAGAGAGGATTCATCACCCGATTTCAGGATGAGGAGGTGAAGTGAATGGTTAAGTGAAGCTCTGGGCCACACAGCTGGAAGTGGCTACTTGGCCCCAGAGCTGGCGTTTAACCACCACTCTCCACAGTAAACTGCGCATGATTTATTTCTAATATGATTTTATTTTATTAAAAAATTATTTATTTATTTAGAGAGTGTGTGTACATGAGCCAGGGGAGGGGCAGAGGGAGAGAGGGAGAGAGAGAAGCCTAAGCAGGCTCTGTGCCACTAGTGTTTTAATATGATTTTATAACAGTTCTGTTGAGAAATTATTCACCTACCATACAATTACCCCATTTAAAGTGTACAGTTTAGGGGTGCCTGCTTAAGATTCTCTCTCTTTCCCCCTCTGCCTTTCTCCCCTGCTTGTGTTTTCTCTCTCTCTCTAAAATGAAAATTAGAGGGGTGCCTGAGTGACTCGGTTAAGCATATGACTTTGGCTCAGGTCATGATCTCATGGTTCATGAGTTCTAGCCCTTCATCGGGCTCTCTGCTGTCAGTGCAGAGCCTGGAGCCTGCTTCAGATTCTGTGTCTCCTTCTCTCTCTGCCTCTCCCCTGCTCATGCTCTGTCTCTTTCTCAAAATAAATAAACATTTAAAAAAATTAAAATAAAGTGTACAATTCAATGTTTTTTTTGTATGTTCACAGAGCTTGTACACATTATTTTTAAAAATATATTTCTCTTTGATGTATGTGATTTTTATGCAGATAATGTCTAAATATTTTTTTAAATTTGTTTTTTTAATTTGTTTTTATCTTTTAAAATTAATTTATTTTTAGAAAGAGAGAGTGAGAGCAGGGGAGGGGCACAGAGAGAGGGAGAGAGAGCATCCCAGGCACATGGTCAGGGTGCAAAGCCCGATGTGGGGCTCGAACTCACGAAAGCGTGAGATGACCTGAGTCAAAATCAAGAGTTGGCTGCTTAGCCAACTGAGTCACCCAGGTGCCCCTAAAAAAATTTTTTTTAAGTAATTTCTATACACAATGTGGGGCTCAAACTAAAAACCCCAAGATCAAGAGTCACATACTCTACAGGCTAAACTAGCCTGGCACCCCTAGATATTTTGAATCAGTGAGTGTACTTTTTATTTTCACTAGGGTGGCAATTGTCAAAAAGTTGGTATCACTATACAAGTACTATGTATGCCATGTTTTTTAAAATAAGTTATAGGGGTTCCTGGCTGGATCAGTTGGTAGAGTGTGAGACTCTTGACCTTGGGGGTCATGAGTTCAAGCCCCACCTTGGGGGCAGAGTTTACCAAAAAAAAAAAAAAAAAAAAAAAGAAAGAAAAGAATATAAGTAATAATTTGATTTTGCAACTTTCAAAGTATTTTCACTCTAATATAATTACTGGATATCTATTTAATAATTCCACATGTATTTTGAATTGCACTACAGTTTTGGCACTTTTCCAGGAACTGGGGGTTCTGAACCAGGCAATGCAAAGCTCTGGCCTTGAGTGGCTGGGATCACAGTGAGGGCAGTGAGCTGGAAAAAGAAATAGATGGTACAGTATTTCAAGTACTGATTGACAGGTGTAGTGAAGACACAGAAAGTGGCTGAGATACAGAGTGATGGGGCGGAGAGACAGCTTTCTTAGTTAGACTGGTAGGTCAGAATTGGTCAGTGATAGAAACATAGGTTTAAAACATTTCTATGCCACAGTCATACATTTTCCTTTGCCACTTTTTTTCTGGCTAAACTGAGCCAATGAAGTCAAACATACCCAGATTTTAGATTAGAGCATAATTTACAAAAAGGGTTTCTTATCTAGAGCCAGTGCCTTTCATTCCAAGAAATGTCTCTCCATCAAATCTGTTTATCTTGTTAAAACAAGACAACAGGCCCCCATATGGAGATACTTCTGCTAAGCCACATCACCAAACTTAGACTTAATTTAATTACAGTTTGACTCTGAAATGGAATCTTAAACCAGTCAATCAGGAACTACCTGATCAGCAGTAGAGGGGTAATCTGCCTGATAACCCCTGCCTTCTCTTAAAGGAAAGTGACCTTGGCACAGCCAATCCACTTTTTGCTAGTATAACTTCTTTGTTTCCTCTCCCTTTTGCCTATAAAAGTCTCTTATTTCACCTCAGACCTCCTTTCTTTCTGGTAGATGGGATGTTGCCAGATTCATGAATCACTGAATAAAGCCAATAAATAAGATCATTAAAATTTACTCGGTTGAATTTTGTTTTTTTAACAATCTATCTCTTTATATAAGTTATAATAAGTGTCTGATAAGGAAAATTACGTAGTTATTTGGCAGTATTAGAATAAAAGAATGTTTTTACTGGCATTGTTAAAGTTGAAAGACTAAAAACCGTGTTCGTGTTTGAGAGACCAAAGACACTATGATTGGAAAGGGTCTGCACTGAAGCTGGTTTTAGTTCTGTGTTTGTTAGCAATGTTGACTGTGAATGTCAGTAGTTTCTAGAAGCTTGTCTGTTAAATTGAAGAAAGCATTGAATTTGTGACCGCTTGAAATCTGGATTCAAATGCAGTCAAAGCTGGACAAAGTCTTTGTTGTCTCCACTGCATTAGCTAATTTAAAAACCCTGCAACGTTTTGCAGTTTCACCAGTACACAAAGGCACTTAGTGTTTTGTTCTACTCCAATCAGACTACAAAAGAGAATGACAAGTACCTCCAAACAATGTTTACCAAACTAAAAAGAACTATTGAGAAATTAAAGCTCACTAAACAATGAGAAATAAATCATATTTTAAAAACTGAGCAGCAGTTTTAACTTTTTGCTTGTAATGTAAAAGTAAAATGCCTGTTAGTTTGATGTGTAAAGTCTTGAGAGCTATTAATTACCTTCAAATTCTTAGTAAACTAGTAAAATATTAATGTATTAACTTGTAATGATCAACATTGGGATTTTCCACAGTGAGTGCTGAAGCCATCCCCTCCACCACACAGCCCTTGGAGAACCAGTTTTGCTGCTAGAGGTGGGTGGAGTTTGCTGTGTTCTTCCCTTTCATCCTGGGTGACTGAGACCTTCTAGGCTTCTAGATCTAGGTACAGGGGGGTACACAGGTCTAAGTTCCATTTTTTAAAAAAAAATTTTTTTTTCAACGTTTTTTATTTATTTTTGGCACAGAGAGAGACAGAGCATGAACGGGGGAGGGGCACAGAGAGAGGGAGACACAGAATCGGAAACAGGCTCCAGGCTCTGAGCCATCAGCCCAGAGCCTGACGCGGGGCTCGAACTCACGAACCGCGAGATCGTGACCTGGCTGAAGTCGGACGCTTAGCCGACTGCGCCACCCAGGCGCCCCGGTCTAAGTTCCATTTTTAAAGGGGTACACCTGTCTTAAGAACAACATTGCTTCTGAAAACTGAAGTGCAAACCTGATGCCCAGGAGCGATGCCCTGGGTGTGTCCCTTGGAAAACAGATACACCTGCCCCAGAAGACCCCCGCAGGCAGATCCCAGAAGTGGAAGCTGAAGCTCACACAATGCCAGAAGTTCTTTCTAGGAAGAGAACATAAAACCATTAACATAATGTTTGTGCAAAAGTTTGTTCATATATACTTTAAGATTTTACTTTTTATTAAAAAATTTTTTTTAATGTTTATTTATTTTGAGAGAGAGAGAGAGAGAAAGCATGAGCTGGGGAGGGGCAGAGAGAGAGAGACACAGACTCCAAAGCAGGCTCCAGGCTCTGAGCTGTCAGCACAGAGCCCATGCAGGGCTCAAACTCACAAACCGTGAGATCACCACCTGAGCTGAAGTCGGATGCTCAACCGACTGAGCCACCCAGCTGCCCCTTAAGATTTTATTTTTAAGTGGTCTGTATACCTAAGGTGGGGCTCGAACCTACAACCCTGAGATCAAGCCTGGCATGCTCTACCAACAGAACCAGCCAGGCATCCCTGAAAGTTTATATTGATTTGGAATGACAAAGCAGAGCAATTGCAAATTTAGAAAAGCTGACACAAAATTTTTAATGCAACAAATTTTAAAATTGTCAAAATGTGAATTTTACTGGAAGCATTAACTGCATAAGCTTGTCACTACTTCATCTGATAGTGATTTTAAATATTTTAAATTAGAATATATAAAATTAGAATAATTTCTATGGGAAAGAATGGAAGATAATGAAGTCTTCCTTCTTAGCCTGATTAACTCTTCTAAAAACATTTTTACTGAAATTTAGAAAACTTGCTTCTAGCTTCACAATGTATCATTGCTAATGTCTTGTAAAAGTTTTGGGTGCTGTCAAATTTGGGAAAACCTCTACTGAGTTGTTTTTTTTTTTTAATTTTTTTTTTTTTTTAACGTTTATTTATTTTTGAGACAGAGAGAGACGGAGCATGAACGGGGGAGGGTCAGAGAGAGGGAGACACAGAATCTGAAACAGGCTCCAGGCTCTGAGCTGTAAGCCCAGAGCCCCACACGGGGCTTGAACTCATGGACGATGAGATCATGACCTGAGCCGAAGTCGGCCCCTTAACCGACTGAGCCACCCAGGCGCCCCTCTACTGAGTGTTTTTTTATGCATGAGCAGCCATATTTCAGGGTGTTTCACTTTTTTTTTTTTTTTTTAATGTTTATTTATTTTTGAGAGAGAGGCAGAACGTGAGCATCGGAGGGGCAGAGAGAGAGGGAGACACAGACTCCAAAGCAGGCTCCAGGCTCTGAGCTGTTGGCTCATAGCCCAACGCTGGACTCCAAGTCACAGACAATGTGATCGTGACCTGAGCTGAAGTCGGAAGCTTAACTGACTGAGCCATCCAGGCGCCCCAGTTACCTTTTCTTGTGTATTTCCCACTCTTCACCATTCTTTGAATTGGTGATGCTGGGTGACCACACTGGAGGTTTGCTCCAGAGGCCTTGGAAGGGACCCTGGGAGTGTATGTGGGGAGGGAGGGACCAGGTGGGTGAAGAGGGTCTTGGAGAGTGAGGAAGAGGTCTATGTGGAGCCTGGACGGTGTGTGGGAGGGAGGTCTGGCTAAGGGGGTTGGGGGACAGGGTGTGCGTGTGTTGAGGGGGGAGTCCCATTGTGGGGAGGAGACCACGGTGTGGGGGCACACACTAGAGGAGGGCTGGAAGCAGGGTAGTGGCCAGAGCTTGGGGGGATCAGACTTGGAGTTGGGGCTTGGGACCTGGGCCAAGATCGCCTGGGCTTGTGTGGGTGAGGGGCCTGGAGTGGGGGGTTAGGGACACTGAGAAACTGGAGAGGGGGCTGGGGTGTGGGAGGAGGCCCAAGTGTGGGTGGAGCTGGGTGTGGTAAGGGGCTCAGGCCCTGGAGTGGGGAGTTATGGGTGGGCATGCCCTGACTTTGAGGAAGAGTCCCTGATGTGGGACCTGTAGACAGGAGGGTGGATCCCAGAGCCTGCAGAGTGGCTAGGATTAGGGATACCGGAACTTTGTGGCAATCTGGCTATGGGAGGTGTGGGGGAGGGGGTCAGGACGTGGGTGGACGTGGGTGGGGGTCAAGGGGGCTGGTGGTGGAGGGTTTTCTGCCTGTAGGCCTAGGCCCCAGGAAATGGGGGAAGCTGGGGTGTGGGACCCCTAAGCTTAAGTTTCAGTAGCTTTAGTAGCTCAGAAATGTTCCCACTAGGACTGTTTTGTTTTTAGTGTTTATTTATTAATTTATTTTGAGAGAGAAAGAGAGCGAGAGCATGTAAGCAGGGGAGAGGGGTAGAGAGAGGGAGAGAAAGAGAATCCTAAGTAGGCTCCACACTGTCAGCACAGAGCCCAACGTGAGGCTTGGTCCCACAAACTGTGAGATCATGACCTGAGCAGAAATCAAAGGTCTATTGCTTAATGGACTGAGCCACCTAGGCGCCCCAGGACTGGGTTTGATAGAAGAAAACCCAGAAACAGTGTAAATAACCATTGACCAGAGAAAGATAATTACAGCATTTTGTGGGTTAGAACTTTATTTGGCAGTGAACTGAGTGATTTAGTCATGGATTAAGGTAAAAACCAGTGTATCGAATGAAAAAAGTTGTAGAGGAATGCCATTTTTATATAGTTCAAGACTATATATGTAGTAAAGCCATAAATGAAAATACTAGAATAGATAATAATTTAAAAAGTAAGGGACACCTGGGTGACTCAGTAGGTTAGGCATGGGTCTGTTGATTTCGGCTCAGTTCACGGAGCCCATGTCGGGCTCTGTGCTGAGCCTGGAGTCTGCTTGAGATTCTTTCTCTGTGTCTCTCTGCCCCCCACCCCCAAATAAATAAGTAAATAAGCTTAAAAAAAAAGTGAGTGCACAGTTCAGACTGGAGTTTCCTCTGAAAAGTGAGGAACGGAGTGAGGCCTCGTGTGCACGGGAAACTTCACCTGCCTCAGTAATTATTGGGTCTGTTAAAGTTGACCCGGTGCCGTCTGTTTGGCTTTTCCGTTGTACAAGAGAATGACGCAGAGCACAGGTAGCAGAATGAAGCACAGTTAACGACTGGCAGGAGAAGGCTATGAAGGAGCAAAGGGACTGGTAATTTGAGGAAGGCCTTCCAGGTTTTTCATGGGAATGGTACAGCTGGTGTCTGAAATGGGAATAGAGGGATTATTCGGAAGACCAGCAGCTGTGGTTTGGACAGCTTGGACTTGACAAGGAATGGAGGGAATGTTCTGAGGCTAGCAGCTGTAGGCTGGGCAGGCCAGACTTTCTGGAGAGGGATGCAGAAGAAGAGGTGAGGCTAAGTGGTGTGGAGGGATGAGGAGGCCCAGCTGAGGAGACAGGACATTTGAAAGCCACTATAGCCAAGTCTCACATCTCAGGTCCTATAGGGTCTCTCACGACATTTAATTCGATGCAATGGATGAATTTAGAGTCATTGTGCCCATTTTACAGACAAGAAACGGAAATCTGGACTGATTCAGTGAATTTGCCAAGGCCAGTCTGACCCCAAAGTCCCTGGTCTTAGCACTGTTCAATACCACACTTTGCAGCATTAACTCATTGACTCCTCACAACAGCACTATGAGGTTGACCCTATCAGTGTTCTGTTCTCTAGTCAGGGAAGTGGAGGCACAGAGAGCCAGATGGTAATCGATGAGACCAGAATTAGAATCCAGGTCGGGTCCCATAATCTAGGCCTCAGGCCAGGGACAGTGGCGGGAGTGGAAGTGCTTGTGGAAGAAAACAATGTGGCCAGGGGGTGGCACGCGGTAGGGAATGTACGAGGGGAATAACGGATTGAACGTGGGAGTTCTCATTTCCCATCTTCTATGTCCCTCTCCTGTTAACTCACCCCGAATTCTCCCAGAGCCTGTGAGTGCCTACATGGAGGCAGTGCTGGTTCTACTGATGAAGCCGTGAACTGAGCAGACTGCACGGGGCAGATGAATTCGATTCATCGGCCCGGCAGGGGTCTTCACTGAAGAAGCCCAAGACAGATTGTTGGGCCCTCCAAATTCACAGCTGTTTATCAGCCTCAGTGGGACAGCCAGTTGGGAGAAAACCCACAGTCAGTTTTGTTTTCTCCTAGGCAAATGCTATAGATGTTTTTATGTATGAAAATAGACATTATGTATATGAAAGAGGACAGGCAAACACTCACCAGGAGGAGTGCTGGCTGAAGACACCATGGCAGCCAGGTTTGGGAAGCTGGAGAGTGGGACCTCCCACAGCAGAGGCAGCACCCTCGTCTGTCCTGGGGAACGCCCTGAGATAAGCTAATTTGTGCTAGAGAATCCCAGAAAGAAGTAGGAATTACAGTGCCCCGGACCTTCAGAAAGTGGGTGTTCAGATTTGCTGGAGGACTGCCTGGAAGTCCCCTTGAAGGGCAGGGGTAAGGGTTTTTCCTGGCACAGGATCCTCTTGCCTGGCCATTCTGTGTATCTGTGGCTCTGAGTTCCTTGGTGTCACTTTCTGGGTCTGACTTGGACTCTCTTTCCCTCCCTCTAGCTATCCCTCATCGCTCTGGGTCTCTGAGTTGTTTGCATCCTTATTTCTGTATCTTTGCTATATCCAGGTGTCTCTCACAACTTCCCTGAGCCTGCTCGACTGGGAAATTTCTGTGACTCCAGATGTTCTGTTTTAGTACCCTCCAGGCCAGACCCAGCAATTATCCCCTCGGGGTACAACCCTACTAGGCATGAAGCCAGTGGTTAGCTCACCGCCCAGGGTCCTTTCTGGGGCGTGGCCTTTGAGTCAGGCCAAGCAAGGGTGTGGGATCCCAGGGCAATTTGCATTTGTGGGAGCAGGGCAGAGCCCACCCCCAGTAGCCACAAGGTGGCAGTAGAGGACTGTTGCAGCAGCATTCTTTTCCCTACTGCACTCTCACTGTTGAGACACTTCCAGGTTAGAGGGAGTAGATTTGGGATGTCAGCAAATTCGTTCAAACCTGAAGTTTACTTTAAAAATCAGGACTAGCCCACCAATTTTCATGACATTTAAAAGGTTTGTAGAGTTACTACTGTGCTAGACGTTCCTCGTTGAGCCCCAGTTTCCTTTCCTCTAACCTGGGGATAATAGAATAATCTACCCAGTGGAGGTAATGTGAAATGAGACCTGGTACAAACTTAGTGTATAATGACTTTGAGTAACTTTACCGTCACATGCTTGGATCCTTTTTCACCACTGGCTGGTGCTATTCCTTTGGGTCAGTGTTCCCACAGGCACCCTAGGGCAGGACCATCCTTGGCTTGACCTGGCTGGAGTTTTGGTGGGAAAAACTTGTATTCATTGTGTCCAGATGCCTTAACACCTATACTTCACTAATCATTAAGTATCTGAATATGTATTTTTTGAATCACTGAATACATCCTATCTATCAAGAAGTGTACAAAAGAGTCTGTATAAGGTCCATTTAAGCATTATATTTATCTAACCACTGTATAGATGGAAACACCTGTCTACAAAGATAAACATGTATTTTTGCATATTTTGCTATTTCTCCACTTGGAATCAATTTTAGCACTATTCTACACTTTTTCTTCACGTTGTCAATATTTATGTAACCACTATATCAAAAATAAATAAACATTAAAAAAAAATGGGCACCTGGGTGGCTCAGTTGGTTAAGCATCCGACTTCGGCTCAGGTCATGATCTCATGGGTCGTGGGTTTGAGCCCCGTGTCAGGCTTTGTGCTGACAGCTCAGAGCCTGGAGCCTGCTTTGGATTCTGTGTCTCCCTCTCTCTCTGCCCCTCCCCTGCTCTCACTCTCTCTCTCTCTCTCTCTCTCTCTCTCTCTCTCTCTCTCTCTCAAAAATAAATAAACAGTAAAAAAATTTTTAAATGACTTTACAAAGCTTTTTATTGAAGTATAATATACACATGGAAAAGTATGCCTAAGTGTCTAACTTGATGAATCTTTGCAAAGTGAGCACACCTGGGTATCCAGCATGCAGCTCAAGAACCAACATTACCAGGACCCAGAGACCCCACAGGCCTCCTTCCACTTGGCCCGAGTAATAACTCTTTGAACTTCTAACCCCTAGATTTGTTTTTCTGGCCTTTGAACTTCATATAAATGGAATCAAACAGGCTGTCTTATTTTAGGCATTTGTGAGCTTTTCTCATATAGTCAAGGCCTTTTTATTCTCATTATTTTATGGTATTGCCTTGTTATTGTATATTATTCAATTTATTTATTATTTTTTTGAGTTTTATTTATTTATCTTGAGAGAGAGAATAAGCAGAGGAGGGGCAGAGGGAGGGAGAGAGAGAATCCCAAGCAGGCTCTGCACTGTCAGTATGGAACCCAATGTGAGGCTCGATCCCACAAACCATGAGATCATGACCTGAGCTGAAATCAAGAGCTGGACACTTAACCGATTGAGCCACCCAGGTGTCTCTATTTATTATTTTTTTTAAAGATTCTTTTTTTTTTTAATGTTTATTTATTTTTGAGAGAGAGAGGATGCATGCACAAGCAAGGGAGGAGCAGAGAGAGAGGGAGACACAGTGTGAAATGGAACAACCACTGTTCCCTTGCACCCCTGGAGGCTTGGCATTTTCCAATGTTTTTATGTTAACCTTTTTGGTAGGTGAGCTTTTAATCTGCGTTTCCCTGATAACTAATTAAATGGGGCTGCTTCTCATATGCTTCTTAGTCATTTGCATCATCTCTCAGGAACAATGGGTCTTCTTTTTTTTAATAAATATATATAGAGAGAGGCAGAGAGAGAGAGAGAGAGAGAGAGAGAATCTCAAGTAGGCTCCACACCCAGTGTGTAGACCGATGTGGGGCTTGATCTCATGACTGTGAGATCATGACCTGAGCTGAAATCAAGAGTCAGATGAGCCATCCAGGCATCCTAGGAACTATGGGTCTTCTGTGTCTTCTTCTGTTAGATGATCTTTCCCTTTAATTTGTAGTAATTCTTTACTTTCTTGATGCAGTATGTTGCCTTCTCACTTTCTTTAATGATCTTTTTTTATGAACAGAAATTATTAAATTGAAAATTTCCAGTTTATCAATTTTCTTTTTATGGTCAGTGCTTTTTACTTGCCATTAAGAAATGTTTGCCAACTTTAAGGTCATGAAGGTATTCTCCTTTGTTTTTCTTTTAAAGCTTTGTGTATATATTTTTTACCCTCACATGTAGATCAGCACTCCATTTGGAACTGATTGTATGGTGTCAGATAGGAGTCTTTTCCATGTGGGAATCTAGTTGGCCCAGTACTGTTTATTGAAATGTATATCTAAATATCTACATATTTTTCTCTTAAAATTTTTTTAAATCTTTATTCATTAAAAAATTAAAAAAAAATCTTTATTTTTTGAGGGAGAGTGTGCAGACAGGGAAGGGGCAGAGAAAGAAAGAGACACAGAATATGAAGCAGGTTCCAGGCTCTGGGCTGTCAGTACAGAGCCCGACATGGGACTCGAACCCACGAACTGTGAGATCATGACCTGAGCTGAAGTTGGATGCTTAACTGACTGAGCCACCCAGGTGCCCCTGCAGTGGTAATTTACAACACACCATCTTTTGGTCCATCCTGCCCCTGCCCAGCTTCTCCATCCTCTTTTTGAGATTAACTCCCACGTGGCTTGTACCAAATCCTTGTTTCAGAATCAGCCTCTGGGGCACTGGAAATCAAGGCACAGTCTAATACAAATGATCACTTTCTTTAATATTCTAATACTGCTAGAACTTTAGAACATTTGAACTCCGTTAACTTCTCATCAATTGCTGCATTATTGCTGCATTATTGCTCTCATGGATTTTATTTTACTATTATTTTTAGTTTAGAGAGAGGGAGAGAGCGAGCGTATGATCAGGGGAGAGGGGCAGAGAAAGAGAGAGAGAATCTCAAGCAGGTGCCATTCTCAGCACAGAGCCCAAGGCAGGGCTTGATTCCATGACCCTGAGATCATGACCTGAGCCAAAATCAGGAGTATGATGCTCAAGCAACTGAGCCCCCCAGGCACTCCTGCTGTCATGTATTTTAGTTCTATGTGTATATAGAGGTATTTTTTCTCTTTTAAAACAGCTTTATTGAGATATAATTCACATACTATACAATTTACCCATTTAAAGTGTACAACTGAAGGTTTTCAGTATATCCACGGATAGGTGCAACCATTACCACAACTGCATTTTAGATTTTCATTACATCAAAAAGAAACCCCACACTATGTCAGCTATACTTCAATTAAAAAAAGAAAAAAAAAAGAGGTAACATTACCTACGCCCGTCCCCCACCCCACCCCAAAGCAAAACCCAGCTCACAGCCTTTAGCTCTCATCTTCCTAACACCTTGTCCTCTTAGCTCTAAACAACCACTAATCTATTTTGTGTCTTTCTATTTCCCTATTCTGGACTTTCATATAAATGGAATCATATATTGTGTGGCCTTTTATGACAGGCTTTTTACAGGTAACCATGTTTTCAAGGTACTTCTGTGTTGTAGCATATGTCAACACTTCATTACTTTTTAAATTATTTTTACTTTTTTAATTCTTTTTAATTTTGAGAGGGAGTATGAGTGGGAGAGAGGTGCAGAGGGAGGAAGAGAGAGAATCTTAAGCAGGCCCCATGCTTAGCGCAGAGCCCTATGCGAGTCTCCATCCCACAACCCTAGGATCATAACCTGAGCCAAGATCAAGAGTTGGACGCTTAACTGACTGAGCCACCCAGGCGCCTAGCACTTCATTGCTTTTTTTTTTTTTTTTAATGTTTTTTTATTTTTGAGAGAGAGACACACACAGAGCACAAGCTAGGAGGGGCAGAGAGAGAGGGAGACACAGAATGCGAAGCAGGATCCAGGTTCTGAGATGTCGGCACAGAGCCAGACGTGGGGCTCAAACTCACAAACAGTGAGATTGTGACCTGAGCTGAAGTCAGACGCTTAACCGACTGAGCCACCCAGGCACCCCACTACATTCTTTTTTATAGCCAAACGATATTCCATTGTGTGAGTGTATCATGTTTTGTTTTCCATTCATCCACTGATGGACATTTGAGTTGTTTCCACCTTTTGGCAATTAGGAATAATGGTGCTATAAACATTTATATACAAGTTTTAGTGTAGAAATATGTTTTCATTTCTTTTGGGCATATACCTGTAAGTGTAATTTTTGCGTCATATGGTAACTCTATTTAATCGTTTGAAGAACTCAGACATTTTACATTCTCACAGTATGTAGTGTTCCAACTTCTTTATGTCTCCATCAATACTTATTGTTAGCTAATTTTTTTGATTCTAGACATCCCAGTGGGTGTAAAGTGGTATCTTTGTGGTATTGATTTGCATTTCTCTGATGACTAATGTGTCACGTTTCTTTTCATGTGCTTATTGGCCATTTGTGTATTTTTGTTGGAAAAATGTATCTTGAGATCCTTTGCTCACTTATAAACTGGGTTATTTGTCTATTCTTTCATTCTTTTTGATGCTATTGTGAGCATTTTAGTAAGTTAATTTTTGGATGGTTCATTGCAAGTGTGTAGAAATACAATGGGCTTTTGTATATTCATATTTTATCCCGTAACCTTGCAGAACTCATTTATTAGTTCTAATAGGTTTTTTTTTTTTTTTTTTTTTTTTTTTTTAGTGGATTCTTCAGGATTTCCTATAAACAAGATCATGTCATTTGTGAATAGAGACAGTTTTTACTTCTTTTCTTTACAATCTCGATGCTTTTTATTTCTTTTTCTTGCTTAATTGCCCTGGCTATCACCTCCAGTACATTTTATTTTGAATGTTTATTTATTTTTGAGAGAGAGAAAGACAGAGTGCAAGCAGGGGAGCGGCAGAGAGAGAGGGAGACACAGAATCTGAAGCAGGCTCCAGGCTCTAAGCTGTCAGCACAGAGCCGATGTGGGGCTCAAAATCATGAACCGTGAGGTCATGACCTGAGCCGAAGTCAGACGCCTATACCCGATTGAGCCACCCAGGTGTCCCATCCTCCAGTACAATTTTGAATAGAAGAGGCAAGAGCAGATACCCTTGTCTTTTTCCTGATCTTAGGAGAAAAGCAATGTGAATACAGATTCCCCACCACTTGTTCTGGCTTGCTTTGGTTCTTGTTTGCTTGCTTATTTGCAGATGAGCTTCCCTCATCTGCTAAATGTGAAATCTTTCCCCTGCAATGTGGAGCCTCTGATGACACCCTTCAGAGTGTGCAGTCTTGAGCATGTGCCACTCACCCTGGGGTGATAATGCTGTTAGTAGGGCTCTTTTTGAGTGTGTCTTTCCTTGATCTCTCTGTTAAGCTGTCTGCCTCATTTTGTATTACATCAATATGTTAGGTTCCACTAATTACTGGCTAATAGCTGTATTATTTTCTACCGTGTCCTGGGGCATAAATTGTTCATTGGTCTGATCCAATTAAATTCAGGCAAGGGTAGTTTCAGAGGCCACTTTTTGAGTAGGTGGGCTATTCTTAGCTCTCTTTTCTCTTGGTTATCTCTAGTGAATTAGCTGGCCTATGGTTTAGTGTGTTGCTCTTAATTAAGAGGAACTATTGTTTTTAAGAGTGTCCTTAAATTTGAACTTCTCTACGCTCAATTTCAAATAAAATCAATTCCTTTGGTGAGAGCTTCAGAGCTCTCTTTTCTAACTGGCTGCCTTTCCCCCAGGCAATATCTGTGATCCACTATTTAGGGAGCTGAGTGGGTTTGGTAGCCCCTGGTCTTCTCAGCTTGTTTTTCTGGTGTGGGACCTCTCTCTGCCCTAGAAATGATGGGGCAGGAGTGATCAGGACCTCAGAATTCTTGGCCTGCTTCCCCTGGGCTAGAACCTCCATTCTGTAGGTTGAGAACAGGAGCCCTTGACCTCTTGGCTACACTCACCAGTAACTTAGCCCCTTCAACTTGGAGTTGGAGATGAGAAGTGCTGGTAGCTTGCTTCTCCTGGTGAAATACAGTAACCCTTTGTATAAGAAAAACACTCCTGGGGCACCTTGATGGCTTAGTTGGTAGAGCATGAGAGTCTTGATCTCAGAATTGTGAGTTTGAGCCACACGTTAGGTGTGGAGATCACTTAAAAGTAAAATCTTGAAAACAAAGAAAAACACTCCTGTGTTTCTTTTATTCTCATATCACTGTAACAACTCACGACACTCCTGACACTAGATGTGTGTGTTTCCCACCCATCATGCAGTTCTGCAACACCAGCCAGTTGTCCTACAATTCAATTCAGTTCTGACACTACCTGGAGTTAGTGTTAGATCCCACAGTCTAAGGGTTCACCCCTGCAAGACTGCCCCACTTCAAGTTAATCTGTTGATTTAAGTAACCTCTACACCCAGTATGGGGCTTTAACTCACACTCCTGAGATCAAGAGTTGCATGCTCTTCTGACTGAGCTAGCTAGGTCCTCCCAAAGGACAGCCCCACTTCAGATGCCAATGGCAAGTTCCAGATTATCATCTGTACTTATGACTACATGGCTATAAATTGGGGTTCCTATAACCCCCTCCTAGGGGTTGATAACTTGCTGGAGTGGCTCACAGAACTCAGGAGAATACTGATTTATGTTTGCCAGTTTATTATAAAGGGTATGATAAAGGATATGAATAAGCAGTCAGATGAAGTGATACGTGAGGTCTGGAAAAGTCCCGAGAGCAGGAGCTTCTGTCCTCGTGGAGTTGGGATATGTCACCCTCCTGGCATATAAGTGTGTTCACGAACCCAGATCTTCGAATCCCATACTTTGGGGATTTTATGGAGGCTTCATTCCATACATGGAGGCATGATCTATCATTAACTCAATCTTCAGTCCCTCTGGAGGATGGGCAGTGGGGTTGAAAATTTCAAATTTCTAATCATGGCTTGGTCTTTCTGGTGACCAGCTCCCATCCCAAAGCTATCCAAGAGCCCACCAAGAGTTGCCTCATTAGGATAAAAGACACTCCTATCACCCGGGAAACTCTAAGGGATTTAGGAGCTCTGTGTCAGGAACCGGGATCAAAGATCAAATATTAGAACAAAAAATGCTCAAAGTGCTCTTATCACTTAGGAAATCACAAGGGTTTTAGGAGCTCTCTGTCAGGAGCTGGGGGCAAAGATAGATACTGCCTATTAGTTTACACACTTGGTCGGGGACTGAGGGGAGAGGGAGCCTTGTCTTCTTGGCTACATCCGCCCAGAGTAGAGCTTCCCTCAAACTGAGCTGGGGAGAGGGGAGGAGAGAGGGAATAGGATGCGGTTCAAATCCCAGACTCTCGCTGGCCTTACTGAGTTTTAGTAGCTTTTCTTGAATAAATGTTTCTTCACTGACTGAATGCCCTTAGGACAATTTCCAGAAACTTTAAATGGTGTAGTTTTTAAAAAATAGTGTTTACCAGCTTTGCTTGTTTCCCTGGGAAGTGGGTCTGTGGAGCCCCTCGTGCTGCCATCCTGACGAGGCAACTCGGGGCAATTCGGTGAGGCGAGCGGAATTTCTTAGCAGGTGCTACAGTCTCCACAGAGATCCTCAGAAAAAGGCCCTCCAGCTTGGTTCTGCCCTCGGGCACGCCCCCTCCAACATCAGTAGGAAGGACTTGTTATCAGTTATCACATGTCTTTATTTAGCACTTAAGTATGTGTGTCCCCATTTTGTTCCATAGTTTTTACCAAAAGCCCCTGTCCTTCCTTCCTCCTCTGCTCCGGCAGGGATAGAATCGCAGATGGCACAGCCCGCGGTGGCTCTCAGCATTCCCCGTGTGATCTGCTAACAACCTACCTTTCAAAGCTTACTAGTACTTCTCACTTTTCACTGCCTTGTCCTTTCCTTTGGCAAGATTCCTTCCTTCATGAGGAAGGGGGTCCCAGGGCAAGTTAGAAAGGCCAGAAATCATCTTGGAGTCCAAGGGCAGCCCCCCGGAGCGGGGGGGGGGGGGTGTCCACAGGGATAAGCTCCAAGTACCCTGACACCAGATGGCCTCATGGCAGGCAAGTGGGGCCAGCGGCTGAAGGAAGCTGTGTGCTCTGCAGGGTTGTAGTGTGAGTGCCTGACAGCAAGCTTTGGAGAGCCCAGACCTCCAGGGCCAAGGCATTCATCTCGGGAGACAGACCACCAGCTGGCCGACACAGCTACCAGCTACACAACTGGGTAAGGAGCCGAGCCTGCACCACCCAGGAGGCTCCCCTCTTCCAGACCCCTGGGTGATAACCGACCACTTGAGTGACCCCACTTTTCCCTTCCCACCCAAATTCCCGCTCTTATGTTTTGAACTTGCCAATAAAGAGTGAATCCGCGAAACCCTAGGCCCCACCCCCACCCCCCTACCCCCCTACCCACCTCAGGCACCAAGGAGAAGCAAGTGGCTGAGTGTGGCTTCAGAGTTGGGCCTGCCTTGCCGTCCTGCTGTGGGGGAGCACGTGGACGTGAGGAAAGATTTGGGCTGTGCTCATTCCCTCCTCCGACCCTTTCCAGAAATTCTATTTCTTCTTCAATTTCCCCTTCCCAGGAAAGCTTCCCAACTTCTATAGCTTTATCCCGCTACCTCCTCCTGCTCCCCCCGAACTTTGTCACGCCCTTCTCCAGACTTTGCCACTCCACCTTCCGCTACAGGTGGTTGGCTTCCTCTGTGTGCCTCACCCAACCCGAGAGCTCCTTGGCGGGCAGCCATGCCTCACATGCACCACAGCGGCCCTGGAGCCTGCGGCCGGGTGGCCAGAGTCCACAAATGTCTGCTCCACGCCTGATCGCTGCTGCAGCTGCAGACAAGGGGCCTGTGTACAGTGGGCACCTGGTGTGGGCCTCTCCGTCAGCAGGTCCGGGGGAGACTTTGCAGAGAGAATGCCAGTGGCGGTCACTGCGCTACGGCCACACCCATCTGGGACAGACGGTAATCCAGTTACCAGGGAGAAGTTCCCAGGAATAAAGATTCGGAGGTCGGTTTCCCGTTCCTGACCTGGTGCCGTCTCCATGGGCTTGGTGGACAAACTTGACCTGCAGCGAGCCAGAGCCTCAGGCTTCGTGGCTGCCACCGGCCAGGGCTTCTGTTAGACCTGCAGAGACAAGGAAGCACCGCGAACTGCCTGCGGTTTGCTGCCAGGAGAGTTGATGGAATCGACAGCAGGGCACTCACCTACATATCCTGCTGTGGACACCTGGCAACATTTATGAAATCTGGGGCTGTCACATTGTTTTCTGTGTATTTAAGGGAAAAAAATGTAATTTAAAAAATGAATAGGGCCTCCTGAGTGACTCAGTAGGTTAAGCGTCCTACTTCGGCTCAGGTCATGATCTCGCAGTTCGTGAGTTCGAGCCCCGCATCAGTCTCCGTGCTGACAGCTTGGAGCCTGGAACCTACTTCGGATTCTGTGTCTCCCTCTCTCTCTACTCCTCCCCCACTCGTGCTCTGTCTCTCTCTGTCTCTCAAAAATAAATAAAAAACATTAAAAAAATTAAAAATGAATAGCAGACACAGAGTGAGTGCATTGAGCAAACAGAAGCCTGGGAGCCTCTCAGAAAACAACAGGATCTTTGTGTGGCTTATGGTGCGGTGTCCCAAGGTAAGACTGAAAGTCTGACATCCGGAAGGAGGCAGAGGCTTGACTTCAAGCCCCCAAAGTTAGGCTAGTACTTTAGGTGCTGCTCACCCTGCCTGGAGAAATGAGGTAAGAACCACCCCTGAGGGGGTGTCTGAGTGGCTCAGGTGGTTAAGCGTCCGGCTTTTGATTTCTGCTCAGGTCATGATCTCATGATTTGTGAGACTGAGTCCGCAGTGGGACTGACAGCGCAGAGCCTGCTTGGGCTTCTCTCTCTCTGCCTCTCTGTCTCTCTGCCCCTCCCCTGATCACATGGGCAATCTCCCCCCCACCCCCCCGCTCTCTCAAAAAAAGGTAAATAAATAATAAACGTTAAAAAAAAAAAGAACGACATTTTCCTTTTAATTTTAATGTAAGTTTAAATACAGGTATTTTCTAGAGTTTCATATAGATAAAATCATACACATATACTCATTTGTCTGTCTTTTTCCCATCAGCATAATTACTTTGAGATTCACTCATGTTAATGTGCCAATAGTTCACTCTTTTTATTGGTGAGTAGTGTTTCATTTTACAGGATGTGCCATTATTTGTTTATCCATTTGCAAACTGATGGACATTTAGGTTGTTTCTCGATTTTGGCTATGACAAGTAAAGCTCCAGTGAGCATTAATGCATTAATGTGTGGGCATATATTTTCATTAAACTTGGGTAAATAGCTAGAAGTGGAATGACAGAGTCAAATGAAATTTGCATGTTTAAATTTATAAAAATTTGCTAGGGGCGCCTGGGTGGCTTAAACAGCCAACTCTTGATCTTGATCTTGGCTCAGGTCATGATCTCATGGTTTGGGAGTTCAAGCCCGATGTTCGGCTCTGTGCTGACAGCATGGAGCCTGCTTGGGATTCTCTCTCTCTGCCCCACTCCCACGCTCATGTGCTCTCTTTCTCAAAAACAAATAAACATTAAAAAAAAAGCACACACACACACACAAACAACCTGCTAAACTATTTATGTTCTACCAGCAGTGTAGAAAGTTCCAGTTTGTCCACATCCTTGCCACTGGTCAGTCTTTCTGATTATAGCCATTCTAGTGGGCGTGTAGTAGTATTGCTCTGTGTTTTGTTTTGTTTTGTTTTAATTTTATATCTATCTATCTATCTATCTATCTATCTATCTATCTATTTAACAGAGAGGGTGTGTGAGCAGGGGAGAGGGTCAGAGAGAGAATTTCAAGCAGGCATCATACTCAGCATGGAGCCCTACGGGGGGCTGGATCCCACATCTCTGGGATCATGACCTGAGCTGAAATCAAGAGTCAGATGCTCAACCGACTGAGCCACCGAAGCGCCCCTTTCTGTGGTTTTAATTAACACTTCCTTAATGACTGATGATGTTGGGCATCTTTTCATGTGTGTTTGCTATCAGTTTATCTTCTTTGCTGAAGTGATTATTCATATATATATATATATATATATATATATATATATATATATATTTTTTTTTTTTTTTTTTTTTTTACCCATCTTTTAAAGACAGGAACAGAATATTGTGTAAGTAAGTGCTTACCACCGTCCCCTGTCTTCGGAGGAGGTATTGGTGTTTTTGCTGCTCTTTAAGGGCAGAGATGGGAAGAAGGGGCATGGGGCTAGAATGATCTATTTAGAACAGACCTGGGAGTACTTGGGGGGGTGGGAATCAAAGAATCCTGCTGGAGGGGAGAGGGAGGAGAGGAGGAGAAAGCTGGGAACTAAGGGGGAGAGAGGCAGCTCTGGGAGAGAGGAGGGGTGGAGCGAGGGGATCCCCTGTGAGGGACCTCCCCTCACTGTCCCCTCCAGAAGAACCTAGGCACAGCGCTTTGTAACTGCTCAAAGCTTTTGGAATTGGGTCAGTGTTACTTTTGGCCATGCCACTACACTGAGATGATGGGGGTGGGGGTGGGGAGTGGTTTTCTCTAAGTGTTATATAAACATTGAGCAGTTGTAGTTTTATTCTTGGCCTTAGCAACAGAAGTACAGCAAGGGAGAGGAGCAGGGTAGGGAAGCATTTTTACAAAGAATATGTATTAAATGTTTTTTTATTTTGCAATAATTATAGATCCATGAGAAGTTGCAGAAAAATGCACAGGGAGGTGTCATGTACCCTTCACCCAGTTGTCCCCAATGGTAACATCTTCCCTAACTACAATACAATGTAAAACCAGGAAGTTGGAAGTGCTCATTCAGATTTCACTAGTTTTATATGCACGTGTGTGTGTGTGTGTGTGTGTGTGTGTGTGTGTGAATGTGAATAGTTCTGTGCGATTTAATCACAGGTGTAGATTCATGTAACTAGCGCTACTCTTAAGACACAAAACAATTAGGGGTGCCTGGGTGGCTCGGTCATTAAGCATCTGACTTAAGCTCAGGTCGTGATCTCACAGTTCATGAGCTCGAGTCCTGCTTGGGCTGAGCACGAGCCCCTCTTTGGGTGAGCATGAGCCCTCTTTTGGGTAAAGCACAAGCCCCTCTTCAGATGAGCCCCACTTCTCTCTCTCTCTCCTGCTCCCTCACTCTCTCTCTCCCCTTGTGAGATTCTCTTTCTCTGCCCCTCCCTCACTCACTTGCACCCTCTCTCTCTCAAAAAAAGAAAAAAAAGAAAAAGATACAGAACAATTGTGTCCCCTCAAGACTCCCTCAGGCTGTCCTTTACTGATCTCCACGCCCCTGTCTCCCTCTCCTTTACTCCTAACCCCCAGCTGCCACTCATCTGATTTCCATCTCTATCTCTTTGTCATTTCAAAAATATTACATAAATGGAATCATACAGTATGTTGCCTTTTGAGTTTGGGTCAGTGTTACTTTTCTCACTCACCACACTTCACTTGAGATCCATCCAAGCTGTTGAACATGTCAATACTCTGTTCTATTTTATTGCTATTTCTTGGTATGGATGTACCACAGTTTGTTTAAATTTCCAGTTTTTACCAATTGTGAATAATGCTCCTATGAACGTTTGTGATCAGATTTTGGTGTGAACATAAGTTTTCATTTCTCTGTGACAGATGTCCAAGGGTGTGGTTGCTGGGTTGTATGGTGAGTGTGTATTTAGTTTTATAGGAAACTACCAATTTATTTTCCAGAGTGGCTGTACCATTTTACATTCCTACCAGCAATGTATGCATGATCTGGTTTCTCTGCATCCTCACCATCATTTGGTTGTTATCACTATTTTTTATTTTTGTTATTCTGATTGGTATGTAGTGATATCTGATCATGGTTTTAATATGCATTTCCCTAATGGCTAATGATGTTTAACATCCTTTCCTGAACTTATTTGCCAATGTATATCTTCTTTGGTGAAATAAATGTTCATGTCTTTTACTCATTCCTGATTGGATTTTTAAAAAATTGAGTGGTTTGTCTTCTCATTGAGTTATAAAAGTTCTTTATGTATTCCAGGTTCAAGACCTTTGTCACATATATATTTTGCAAATATTTTATCCAAATTTGTTGCTTCCCTTTTCAAAAGCTGTGTCTTTTTAAGAACAAGTTTGAATTCTGATGAACTCTAATTACTGGCTTTTGTTTTATTATGGATGATGCTGTTTGTGTTTTATTTAGGCAGTCTTTGACAGACCAAAGGTCACTAAGATTTTCTCTTTTGTTTTCTTCCAGAAGTTTGTGCTAATTACACACAATTATCTTCAGTGTTCGATTGCTGAAATGACCTACAGGACTCATACAGTTTATACTCCTATTTTATTGCAGGCATTGCGGTCCCAGCAGAAAGAAAATGCACTGGAGGGGTCTGAAGATCTCAGGCTCAGGCTTCTTTGAACTTCTACCACAGGGTTACCCAGGATGCACTTTGATTTCAGGTCTCAAACCACTTGTGTACCGTGTATGCAAAGCCCCTCAGTACTGGAAGCCCAAAGTCTGCTCGTGGTAGGGTCTTATATTGAGATCGTCACGTAGGCACATTATAGCTGTGTGACCAGCCTTAACTTTTGATATCTCCCAGACGCCATTAAGACTAGGTACAAATAACAAATTCAATGATTACTAGACAGTGTTGACAGATTGGTGGTCCTTCTCTGAAACAACTGATGACCCATGGTTTAGAACATTTATCTTTAGTTAATATAGTCCACAGTGTTAGCCAAGGGTCAGCATATAGTTAACATGTAGTTAACCTGGTTCAGCTGACATTAACCCATGCTATACGAATTTTATAGTTTTAGGTTTTTTTTTTTAAAGTTTATTTATTTATTTGGCGGGGGGTGGGGTGGGGAGAAAGCAAGCGGGGGAAGGGCAGAGAGAGAGGGAGAGAGTATCCCAAGCAGGTTCTGCATTGAGAGCCCAATGCAGACCTCGAACTCATGAAGCAAGATCATGACCTGAGCCGAAATCAAGAGTTGGATGCTTAACCGACTGAGCCACCCAGGTGCCCTTACAGTTTTAGGTTTTACATTTAGGTTTATGATCCATTTTGAGTTACTTTTTGTATATCCACTTGCTTTATATGTATTGGCCTTGTGTCTTCCAACCTGTTAAACTGCTCAGTGAAGATTTTTAGGGGTGTAGTAGTTTGTGGCGTGCTTCGATACTCCCTCCGAAGTAAAAGGCAAATGATTGTATCTCATACTTCCCACTAATGAGAATGAAGCACAATGTTTAGTGGGCTTCTTTGGGTCTGAGCTTGGCATATCGTGTGCGTGGCAATGTTGCTCTGGCCCATTTACTGAGTTCCATGGTTGGTGTTGACTGAGGCCCTGAGCAGGATGGAGCTCTGCAGCAAGTCAGGCTGTGCTGCTGGCCGCCCTGCCATTTGCAGCCCACGGTCGGGCAGATTGTATTGTATTTGTGTTATCGGTGTTAGGAAAAGATGCCCTCTAGAGTTGATGGCAAGCCCCTATGGGAGAATCACAATGTTGATGCTCAGGGCTCTGGATCAAGGCCATGGCATCTGTATTTGAGAATTTTAGATAAATCATCCAAAAACCAAAACACACCTGACAGCTTCTAGTGTGCTACTGGACTCTGATGGAGACACAACCCACCGAGAGAGTTCAAGTGACCCTACAGCCAGAACCACCCATCTCGAGCTGGGGTCTGCCAGACCTACTGAGTCGTAAGGTCAGTGGGCCCAACAGCAGTTTGTAGCATAAGACGGTAGCAGCTCATCTTATATTGGGCATGTGGCTTACAGGGCCTCTCAGCTCATAACTGGGGCTGCATTAAGGGCCCCTTATAAACAGCATAGAGAGGAGGGAGGAAAGGGGCCAAGTTTCAGCCATGAATGTGTAGGTTGAGGTAAGTCAAAAATGCTGCTATCCTACCTGCCTCATAACGAGGTGGCCCTGAAAAACAGTGGTGAGGGGAGATCCTCCCAATGGGCAGAAATTCAGACAAAGCATCTGGTCATTCACTTTGTGTGGAAAGAAGAAGACTGACGTTAGAATACATAAGAGCTCACGGCAGTGACTGATGGCTTGGCTGGTTAAGCCGGAATCTAGAAGGAGAAAGATTGCAGGATGTGGTCGACTAAAAATTGTACTCCCATCCTCCAGAGGTATGTCCATATTCTAATTCTGAAAGCTGTAAATGTGACCTTATTTGGCAGGCCTTTGCATATGTAATTAATTTAAGGATTTTGAGATAAGAGCATCTGGATTATCTGAGTGGGCCCTAAATGCCATCACAGCTGTCCTTATAATACAGAGACAGAGGGAGAATAGACACATACAGAAAAGAAGGCCATGTGACCATGGAAGCAGAGACTGGAGTGAGGTAGCCACAGGCCAAGACCACCAGGCCACCATAAACTGGAAAAGGCAAGGAACCAGTTCTCTCCTAGAGCCTCTGGAGGGAGTGCAGCCCTGCTGATAACATTGATTTCAGTTTTCTGGCCTCCAGAATTTTGGGGGAATAAATTTCTGTCTTCATAAGTCACTAAGTCATTTGTCATGGTAGGCCTAGGAAACTGACAGACAAGGTGAGGACCTGTGGGACTGTGCACGTAAAGATCCATGCATCACATATTCCCATGGATGAAGCATTTAATAGCCATGTATACGTTATGGCTTGCCCACTGGCATCAACCAGCACTGGCACAATGGGCACATGAGCAAGGCAGCCATGGCGGCAGGGGTGAGACGTGCATGGATCCAACAGCACAGGCTCCCACTCACCAAGGCTGGCCTGAATATCACCCTGGCCCACTGTCCAAACTGCCAGCAACAGGGACCAACACAGAACTTTTTGCATTATTCCCCTAGGAGATGAGCCAGCTACTTGGTGGTAAGTTGATTACCCTGGATCCTCTTCCACTCAACAATCATCTTGAGTGGAGCTGACACATATCCTGAGTGTGGGTTTGTCTTGCTTCTCTATCTGAGGGCATATAGAGTGTTTAATCCATCAACGTGTGATTCCGCATAACACTGCATTGGACCAAGGAAACTAATTGGTAGCAAAGTGGGCATGTGACTATGGGGTGTACTGGTTCTACCACATAACACCCTTCCCCCTCCCCCTAGAGCTGCTAGCCTGACAGACGGCTGGAATGGCCTTGTGATGGGGCAACTGAGGCACCAGCTAAGAGACTAATCCTGTAAGGATGGAGTGCCATCCTCTCTGGTCATTCCCACTGTATGAGGCTGTGCCACGTCCCGACAGGTAGAGTACAAGGGGGTGGAAGGAGGAGTGGCCCTCACTTTCAACAATCCACTTAAAGATTTTATATTTTCTTTTTTTTAAGTTATTTTGAGAGAGCGCGCATGCATGTGCTCTCTCAAAATAACTTCAAACACACACACCCACACACACGCATACCACACACATGTGAGTGGGGACAGGGCAGAGAGAGAGAAGCCCAAGTAGGCTCTGCTGACAGCGTAGAGCAACACAGGGCTCCATCTGACAAACAGTGAGATCATGACCTGAGCTGAAATCAAGAGTCTGACACTCAACCAACTGAGCCACCCAGTTGCCTCCAGAATTTATATATATTTTTAAAATTTTTTTAAATGTTTATTTATTTTTGACAGAGAAAGAGAGACAGCATGAGCAGGGGAGGGGCAGAGAGAGAGGGAGACACAGAATCGGAAGCAGGCTCCAGGCTCCGAGCTGACAGCACGGAGCCCGACGCGGGGCTTGAACTCACAGACCGTGAGATCATCACCTGAGCCAAAGTTGGCACTCAACCGACTGAGCCACCCAGGCGCCCCAATATTTTCTTTTTTTTTTTAACATTCATTTATTATATTATGTATAGAGAGAGACAGAGCATGAGTGCGGGAGGGGCAGAGAGAAAGAGGGAGACTCAGAATCCAAAGCAGGCTCTAGGCTCTGAGCTGTCAGCACAGAGCCCGAGGTGGGGCTCGAACTCACAAACCATGAGATCATGACCTGAGCTGAAGTCGGATGCTTAACCGACTGAGCCATCCAGGCGCCCCCAGAATTTATATTTTCTATCTCCACAACTCTAGGCCTTGTAAGCCTAGAGATCCTGGCTCCGGAGGGCCATGACTTTATTAGCAAATGTGAAGCCATGACTGTCCCCTACTAATTTTGGATTCTTTGTGCCAAGAAGCCAGCAGGCAAGGAGAGGAGACACCATCCAAGGAGACTGGGGATGGAGGGGATTGAGCCAACCTGAGCCCGTAGGATGCCAGCTTCTACCCTCATGCCCCTGAGCCAGGGCCTTTTTCTCTCTTCCCCCGTCTTTCTGCTAACCATTTAGCCCTTCCTTCTGGGCCTCCATACCCTATTGAAACCCTGATCTCAAATTTGTTGCTCTCTCCTCTTCTCTTCCTATTCCAGGCCACCCCTTCCCTTGCCAGCTTCTTCCATCTGGTCCAGTCAGTCTTTCCATCCTTCTATGAGCATGCCTTCTCTTTATATTTTATATCAACCCATCAGAGTCCTTCTCATACTACCCAGGCCCTTCCTTTCCTAATGAAAGCTGGAGGGCAACACAGACTTCTCTGGAGCTAGACTGCTTTATGGGTTTGAATTCTGGCTCAGCCAGTATCTGTGTGCTAGGGAAATTAACATTTTAGGGCCTGGTTTTCCCCATCTGCTCACAATACTACTCATATCACAGGGTTTGCAGGGTTTGAAGGAAGGTTAGAAGAGCTTACGGTAGACTGTTAGTAGTAATCAGTATTAGCTGTTTTCATGTGACCTCTTTGAGAGTAAGAACCTTCTTTTTAATTTTTGAGGGGATGAGCTTTCTCTGGCCATGAATGGGGACAAAGGAACACCCTGTTCCTGTTGCTGTCTCTTTCCTGGCCCTTCGCATCATCCCGCTGGCAGGCGGTCTGCCCATGAGCTGAGTTCTCAGGTGTTTGTGAGGAGGGAGAACCTGGGACCACTGCTCTGGGCTCCCACCAGCCTAGCACCAGGGAAAATGGAGCCCCATCTCCAATTCTGCTGCCAGTGGTGAATATAGAATGTATTTCTTGGGTTATCCATGGTAGCATGACCAGCAATCCTGAAGCTCATTGGCTTAAAACAACAGCCATGATCTCATGGGTAAAGAGGGCAGGCAGGGTTCAGGAAGCCACTCCTGCTCAGTGAGTGTGCACTGTGGTTGCTTGCTGGTGTTCACTGGTAGCTGGAGTGGTCTGGAGGGCCCTTAATGGCTTCATTCACATGCCTGGTGCTTTGGTAGAGACGGGCAGAGGCTGGGCTCAGCAGATTCTTTCTGCAGTTTCAGAGTCTCTCAATATGATTTCTTCAGAAGGACAGTGGGAATTCTTACATGGAAGCCAAGAACCCAAAAGCTGAGTATTCTTAAGAGACATAAAATCCTGAGCCCAAAGCTGGTCCAGTACTATTTCCTCTGTATTCTATTAGTCAAAGCTGTTAAAGAGCCTGCCCAAATTTAAGGGCAGGGGACAAAGACCCCACTTTTCTATGGGCGAAGTTCCAAAAAATTCATGGCCATCTTTCATCTGCCACAATGGAACAGCCAGATTCCACCCCCCTCTGCCCGCCACCTCCCACCTCCCGCCCCCCCCCCCCCCCCGCCGGCTGGGACCCATCCAAGAACTGATGAGTTGGGAGGAAAGAAGACCACCAGGCAAGAGGTTACAGGGAAGGTGGAGGATCTACCAAGGTAGGGCTTCCTTCAGGGTCAAGACCTTAGTGCTCAGCTGAGGTTAATCCATGGTCCCAACAGAGCAAGCCTCTATGCCCCCCTGGCATGTTTTCCTTCAAATAAGAGTTGATGGTTTCCAGCCTGTCCAGAACCGTCCAGCATCCCACACATTTCACCTTGACTGTGGCTATGAGATTTCTTGCTTCATGAGACCACAGTCATGGAAGCCAACATGTCCTGGGGTGGGAACTGCCACTCTTATGAACATTTGCCATCCATCTTCTTAAAGTCAGTCTGTGCCCAACCACAGGGATGAGATACTGTCTTATACAAAGGGGCCTCATTAAGCAGTAATCCTCAAATGTAGTAGGGTATTATTTATGTAAATTATTTAAAAAAACTATTTCTATCAGTCAGAGTTCATGTCATCACAGCTGGTATTTATAATGGCTTTCTTCACCACCAGTTCTGTATTCCCTTTGCCTTTAGCAAGCACCTCAGGTAGTTGTGATTCTTTACCTGATAGGGTGACCCAAATCTTCATTCCTGAATGGTCTAAGCCATCAACAGTCATGCCTGACTTGGCTGTTTTAGTTTTCCATGGACTTAAATTACAGGGCATGGTAGTACTAAGCGACTCCGTAAGGGATCTTCTGTATTCCAGGTATATTTTCTTACCTCCACTGTTTGGTAGCAGCCCAGTTTGCCATTGGTAATCATGATCAATCACTCTACATAGCTCAATAATTTCTTTATTTGCCTGTTGGCTCAGGAGTATGAAGAGCCCAAAGTGGCCAGGTGGCAGTTTCAACTTCTAGTTCAACGGAGTCATTATCGTGCCTCCTTTTGGAACTAGGGCTTCTAGATCAGTGGCGTTTAAGGTGGTGGGGGTGGGAAGCAAAATTTTTGCTAGTGGATCCTGGGGGATAATAGTGAGTGGAGCCACTTTCATTTCCACCTCTTGATTCCTGGACCCATGAATCCTGGCTATGGGGAAATTAGCACCATATATCGGATGCTGATTTCTGCATCTGGCAGGACATTGTGACAGTCCCTCAAGGCATTTCTACCGACCTGGCACCGAACTGAATCTTTGAAAGTCCTTTCTACCATTATGTCAAGCCAACTCCTTCAGGATGATGGGAAACGTGGTAAGACCGGTGGATTCCATAAGCACAGGCCCATTTCTTCACTTCATTTGCTGTGAAACGAGTTCTTTCACCAGAAGTGATGCTGTGTAGAACACAAGATGGTAGATAAGGCATTCTGCAAGTCCGCAGATGGTGGTTTTGGCAGAAGCATTGCAGGCAGGAAAGGGGAGTCCATATCCAGAGTAAGCATTTATTTCCATTAAACCAAAGTGTTTGTTGTCCCTTCCATGATGGAAGCTGTTCAACATAATCAACTTGGAAACGGTGCCATACTGGGGACTTCATGGTTTCTGTTGCTGGCAAGTCAGGCACTCATCAGTGGCTGTAGCCAAGCTGGCCTTGGTGAATGATCCATGTTGCTGAGCCCATGCATAACCTCCATCTCTCCTATCAGGGCCACTTTGTTCATAAGCCCATTGGGTGATGACTGGAGTGGCTGGGAAAAGGGGATGAACAGTAACCACAGAATGGGTCATCCTATCTACTTGATTATTAAAATACTCCTCTGCTGAGATCACCCTTTGGTGAGCATTCACACAGGGCAAAAATCATGTTTCTTTGCCCGGAGAGATCTATCCACACACCTCTTCCCAAAACCTCACCATCACCAATTTTCCAATTGTGTTGCTTCCAAATCCCTGATCATCTAACCAAATACTGGCTGCAACCCATGAATTGACAGAGACTTATGCCTCTGGCCATCTCTACTTCCAGGAAAAATAAACAACCAGGTTTACTGTTATTCTCCAAGATCATTATGTTTTCTGCACAGGCCAAAATAGGGGAGTTGAGTCAGGATGTGGTGGAAATCACTCCTGGCATCCTTCAAGTTCTCAGTGGTGGCACTAATCTCTGCAAACCTTCTAAGAATGCAGTATTGCTTTTAGTTTACTGTTTTCCTAGGTAGAGGCAGTTCTAGTGGCTTCCATTTGGCCTTTCTTGCTGTAATAGTCCTCATTCCACAGGTCAGGGAACCAGTGTGAGAATTCTGCCAGTTGCTGAGTGTGTCTATTCCAATTCTGGAACTGGACAAATAACCACAGGGTGGCATCAGGGATCCACTGTGCCCACTGTGAGATGAACCTGAGTGAAAACTCCATGGATCACCTGTGTTTCATAAGCCTCTGCTCTGGATGGTGGGTTTCCAGGAATCAGTTGAGGGTCTGTGTCCAATAATCTCTGAAAGGTATAATTATTTCTCTTTCTCCAATGCACAGTAGTGCCTGGCAAGTAGCTGTTAGTCCCTTTGGGGAACGCTGAGAGAAAGAGTAACAATATAAGTTTTTGGCAGTTTAGTGGGGTCCTTCCTCAAAGGGACCTGGCTCCCCTTTATTTAAGAAGTTCTGGGTCTGTAAAATGGCATAAGACTGGGAATCGAACAAAGGCTGTGACTCTGTTTTTATGATTCAGGTTAGAATTCTGTTCACCTGACCTAGAATTCATCTACTAATACAGATCAAGTAAGAGTTTAGTAGGGTGCTCATCTACTTCTCTTCTAGGGATACCATGATCAATTAGCCAACATCATAAGGTCTCTGTGAGTCAGACCATTCTGATTATTGCATTGACTCTGTTGTTCATAACGGTAACCATGACCACCTTGCCTGTTGGTGACTGAGGGCCGTCACTTAGCCCTTGCCACTACATGATCCAATTATCCCCATTGCATTTGGTGATCCAATTCAGTGGCAGCAGTTCCCACTGTAATTTTTGATCTTCAAGGATGCTGGAGGCCCCTGACAAATTTATTTCTTACAGTCACGGTGAAAAGTGTCTCTTCTGGACCCTCCTGGGGTGGGTGAGCAGCTCTTGCTTATCAATAAATACACCCTAATATTACCATCTCCCTTTCCTTTGGATACCTTCCTCTACAGTATATCAAGGCAGTTCTGGAATTTCAACTTCATTTAGTGGAGACCACTTTGGGGTTCATCTTTTTTTAGTCAACAAAAAACCCCTGTTATAATACTTTCTAGCCCCTCGAGCTACAACAATCTGTTATCTGTACTTTCTGCTTAATAGGCCTACCTCATTAAATTTGGCCCAATCTAACTTTCTGTTCTTTTTGCCATTATTCCACACCCTAAATATCTGTTCCACACATCACAGGGTGAGCAGAGATGAGGCACCAGATCCACGCTGATGGTTGAAAAACTTCTCACCAGACCCCAAATCTGATTGTTGGCAACTGAAGACAGACTGTGTCAGTTCAGACGCTCTGGGTCAAAGTGAGAAGTGCAAGAGGTTGGTTGGGGAGCAACTCCTGTGAGAGATAAAGCAGAAGGATGTAGGCCTGGGGAGAGGGGGACTCAGTCCCTGCTGCAGGCTTGCGAAAGTCTTGGTCATCTCTGCAGGAGCTCAGAGCCAGGACCGCCTTTTGAGTAGAGCAGCAGTGGGTGGAGATGGCCAAGTGAGCCTCCTGCTTTGCTCAGTTACTGGGAGCTGCTCGGGAAGAGCGGACTTTGGTTCCAACATCATGAATTAACAGAGAAACAGGAAATCGTCATAACTTGCATGGTCCTTCAATAAGTCTGATTTCACTCATTGAGAGATATTGAAAGTCTGTGGCCTGCCAGGGGAGCCTGAGTGGTGCCTGCCCTCAGTAACCATATGTCGCCCTCTAGTGCAGGGCTGTGGAAATTATTGTAAATAACAGAGGGGAACTGCTTTGTTCCCACTGACTCACTCTGCAAATAAATCTCTGGTTCCTGTCTGTGCGTTTGCCTGTTTAGTCAAGAACAACTGTAGAACATGCTGACATCTGGGAGATTCCTCTCTCTCCAGGAGCACTTGAGGCCAGGGGGCCACTCTCAGCTTCAGCCCACAGGAGCCCTGGCATCAAAGAGAAAACTTAGAAGCATTCCTTGCTGTGGCTGGGAGGTACAATTTATTTTCCTTCTCATGGTTCTCACCCTGCCCTTCATCTCCCACAGAGAGGCAATGGGACAAGAATAAATTTGTGAGCCAGGCTGAAAACCGGGTGACGACAGAGAGTTAGATTCTTGGAGCTCACAGGTATGGCAGTCACGTGTGGAAAGATTTGAGCCCGAGAGACTGCATCTAACTCCTTACTTTGCTATACACTGGCTGTGGGACCTGGAAGTTCCTTTAATTTCTCTGTGCTTCCCAACCAATGTGCTAATCACAGAACCTACCTTACCGGGCTGAGAATGCAATGAGTTATTCTATGTAGAAGCTCAGAACAGTCAGTGACAGGCTTAGTGAGGGCTCAGTAAATATGGGCTGGCATTATATTTACTAGCTGTTGAAATGCTGAAATAAGATAATTTTTCCATGCCTTGGTAAGCCCTGTCTACTCCACAGCTGTCCTGATGGCCAAATTAAAGTTATTTGCTGCCCCACTTATTCGTACTCATAGGAAGTAGTCCCCCATAAAAAGAACTCCCCAGAATAAAATGGCTCCCCACACTATACGCTCAGAACTCCTCCTGATAACCAGACCCATCAGGCAGGGGGCCACCAGCACCTCTGTAAACGTGTCAAGAAGAGCACAGGGCTCTGCCCAGCTCCGACCCCCAGAGGACACCTCGTGGACAACTTTCCCGTCCTGCCTGAGCCCCTTAGAGCTTCATTCCAGGCCTTCTGGGGTGCATGGAAGGTTCCACTGCAGGACCATGGTTCACTTCCTTCACTGACTGTGTTTGAAGTCTCCGTAGCCTCGTAGCCTCTTCACTCGCAGTGGTAAAGGGCATATGCCTTCTTATATCTTTTTAAGTAATCTCTACACCCAACGTGCGACTCGAACTCACAGCCCGGAGATCAAGAGCCGGGTCCTCTGCCGACTGAGCCAGCCAGGCGCCCCTGCCTCCTTCTAGCTTTGCCATGCCCCAGCAATGGGAATTTTCCTGAGTGTTTGGCCGGCTCCCTTAGCTGCAGCTGCCTCAAGAGCCTCCTGGTGGCCTCTCGGCCCGCCCCTCTGCTAGCCCCGCCCCACGCCGCACCTGCCGGCCAATCCGTGGCTCCGCTCCAGGCGCATCACAATAGCGCCCTCCCGGCCCCGCCCCTCGCGGTCCCGCCCTGGGCCCCGTGTTGCCAAGGGGATCACAAACAGCCTGGGCCAGTTGGGGAGAGGAGGACTTTCCCCAGAGGAAGTGGCCTCACCTAGGGAGACAGGCACAGGTACCCAAGGAGCAGGTGAGCGGCTGACGGGCTGCGACAGCGCGAAAACAAGTCTTTCGGAGTCCCCACCGTCCCCTTTGTTGGTTAGTGAAGATTTGGGCCCCTCCTCCCTTCTCATCCGAGTCACCTTGCAGATTCTTTCTACTTACCCTGGCCTCTCAGGTCCTTGACTCCGTGTCCCCGACACCAAAGTTGTTTCTTCCTCGATAATCATTCCTTTCTTCCTCAAGGTAATAACATTCCTTGGGCGTCTTGAGCAAAGTGCGCCTTTCCTACTGTCAGACATTGGGTTGGAGGGGAGTGTTGGAGGGGACAGTCTGGCCCACTGCTGACCCCTAGGACCTAGGACTTGGGACTGGGTGTGTGTGGTCTGGGAGTTTTGCGTCTGGTAAACGACGTGTGGAGCTGTTGGGCCATCCATGACCCTGAGGAAGGAAGAGCCTTTTGGGGAGGTGGATTTGGAGCCCTGATTACAGTGGTTAAGAGGTTGCACTAACTGCCCCTGCGGGGGTGATACCCATTTCTTGCTCCCAGCCACACCTTCAGGCTTTCCATTTTACCTCACCTTCCCTCTTCCTTGAAGTCCTTTTCCCACTTTGCTTGAGGGGACGTTCCTTGGTCTTTTCTCAGTGGGTCCCCCTGAACCTCGCCTTCTCCACCTGAGATGGTGGCAGGATTAGCCTTAGACCTTTCCTCTTTTTCTCGTCACCCCGCTAAGTGAAGTTATTGAGGCTGTCGGTTCAATCCTGTGGGCTGACTCTCCAAACTGCTGTCTCCAGTCCGTTTTTCTGGACACAAGGCCCAAATGGCAATCTACCTTATATACATCCACACGTGGGTGTTTAATAACGATCTCAAATTGAGCCTGGTCAAGATAAAATTACTGATGATCATGCTTCAAAAAACTTGATCATCCATCAGCATTCCCCGTTTCCAGGGAAGGAGCTGGCTTTGACCTTGTTTTCTCCCCCATCTCCTATCTGGTTCATGGCTAAATCCCATTGCTCCCCACTGCTCTACTCCTCCTTCTCTAAACTACTGCAAGAGCCTAAGAAGGGATCACATGTTGTTTCTGTGGATTGCTATTGCTATGCTGGCAATAGCCAACTGATAAACTTTCACGGGAACTTTTATAATTCACAAAGACTTACAATTTTTTTGTCTAGGAAACTGGCAGTGATACATAGAGATAGAGAGATAGAGGCTATGAAATATGCATTTGGCAAAGGTTCAGGAAACAGGAATACTAGTTTACTGCTGGTAAGAGTGTAAATTGGTCGCAAGTTGTTTGGAAGTCTTATTTGGCTGTATGTGTCAAAATTCTTACACGAACTCAATAATTCTATTACTAAAAAATTATTCTAAGAGGGGTGCCTGGGTGACTCAGTCAGTTGAGCATCTGATTTCAGCTCAGGTCATGACCTCACAGTTTGTGGGTTCAAGCACAGTTTATGCTGACATCTCAGAGCCTGCTTGGATTCTGTCTCCCTCTCTCTGCCCCTCCCCCACTTGCACACACACACACACACACACACACACACACACTCTCTCTCTCTCTCTCTCTCAAAAATAAACCTTAAAAAATAAAAATTTATTCTATAAAACAATGACATGCACAAGATAATTATTGACAAGGATATTCACTAAAAACATTACTTCAAAGGTCGGTGAAATTTAAACTTCAGCAGGAGACACTGTTGCTTTATAACTTCCAAATGATACACACAACAGCATTTCTGACAGAAGCATCTGTTACGTGGAATGCTTGGCAATGTGTCAGGCAAGTTGCTCAGGTCTGGCAACATGGAGTGAAGCTCCGCCATAGCATTTTTCTCACCTACCTTGCTCCTGGGGGAACAGAAATTCTGCCCTGAAGAAGTGGAGGCAAAAATGGAAGCAGAAATATCAGGTTCTCCAGCAGGGAGGGGGCGCAGGCAGGTACAGGGGCTCTGGCAGGAGGGAGGGAACAACATTGTTCTAGGGAAACTACAGGAACATACTGTACTGACTTCAGAAACCTGCTCCCATGTCATCAATGAGTGCCCTTGATGAAGCACTTACCCACGATGTTAGCTGATATCCAGGCTGGGGCTGAATCAGTGGCCATCAAAGCTCAAAGGAACCATTTTCCTCCGGGTCTCCAAGTGAAAATGAGATATAACACCATGGTCACTCATGATGCTGTGCTGTTCTAAGTTCTTTGAACGCATTAATTCATTCAAGATTTGTAACAAGCCAAAATGGTGAGGCTCTCATCATCATTCTACAGAAAGGGAGAACAGAAATGCAGAGCGGCCACAGCTCCTGTGGCAGAGCTGGGGCATGAACTCAGGAGTTGTCACTCAGGTTCCATATGCTCAGCCAGTGTGACTTTGATCCCAACTGGTTTTTAGCCTTGCTCTCAAATGCCTTCTCTGTCTCACTGCCTTGCTCTGGGAAAAGGAGCAGGCTGAGGGCTGGGAGTAGGTAAATTGTCCTGACTGGCCACATCACGGACTGCTTCAAAATATAAGATTTCTTCTTGATGCCAAGACCCCTTTTGGGCAGGGCTGAAGCAGACGATGAGCCTGGAGAAGTGTGAGCCACAGATGTCTCGCCAGGCATGAGCCTCGTTGTGTCATCTCATCATGGGGGCTGGAGACTGAGGGGCAGGAGGCCTGCTGGGCTGGCTATCACTGAGTCTCCATTTTCTTCTCCACCAGGGCACAGGCCTGCTACTGTCTATTCGTGGAGGTTGTAAGTCAGCATGAAGGCCCATTGACTGAAGTTGTGGGACTTTGCCCCCCCTGGACACTGAGGGCAATGCCATGCCAATGCACAATGAAACAATACATTGAGGACTCTTGAAACAGGTCAGTGCCCCAGCCCCAGAGTCGTGGTGACTTACTTGTTTCTCTTCAAACTCAGAATCCTAGGACTCCTTGCCCAGTTCCCTGGGATAGTCTTACAGGTAATGTTAGCTGTTGCTAAGAATCCTGTACCCATGAGTCTTTTTGTAGCATCCTTTGCTTAGTATCCAACCGATCCCTTCCACCCTGGCTTTGAGACAGTCCTTTGTTGGCTATGCAATTTCTGGTTTTTAACTTGTAATGGATCTTCCAGCAAGCATGGCACAAAAGCAGAAACCGTCTGCCGAAGACAAGACTGAGTGGTTAAATTATAACAGTAACCAGCAATATTAGAATGACGAGAAGTAACCTTTTTGAGGGGTTTGATACAGAACTATGTCACATGTCTCCGGAGGGCATGAGTTCACGGACACAGCCCGGCTTTCCAAGTCACCCTGTAAAGCGTACAGACCCTAAAATGTTTTTATTAATATAATATTTTATTAATGCTTTGTACATTTGCCTGCACAAAATTAACCTCTGAACCATTGAACTTCATTTTTAGATTTAATAGCTTTTCCTACCCTGTGGGATAGATAAGTAGGTCAGCAGGTCAACCATTTAATGGTGCACTAATAAAAAATGTGGAGCTAATTAAATGTAAAGGGTAGTGCCACGCCTATTATTTCTAGGGTCTCTTTTGCACATGATTGCCATGTCAGGGCGGTAAGGTGAGGGGGCAAGCCTCTGGGGCTAGTGGCTATCCAGGAAACGCCAAAATGTGTTGGGTGTAAAACCACGCTGAGTCTTGCTTTTTGACATCGAAAAGGCTTGTGTGAAGAGCTTGGCCTCTGGGCTGAGGCCGAATCCCAAGTACTTGAGAGGAAGACCTGGGCACAAGGCCACAGACAGAGAATGTTCAAGGGCATAGGAGGCCAGCCCTTTCAGGATACAACACAAATGTAGTAAAACTACAAAGGAAATCAAGGAAATCACTAAAACGGAAGATAAAAGTGGACCTTAGAGTGGGTCAGGGGGTTATGTCCACATCCAGTGCCAATGTTTTTCACCCTTGGGATGGTAGACTTAGGCTCAGGCATGCAGAAGACATCTGAGATAATGCTGTGTTCTATTTCATAGGCTGAGTCTTTACTTACAAAGATACTGGCCTTTATTATTTTTTTAAAAAAATTTTTTTAACGTTTATTTATTTTTGAGACAGAGAGAGACGCATGAATGGGGGAGGGGCAGAGAGCGAGGGAGACACGGAACCGGAAGCAGCCTCCAGGCTCTGAGCCATCAGCCCAGAGCCCGACGCGGGGCTCGAACTCACGGACCGCGAGATCGTGACCTGAGCTGAAGTCGGATGCCTAACCGACTGAGCCACCCAGGCGCCCGATACTGGCCTTTATTAGTGCTCTTTATATCTTACCTTTATAACCTCTCATATACAAAATATCCCACTACTTCTTTTAAGGTGAGAAACATGATTACATACAAAAACTTGAATCACAACAAAATCTGTGCAAACCTAGGACACAACGCTTGAGTCTTCCTGACATAAATGTCTTATGCAAATATGGCCCAGGAAAAACTCGCCTTCAAGATGAGTTAAGGAAAAAGAAGCAGCAAAGGGTCACTTTGAAGATACCGCACAGAAAGAGAAGTAAAGGAAACACATATGGATGAGTAAGAAAACCTGCTATGAGTCACCTGGAAAGTTTGACCGAACATCTTGTCTCACATGACGCAAACTGATAAAGGAGTTACCTCTGCAAACAAGGGACACATGTTTTGATACAAGAGCCGAGGAGAAGGTGGCAGGACCTCAGAGGAAGTGAAACGTGACCTGGCAGAGCTCAGGGATGGAAAAGCCCAACTTGGGGATGATTTCCTCTGGGAGCAGGCAGTGGGAGAAGGAGAAAGGGAGTCGCTGTTTTCTGTCATGCAGCCTTAGAGAGATATTTGGTTCTTCAAACTATGTGATATGTAACTATGATTTGAAACACTTACAAAGAGCCTCTTTCTTCACTCCCACCCAATATCTGAGCCAGGGCTCAGATTCCCTTGCAAGAATGCCAAGGAGTCTGCTCACATTCACATGTCTACAGTGGCCGGGAGGCTCATTATATGACTGCTTTGCAATGGAGGAGGCCTTCATTAGGACAAGCTGTTCTGTCTCCTTGCCCTATTACTCCCTTACTAGCTGGTTCTGTATCTCTGCTTCCTGGGGCTCCATGAACCTCTAGGCTCCCTCTCATGGGTCTTTTACACTTGTTCCTTAACCTAAGCTTTTTAAACCCCAAATCCCTGATCACCCAGGTAGTACAGCATTGGTCCCTAGGTTCATAGGCCCTGACCTCAAGGCCCTCTTTCTCCTGTCAAAAGTACCCTGGCCATCCCTTCCCTAGGACCCTGACCCTCCATTTGAGCCGCCATTTCTTTGTGTTCTGGCTCATTGCATCAGGACATCTGAGCACTGAATTAAAGATGGGGATGTGGAGACCTGGAAGTGATGCAGAGACAACAGTTTAGGTTGTATAGCATTGCCACAGAAACGTCCAGTCATGTGTTCTGGGTGCAGCTTTACTGGGGTGGGACTAGGGAAAGATCAGGAGGTGTGCCAGTCTGCACACAGGAGGTGTGCCACCCACACAGTGTTTCTGAGCAGCTGTTCTCCTGTTAGGGGTCTTCTCTCCCCTGATCTTCCCAGACCATTGGGTCCCTGGGAAACATCAGGTTCCCGAGGCTTAGTGAGGAGTTGGGAAGGTCCAGGATTGAGGGGCCACCCCACTTCTAGCTCAGTGTGTGAGAGAGGCAGAATGAGTGTCAGACCAGGAGCCCATCACAGGATAGACACCAGCTAAAGGAGGTCATCGGAGGACCCTCAGAATGAAAGACAGAGTGAGTGAAGTGAGGAGGTTCACTGTGTATCAGAGAAGACCAGAGAGTGGAGAAGCAAGTCTGGGAATGCAAGTGCATGAAGAGGGCTGGATATGCTAGGAGGCCCATGTGGCCCCAAGAACTCAACACCTCTGACTCTGGCCTACAAGAGGCCCAAGACTTCAAGGTGTGGCAAGGTCAGGGCTTTTAATGAAATAACATCTGTTAAGAAGGACTGGGCGATTTAAGGTCTATGCTGCCTGTGGATCCATGGTCTGGGCCCATTTCTTGATGTGTTCTGGAAGCCAGTGCTTATTACCACTTTATTCTTGGAGACATTGAGTGAATCAACGATGAACTGAGCCAAAGTTTAAAAATACCTGCACAGAAATATAGCAAGTGCCTAGAGTATGGCCAGATTGTGAATAGAAGGCTAAAGCAGCAGAATTACCTTTTGAAACCCCCACAAGGCTGGAATCCAAAATTCAGCTCTCAGAAGATATAGTCATAAAATCCTTCCAGAAAAATCACATCTGAGTCAAGAGGGCTCTTTTGACCCACCTTCTGGAATTAGGAAAGTCCTTCACAACCTATCAGCAATGTTCAAACTGGTTCTCTAGCTTCTAAATGTGCCCGAGAATGGGACTCTGCCTCGCCTAGGGAATCCCCCAAGAGGCCTCAAGGCAGTTAATCTGGGTGCAGAAGGTGCAAGGCCACACTTGCTGGTGCTCCAGAGGGGTACCCCAGCCTGCAGAGGCCCATAGGGCTAGAGTGAGCAGCGGTGATGGCCTTAGATATGCAGAAAGGATGAGAGAAATGAAAGGTATGAAAAAGTGCAGAAATACCAAGCAACAAGCAAAAACCATCTGAGCAAGTAAAAACTTACAAGGAGTCAAGGACTGGAGGAAAAATGACAAAACTGTGGACCCATCTGGAATGCAGGCGAGCTTCTTTAGTACCAGAGAGCCCCTGACCTCCTCACCGCTGCCAGTGGCTACAGGGCAAACTCTGGCCAAGGACAGGACAGAAGTGACAACACCAAGAAAGTATTCATAGCAAGCACAAGTTTTGAAACAAGTGTTTCAAACACAAGCAGTGTAAAATCATTTCTAGGGAGACCTGAGGGCGGGGGTCTCAAGGCAGTGCTTCCTCTCTTTTTCCCGGAGTGGAATTTGGGCTGGAAGAGGGGCCTCCCTCTGACCTCCATTTCACTTGGGGATTGAGAACTTTAGTATAAATGTAATTCTTTTCAAGAATGCTTTTTTTCCCTTCCAGTTTCTAGAATTTTTTGTGAAGCGAATGTTTTATGAATCTGTGCCAAAGATATGTTTAAGGTTCTTCCTACTTGTGTATCTGTGGCTTCATGTGAAAGAAAATTTTCAAAATTAAGATTAGTAAAAAGAATGCTTTTGTTTTATGTCATTTAAAAGAAGCTCCCACAGAGAGTCTGCTGTGCCCTGCGGGATGGGCACCGTTCATCTTGTCAGAAGGAACTGGGATGTGAAGAATCCCCAGAGTTCATGACCATGTTCCTGCTGGACCCTTGACAAAAGCAAGGTTGTCACTTGTCATCCCATTTGGCCCTCAGGACTGTGCTGTGTGGGAAGCAGTGTCCCCAAGGGTCACTGAAGTTATCATGCCCCCTCCTCCACAGCGAGGACGGTGTCAGGAGAGCCAGCACAGGAGAGCTCATGGTGCTTGGGTGGGTTCTGAGCACTTAGTGCTTTACCTCTGTCAGAGCTTACAGTTTTTGAAGTGAAAGAAAGCCCTGAGACACCGGGTCGCTTGCTCAAGATCCCACAACTAGCTTGTGACTGAGAGGTCCTGTCTTCCGGCTCCCAGGACTCCTGCCGCCTGTACTTGCCCTTGGTGCACTTACCTCAGTCTCACTCTCCTGTCGCCTCAAGCAATGGGCAAGGGGGCCCCGGCAGAGTGACTTCTCCACTAGAGCAGAGTAGGTGGCATGTGAAGTGAGGCCAAATGTTTGATCGTGGAGGGGGCTGTCAGCTTAGGGGCTGCTCCATGAGTGATGGGGTTTATCATCTCCATTTGCCCCTCAAGAGGGGTGCACTGTGCTGTTACCCCGCCCCAGATGCTGCGGCACCCAGAAATGTGCAGGTTCTTATTGTTCCCAGGAATTCTCTCCCCAGTTTTCTTAGGCTCTCTCTGCTTTCTGTGTGTTCTTTTCAGAGCACCTGACTTAAGGGCAAGGAGGTGGGGAGAGTGACCTCAGGGCCAGAGGGGCTGCAAGAGAAGCCCACACGTTACATCTAGAGGCCACCCCCTGACTCACTGAGCTCAGAGCCACCTGCCCCTTTCACAGTCCCTCTTCCACCTCATGAAAGCATGAGTGCTTTCATGTTGTCAAGATGCCCTTCGGAGGCCCCGGCTAAGGCTGATTTTTCACTCTTGTGTTGACACAATGGTAGGGACATCCTTGCCTCAGAACAAGCCTGCCCTGTGCACCATTGGTCTAACCCCAACTGACCACAAAGTTGCCTGGCATTCAGTTTGGCTGCTGTCTAAAAGGGCAGGCTCAGAATTTCTGAGATCAACTCCCCAGAAGACCCATTGGGTAAACAGTTGTCTTTGTTGCCTGGGACCTGGGCTATCTGGCTGACTCTGGAAGTGAATTAATTCCTTCTGCAAGCTCTTGACTATCTCTCCAGTGGATGACCTGGCCAGCATCTCCCTGGGTAACTGAAAAACTAACCTCTTCTCACAAGCTTCCAGGCCGATGTCTGCTATGTCTGAATCCGGAAGCCAGGAGAATGCTGGCAGCCCCCTCCTTATGCTGTGCCTCTGTTGGGATCTCAGAGGTCCCTAACAGTCTTCGAAGCAGGTCTACCTAGAGAAACAGTCTTAATTTGAGGTCCATGAAGCCCAAGGGTGCCTGACGTTACATTCAATATTGTGTATGGAGCTGATGTATTCCGAATTGTATGTAGATGACAATGTGTAATTTCTGAGGAAACGACCAACAGCATTAGTTCAGTTCTCAAAGGGTCTAGGACCCATGAAAAGTTATGAACCATTTATCTAAGGAGATCCATCCATCTCTGAAAAGTCCAAGATTGACTCTTTCTGGATCCTTTTTCATTCCTGTTTCCAGATGCCAAACGGACAAGGAAGGAACTTGTAGGCAACCCTGGGGCCTGGGCTGAATGGGAGTATGGGAGGCAGTTCAGGACCCTGTGGACTCCTGAGTGCCATTCGGGGTCCTACAAAAATGACTTAATGACCCCCATTAAGGGTCATCAAGCTTCAAGAGTCCATGAAGTACATGCTATGGGTGAGGGGTTCCCAGCGAGGGTCCAAGTCTTTTTACTTTTGGCCTAGGATAGTCCAAAACAGAGTGGCCTGAGGCTGACCCCTGGGTAATTTGCCCATGAAGTGGCTAAGGCATATAACCATGTTTCCTGTTAGGCTTGTGCACATTTTACTTTGGGACTCACCCAGTTTTCCTTTGTTTCAATCTCTTATACTGAGTCAGCTTGTTTCCTTGGCAACTGGACTTTACTATTAGGGTGACTTTTTAGACACAGCAACAGGCCAGGCATTCAAAATCAGAAACTTCCTATCATGTACCTTACCAATACTGGGGACTTTGGTGGGGGCTAAAATCTTTGTACGTGGCCTTTTCTGAGCTGGGACCTTGACAGCAGAGGGCCAGGGAGCAGGTGGTGCCTATTTGGAGGCTGTCTCACTTTCACGAGTCCTAGAAGACATTTTTCTTTGCTCTGGATCTACCTAATGATCTGTATGTTACAAACATTCTTGGCTGACACCTAATTTTTCTTGACAAATGGTTTTAAAATGTTACAGTGCTATTTGGTTATCTCATAGGGGTATTTTGGTGAAAAATAGACCACTGAGTGGTTCTCAATGATTGGTAATTGGATTTGTGACACAAAAGCCTACCTGTTCCTACACACAAACTGGATGGAAACTCATTGCTTTATTTAAGGGGTTGCCCCTGACATTGTCCAGTGTCCATTCTGGGCCATCAATTTATCTTCTAGGGAAAAAGAATTTAGGTAACTTAATTCGAGTAGGAAAAAACTGGGCCTTGACTTACAAACAGAAACCCTAACTACTCAAGGGGAATTCTAGATTGCTTTCTTCTTTCCTTATGTTTCTTCACTTCATGCTTTACAGGAGGCCCAGAAAAATGAGCGATCCCATGTGCTTTGGACTAACAGGTGAGTTAGATCAAGCCACTGAAGCAATAGACCTCCTTGACTAAGAGGTTTGTGAAGAAGGGCTGGGAGTAGGGTGAAACAGGTATGGCACTCAGCCTGGGCATATTTCAGGGAATGTCAAAAACCCTGTAATCAGGCCAATGTGTTATTCCAGTGGCAGAGCAGTGGATTACCTTGTGCCTGGCAAAATGGAGCTTGAGGTCATGAGCAGATACACCAGTCCCGTGAACCCGGCTGTCTTCTCCCATCTGACTGTGGTGTTGTTGGCCATAGCATGTTCTTCACCACCTGGTTCTTCATTTATGAAATTACCTCCACCAAGTACACTCGGGATATCTATAAAAGCTCCTCACCTCCTTGGTGGCCTTGCTTGTCATGGACTTTGGAGCCTTCTTCCGGCTATTCTGGGTTGGCATCTACATATAAAGGGTTACAACCAGGTGGCTTCCCAAAATCCCGGCTTTTGTGAATTATTATTATTTTTTTACTATTGCTGGAAGTGTCCACTTGCAGCTCACAATAAAGGCAGATATGAGACTGAGGGAAAAAAAAAACACCCTGTACTCAAGATCATATTTTAATATAATCTTTTTTAAAAGTCAAAACAAATGCCAAAAGTCCACAATAAACAAAATATCATTAAAAATTTTCAAAGTTTATTTATTTTTTGAGAGAGACAGAGATAGTACAAGTGGTGGAGGGGGAGAGAGAGAGAGAGAGAGAGAGAGAGAGAGAGAGTCCCAAGCAGGCTCCATGCTGCCAAGTGCAGAGCCTGATGCGGGGCTTGAACCCATGAAATTGCAAGATCATGACCTGAGCTGAAACCGAGAGTTGGATGCTGAACCAACTGAGCCACCTAGGCATCCCAACAAAATATCATTTTAAATAAAGAAGGATCAGTAACAGTGCTGTGCTCAGCTATGTTGGAAGTTGAGGTTGAAGGAAAAATCAGTAATGCTGATCCTGTTTTCATTTAAAACCATATAGATGCCGAAAGGACCACCCTCAGATGACACTCAAACCACATGGAGATATGCAGGGATGGCCCCAGGTACGAAGGACCATCCAGGGGTGCTGCATCCACAGTTCAGTGTCTACACTAATGGGACATCACTATTGGGCTGCCTTCATCAGCACAACCTTACTCCCCTAGGAGACACTCATAAACAACTTTATTGTTTATTCCAACAACTTCTGGAAAGACCCATCAGCAACTCAATAGGAAGCAGGAAACAACAGTTTATACATTAAAACTCTTTGAACCTTTGCCTTTCTGTGTCTACCAATCCCAAACTATCATATCATGGCCCTTACACTGTTCTAAGCCCTCAAGTTGAAAGGCCTGCACTAAACCAGATTTCAAAGTCTCAAAACATCTCAGCCTTGCTTTTCCCAACCAACATGCCCCACAACACTCTGTTGAGGTAGTGTTCTCCCTTCTCACTTTCATCTTGTGGAAAGAAAAGGAGAGAAGGAAGGAGGGAAGGGAGGGAGGAGAGAGGGAAGGAGAAAAAAAGAGGAAGACAGGGAAGGAATGAAGAAGAAAAGAAAAACAATAGGTATGTTAGATGAGTTTCTTTCTATTCTTGGTCTTTTATTTATTATGCAAACAGAGTAAAGAGTAGTCACGAGAAAAATAATCACAATCTTGTGGAGGGATACTCTTTTACAGTGTCTGTTAAAACCACTAATAATTTAAAATAATGTGAAGAGATCATAAATGAACGTTTATATTCCCTATATTTTTAAGTGAAATAAAAATGGAAAAGCTCTGAAGCACATCCAGTGCAGGCACTCTATCTGTGCTGGTTTGGGAGGGATCGTGTCATCCCTGAGCTTAATCTGAGAACAAAATCAAGGTTTCAGTAAAACCTATCCCTCTATTCTGAATGTTTCCTTCCCAGTATTTCAGTATGGGAGTTTACTGCGGGAATGTTTCCTGACATTAACATCTCAAAAGAAATTTGAGTGGTTGCTTCAAGTTCTTAAGAATAAGTAGAAATAACTCTCATAATCTATAATTGAAGAAGCAGAAGTCCAGAGACCAAAATATTAGTATCTGTCCCCAAAAGGTTAGTATATACCCCAATATACAGCATCATTTATACTTCTATGGGCTTCTGGCAAGTGACATCTTTTTAGGGCTCCTTTTTTATTCTCCGAAGAACTGAGATATCTCTGTGGCATTTCTTCCTGAGTTAAAGCACACTGATTGGGAGTGGGGCAGCCATGCTTCCATTCAAAAGGGTATCTTTTCCAGCCTCCCCAGCATCTGGATTCCCTGTGTAGTCCCTGTGACTACATTACAGGCAATGATATGTACAGAAAAGACCGTGTGTGGTTTCTGAGCACTATTCTTTTTAGGAAGGGGGTGTACCCTTCTCCCTTTCTTTCTCTTTGCTGCCCAGAATGTGTATGTCATGGCTGGAGCTGTAGTAGCAATTCTGGGCTATTCTGCCCTAGAATAGCAGTGCAGAGAGCTATGAGCCTACATCTCTATGCATAAACAGAGTCCTATCCATGTTTACACTATAGCTCTTTGGGATTTGTTTGGGGATAGAATTAATCCTTCCTGATAAAGCCTCTCTGTTGGAGTTGCTGTGTGGACATCCAAGGGAAATCTCCATGGCAACCCGTGTCGTGCACATCTGAGAGAAAACCTGAAAGGCCACAAAATCCAATGTGTAACATGACTAAGCTCTGCACAGGGGGATTTTAGGTGATTGCCACTTTTTTCCTACTGTTTGACTTTTTTGTTTTTACTAATTTTCTATAATCAACAAGTATTATATAATGAAAACTGAAAGGAACATGAAGAAAACAGTGAGGGCATCAGCAGATAATTCACAGAACCAGAAGTTTTAAAGAAGTTTTAAAATTTATCTTGAGAGAGAGCACAAACATGGGAGGGGCAGAGAGAGAGGGAGAGAGAGAATCCCAAACAGACTCTATGTTGAGAGTGCAGAGCCCAACACGAGAGCTGCGAGATCACAAGATCCAAGAGTTGGATGCTCAGCCAATTGAGCCACCCAGGCATCCCCAGAAGTATACTTTCAGCTGCCATAAAAAAAATGTTCAACTTCTTGAGTTATTAAGTGAAAACCCAAATCCTGAGATTCTTTTTTGCAGTTCTCATAGAAACAGACTATCTTTACATAATAATACCCAGGATAATAGAAGACACTGTGAGCCCATCTGTCACAAATATATATAAAACCTCGCCAGCTAGGCACAGGACAGGCAGGGGTGGGGTTGTGGCAGGGGCGAGAGAGTTTGCTAAAGTTCTTTTCGTGGCAAGAAAGAAATGGATAGTGTTAAGTTTAAGAAACAAATATAGATAAATATAAGTATGCATCTTAAGGACAACCACCATAAAAAACAGAGTGCATTGCTTTTAAAGCACCAGGGAAATACTCCCCAAAGCTTTATCTGTACAGTGGACTCATGAAAGAAAAGTAGACAAAACCTCCTAGCAAACTAGATCCATAAGGGAACTTCTTTAATCTTGTTGAAGGCTATAAACCCAAACCTTTAACATCCCTTAATTTAAAGCTTTAGAAGCATTCCCTTTAAAACCAAGCACAAGATCTGATGTCCACATGATAACTCCATAGTTAAACATAGTTCCAGAGTCTGGCAAAACTCTAGGATAAGGAAGGGAGGAGGGAGAGAATAGGTAGGTAGGTAGATAGATAGATAGATTATAGATAAATAATAGATGATAGATAGATAGATAGATAGATAGATAGATAATAGGTAGGTAGGAATACATGAGAGGGCAAAATATGAAGAGGGGGAATAACACTGGTATAATATGCAGACAATGCGATGATCTATTGAGAGCATCCACTAAATAAAATAACTGTGTCTTGTCCTAGAGCATCATGAAGCTCCCCCTCAACCTGGGTGTCTTCTCTTTTTGCCCAAGTTATCTTTTGGGAAGGAGGTGGGAAATGTCCAGACAATGGTAGTTCCAACAGTAGGAAAGTGTTGGTTTCCCCCTCCAGCATCCCAGGGGTAGCATGAGAGACCGAAAGACTTGGAATTACCACAGGTCCAAAAGCCAGCCTTTGTACTTTTACTGTGTATTTAATACCTTTTGTGTCAGTATAAAAATATTATGTATGTGTGTTGCTTGCTCTCTCTCTCCACACACACACACACACACACACACACACACACCCCTCTAGCTTGACCAAAGAAGTGCAAACCAGAATCAGAAAAGTATTCACTAAGTGACATTTCATGTTGTGAGCCATTAGCTGTCTTTAGGTTTTACATTAGAAAGATTGGTAATTGTACAATTGCATGCCCATCCCAGAGGAGGAAAAACCAAGTGGATGTATTTCACAAGAAATAAAGCCAAAAGCCAACAACAGCCAAAGGAAATTCTGATTTACCTTCTCTGGTGCCAGTCTTAGGAAGTGTTTTATTGTGGTTGAAAATTCAAGGACCAATACAAGGTCCTGGTGATTGTTTCCAGGAACTGAACCCAGAGAAAGTGAAGGCATTTATAGTTGAATCCTGGTTAAGTGTTTACATCCTTAGGAATGTATTTCCCTTGATGGCCATTTCTTGCCTTTCCAGGATGAATTAGAGATAAACTGATGAAACGTGGCACATTTAAGCGCTTAGCCCTGTGCATGATGCAGGCTGAGATTTGAATTCTAACAAACTCAGATGGTGCAGATGGCCATGTGAGCACATCGCCAGCCCCCCAGGGCTCAAGGATGGGAAACCAGGATGGTGTCAGGACAGCCACATGGGCTGCATTGGTGGGGTGGAGGGGACTTCAGTATTTCATTCCATCTACATGGTGAGCAAGTAGGACATGTGGAAGACTCTTGTTGTCAGGAAACATGTAAGAAAGAAGCCAAGTCCTTATTAACAAGCTAATTTATAATATAAGCCCAATCATTTGAGTAAACAAAAATAAAATGTTAATCTGTCAGGCCAAATACAGATTGAGATGCACAGCTGCTAAAGAGTTATTAAATAAGTGGCATGTTTCATATAAAAAGGAAAAGGAATTTGGAATGTCAATATTTTCTAATTCATAAAAGATTAGTTCTCAGTTGAAAAATAATAGAATAAGACTTAGGTGGAAAGTAGTTTCCAAGTCAAATCTGTCCAGCATGGCTCTGTTCAGATAAACTGGAGGGATTTTTTCTTTTAAGGATTTTATTTTTAAGTAATCTCTACACCCAGCTTGGGGCTTACACTTACAACCCTGAGATCAAGAGTCACATGCTTTACTGACTGAGGCAGACAGGCACCCCCTAGAGGGATTTTTATTTTATTTTTTACTTTTCTAATTTATATTTTAGTTAACATTACAGTGCAATGTTGGTGATTTATCACTTACATACAACACCCTGTACTCATCACAAATGCCCTCCTTAATACCCATCACCCATCTAGCCCACCTCCCATCCTCCTCCCTCCATCAACCCTCAGTTCTCTATCTTTAAGAGTTTCTTGTGGTTTGTTTCCTTCTCTTCTCTTCCCCACACTCCACCTTCCTATCTCTTCCTCTGTTTTGTTTCTTAAATTCCACATATGAGTGAAATGATATGGTATTTGTCTTTCTCTGATTGACTTATTTCACTTAGCATAATACATTCTAGCTCAACCCACATCATTGCAAATAGCAAGATTTCATTCTTTTTGATGGCTGAGTAATATTCCATGACATATATGTCACATCTTCTTTATCCATTCATCAGTCAATGGACATTTGGACTCTCTCCATAGTTTGGCTATTGTTGATAGAGAGGTTTTTAAATAAACAGATGTTCAAGGCCTCATCTGGGAACACCAGTGCTGGGGGCTGGGACTGGGCTTGGAAGTGGACACTTTTAAGAGTCTCGAGGGTTTTATGCTTAATGATAGTAATGTTAAGTTGGCATTTCATTTTCTCTCCAAAATCAGATAAAAACAAATACGATCTTGAGGTAAACTTGGGGAAGCTGAACAGCTGAACCACCGAGTGGGAGAGGAGCTGTAAACAGGCAGGGGAGGGAGGGCTCCTAAGGGGCTATAGGAGTATACATCCTGTGCTGCAAAATGTAAACATCTTTCTTACAAGGTCAGGATGGGTTGCAACAGCCTTTTCTGCATGAAGAAAGAGTGGGTACAAATAAGCAATCTCACACCCAAGCCATTTAGACAGAAAAGAGTCAACTTGGTGGAGAAAAGGGGGGGCTTTTCCCCAAGTCTGCCACTCTCTGCTCACTGTTGGTGGGAACTGACCAAACACATGAAAGGCATAGAGCAGTGGGCCATCTTTGAGGGTTGGGGTATCTACACAGTGACCCACTTTGGAAACCAGTTTGCCATCCTCTAGCAGGGGCAACGTTAGTCACATCCTAAGTCCCAGCTGTTTATGTCCAAAGTGACTTTGGGGTAGGGGCCCAGGGGACTAGAGAGTTTCGTTGTTCTAGATAGATAACATCGTAGAGCCCGGGGACAATGAAAAGGTCGTTCTACAGAAGAATGGAGAAATTGTGTACAGCCATTAAAGTGGAATGCTGCCCAGCAGGGAGAATGACTAACAAATGTCACCATTTCCTCCAACTTGGAACATGCTCTCAAATATAATGTTGATTAGGAAAAGCAAATCACAAAATAAGATACACAGCATAAAACCGCTTCTTTGAAAGCCCAAGTATATGAGAAACAATTTAATGTGGAGGGATAAAAAAGACATTGACTATCTACGAAGAACAATAGGTGATTAGTAAGCACACATTTAAGGTTATGGTTGCCCTGCAGTGGGGGCACTATGAGGGCCCCCAGAATGGTGATAACACCCAATTTTGTAACCTGAGTGCCAGGTACATTGGTCTTTATTCTATTTGCTTCTTTATCTTAGATATACATTTTATATTTCATATATTCTCTTATGTGCCAGATATTTCCACTTTTTCAAATGGAAAAAAAAAATCTCATATTAAAGCCTTGACTAGCCCTGAGCCCTATTCACATGAACCTTCTTCAAAGAGCTGAGTCAGAAACACCTCAAAGTTATCAAAGTTATCAAAGTTATCAAAAAGGAACTGGAAAAGAATCTACACAAAAACATAACCAGGAAAAGGGAAAGAAGAGGAAAAACAAGAATGCTGAGAAAAATATTACAAGGCCAACAAAAATGAAGACCAACACTTTGTACTGACATCCAGAGACTGGTTGGTGGGATGGCTTCAAATACCTTGACAAAATGGAGTGTGGAACTGCAACCTGGTCCTGCCCCCTGGCTAGAGGTCAGGTTGTAACCAAGAATGTTCCCTGGAACTAAAGCTCTGACTTGGAAGATTTTCTTAGGGATCGCCTTGGTCTGTCCTTTATCATTGTAGCTGAACCATTTAAGCCATTTCAAATGGTGTCTATTTTTGACTCACTCAGCCCCTGTTTGCAGATCTTTCTGTGTTCTAGGTGCTGTGCCTGCTCTAGAGGCTTCGGAGGTAGAGGTGACAGTTAAATGGTGTACTGGGCATCCAAGGTCCCTCCAGCAGAGGGTCTAACTAGTCCAGGGGTCGGGGAAACTTGCCAGAGGAAATAGCATTCCAGGTGGAGCCTGAAGGCTGATTAAGAGTCAGTCATGACAGATGAAGGATGGAGGGTAGGAAGAATATTCCAGATGGGAATAAATATGCAAAGGCCGAATGGAGGCAGAGAGTGTGGAATCCTAAAGGAGAATCTTGAGCTGCAGGCCGAGCTCAAAGAGGAATGCCTTGCAGGCCCATTTAGGGAATGTGATGCTATCTTACATGAATTGGACCACACTGGCTGTTTTAAGCAAGGGAGTTACATGATCAGAGTGACTTATTTTAGAAAATTCACTCTTTTCCATTAGATCAGTGTTTGCCCCATTGACACCTTTAATCTACTTACTCTCCTACCTTCAATTATCCATCACCTTCCTCACTTCCTTCCCTACATAGCTCAGATTCCACAGGTCATCATTAGAAACACTCCCTCAGATCAACTTGCCCCTTTCTTGCCCCACTCTCTCATTGCTGGACCCACCTGGCTACACCCCACAATTCAGCCTATAACACTTTGGGGTAAGATCAAGGTATTGGCTGTATCGTATTTCCTCTGGAGGCGGTAAGGTTAGAGAATCTGTTTCTTTACCTTTTCCAGTTTCTTGAATCTTCCCTCATTCCTCGGCTTGTAGCCCTGCATCACTCCAGCCCCTGGCTTCTGTCCTTAGATCTCTTCTGATTCTCCTATCCCCCTCTTTCCCTTATGAGGACCCTTGTGATGACACGGGGCCCACCTAGATAATTCAGGATAATCTCCCCATCTTAAGATGCTTAGCTTAATCACACCCACAGAGTTCCTTTTGCTATGTAAGGTCCATGCCCAGTTTCCAGTGGTTAAGATGTGGCTGAACCATTATTCTGCCCACCACACCATCTTCTAGGACAATATATCATACTGTCTTCACTCCCCTCACACTCCCAGCTCTGTCTCCCTACCCTACCATATTTCTTTGGAAAAACAGACTCCATCAGACCAGAACTGCCTTGTCATCCCATCATCAAAACCACCCCTGCCCTGGATCCGGAGTCACACTGTCCGCTCAGCCTCCTGTCATTCTGGACACTGTGTCCCTGCTCCCATCTACAGTGAAGACATTCACTCTTGCTCTGGCTCTTCTCAGCAGACAATTCTCCGTGATCTCTTATGTTGCTGCACATTTTGCTAGGACTGACCTTTGCTCTGGATGATCTTTGCTTAGTAAACAGCCTTGGAAGATAGAGATGATATCTAACCCTGGAGCAAAGGGCAGGCGTGTGTCTTTTGCCAGCATCTACGAAACTTGGCAGGCTGACTTGTTAGCTTGCAAATAAGGTTTAACCTCAGTCTCTTCACGGTTCTCAGCGGAACCCATCTGCGCTAGCTTCTCTATGTCTTCACACCTCACTCGCTTTTCTCTACCATCCGTTCTTCCATTTCTAGTGGCTCGTTCTCATCAGTGTGTAGTTGTGCTCCAGCACATCTCTTCTCAAAACCAAAAAGAAACCCCAAACCACTCTTGCTTGACACCTCCTTGCCTTCCAACTACAAACCAACTTCTCTATTCTCTTCCCAACGAAAATTTATAAAATTACTGTCTTCTAACAACACTGTCCAGTAGACGTTTCTGGGATGGTGGACATGCTCTGTCCTGCGTTGTCTAATTTGGTAGCCACTAGCCTCATGTGACTGTTGAGCAATTGAAATGTGGCTAGTGCAACTGAGGAGTGAATTGTTAATTTCGTTTAATTTCAATTAAATTTATTATTTTTAAAACATTTATTTATTTTGAGAGAGAGAGAGAGCAGGGGAGGGGCAGAGAGAGGGAGAGACAGACTCCCAAGCAGGCTCCACACTATCAGCGAGGAGCCTGATGTGGGATTTGAGCTCATGAACCATGAGATCATGATCTGAGCCAAGATCAAGAGTCGGAGGCTTAACTGACTGAGCCACCCAGACGCCTCTCAATTAAATTTAAATAGCCACATGTGGTTAGTGGCCACCATATTGGAGAGATCTATGGTGACTCTCCATTTCACATGCTCTGTCCTTTTCCTATCTGACTTCTCAATTGTACTTGACCCACTTGACCAGTCTATCATTCTAAGGCATTTTTTCTCTGGCTTCCATGCTTTGCTCTTTTCATCCTGCTCTACCACTCTCTAACTCAATCTCTCCTTGGTTGGCTTCCTCTGATGTGTCACCTGTAAGTGTCTGAATGCCACCAGGACCCATCCTGTGCTCTCCATTCCTCTGTTTACATTTCTCCCTAGGTGATCGCATCCAGTTACCTAGTGTTTGATATTATCTACAGGCTGATAAGTCTCAAGTGTGTGTCTCCAGGCCTGTCCTTCTCACGGGGCACTGATTACTTATATCCAATTGCCTACTTTACATACCCATGTTGGTGTTCAATAAGCATCTCAAATTTAATACATCCAAAGTAGAACAATTTTATTTCCTCACAGCCTGTTCTTTCAGCTTTTCTATCCCAAGAAATGCACCCTCTCTACCCAATTGCTCAAGACAAAAACCTGGAAGTCTTTGCACAACCTTACTGTCAATACTGTGGGCTCAACCTCCAAAATATATTCATATCCGTGTCTTCTCCTTCTTCTTCTTTTTTTTTTTTTCATATCCATGTCTTCTGTCTCTACTGCTAGTACCTGACTTTAAACCCCCATCCTTGCTCCTGATTTAGGGAAATCGCCTCACCACTGTTTTCTCTTGCCCCATTCTACATATGATGCCTGCACAGCAGCCAGAAGGAGCTTCAAAGGGCAAAAATCCTCCAGTGGTTTTCTCTTACATATAAAATAGATCAGTGAGCCTGTCCACCTACTGGGAACCCTCCCACCTCTGGGTCTCCTGTTACATGAGATTCGGCACTGTCCTTATTGTTTAAACCACTCACACTTAGATTTACTGTTGCTTGAAGCACAAAACATCCTGACTGACCCAATGCTTGTTAGAGAATGGCAAATTAGTAATTAAAAGTTGGAAATGAATGAAATAACCAAAGCTAGAGAACTGATTATGAAGCCATTGTTATACAGGGGAATAGTATATAGGAGAGAAAATATGATGTCATGGGCATCTGTTTACTGATATTAAATAATGCTTATTATGTAATGTCAAATTTCAAAAACAAATTTCAATGGTATTTATATATGAATACTCATACACATAGACACATACATAGACACACCCTTTATAGTGCATATATATATTTGGTTTCAAGTGGATATAAACACATGCTATAAATGCATATGCGCATTTTACAGTGGTTATTACTAGGTAGTAGGATTATGACTTTTTGTTCTTTATAATTTTTGATATTTTTTCAAATTTTATTTAACAAAAATTTTATTTTAAAATATTTTTAATGTTTAGTTTTGAGAGAGAGAGAGAGAGAGAGAGAGAGAGAGAAAGAGTGTGAGCAGGGGAGCAGCAGAGAGAGAGAGGGAGACAGAATCTGAAGCAGGCTCCAGGCTCCCAGCCATCAGCACAGAACCCCATGTGGGGCTTGAACTCACAAACTGTGAGATCATGACCTGAGCAGAAGTCTGATGATTAATCGACCAAGCCACCCAGGTGCCCCAACAAAAAATAATTTTATAGTAAAAAACAATAAAAGGTATTTTACATGAACAATAGTATTTTAAGGGTGCAACTGGTTAAGCAGATTGCCTTATTTATTTATCCCAGCTTTATTGAGGTATAGTTGACATCCTCATGGTTATTTAGTTTCTTCCTTTACACACTAATGTTCTGGGATCAGTAAACACGCTTTGTTAAGGTGCTGTCAGGTAAACTCGAGGTGTCCTGTAGTAGAATTGCATTTCGAAATGTTCTCAGAGCATGTGGGAAGAAAGGTGTCTGCAGGGGACAAGGAGGCTGAAGGAAGCATGGAGGGGGTGGGTCCCGATTACCCTTCCTAGGCAGTAGACAGATAGTGATTTGCCTAGTCCCTCCCTCCCACTCATGACAGGAGGCCCGTGTCAGCTGCCCCATCAGGGGCCCCTGACAGGGCTCCTAGACAGGTCCCATCTGCCACAATGGTGCCGGATGTAGCCACTAGAGGGCGAGCACAATTGTTTTGAACTGCTCTCTTGACAAAGGAACAAACATAACCTGGCTTCTGTTTCATAATCGTAATACCAATCGGTTTAGCGAGTTCCTATACTATAGTGGTGCAGGTAAATGCCCACTCACTAGAATCAGGTATTAAAAAATTGCTTTCCTCTGCTCTTCAGGGACACAGTAAGGGTATTTCATCGTGACGTGACTTTGCAGTGTGTGTTTGTGGGGAGAGCATGTGCTCCCTCTCCCCGCCAGCCCCTGAGTCTGCTTAATTCTTCCGCCGTGAGTGCATGGCAGCCAGGATATGGACACTGTGCCGAGGGAAACCTGTGAGCACCTAAACAAATACAGGGAGTCTGTGTTCATGGACTGGATGATGCAGTATCACCAAGGTGGCAATTCTCTCCAAAGTGGCTATAGATTCAATGCAGTGTTTTTCAAAATCCCAGCAGGATTTCCCGCCCCCCCCCCCCCGCCAGAAATTGGCAAGCTATCCCTGAGGGCAAAAACAGCCAAAAGTATTCTGAAAAAGAACAGAATTGGAGGGCTTACATTTCCTGACTTCAAAACTTACTGTGAAGCTTCAGTAAAAAACAAACAAAAAACAGAGTGGTACTGGCATGTGGACAGACCTATATATCAATGGAACAGACTTGGGAGGCTAGAAATAAACCCCTACGTTTATGGTTAATTGGTTTTCAACAAAAATGTCAAGGCAATTCAATGGAGGAAAAGGATAGTCATTTTAACAAGTGGTGCTGGGACAAAGTAGGTTAGTGGTTGCCTGGGGATGGGGTAGGAGTGGAGAAGGACTGCATATGGGGTGATAGAATGTTCTAAATGTGGATTGTGGTGATGGTTGCTTAACTCTATAAATTAACTAAAAATCATTCAATTCACACTTAAAATGGGTGAAAGTTATAGGTGAAGGGGGGGAAGAAACCTCAGTCCAGAAGCAGGTGAGGTGAGATGTGCCAGCACCGGGCGGTGTGCCAAGGTGGGAGGGTCTGTGCTTGCTTCGTCACCCCCTTGCTGAGCCTTTCGAAGCCTCAGCCCCTTCATTTGTGTTAAAGTTTAAAAAAGTGTTTGTTTATTTATTTATTTTGATGGGGGGAAGGGAGAGGAGCAGAGAGAGAGGGAGAGAGAGCATCCCAAGCAGGCTCCACACTCCGCATGGATCTCAACTCTATTCCACGAACTGAGATCATGACCTGAGCTGAAATCAAGAGTTGGATGCTTAACTGACTGAGCCACCCAGGTGCCCCAGCAAGATATTTTATATCCTCTTCTCCTTACAAAGTTTTCCAAATGCGATGTGTATTTTACACTCACAGCACATTTCAGTTTGAACCTGCTATGTTTCAAATGCTCATCAGGTGCCTGTGGCTTCTGGCCAAGTTCGTGTAGGCTGAGGTGCCTGACGGACACAGGGCAAGATTCCGTGTGACATTGTAAAAAAGTGCATGTGTGGCCACTTTTGGAAAATACTGCTGTAAGAGTTCCTAAATTCACGTGCAACCTAAATCACAATCCATTAAGAATTATGTAGCCCATCCTGTTAAGTTCTTCCTATATCTTTCCAAAGTGCTTTTACACCACTCCCCTGTGTTGACCATCGAGGAGAGGCTGAATTATCCCCACCTTCACAGTCAGATTGCAACCTTTTGGGTCCCAGAGATCTGAGTTCTCACTCTGGTTCTGCCTCCTATAAGCTGTGTGGCCTTGTTGGGCAAGGCTGCTAATCTCCTCAGCCTCAGTTTTGTTATTTTAAAACCGTGGACGATAATGGCATCACTTTTGTAAAACAAATATTTATTGAATTCTGTTGTATGCTAGGCCTTGTTCTAGATATTTGGAGGCAGTGGTGAAAAGAAAAAAGTCCTGCCCTCATGGAGCTCACATTCCAGGGGGCTGTGTCTGCCTCCTGAGCTGTTGAGAGAATTTCAACAAAACGGTGCATGAACACAGCACTCAGCAGCTTGGTCATAAAAACTGCCTGGGAATGCAGACAGTTATTGTCATCATCATCATCATCACTATGCTGTCTTCAGTGCTCTCTCTCCTACAACAGACAAAATAAATATGTTCCCACAGACCACAATGCACAGGAAGCCCTAAGGCAGGGAACTTATGCTTCAAACTAAGAGTCTGAATCTTTCAGGACAAAGAGAAGAATTGGCTGGAAAAAAAAAAAAAAAAAAAAAGAAGAGCATTTCAAGCACATCTTCACGAGCGCTATAATCACTTAAAAACAGTTAAGTCAACCATGAAATTAACAAGGAGCAGAAATCTCTGTTCCTTCCATTCAGATCTCCATGGCCGGGCTTCACATTTACTGAGATAAATGTCTCCCATGATCACCCTGTGCCGCCGAGGAGAGTGTCCCTTCTTGGAGATAATATTCTCATTAATGCTAGACAAACAGAAGGCAGGCTTCGGCAGCAGTCCCAGCCCGAACAGTATCTGACCATGTGATGGTCTCCTTCCTGTGGAGAAGCCTGGGCTGGGGGCAAGGAGAGAGGTCTTCTCCATGTGGCTCTGCCCTGCATCCAGCCCACCTCACCCACCCTGACCGGTGCCCCTGTGCCCTGCCTCCAGCCTCTGATCTCCCAGCCCATACCATCATACCTCTACCAGAGTGGAGCCAGAGCGACCTGGGGAGTTCCACAGGAAATGCCAGCTGTTACCAAGGCGGGCAGAGAGGCGCATGCTACTCTGGGAGATGGCACACAGAGGCTGGTCGAATTCTTCTGGAGTCCAGTCAGACTGGTCAGGAAGGGGCAGGGTTGCCTTTAGGAGGCAGGCAGGATGGCCCACAGGTGGGAATGACAGGAGGGGAAGAGGATAACCCACAGAATAGGAATGGGGTGGCGCACAGGACAGGAATGCGGGGGCCCACATGTGGATCAGCCTTGCTCCATCTGGAGCAATGCCCTTAGCTCTGCGAAGCCCATCTACGTTTCCCCTTTGAGCCTTTCTCTAGGATCAAGGGAAGACTTGCCTGTCCTGGCTAGCAAGGACCCTGTTTCGCCGTCCCTAGTTTCTCCCTCCTTGATCTTGGGCTCTCAGGAAATGGGCTCAGTCATCCAAGGCGGGAGGCTTTTGCTCACGGGCATTTTCTGGATCCAGAGGTCTGTGGGGGCCACTTCCCCTGATAGGGTGGGGTTCCGTTCAATGAACGTTATCCACAGTCTTTCACTACCCGCTAAGCCCAGAGTCCTCAGGCAGGACAAGGCCTGGAGTCCTTGGTCCAGGCACTACCACCAGGCTCCTTGGGCCCACTGGCACAGAAATGAGGCTTCACGGTCTCACAGTTTTCTTTCTGGAAATCAGAGCTCCAGGAGTTGGGAGAGCCCTCAGAGACACGAGAGTGTAATATGCTCTTTCAGCACTCCAGCCTCAGGCGGGAGGTCCAGAGCAAGGTCACCAGCAGTTCAGGGCTGAAACAGAACCAAAGCATAGCACAGCCAATGCCCTCCTGGCCCCAACAGCGTCTGGTCCTATGGACAATGAGAACCATGCTGGGCCCGTCGGGTGTTTACAGGGGCTGATGCATGCTGTATGGTCAAAGCCCAGCCCCAAGCCCCCTCCTCCAGCAAGCTCCCTTGGATGCGTAACAGAACAAACACTGGATTCAGAGCCACGGGTCATGAGTTCAAGCCCTGCTCTGTCATTCATTGACCATGTAACCCTGAGGAATTAACCTCCCTGAACATCTGTAGAGTTGGATTGGAGCTGCCTCCACTACATTGGTGGTGGGTGACAAGAGGACTGCACTACCCTTTCCTGCCCCACCCTCCGCCCCTGTTCCCTACAGATTAATGACTTCACTGGGTGTTTGAAGTTGATGGGAGAGAAGTAGTACATTTAATCAGTTCTGAAATGTAGACTTTTACACCTCGACATTTCAGAAATCAGGACATGTCTCTCCATTGACAGTCTTAACTGTTGCCTAGGTGGCAACCCTGAAATTAATATTGCTTCCTGCATATGTCGCTCCCCCCAGCTTGACTGGATAACCTCAGCCCCTCAGTGTTTCCATTAACAAACCATCGAAGGACCGTTGGAGAAGAAATGAGCCCTGGCTGGTGTCTGAAACATTCTGCTGACACCTTCTGGTAAGATGGAGAAAGTACCAGCATCAAACCTTGAACAATGGGGATCAGTGGCATGGGAGAGTATCCAGAAAGAGATAGTGGGGTGTTATTTTCAGAAATGCCACAGTATCCATTCTCCTGATGGCGCAGAGGATGGCATCATGTGGAAAAACCTGGCCATTGATGTCTCAGAGTCAGAAAGGGAACATCAACACCTCTCTCTGTCTCTCTCTCACGCACATACTCATTCTCTGTCCTGGGGATACAGTACCTTCCGTGACTGGGCAGAAACTTGAGTTCTCTCCTCTTCCTTCTGCCCGCACCCCACCTCCCCAGCCTTTGTGATTGGGAAAGCAGGGAAAGCAGGGAATCCGTGTTAAGCATTGCTAAGACCCAGCAAGTGCTTTCATATGTACCTGTTCGTTGCCTCAAACCAAATCAAATCCTTTATATTTGCACTTGATTACCTTCTAATTATACCCATAATACATGAAGATTTTCTGTTATTTACAAGAATGAAATTTACAGTGCCACAAAATTCCTCCTGCATGGCCACTCCCTCCCTCCCACAAGCCAAAGCCCTCCCCAAAGATGACATTGTAATTGTTGTAGGTATCCCTGCTGACAGTGTTTTTGGTTGTTGTTGTTGTTTAATTTGCTTTTGCATAATTAGATTTCATCTGTAAGTTAACATAAATGGTTAACTATGTATTCATGCTTTTGCAATATGCTTTCTCCACTTAATATAATCTTGGGAGGACTTCTCATATTAATGCATATAGGACAACCTCATTTCTAAACTGCTGAATAGTGATAATTTATTTACACATTTCCATGTTGATAGACATTTGGGTTAGTTATTTTGTTTCATGTATTTGCATTGGCTATTATAAACAATCCTAAATAAACATCTTTGTATAGCCTACTTATGCATGTGGGCAGGAAGTGGAATTTTTTGGTCTATGTGATTATACATTTTCATTTTAGAAGACATGGCCAACTTGGCCTCCAGAATTGCTGTACCTGTTTATACCCTCATCAGTACTAAGTAGTTCCAGTATTTACAGCTTTTTCCAAGTTGATGGGTGAAAATATATATCTTGAATCTTGGGGTGGCACATGTTTTTCATGTCTTTTGGCAATTTCTATTTCCTCTTCTTTGACCTACTTGTTCAGTCCTCACACCCCTGAGTCACTGAATTTTCCTTATTGATGTCACGGGGACTGTTTTGCCTATTATAGTCTTACCTGTTAAAGATGTGGTGTGTGTTATCTTCACACTGTAATTCGTCTTCTACATTTGCATCTAGTATCTCTTATTGTAGAGGAAGTTTTTGTTTTAAATTCAATGTAGCCAAATGTATCAATCATTTATTTTACAGGTTTTGTGATTTGTGTCTTAAGAATGACTTTCCTGGGGCGCCTGGGTGGCGCAGTCGGTTAAGCGTCCGACTTCAGCCAGGTCACGATCTCGCGGTCTGTGAGTTCGAGCCCCGTGTCAGGCTCTGGGCTGATGGCTCGGAGCCTGGAGCCTGTTTCCGATTCTGTGTCTCCCTCTCTCTCTGCCCCTCCCCCGTTCATGCTCTGTCTCTCTCTGTCCCAAAAATAAATAAAAAACGTTGAAAAAAAAAAAAAAAAAAGAATGACTTTCCTACCTCAAAATATGTATTCTATCATGTTTTCTTCACTTGTAAACGTGTTTTAAAATATTTCCTTCAAATGATTCTTATAATTTTGTTGGGATAAATCATCTGGGTTTGTTTGGGTATTGGGGAGGTAGCCCCCTACCATTATTATATTACAAATGGATAGTCAATCCACTACTATTTTTTTGAATCTATATTTTTACACTCTTCTAGTTTATATACTAAATTCCTAAATGCATGAGCCAGTTTCAGGACACTACCCTCTTTCAAAATGAATATCTATTCTATATGTTTATTCTTACATATTCTTTCAATTATAATAGTTTATTACATATTTTTATATATCTCAAAGAATTTCTACCTCATGGGTTTCCTTTTTCATAACTGTCTTTACTATTCTTGCACATTTCCTCCTTCAAATATAAGAATCTGCTCATGAATTTCATTGGGAAAATCTTATATGATTGTGATTAATGCTGAATTTCAATTCTGCACTAATCTGGGGGAAAGATGACATTTGTATCATATTTAATCTTCTACTAACAGCATGGAGTATCTATTTATTCATGGAAATACATTTATAGACACTATATTTTATAATTTTCTCCATATAAGTCCTGCACATTTTTGTTTCATTTACCTCTAGCTGTGCTACAACACTGTTGCTATTATGAATGACATTTTCCCTTATATGTTACAATTCATCATTACTAATAGATAGGAGGACTTGACATAGGCAAGCAGGTCTCTCCACCTAATGGCACTTGTCCTAATTATTCTTAAAGTTTGTTAGTTCAATTTTCTAGGTAAAAAAATCACATTGTCTGAAAAAAGTGACACTGCATTTTAGGGTAAACCTTGTACTCTCTTGTCCATTTCCTCCCTTGCCGTTATAGTTTATTGGGTTTTTTTCCCACTTATTTTGATAATTCACGTTTCTCCATAAATTTCTCCATAATGTCTATGTCTTCAAAACCTTTTATTGTACATACTGGCCTACTCTGATTTATTTGATTTCTTTTATCTTCTTTAATCTTTCCTGACATTGTCTGTCTTGTTTTTTTCTCATTTTCTCCTTGTCAGTTTGATGAGGTTGTGGTACCCAAGTCACAAATGTGTATGTAGTAGAACCACCCAGCATCTGTCCAAATCAGCATTTGCTACATTCTGAAGCCCTGCTTTGGGTTTTATCAGTTACTGGTGTGAGTTTTTCACCATTGTAAGTTTTGTTTCTATTTCATTACTTTCTTTCTTCTTTTTCAATGGCTTTATTTAACTTTTCTTGGATTTATTTTGATGTTGGCATTCCTGCTCTTGAACTAAGATAGTGGTTCTTTATTTCTAATCTTTCTTTTTCTCTAATAAATGCACTTAAGGTTATAAATTTTCTTTGGATACTGCTTTGAAAGTATTTTGCAAGTTTCAAAAGTGGAATACTTTGTCATCCATTTCTCAGGGGTTGGTAATTTCTGTTGTGATGTTCTTTTAAACCCAAGAGTTATTTTAATTTTTAAAATGTTTTTATTCATTTTTGAGAGACAGAGAGAGACAGGACATGAGCAGGGGAGGGGCAGAGGGAGAGGGAGACACAGAATCCGAAGCAGGCTCCAGGCTCTGAGCTGTCAGCACTGAGCCCAATGTGGGGCTCGAACTCATGAACCATGAGATCGTGACCTGAGCTCAAGTCAGATGCTTAACCAACTGAGCCACCCAGGTCCCCCCAGCCCAAGAGTTATTTTAAAGTATTTTGTAATTTTGGGGACTACTCATTTGAAGCCAGTAAATATGGGCTACTCAAATTATACTTTTGGATTTAATACTTAGAAGTTTATACCTCAGGAAATTTTTGTTTTTTAAAAGGATTAATTCTATTGCTTATAGAAAGATTTTTAATGAAATAATCCAAAATGTCTGTGTATCTACCTATCACCCATTTTTAAAAATTGTATCTGTTGATTTTTCAGGTAAGTGCATAAAAAATCCCCACTATAAGGAGAGCTATTTTAATATTTCCTGATGTTTCCCTCCGTTTTTTTAAATAGCTTTTTTCCTAGTTTTCTTGAAATATAATTAACACACAACACTGTGTAAGTTCAAAGTGTACAGCATGGCTTGGCATACATATATTTTGCAAAATGATTACCACAATAAGTTTAGTTAGCATCCATCGCCTTCTAGAGTTACAAAAAAAGTTTCCCCTTGTGATGAGAGCTCTTAGGATTTATTCTCTTAGCAACTTTTGTATATACCACACAGCACTGTTAACTTTTGTCATCATATTGCGCATTATATGCCCAGTGTTTATTTATAAGTAGAAGTTTGTGCCTTTTGACCACCTTCACCCCATTCCCTACCCACATCCCCTGCCTCTAGCAACCATAAATCTGATCTCTTTTTCTGTAAGTTTGATTTTTTGAGATTCCACATATAAGAGAGCTCATATAGTATTTGTCTCTGTCTGTTGTCTCAAATGGCAGGTTTTCCTTCTTTTTGATCATTTCATTATATCAATCTCTTTATATTTTTTGAGATTTTATTTTTAAGTAATCTCTAGACCCCACCTGGGGCTTGAATTTATAATCCCAAGGTCAAGAGTTGCATGCTCAGGGTGCCTGGGTGGCTCAGTGGGTTAAGTGTCCAATTCTTGGTTTTGGCTCAGATTGTGATCTTGCGGTTCGTGGGTTCAAGCCCTGCATCAGGCTCTGTGCTGGCAATGTGAAGCCTGCTTGGGATTCTCTCTCCCTCTCTCTCTGTCCCTCCCTCGCTCTCTCTCTCTCTCAAAATAAATAAGTAAAAAAAACTTAAAAAAAAAATAAAGAGTTGCAAGTTCTACCTACTGAGCCAGCCATGTGTCCCTGTATCTATCCATATTATATATATGTCTCCATATCTCATATTTTCTTTATTCATTCATCCATCAATCGACACTTGGGTTGTTTCCATGTCGTGGCTATTATGAATAATGTTGTCATGAACATGGTGGGTGCAGATATATCATCGGCATAGTGACTTTGTTTCCGTCAAATATATACCCAGAAATGAAATTGCTAGATCATACGGTAGTTCTATTTTTAATTTTTTGAGGAACCTGCTTTTCATAGTGGCTGTACTAGTTCATATTTTCATGAACAGTGGATAAGAGTTCCCTTTTCTCCACATCTTTGGTAACATGTGTCTCTTCTCTCTCTTTTTTTTAATGTTTCCATGTTTATTTGTTTATTTTTTGAGAGAGAGAGAGGGAGAGAGAGAGAGAGAGGCATAGAGAGAGGGAGAGAGAGAGAATCCCAAGCAGGCACTGTGCTGTCAATGTACAGCCTCATGCGGGGCTCCATCCCATGAACTGTGACATCATGACCTGAGCCGAAATCAAGAGTTGGACATTCAACCAACTGAGCAACCCAGGCGCTCCTCTGTCTTCTCTTTTTGATGATAGCCATTCTAACAGGTGAGGTGATAATTCATGTGGTTTTGATTTACATTTCCCTGATGATTAGTGATGTTGAGCATCTCTTCATGTACCTGTAGGCCATTTGAATGTCCTCTTTGGAAAAATTTCCAGGGGTGCCTGGGTGGCTCAGTTGGTTAAGCTTCCAGCTTTGGCTTAGGTCATGATCTCATGGTTCGTGAGTTCGAGCCCCACAACGGGCCTTTTGCTGTCAACACGGAGTCTGCTTTGGATACTCTGTCTCCCTCTCTCTCTCTGCCCTTCCCCTTCTTTCGTGTGCTCTCTCTTTCTCTCTCTCAAAAATAAATATTTAAAAAATAAAAGGAAAATTTGTTTTTTTTGCCATTGAGCTTTACAAATTCTTTATATATTTTGGATTAACGCTTATCAGATATAGGATTTGCAAATATTTTCTCCCATTCAGTAGGTTGCCTTTTCATTTTGTTGACTGTTTCCTTTGCTGTGCATCAGCTTATAGGTTTGATGTAGTCCCACTTGTTTATTTTTTATTTTGTTGCTCTTACTTTAGGGGTCCTATCCAAAAAATCATTGCCATGACCCACACCAACAAGTTTTTCCTCCGTGTTTTCTTCTAGGAGTTTTGTGGGTTTAGGCCTCACAACTAAGTCTTTAATCCATTTTGAGTTAATTTTTATGAGTGGTGTAAGATAGGGATCTAGTTTCATTATATTACATGTGAGACATAACTTTATTGATACGTAATTCACATGACACAGAATTCACACATGTGAATATACAATTCAATGGTTTCATTATATTAAATCACATAAAATTTGCCGTTTTAAAGTGTACCATTCATCAATCACATTATATTAATTACATTCACAATGTTATATAACCATTACCACTATCTATTCCCAAAACCTTTTCATCATCCCAGAAAGAAACTCTGTATCCATTAAACAAAAACTCTCCATCCTCTCCCCGGCCCCTGGTAATCTTTAGTCTACTTTTAGTCTCTGGATTTGCCTATTCAGGGTGCCTGATATAGGGGAATCATACAATATTTGTACTTTTGTGTCTGGCTATTTCACTTAGTATGGTGTTTTCAAAATTCATCCATGCTATGTATCAGGGCTTCACTCCTTTGTATGGCTGGATAATATTTTATTGTATGTATATAATATATTTTGTTTGTTAATCCGTTTTTTAATGGCACTGAAGTTGTCTTTACCTTTTGGCTACCGGGAATAATGCTGCTATGAACACTGGGATACAAATATTTATTTCAGTATGGGTTCCTGTTTCTAGGTATCAATACCTAGGAGTGGAAGTGCTGACTCATATAGTAAATCCATGTTTAGCTTTTTGAGGAACTGCCAAACTGTTTCCCATAGCAGTGGCACCATTTTAACATTCTCATCAGCAATCTATAAGGGTTCCAAAACTGTGCTTTTGGTATCTAATCCAAGAAATCATTGCCACATCCAATGTCATGAAAATTTCATCTATGTTTCCTTCTGAGAGTTTTATAGTTTTAGTTCTTATTTTTAGGTCTTTGATCCATTTTTTAAAGTTTATTTATTTTTGAGAGAGAGAGAGAGAGAGAGAGCAGGAGCGGGGGAGGGGGAGGGGCAGAGAGAGAGAGGGGAACAGAGGATCAGAAGCAGGCTCTGCCTTGACAGTAGAGAGCCCGATGTGGGGCTTGAACTCACAAACCGTGAGATCATGATCTGGGCTGATGTTGGAGGTTCAACCGACTGAGCCACCTGGGGGGTCCCAGGTCTTTGATCCATTTTGAATTGATGTTGATATATGATGTTAGATGAAGGTCCAACTTCATTCTTTTGCAGGTGGATATCCAGTTTTCCCAGCACAATTTGTTGAAAAGACTATATCCTTTCCCATTGGATGGTTTTGGCACCCTTTCCAAAAATCGTTTGATCATGTATGCAAGGATTTTTTTTCTGGGCTCTCTATGTTCTTCCCTTGGTCTATATGTCTGTCTTTATGCCAATACCACATTGTTTTGATTACTGTTGATTTTGTAGTAAATTTTGAAATCAGAAACGGTGAGACCTCAAGCTTTGTTCTTCTTTTTCAAGATGTTTTGTCTATTTGTGTCTCCTGATAGTCCATATAAATTTTATGATGGATTTTTAAAATTTCTGTAAAAACCACCATTGGGATTTTGATAGAGATTACATTGATTCTTTAGATCATTTTGAATGCTATTGTCTTCTTAACAATATTAATTAAGTCTTCCAATCAGTGAACATGAGACGTCTTCTCATTTATTTAAGTCTCCTTTCAGCAACATTTTGTAGTTTTCAGTATATAAATCTTTAAGTTTCTTGGTTAAAATTATTTCTAATTATTTCACTCTTTCCAATGCTATTGTAAATGGAATTAAAAAATTCCTTTGGATTGCTTATTGCACATATATAGAAATACAACTGTTTTTTTGTGTACCAGTTTTATACTCTATAACTTGAATGAATCATTTATTTGCTCTAACAGTTTTTGTGTGTGACTTCCTTTGGGTTATCTACATATAGAGTCTGGTTCTTGCTTCAGCAGCACATAAACTACATAAAAAGTCTGCAAATAGAAACAATTTTACTTTTTTTTTTTTTTTTTCCAATTTGGGCGCTTATTTTGTCCTTTTCACGACTAATTGCTCTAACTAGAACTCTCAGTACTATGTTGAGAGCACTCTCTCAAAATAAATAAACTTAAAAAATTATTCTTGTGGCGTCTGGGTTCAGTTGGTTAAGTGTTAGACTCTTGGTGTTGGTTCAGGTCATGATCCCATGAACCGTGAGTTCAAGCCCCACGTTAGGCTCTGTGCTGACAGATTTCTGTCTCTCTCCCCCTCTTTCTGCCGCTCCCTTGCTTGAGCGGTCTCTCTCAAAAAAATAAATAAATAAACTTAAAAAAATAAAAAAAATTATTTTCACTCAGGATTTTGAAGGTACTATTCCATATAAGTTGCATATTTGTGGAAAAGAAGCTTTATGTACATTTATGTTTCTTCAGATGAAATCTTTCATTTTAAATCTCTGGAAGTTTTAGGTATCTTTATTTTTGGAAGTCTGGAATTTCACTGAGATTATCACTTAGGTGTGTGTGTGTGCGCGTTCGCATTCAGTTTTGATAAACTTAAAGAGTTGTACAACCATTGCCAGAATTCAATTCTGAACATTTCCATCACTGGAAAAGATCCTTTATGCCCATCTTCAGTAGTGTTTATTCCTATTCCCAGTCCTAGGGAATAACTTCATCTACTTTCTGTCTGTAGATTTTGTCTGTCTTTTTTGGACATTTCACAAAAGGTATGTCATATGATGTTTGGTCTTTTGCCTCTGGTTTCTTTCATTTTGCCTAATGTTTTTAAGGTTCATCTATGTTGTACCTCATTACTTTTCATTGACAAATAATATTCCTTTGTATGGATATACTACATTTGGTTTTCCAGTTGATGGACATTTGGGTTATTTCCACCTTTTGGCTACTGTGAATAATGCTGCTATAAACATTTGCATATACATCTTTGTGTGGGCATAGCTTTTCATTTCTCTTGGGTAGATACCTAGGTGTGGAATTTCTTGGGTTATATGGTAAATTTATGTTTACCTTTTAAGGAAACTGACAAAATGTTTTTCCAAAGTAGCGTCATTTAAATTTCACCAGCAATGTATGAGTGCTCTAGTTTCCCCACATTCTCATCAACAGTCGGTATGGTCAGACTTCTTTTTTTTAATGTTTATTATTATTATTTTTTTTAATTTTTGAGAGAGAGAGACAGAGACAGAGCACGAGCAGGGGAAGGGCAGAGAGAGAGGGAGACACAGAATCTGAACCAGGCTCCTGGCTCTGAGCTGTCAGCACAGAGCCAGACACAGGACTTGAACTCATGAACCGTGAGATCATGACCTGAGCTGAAGTTGGATGCTTAACCAACTGAGTCACCTAGGCGCTCCAATCAGCCTTTTTGCTTATAGCCACCCTAGTGGCTGGGAAACGATATCTTACTGTGGTTTTAATTTGCATATCCCTAAATAACTAAAGAGGCTGAATGTTTTTCCATTTGCATATCAGCCCTTCCTATATATTCTTTGATGAAATATCTCTTCAAATCTTTTGCCCATTTTAAAATTAGGTTATTTGCAGGCGCCTGTGCAGCCAAGTCATTTAAGTGTCCAACTCTTGATTTTGACTCAGGTCATGATCTCATGGCTCAGGAGTTTGAGCTCCACATGGGGCTCCACACTCTGGAGCCTGATTGGGATTCTCCCTCTCTCCTTTTCTCTCTGCCCTTCCTCCTCTCTCTCTCTCTCTCTCTCTCTCTCTCTCTCAAAAATAAATAAAGTTAAAAAAAAGAATGAATAAAACCTTCCAATTTTAAAAATAGATTGTTCGACTTTTAAAAATATTATTTACTGAGTTGTAAGTGATCTTTATATAATCCAGATACACTTTTTAAAAATCAGGTATAAGATTTAAACATATTTTCTTCTAGGCTGTGGCTTGACTTTTAATTTTCTTAATCTGTCTTTTGAAGTATAGAAGTTTCAGATTTTGTTGAAGTCTAACTTATCTATTTTATCTTTGGTTGCTTGTGCTCATATCTAAGAAACCATTGTTTAATCCAAAGTCATAATACTTACATCTGTTTTCTTCTAAAAGCTGTATAGTTTTAGCTCTTACATATAAGTTTTAGGTCTATTTTCAATTAATATTTATATATGGTTTGAGGTAGGGATCCAACTCCATTCTTTTGTATGATAAATATTCAGTTGTTCCAACACCATTTGTTGACAAGACTATTCTTTTCTCCACTGAATCATTTTGGTAACTTTCCAAAATCAATTGCTCATATATATAAGGGTTTATTTTTGGACTTTCAATTCCATTCCATTGATCTAGATATCTGTCTTTGTGCTAATATCACACAATCTTGATTACTGTAGCTTTGTAGTAAGTTTTGAAATTAGGAAGTATGAGTCTTCCAACTTTGTTCTTTTTTTTTTCTTCAATATTGTTTTAGTTATTTTGGGCTCCGTGAATTTTCATAAGAGTTTAGGATCAGCTTGTCAATTTCATCAAAGAATTCATCTGGGATTTTGATAGACATTGCTTTAATCTGTAGGTCAGTTTGGGGTGTATCGCCATCTTAATAATATTTAGTCTTCTAATCATAAACAGAATCTTTCCATTTATTTAAGTTTTCTTTAATTTATTACAATTATGCTTATAGTTTTCAGTGTACAAGTCTTACACTTCTTTTGTTAAAATTATTTATAAGTATTTTTATTATTTTTGAAACTATTGTAAGTGGAATTTGTTATGGGTCAAGTTGTATCTCCCCAAAATCCATATGTTGAAGTCCTAACCATCAGTATCCTAGAATGTGACCTGATTCAGAGTTAGTCTCTACAGAGGTAATCAAGTTAAAATGAGAATATTAAAGTGGGCCCTAATCCAGTAAAACTGATATCTTTATAAGAAGCAGAAATCAGTATGCAGATATACACAGTGAGAACACCAAGTGAAGACTGAAGTTCTGCTGCTACAAAGCAAGGAACTACCAGAAGCTAGGAGACAGACCTGGAACAGATTCTTCCCTCACAGATCCTAGAAGAATTCAATCCTTCCAACACTTTTAATATGGGACCTCTAGCTTCCAGAACTATGAAACAATAAATTTCTGCTTAAACCACCCAGTTTGTGGAATGTTGTTATGGCAGCTCTAGCAAACTAACACAGGCTTATTTTCTTAATGTTACTTTCAGGTTGTTCTTATCTGGTGTAGAGAAATACAAGTGATTTTTGTACACTGATCTTGTACCCTGCAATCTTGCTGAACTCATTTATTAGCTCTAATAATTTGTGTGTGTGTGTGTGTGTGTGTGTGTGTGTGTGTGTGTGTTCTCTAGGATTTTCTATATACTAGATTATGTTGTTTGCCAACAGGGATAGTTTTACTTCTTCATTTCCAATCTGGATGCCTTCAAGATTTGTAATTAAATATTTTTCTGGCTTTTTATTCACTCATTGTGGATACTAATTTATACTTATTCTAAAGTTTATTCTGTTTTCTCAATTAATTCTAGGTCTTTAAATGTTGGTTACCATTGGATGCATTGGCTTCCTCTTTTGTGTTTGTTTTCCTTGGGTGTGTGTGTTAAATTATAGGGACATATGGTTATGCTCATTCTTGTCTTTGCCATTTCCTGTTTACCCACATAGGAATGTTCTATTACTTCCTGCAGCGCCCCCCTCAAAGGAACATGTGTAATCCCAGCAGTCAGTTGTGAGTCCCAGTGGTGAAGCTTCCTGGAAAAGGGTTACTTGTTCTTTTGGGAGTTGGCCAGGCTCTGTCTGACCTCTGAAGCCCAAGTCACCTACTGCCTTTGTCTTGGGGCAAGTGAAGGAGGATGACAGAGGGCCTAACCCCCCCACACATTGCCCCCCCAAATCCCAAACCCTTACCCCCCAGTAGCCCAGGCCCCTCTGTTCTTGTGATTCCTTCTTTCAGAGCCTCCAACAAAACCCACCTTTTAGTCTTCTCCTGATATGATTTCCTAAAAGAGATATTTTGTTATTGTATAACTTAATGGCCACAAGGACTGAAAAACTGACCTCATTGGTTTCATCTTCTCATCTGTACCACAGACATTCCTTTCTTAGAAGGTGAACATGGAAAGAACACATTTTGGACAGCATCTGTGCATTGAGGTGCCTTCATTGTCCAAGACTGCCATCGTCACCTCACTGCAAGCAAATTTGGAAAGTGCCTGCACCATGCTGGCCTGTCTATGGCTCTGAGACCCTGACTGGTGGGTGGCCAGACTCTATGGGAATTTACAGAAGCAGAAAAGGCCAAACACCTTCCCAGCCTGGCTCCACCCCTAAAGAACTCCAGAGATTCCAACAAGTTTCATTGCCTTTGCTGGCAGTGCCCACCATGATGGATGTCCAAGCCCATGGTGGTGGCCATGTGATTGATACTCATGTTCAACTTAGAGGTGCTCATGGGTATTTCTGCTCACACATGAAGTGTCACACATAGCCTCCCTACCTCTGCTTCATGTATATGCAACCACATAGACATGCATTGCACGCCACATGCCCAAGCATGGATGTGCACACATAGGTGCACCCACACACTGTTTTATTCTTCAGATTTTATTCTTCAGTTTTACTCATTCTTTTTCTGTAGTTATCTCTGCTTCTTCTTTATCTTTTCCTATTCCTTTTCCACTCTTCCTTCATCTGTCTATCTCCTCTGTTCTACTTCTCTGTTTTCTCAGCCTCAGTTTTAGTTTTCTGTGTTATTTTACTAGCCATTAGCTATGCTGCAGGCAGAGCAGCAGAGGTCGAGAGAACAGCAATCACTCCACCATGCCAGCCCCTTTTCGTGCTTGACCCCAGAGCATGGGAGGTGAGGCTGATGCTGCTTCACTGCCCCTGACTGAGGAGGGCTGGTCATGGTAGGGAGCATACAGTAGTGTGAAAATCAGGACAAGAGACCCACTGTGGTGAGCTCACACAGCACAGACACTGCTGCCCCAGGATGAGGCCCAAGGTGCCTGCCCAGAATACCTATTCTCCCATCCCTCATCCCTTGGGCAGGGGTTTATGGGCCACCCCCATCAGAGGCTGCTGTGGTTCCAATCTCCTAGTCACCAGAGGAAGCGCCTCTGGTCCAACCTAGAAGAATGGGTGGGGTCTGGCTATGAACAACTCAAGACCAGGTAAAGCCTCACAATGGATGGGCTGGGCCTGTAGCTGGGTGGTCTGGACTCTGCCTAATCCCTGCCATTGACTTGGAGCAAGTTTCCCAACTTTTCAGGGCTTAGTCTCCTCCTTTGTAAAATGGCTGCCTATTTTCCCCACAGTTTATGAATGTAACAAGACCCGAATGGCCATCTTGTCCAACTAAGTGAACATGAATCTTTCCTTGCATTTCCCATTTTTGTGCCTGTTTTTTCTATGCATTAATTCACTCATTCATTTATTTAATGAGCATGTGCTGAGGGCATGGCACCATGCATCAAGGATGAGGCAACATTATCCAGCCCTGGTCCTTTGAAAATCCTCTTGTTTCCTCTTTCAAACACTTATTCTCCCCTCTTCTCTAGGAAGTCTTTAGCTTATGGGCCCTCCCAACCCAGAGCCCATTATCTGCTTTCTTGAAGCTGACATTCAGAAGCAGATATATCAGAAGAATGGAGAAGACTTTCTAATCATTTATAATCGGTTTAGATTAAAAACAAATATTGTTGGAGCACCTGGGTGGTTCAGTGGGTTAAGCCTCCAACTTTAGCTCAAGTCATGATCTCACGGCTTGTGAATTCAAACCCCGTGTCAGGCTCTGTGCTGACAACTCAGAGCCTGGAGACTGCTTTGGATTCTGTTTCTCCCTCTCTCTCTGCCTCTCCCCTAATTATGCTCTGTTTCTGTCTCTCTCAAAATAAATAACATTAAAAAAAACAATTATTGTTAACAGCAGCACCTACATAGGAACTTTTTATCTACATTAGGGTTTTTTTTTTTTTATATCCAAATGAGAAGAGTCATTTAATTTGTGAGGAGAGATGGAAGTTGGATTTTAACAAACACATCAATTTCCAGAAAGGAGTGCTCAACTGGTGGGAACATAACTCCCTCTGTGTGTGGCTCTCCCCTTTTTAGGGGAGAAAGGAGTGGAGAAGGGGGCATCCACACACCATTGGTGTCCTGACATATTCTGGGTCAGGAGTCTGGGAGGTGAGAGAAACAGGCAATGTGGCCTACAGGGCTCCATGCCCTTCATCTTCAAGACCAACCATACCTTTCTTCCAAGGAGGCCCAGTGTGCTATGTGGGAGACAGGGCACTGACTATACTTCCTGAGAAATGCTATCAGCATCCAAGCATTTATTACTCTCAAATGAATGTTTCCATTATTCAAACCAGTCTCCAGTCTTGGAGAGCTTGCCCTGCTGGACTAGTTTAGCACATTCTGGGGGGGTATGTGTGTGTGTTGTCAACCTCTGTTCCACTGTCATGTGCTGGGCACTTTCCTGGTGTCTTCCATGTGTTACCTTCTACTTTATCTGAAGAAGGGGACTCAGCTTATTCTACTTTACTGATGTGGCAACTGCTGCTTGCAGGGTACAAGTGGCAGTAAGTGGCAGATCTGGGATGGAAATTAGCTATGGCTGCCTCCAAGCCCTCTGGAGCCACAGCCCTTTCTGCTTCTAGTGTAGGTATCCCTGATATCTTCCTTTGCCTCTCAGTTTGGGACACCAGACCTTCCCTCCAGACTCCCATGCTCTGTGGGCTCCAAGCAATTCCCTTACTGAGAGGTACCTTGGGCTTCCAAAGAAGAGAATCAAGGGGACAGGGATGCTCACAAACTGACCTACAGCAGCATAAGAGTGAAGGAAAGGGAAGTGACTGGGGAGAAGCTATGGGGAAGATCCCCTGCACTCCACCCCCAGGATAGCAGATCCACTGTGATGCCACCATGCAGGAGCTGTTACACCTTCACAGTCCCCAGGTGGAGACCTGCTGCCAGGGACTCAGGGTCCAGAAGGAATAGGTTCAATTCACAGGTCCTCAGTATGCAGCCAGGAAGGAGGTCGTATTTACTGAGCATGTATGTTGGGCCAGACACCTTTTAGTGGAATTCCTCCCTTGGGCGGAGGAATGCTGTGAGACAGACATGATTGTCATGCCTTCATTGAGTAGGTGAAAATAGACTCTGGGAGATTGACAGTACATGATTATTTGTGCATTGTTGGCCTTCCTGCCAGACTCTTGGATTCAGGAGCAGAGACCTTCTAAGCCCAGCACCAAGCAATGACATTTGTTGTCTGACCCCCAAATCTAAATGGCCTTTGACTACCCAGAGAAGGAAGGCTATGTAGCTCAGTTGTGGTGTATTCTTTACTCCAGATTCATTGCCCCAGGAATTCTCTGCCCTTGGAGCCATGTAGTACAGAACAGAGACATTGTTCTGTTCTACATGTTCTGTTCATTGATGTGAGGCAGATCTGGGTTACAGTCCTGGACTCACCACTCTGAGTCTCAGTTTCTTGTCTGTAAAATGGGAGCAGCAGCAGTACCCATCCCACAAGGTTGCTATGGGGATCAGAAGAGAGAAGAGATTAGCGTATGCAGGGTATAGGAAGTGGTCAGTAGAGGGCAGCCCCTCAGGAGCAGAGGAGGAACAATGTTGCATCACTCAGTTGTGCTGGGAACAGGGAGTTTCAATTCAAATGGAGCCTTGCTTAACCCAGCAGCCATGTTAGAACCTGCAGTGTGATCCCAGTGAGGCTTCCTTCCTCTTTTAGTGGCTCTTACTGCTGTCAGGATTTCTCCATATAAAGTTCTGGACCCATAAAAGCACTTTCTTTCCCAACTCAAGGGCCCTTGGAAAGCAAAACATCTCAGAATCAGCAGTGTGAGCATTCAAACCGGAGAGAGAATATGTTTTGGCCAGGATGCAAATCCATGAGATCAGTCTGTGGTGATCAGGCAGAATTTGACATTTTGGAGAACATATCACATATTTCTTTCCAGGGAGTTTGCCCAACATCCGGTCCCCTTATGGCATCCATTCACACCTAATGTTTGGCCTCCCAGCCCCTAAGTGACTTGGTGCCTCATACTTTAGAAAGTGCAGCTAGATAACTCTGATTGTGATGACAGGAAGGGGCATGCCAGCCGCCTGTGGCATTTGTAGGGCACTTGGGCACACCCCTACCCTGACCCTTCCTAATGTGGGTAAGGAGGCCCTTCTATCCTGACCACCAGCTGGCCTGGGCTCTGTCCTTGGTGCTGACTAGCATCACACATCCTGGTGGCCAGCTGCTAAGGACACCTAAGGCAGAAGTGGTCTTTCCAATCTTTGTATGAAGCTGGATTTGGCTGCAGAGTTGTAAATTCCTGAGCCTCCACGGTACCTGAAGCCTGACACCACTGACACCACCTGCATTTCTCAGTTTCAGAAGCAGGTGCTGAGGTGCTGATTGGCCTTGGGAGCAGCAGAGCATGCACAACCTGCTGCTTGCTTATAGGGCAGTGGCCAGCAGGCCACGGTATCTAGAGCGGAAGCAGCTGTAGTGGGGCACTCCTCCATCACAGGCAGAAGCTCTCCAGAGGGCAGGGGTATCAGTCTTGGCCATTGCCTCAAATAAGTGTTGTTTTGATGCTGTATGCTTCCTTTCTATGTAGTAAAGTGTTTTTGTTTTAATACCCAATCTTCTGTGAAATTAGAGAAATTGGACATCTTTAAGAGAAAATTGAGCCCTGGCCTTGGGTGTAGATAGGGCTGGACTCTGCACCACCTCCTGGGGGCAGGGTCCTTTTGGCTCCTCCATAAGACATCCTGCCTTAGGATAAGGACTGAACTTCAGAAGCCCCCATGTGCCTCTCATAAGGACATCCTGGTTCAATCATGCTTATAGTATCCTGCCCAAGAGTCAGGTCATGTTTTTAGCATAAATACACATAAAGCTGCTTGGATGAAGTTGGAACTGCGGGCTCTGAGGTCTCACACTCAGCCTCCTTCCCACTCCCCAGGAGCTCACAAAGGTCACACTGAAAACCATGACCATAGAAAGAACTTTGTAAACTGTGGGGCCAGGAGGGGTGAACAGAAAAGTGTAGCCTGGAGGCATTTTGAAGCTCCCCCCCCCAGTCCCGCCCCCCGCCCCCACACTTCCTTACCTTTCAGCTCCTCCTGGCCCTGCTAATTTGGCAAAGGTACATACTGTGGAATAGCTTAAGGTATGAATTCTTAGCTCAGATGAGATAGAATGTCTCAGTTCAGAAAACTTGCCCATAATTATGCTCTAGAGGCAGGAAAAAATACTTTATTTTTGTGCTTGATGCAACTGACTCCCAGATAAAATGGCTACATTTGTATGCAACTCTAACTTCTTTACAAATTTCTACTGAAATGACCAATAACAGAATAGAGAAATAGGAAAAGCATGCGTCAATGATAGAAGTGGAAGTGTGGCATTTCCAAATCAGAAATTCAGGTATTTAAGGTAGTTTTCCAGAAAAAAAAAATGGGATAAGACCAAATAGAAAGAAAGGCTGACTTGACTCCTGACAGAGCCCCAAGATCATACCATTTGTAGATCCAGGATCTGAAGGCAAGGGCAGCTGGGGGCACATCTGGATTCCATTCTCCTTATAGGAGTCATGGTAAAGGTGGAGCATAAGGTTGTGCTTGATTTGTATACAACAAAAAAAGGTTGCTGCACTAAGCAAAGAATGAGGATACTGCCCCAAATATGGTTGTCATAATAAATATGGTTAAGAGCAATGGCTCTGATCAGGGTTATCAATGTCTGGATTTTTATCTAATCCTCAATAACTGGGTGATCTTGGAGAAGTTATTTGGTTATCTCTGAACTTCAGTGAAGGTTATATTAGGGTCCATTTCATAGAGCTATGAGAATTAAATACAATAATCCACATTATGGACTCAGCACAGGGCTGGTACTTAATAGGTAAATATTATTTTCTGAATATAGAAGTGGTTTCCACTGTTGGGTAAGCAAGATGACCCATTTATATGTATGCATGCATGTATGTATGTATGTATGTATGTGTGTGTATATGTATGTATGTATCTACAAATTTTTTTTTCTTCTTCAGTTTATTTGTTTATTTTGAAAAGGGAGGAAACAAGTGGGGGAGGGGTAGAGAGACAGAATCCCAAGAAGACTCTGAACCGAGCTGGAGCCTGATGCAGGACTCTATCCCATGATCATGACCTGAGCTGAAATCAAGAGCTGGATGCTTAACCCACTGAGCCACCCAGGTGCCCCAATATATCTATTTATTTAAAATAGAGAAATCCAGCTTTACTAATGGCTAATATGCAGACATAATTCAAATGTCAGGTAAATTTTGGTCTTGTCTGGTAAAGGCCACATGCTGGGGGCAGAGCAGTAGCTCCCACTGCAGAAAGTGATCAGCGGTCCTTTCACACATTTCCTGACTTCAGAATTTTGTTCCTAGTGTCGTTTCCATGGCCCCTGCTAAGGATGGGCATAGATTATGTTTTCTTAAATAGTTGAATCTTTGCTTATATTGTCTTTGGCTTTTGTCTTAGGGTAATGCTGGCCTCGCAGAATGAGTTAAAGGAAATATTCCCTTCCATTTTCTGGATTAGATTGTAGAGAATTGTATAATTTCTTTCTTGAATGTTTGGTAGATTCCATCAGTAAACCCATCTGAACCTGGTGTTTTCTGTTTTGTAAGGTTATAAATTATTGATTCAATTTCTTTAATAGGTTTGCACCTATTCAGATTGTGTATTTCTCCTTTGTGTGAGTTTTGGCACATTATGTTTTTCAGAGAATTGGTCTGTTTCATCTAGGTGATCAAATTTGTAGAGATAGAGTTGTTTATAATATTTCTCTATTATTCTTTTAATGTCCATAGGATCTGTAGTGATGTCCCTCTTTCATTTCTTTTTTAAAAATATAATTTATTGTCCCCTCTTTCATTTCTGATGTTAGTAATTTGTGTCCACTCTATTTCTTCCCCTAGATAGAAGCTTATCCATTTTACTGATATTTTCAAAGAACTATTTTTTTGTTTCATTGATTTTCTCTATTGATCTGCTCTAATTTTGATTACTTCTCTTCTTTGACTTACTTGGATTTGACTTGCTCTTCTTTTCCTAGTTTTCCAAGGGAGAATCTTGAATGATTGATTTTAAGTCCTTCTTTTTTAATGTATGCATCCAATTTTCCTTTCATTTTCACTGGAGGTTGGGGGGTGGGGCTGAAAGTTCCAGGCTTCAAATCAAGGTTTGGTCATTCTGGCAATCAGCCTCCATTCTGAAGCTATCTAGGGGCCTGCCAAGAGTCATCTTATTAGAACAAAAGATGCTTCTATCACTCAGGAAATTCCAAGATATTTAGGAGCTCTGTGTCAGGAATTGGGGACAAAGACCAAATATATATTTCTTATTATGCCACAGAAGTACAGGCAGATCAGAGGAGACAATCCTGCTGAGAATCCTGGCTCTGAATGGGAAGAGAAGGCAGGATGAGACCTAGGAGCCATAGTGGGGGTCCCAGGTATTTTTTGAAAATTAAGAAGGTTAGATGTTTATATGGAGGACATTAAAGGGAGAAATGAAAGAAGGTGTATTTGAATGCACAGTATTAAAGAGGAGGTAGGAAGGGACGGCATCTAGGGCAGAGGACAAAAGAGTGACCTGTGAGAGAAAGGGGTTGTGTTCTCCATTATGACAGGAGGGAGGGAAGAATGGGTGCAGACAAATGTATAAATTTGGGGGTAGTTGAGACAGTTCCTGATGATGGTTTTGAATTTCCCTATGAGGTAAAGGAGGAAGAATCATTATTGTCAGGGAGGGAAATAGAAGCCTGGAGGTTGGGAAAGGTCTGGAGGACTTGAAATTTCTGGGAATGTTTGGAGAATTTAGAGATAAGTAGATTGAAAAACTCAAACCATAAAAGGAAAGAGTCTAAATGGGACTCCACTACACAAATTAAGACATTCTTTCCATCAAAAGACAGCATGAAGGGAGTAACAATATAAGGCACAAATGGGGATAAGATCGTCCAAATAACAGGACATTTCCCAAAATATAACAGATTTAAATCTCATTGCACTAGCACCTAGAATATATAGAAAGCTTCTAAATCAATAAGAAAAAGAACAATCAATAGAAAACTGAGCAAAAACCTTGAATAGGCATTTTACTAAAAAGTAAACCCAAATGACTAATAGACATCTGAAAAGATGTTTGTTATCATTTATCATCAGGAAAATAAAAAAATCCACAAAGAGATGATACTATACAACCAACAGATTGGAAAAAAATTGAGAAGTAAACATTTAATGAAGTATTGGCAAGGATTACATATTAGTTTCCTATTGCTGTTGTAACAAACTGTCACATATTTTGGCTTAAAATGACACAGATTTACTATCTGATAGTTCTAGAGGTTAGAAATCCAAGCATCAGTCTCACTGGGATAAATTTAAAGTGTTGGCGTGTTGGTTTCTTCTGAAGGCTGCAAGAGAGAATCTGTTTCCCTGACTTTTCCAGCTTCCATAGGCTGCCTACATTCCTTAGCTTGCAGTTCCTTTCTCCATCTTCAAAGTCAGTAGTGTAGCATCCTCAAATCTCTCACTCTTTCTGACCTCTGTTTCTATCATCACATCTCCTTCTATGACTTTGACCCTCCTGTCTCTCTCTTTAAAAAATTTTTTTAATGTTTATTTATTTTTGAGAGACAGAGAGAGAGAGAGATAGTGAGTGGGGAAGTGCAGAGAGAGAGAGAGGGAGACATAGAATCCGAAGCAGGCTCCAGGCTCCGAGCTGTCAGCACAGAGCCTGATGCGGGGTTCGAACGTGAGATTGTGAACTGAGTGAAAGTTGGAAACTTAACCCACTTAACTGACTGAGCCACCCAGGTGCTCCCTCCTTTCTCTCTCTTATAAAGGCCCTTGTGATTATGTTCCTCCCTGTCCAATCTCCCCAAGTCAAGGTCTTTAACTAATTACATCTGCAAAGTCCCTTTTATTATGTAAGAAAACATGTTCCCTTATTTGTGGGATTAGGACATAGATTTCTGGGGGCCATTATTCTGTGTACCATAGATTGGAACAATAAAAACTCTATACACTGCTGGTAGGAGCATAACCACTTTAGAAAACAATTGGATATTTCCCAGTAGGGTTGAACATGTGCATTTCCCAAGAACCAGCAATTGTAAATCCAGCCTACACCTAAGAGAACTCTTGCTCCTAGGCACCATGAAACAGGTACTGGGATAATCAAAGGGATCTAGTCCTAGTAGCTCTCTGATTGCATCTCCTTTTTATTCTTGGAGTTGCTCACTCTTTTCTAGCCACACAGGATGTGTGGTAAAGAATTTGACTGGCCTTTGTCCCCTGATTCCTGGGAGGGAGACTCTAAATCTTTGGAATTTCCTGAGTGATAGGAGTATCTTTTTTATTCATGTTATTCAGACCACAGCTGAGTTTAATCTAACAAGGTGACTCAGGATAGAGGCTAGTCATACCACAAAGACCAATCATGTGATTAGAGGGTTGGGACCTTGAGTCACATGACATCAGTCCAACTTCTGGGGAGGTGAGGAGGTTGGAGACTGAACCACATGGGCAATGGATAATCCAATCATGCTTATGTAATAAAACCCTGGACACAGAAATAAAACTCTGAACACAGAAGCTCCAGTGAACTTCCCTGATTAACAATACTCCATGCTAGTAAGGTGACACATACTGACTCTGTGTAGAGAGGACATGGAAACTTTGTGTTTGGGATCCTCCCAGATCTTGCCCTATGAGACTCCTTTTTTGGCTAGTCCTGATGTGAATCCATTTTGTTATGGTAGGATTGTAATCATGAGTACTGTGCTTACCCGAATTCTGTGACTTCTAGTGAATTATCAAACTTGAGAGGGTAATGGGAACCTCTAAATTTGTAGCCAATTGGTCAAAAGTTGGGTGGCCTGGGGACCCCCAAGCTTGCAGCTTGTGTCTGAAGTTATTGCAGTCTCATGGGGACTGTGGCCTTAACCTGTGAAGTTTGGCTTAACTGTGTAGTTAGTACCAGAAGTGCATTGCACAGACCGTCTGTATTAGTCCTACCTTGAAATGGGTATACTGGCTCCTCCCTCTGCAGGAACACTTCATCCCAGATGGCCACATGGCACCATCTTCAACCCCTTCAATTCCTGGCTTAGATGTGAACTCAGTGGGAAATATAGAATTGCAACCTCTAACCCTGGTACTTTTCACGTTTTCCCCTGCTTTCGTTCTTAATTAGCACTTCTCATTTAAAAAAAAATTTAATGTTTATTTATTTTTGAGAGAGAGAGAGACAGAGTGAGAGCAGGGGAGGGGCAGAGAGAGAGAGGGAGACACAGAATCCGAAGCAGGCCCCAGGCTCCGAGCTGTCAGCACAGAGCCCAACACAAGGCTCAAACCCACGAACTGCAAGATCATGGGCCAAAACTGGATGCTTAACCCAAGTGAGCCACCCAGACACTGCAGCACTTCTCGTTTTTAACATACAATATAATTTATCTTTTAAAAAAATGTTTATTGTAGTCATCTGCTCCTAGGATACCCCTGTGGGAAGGAAATTTTAGCTTTTTTGAAAATTTTACCAATTTTGCCCTAATTGCTAAAGTAGTGCCTAGCACATAGTAGGTGCTCAAGAAATATTTGTTCAGTGAATGAATGAATAATAGTAAAAATATGTTAGCTCCTTAAACATCAACTAATGTAGACCAAATAAAAATAACAAAATACCAAACAGCAGTCAACATGAATAAGCAAACTACCCTCATCAACATGGTGGAACTCACATAATATTGATGATACAAGTAAGTGACTAAACAGAGTATAATTCTCTTCACAAAGGTTCAAAAAAAGGCGTACTTATCTAGGGATAAAAGCTTAAACAGGGTCAAGGAAATAAATATCAGGGTAATGATTGCCTCTGGGGGGTGGTGGTAGGGAAAGGATATGTAGGCAAGCAATTGGGAAAGGACACAAAAGGCACTTCCCATGTGCTGGCAGTGCCCTATTTCTCAACCTAAGTCCTGGTTCCATTGGTATTCTCATTGTGATGATTTCTGAAACTGTACATATACATTTCGTACAGTCTCCTGTATATGTAATGTACATACTCACAATTTAAGAAAAGGAAAGAAAGAACTATCAGAGGATGATTGAGCAGTGTTGAGTTCTCAGTTCCACTGATGAATTTATTGTGAATTTAGAGTGATAGCAGGGCTGTATGACTGCTTCTAGCAGCTCTCAGGTACCTGAGGGGACATCTGGAGAAGGCAGTGTTGGATTTATCTGCCACTGGAGTTTTGCCAGGTGGGAGATATGAAGGTAAAAGGAGCAAGAAAATCCAGGGTATTGGCAAGGGAACAATTGAAAACCCGTTGTATGGAAATAAGGCTAAAAAGAAGGCAAGTGAAGTCAGGAGGGAGAAAGCTGAAATCCTGGGAAGATCTGGTTTGGATGGGGGATCAGATTGCTGAAGGACCTAGTGCAATAGCTGACCTGGACTCCACGGAAGTAAAAAGCTGTAAAGCCAGCGCCGTTGTTGTGATGAGCGTCTTGAAGGGGACACATTCAAGGGAAGACAATGTCTGGGTGTAACAGGAACAGTGGGTGGCTGAACTGTCATGGATGTATGTGTTTCAGCTCCCATAACCCGCAGAAACTCCTCTACCCCAAAGCCAGCCCAAATAGAGCAGCACTCAGAGTACTACCAGTGTCCAGCTATGCAAATGCACCTTGGGATGTGCTCCCCAGCACGGCCACGAGACTGCTTGGGGCAAAAGGATGGTGGGCTCTTCTCTTTTTCTCTGACCCAAGTACTTCTGGCTTTATCTGTGGCACATGCCAAGATGCAAACATTTCTCGTCACCATGAGCATGACTGCCCTGTTCTAAGCAACCACCATGCATCACTTGACTCTTGCAGCAGCCTTTAGCTGCTCCCTCCAATTCCCCTGTGTAGCCTACAGACCTCCCATTCGGCGGCAACAGTGGCAACACTATATTCGCTGGTGGTAATGAGTCATTCTGATTCCCTCCAGAACAACAGATATAGCAAAAGGGAGGAGAAAACCAAAAACTTGTGGACAGCACCTAAACAAAAAAGAGATGACAAGGCAGTCACGAGAAGCATCTAATTATACTGGAGACTGAAAGTTACTTTTGAATTGACAGACAGTGGAATTTACTCTTTCTGGTGTACAGTAACTTTAAGTCTTGACAAACGCACAGTCACGTGACCACCAGCACAAATCAAGATACAGACACACGTTCATGGTCCCTAATATTTTCCCCATGCTGAAGTTAATCTTCCTTACCCCTCATCCCCCCAACTCCTGGGGACTGCTGATCTGTTCTCTATCTTTACAATTCTGCATTTTCTAGAAGTCCTGGAAATGGAATCATACAGTTTGAATACTCTTGAGTCTGGCTTCTTTCACTCCACATAATGCTTCTGAGAATCATTCATGTTGTTGTTGAGTACCGTTCCACTGTATGGATGTGCCACAGTTTATCCATTCACTCACTGAAGGACTTTTAGGTTGTTTCCAGTTTGTCTCAAAAACTGGCAGAATACGAATTACATTCAGTAACAATATAGATTTGGACTTGATTAACCGACGTGACCTAAATGATATATACCGAATAGTCATTCTTTTCAAAGGCATAGGGGACATTTACCAAAATAGAATGTATTCTGGGCATAAATGCATAGATTTCAGAGAATTGAAATCATCAGGGTACATCCACTGCCTGTTGTGTAATTAAATTAGAACTCAAGAATAGGAAGATAGCTAGAAAACCTAATATTTGGAAACTAACCAACACCCTTCCAAATAACTCATAGGCCAAAAGAGAACTCAAAATGGAAATTAAAAAATATCTTGAGCTAATTGATAATAAAAAATTTTAAAACTTGAGATAGTAAAGCAGTGCTTAAAAGGAAATATATAGGTTTAAATGCACATAATAAAGGGGTGCCTGGGTGGCTCAGTCGGTTAATGGTCTGACTTTGGCTCAGGTCATGATCTCACACTTTGAGTTTGAGCCCCGCATAGGGCTCTGTGCTGACAGCTCAGAGCCTGGAGCCTGCTTTGGATTCTGTCTGTCTCTCTCTCTCTCTCTCTGCCCCTCCCACATTCTCATTCTGTCTCTCTCAAAAATAAACATCAAAAAAAATTTTAATGCATATAATAAAAAAGAATGTTGAAAATCAATGAGCCTAGCTTCCAACTTAAGGGGGGAAAAAAGGCAGGAAATATCTCCCCCCAAAGCAGAAATACAGACATAATAAAACAAATAAAACAAACATAATGATCAATGAAATAGAAGGCACAATAGAGAAAACAAAGTCAAAAGTTTTCTTTGAAAAAGATTATAAAATTCATAAAACTCTAGCAAGACTGATCAAGAAAAGAAAGAGGAAACAAAGATTCCCAATATCCTAATGAAATGTGATACATCACTACATATTCTACAGATATCTGAGGGATAATAGGAGGATGTTATAAACAACTTGTCAGTAAATCTGAAAATTTAGCCAAATTAAAAATATTTCAAAAAGACAATTTATCAAAAGTGGAAGAACTGGATAATCTTCATGGCCCTATTTCTATTAAAGAAAATGAAACTAATTTAGAATCTTCCAAGGTACAGATGGTTATTAATATTCTCATTGAAAATCAATTGAGCACAAATTTGTGATTTGTTTACTATCACGTATGTACATTTTACTTAAAAAGGTTATAAATGTTCACTTAATAACAAATGCTCACTTAAACAAATATAGGGGTGAGTGGGAGTATAGATGAAACAACATTGGCCATGTATTGATAATTGCGAATGATGGGCCCCTGGGCTTCTTAGCTCCCACTTTTGTAAGTGTTTAAAATTTTCCATAATAAAATGTTTTTGTAAAGAAGAGCCGGACCATAACATCAGTCTGCAAAACCCTCCACCAGCTTGGCATTGAGTCAAAGCCACGATGGGTCAATGGCCAACCAGGTTCTCCGTGATCTAGTCACCCTGGCACCTCATGATATCCCACTCTCTACCACACTCGTAGCTCATTTGCACACCACTCTGTCTCCTAAGTTATTGCTTGCACATGACCAAAGCATAGTCTCATCTCAGGGCCTTTGTACTTGTGGTTGTTCCCTTTCCCTCAGATGTTCATTCTTTGGATTCAGCTTGGCTTGCTTCAGTCAGGTCTTGGCTCAGATGTCACCCCTTCAGCAAAGACGTCCCTGATCTGCACAATCAAATAACTAACTCCACAAATTGGACTCCCTAAACCCTCTCTCTGCCATGCTTTCCTCCAGAGCATCTGCATCATCTGACACGAAATATATTCTTGTGCTTTTATTTACTGCCTGCTTCCCACAAGAACGCGAACTTCAACCGACAGGGAGATTCACAACGGTATCCCCGGGCTCAGAGTGGCACCCAGCATACAATAGGCACCCCATAAACACAAACTGAATGTATAGGACTAAGAAAGGTCCTCAGCTTCTCCAAGGGGTGCTATGGGGTACTTCATCAGTTCTTCCACCCAAACCCCTTCATCCTGTGGGCTTCCTGGCCCTACACCTGTTCCACTTTCATTTGAGTCTGGGCTGCTTGTAAGGGTCACTCCTGACCCCCGAGGTTGTTGCCAGGGAAGGAAGATGCCTGTTCAGAGAACAGGAAGCTTCACGCCGGACGAACCCCACCATCTTCCTCATAGTGGTTTTGGAGATACGGGGACTCTGGAATCTCTCAGAGTGGTTCTGGAGCCTTGCTTTGCATGCCTGATTCTGCAGGGTCATTTCACTTGCCTGACCATCAGTTTACTCATCTGTGCAATGGGAACAAAACCAACACCAACCTGATAGGGTAATTGTGATGGTTAAAGGTAATAATCAAAGGGACCAGGATTCGCCCACGGAAGTGGTTTCAGAAGCCAAAAATTTGGCAGCTCTAGGGGGTCCCTAAAGCTGCTTTCACATTAGGCGGCCACATCACCTTTGGGGTTGTTTGTTGAATTGTCCTTTCAAAAATGAAGGCTGGCACGCCCTCTCCCCGCGCTCTCTCTAGGCCCCCATCCATCCCCGACCCCGCCCTGCGCCTTGCGCCTTGCGCCCTGGCCACGCGCTTTACCTCTCCTTCCACCTTGGTGCTGCACTTCCCTCTCCACGCGCCCGCCCCGCACCCTCGCCCCGCGCCCGCCCGCTCCCCGCGCTCTCGCGCCCGCCCGCTCCGTGCCCGTTCCGTGCCCGCTCCGTGCCCGCTCCGTGCTCGCTCCGCGCTCGCTCGCTCGCGCTCCCCGGCGCCGGCTGCGGAGGGAGCCGCTCTGCCCGCAGCTGGCGCAGCGCGGGGGCGGCCGCGGGTGGGCGGGTGCCGCGGGCCCGGGCTCCGAGCATGAGCCGCCGCCGGCGCCGGCCGCGCGCTGCTCGGGGCCCGACTGCGGCGCGAGGGCTGCGCGGGAGCTACGCCGGCCCGGACCGAGGTAGGCAGCGGGCGCCCATCCTCAGTCCCTCGGTCCCTCCCGCGGGCCGTCCCCTTCGGCCGCCGGCGCGGGCGGGGCGTTCGCGGGCCCCGGGTCCTGCCCGGCGCGACCGTCGCGTGGCCGGGGCACAGGCTCCCGGCACGGGTCGTGGGACGCGCGTGGAGGAGGGCGTGCGGGAGCCCAGCGCGGAGTTGCCGAGAACTCCGCCCCGGGCTGGACAGCTCCAGGACCCCCGGTCCCCAGCGCCTGCGGGGCACCGGGCGATCTCTGCCTGGGCGTGGCGGGAGTGCACTCCGCAGGCGGGCGTGGGCACTGGCTGGCAGGTCCGCTGCCCCGGGCCTGGCGTGGGGGAGGGGGCTGGGAAATCTGAGGAGCTCGGGGCTGCGCAGTTGGAAGTTTCCATTTGCTTGTCTGTATTCTGGGCCCCGCGGTGGCATCTCACGCCCTTGCTGTTTGTCGAGGAATTGGGGCGTGAGCTCAGCATTTGAAGGGAGACGACCGGGGCGAGATGCTCCTCTCTGCACCGTGGGCAAGGGTCATTTCAAGGACCGTGCTCTCGTTGCCCCAGCACGGGCCTGGGGCAAGGTGCAGCTGGTTCTAGTCGGTGTGTGTGCGTGTGAGCGGGGAGGGGTCTCCTGCTGTCTGGGGAGGGCACGCAGCAGGCCCTTGCCCCCTGCATCTCTAGCTGCTTCTCAGCGCTGGAGCTGGTGGATATTTACAGGCAGGTTGCCTGCCTCTTGGGAGCCACCTGGGGGCTGAGATGCGGTGGTGTCCGGGGCACCCTCGTTCAGGGGTTGGAGCTGTGAGTCCCATCTCGTTCACCCTCCCCACTGCTATCATTCTTCTCCCACCCTCTCGAGCAAGGGCAGGGCCCAGATGGCCACCTGCCCTAGGAGCCCAGGACATATAGAGTCAGGCTGGCATGCAGGGGAACCTTAAAGAGGCAGTGGTCTGCTCTGCCCCTCGGGGGTCTTCCACCTCCCTCGGGACACAGTCTCACCCAGCACAGCCTGGCCTGGGTCCAGGCTCTTCTCTCCCCAGTTGGAGGCCTAGAGTGCAAAGCAGCGGCTCCTGTTGCGAGCAGAGAACTAGGGAGTTGGGAGGCCATAGGTCTGGACTTCTGAACTATGGGCAGGCTGCAGGCCTCTCCGGGACTCAGCTTCCCCATCTGTAAATGGCTTCAATGACTTTTAGGGGAATTTCCCCTCCCGCATCCAGGGACACTTTGCATTGGAACCTCAGGACCCCAGCCCAGAATAGGAGGAGGGGATCCAGAATGGGAGGAAGTGGAGGGCCTTGGCTCCGGGCACGCGGGTGGGTTCTGGGCCCATCTAGCTTTTATTTGTTGTGAGGGACATGGGTCATAGTGACCAACAGCCCTCTGGGTGGTCATGGCTGGGTGGGAGGCAGCAGCAGAAGTCACACGCCCTGAGTGAGCAGTAGAGACCCACATGCCAATACCCTCGTAGGGCAGCTGTGTCCTCTTGCACATGGCCCCTGGGTTTGGGAGCACAAGCAGGTGTCCCCAGGTATTCCATGGGGGCCTGAAAGCCAGCCAGTAAGTTTGTTTTTCTCTGGGAGTATCCTTGAACTGCCAGCCTGATGGCTCCCTTCCACCTGGCAAATTGTGGAAATGGAACAGTTCACACAGAGCGGAGGGTTTTTGGTGTAACTTAGCAACCGCAGGCAGAGGGGGCGGAGGGAGAAATGCGGGCACCACCGGCATTAGTGCTCAGCCGTCCTGAGTGAGGCCAGTGGCGGGGGGGGGGGGGGGGCGGCTGAGTGGGGAGGGCATTCCACCACAAGTGGCCCCCTTAGGCTGGACCACTAGTCCATCCACTGGGTCCTCCAGAGGAGAATAGTAGGGGGCTGAGTAGATGGCCTGAGAGCTGCCGAGTACACCTGTCTCCCCGTCTGCAGAATGATGGGCTGAATGGGCAGTATTGGAATAGCTTTGGCTGATCTTTGGTTTTTAACCACAGAATCCTGTTCTCAAGCCACGTGTTTCACAGAAACCGAATTTGTCAAATAGGCCAAGTGAAGGTGCAGGGCTGGGGGGGGGGGTGGGGGAGCCGTTTGAAGTCCAACCACTGTCCTCAGAAGTGGGGGCACTGGCATAGGCTGGGGTAGGATGGGCATTTCTGCATGATCTGACCCCAGAAGAGGGCCCCCCCCCCGCCCTCCCCCCCCACCATGGGGCCTGCTGGGGGCAGATCCCAGGGCCACGGTGGGAGAGAGGGCGGGGATGCAGATCAGGACCTGTCCAGGTGGTCATTGGTCATCACAGTGTTGTTCCCAGTCCAGAGCACACGCCCCCGGCTGCCCCCTGCTGGGACTCCTCCTCCCTCCCTCTTTCCCTCCTGAGGCCATCTGCTTCAGCCCTGGTCCGCTCTGGCTGTTTGTCTCTCAGAGCTTCCAAATGTTGAGCAGAAATCTGCTGCCTGTAACTCCCACCCACTCCGGGCTGCCTCTCAGTTCCTTTGCCCTCGCTTGCCCACCTCCCTCCTGTGGATGAGTGTTTACTTAGCAACTTGTCTTCCAGACAGAATCTGAAGAGGGAGCAGGGTAGAAGGGAGGGGGGGCCGTCATCACGGGGTGCTGAAGTGACATCAGGCGGGGAAGCTGCCAGGCCCATGGCCATGGGGGGAGGGCCTGTGACACCCACGGGTCACACGTCAGGGCCCCCTGACCTGCAGGGATCTGGGGAGGATGCCCTGCCCTTCATTCAGAGTATATGCCCTTCTCACCTCTTTCTGGGCACAGAGCCTGGGGCGGTGGGGCTCTGTGTTTATGTGGCAGAGAGTGAACACAGGGGAGGCCTGGTCTGGCATAGAGTGGGCTACGGATCCATTCAGAATGTCCCTACACTGGGGACATGGGAAGTCCCAGTCTGACAGCCTTGGAGCAGGGTTTGGAAGGTCAGCAAACGTCAGCCTGGCAGTGACATGGTGGGAACCATGAAAGGAAAAGCCAGAAAGCCCCAGCATGTCCTGGCTGTTCAAGGGGACAGGTACAGAGGAGCAGGGCTCATCCTGGGGAGTGGAGGGTCTTGGGGATTCACCTCTGGGGATGGGCTTCAGAGGGGCTCGTGACAATGTTTAGTCAATGGTACGAGTGTTTGCAACCACACTGATACCTGCCAAGGGGGTGGCCGTGTGATTGCTGCCTGTCACTGACCTTGACTGAGGGAGGACGGTCAGATGGCCTTGGGTGTCTGAATGGTCTCGTCTGCTGCAGAGGCATTTCCTAAGAACCGCATAGGTGCCCCGGAGTATGGTTCACGGCAACCCCCAGTGATCGTGCCTGGGGAAGCTTCTACCCACCTCACTTATCTGATAGGACAGCTCCTCAGGATCCGTGCAGTGAGGCCGGGATGTGGACATAGCACAGGAGAAAGGAGCCTCTCACCCCTCTCCCCATGAGCGCGAAGGCTGGGTCTGCGGGGACGGGCTGTGGGCTGTGCTGCCCTGGGTGGTGGTGGCGGTGGGAGCTCAAAGCCTGCCATGTCCCTTCTGAGTGGCTGTGGGGTTGTCATGCAGGGTGAGTTCAGGGAGCAGTAGGCAAGCACCAGCTCAAGGAAAGCCTTGGATCTGGGCTTCATTGAGTCTCCCTGACTCTTCAGGAGCACCTCATTTCGCCCAGGGGCCACACACTGAGGCAAGAAACCAGCCCAGAGGGCAAGGCATTAGGCGCTGGGGGGGGGGGGGATGGGACACTTCGTTCCATTTGTCCAGCTCTTGTATCACTGCCTCACAGGTGAGGTGCTGCTGCCCTGGTTGACAGATGATGGCGTCCAAGGTGATGTTACTTTCATAAAGCTTCTTCCAGCTTAAATACAATAGCAAACTGCTCTCTGCTGTCTCCCCCTCCAGCTATTTTCCCCCTTCTCTCCTCCCCTGCGAGTAGGCTGGCTCTGAAGCGGTGTTCTCTGCTTGCTCACGCCACATCCTCACCTCCCACTCACTCCCAGCCCACTGCAATCTGGAGCGCCCTCTTCACTCTGAGAAATGGTCTTCAGGTGCCTGTGGACATCTCTGGCCTTGCTGGTGTTCACTGCCCCTGCTCCCAGGCGTTTGTCCCCCTGGGCCCTGCAGGCCCGTGCCTGGGCCTCCATGTGCGCTGGCGGCCCTGCAGACCTCGCTGCAGGCTTCCCCTCCTCTCCTGGGGCCACTCACTCGTCCTGTTCCTCAGGCCCAGACCTATACCCTCTCCTCCCCAGCCGTGGCTCCTGTTCCCTCCTCGGTGCCGACCCCATTCCAACTCACATCGGCCCAGCCGGGTTCTGTCAGTGTTCCAGCCCGTGCCTGCTGGATCCCTCTCAGATGACCATTGTCATTGTGCCCCTGAACCTCACCTGCCCCAGGCTCCCCATCTGAGCCGGCGGGATGGCCAGGGCCTCCCTCTTGCCTCTGCCAGGTTGGCCCTCACCCTGAATGGTCAGCCAGTCTGTGCCACCCACCCCAGACCCCTCTCCCACCCTCTTCCCCTGCCCACCTCTGCCTCCACAGGTCAGGCTGCCCCACTCGGCCCTGGACAACTGCAGCGGCCTCTGTCCCTACACCACAGCCAGGTGACCTTTTAATGTTCTCTTCGTAAACATGCTCTGAACCTTCTGTTCCCAAGTGGGTCTCCCTATCCCCAGCCTTCCTTGGGGGTGCCCTCCTGCCGGGGTGTGCTGTGCAGGGTGCCCTGGGCCTCTGCAGCACATTGCCCCCGTGTAATTGTCCGTCGGTGATCTCTTGGAGTCAAGTGTACCCTTGGCCTGTTGTCTCCAGTTGGCCCCCCAGCTCTGAGATGGTGGCTGGGCCGGCGGACTCAGCAAGCCTTCCCTGGATATATGTGAAAGTCTGTGAGCCGCTGTGCGTGGTGGGGCAGAGACACGCAGATGTGTCTGGGAACGTGTGCATGGGGGGCCCGGCCTGGACCATGTTGCTGTTCCCCCTCAGGTAGAGGAGAGGGGAGCAGACCCAAAGCTCTGGGACAGACAAGGGTGGTCTCTGGGGAGCCAGACGGGTTCAGGAAGGAGCGGTGGGGGTAGGGCTGGGAGGCCAGACCCCTGCCTGTTGTCACCACCACTTCCGTTTCTCCAAGTGTCACCCTCAGACTCTACCTTGAAGGGAGTTCTCCCTGGATCCCGTTGCCATGGCAACACTGTTAACAAAGAGTAGCTTTGGTAGAGGAGGCTGGCTCACCCAGAAGCTGAGGGGGCTGGGAGAGGGTGTGCCTGTTCTGATGGGTTTATTAGCTGAACCAGTTTCCCCACCCCCCACCAAGGCTGCCTGAACTGCATGAACCCCTCCCTGGACCCTCTACCTGTGGGAATCTCTGGGCCTCTGGTACTCAGACCCTTCCCCTGTGGATTTCATGAAGTGTCTGGATTCCATCTGGGTGTGGCCTGAATCCCAGCCACAGCTGGGTCACTGGGGCAGACCCAGGGAGGCTTCTGACTTGGGGTGTGGGGGGTTGTGCCAGCCCCAGCACCAGGCACTTTCTGGCGTGAGGATCCCTATTTTGTTGCTGTAGAAACCCAGGCTCGGAAGCCCAAACTTTTCCTGCCTAGGACTTCCTGAAGACTGGTTCTGTGTCCAAACCCCTTCCCACTGTGACATGTGCACATTTGGGTTTCCGGGTCCTCTGAGGCTATGGTCTTGATTAAATGAGGTGACGACATGCACTGCTGGGTGACAGCCTGGAGCTTTGCAGTCCAGGCTGTGGTGACTGGGAGGGTCGGTCCTGCTTGCTGGGACCTAGGTCTCTGCTCTCAGAGCTGAGGGAGAGCAATGCAGGGGGGAGGCTGCCCTGTGAACCAGCTTGGGGGTTAGGATTGGATGGAATTTGGAAGCTCACACAGAAGAAGCTCATGGAGTTCCTAGGCGAGTCTCCGTTGCTTTCAGGAGTTAATCACTCAGAGCAGGCAGGAGGCTGTCAATTATTCATTTTATTATTGTTGGTATTAGTAGTGGGTGGCCCCTGCTGGGCGAATGAGGCTGGGAGCAGAAAATCAGGACCGTCCCCGGGTGAGACCATGTCATTTCCACCCTGCCCCCGGATGGCCAGGGTCCTTCCTGCAAGGCACCCCGCTACGTGAAGGGGCCTCCCATTACCTGTGCGCCTCCCTCCTCTGGCCTGGGAGCCCAGCTCAGCTCCAGGAAGGCGAGCGAGTCTGTGAGTGTTCCTGTGAGAGGTCGCTGGTGTGGGTGACCTGGGAGCACCTGGGAGCACCTAGTCTCCGGGTCCCTCTCTGCTGGGTCAGCAAAGTGAGGTTTCTCAAGGATTTAGGAGGGGGACTGACAGCGAGCAGGGTTGGCCAGAGTCCAAGCTGTTGCTCTGGGAAAGGCCAGTGCCGCCAGATCACTTCCAAGAATGCATGTGTTACGGGGTCGGGGGTGGGGTTACGCGTGGGGGCGGGGCCTAGGGGAGACACCCACAACGGTGCGTCACCACCGGGACCACGCCCCCAGCGATGCAGGGCTGACGTGGTCACAGGTATTTGCAGAACCACAAGGTCAACTGTCTGCAAACTAGCCATAAAAACACCTCAAGGAATATCCAGAAAACACTGTGATTCAGACCATGTTTTTTTCTTACAATGCAGTTATGATAGAAATTCACAACAAAACATAACTCTAATAAAGTCTAATAGTTGGAAAGTTGAAAACACAGGTATACACAGTGGACCCAAGAAGAAATAGTAATAGAAATTAGCCGATAATGAAATTCAATGATACAAACATAATGAGGGATACTTGTGGGACACAGCCATAGGGGCACTGCAAACGTGTCACTTGCCACCACCAGCTGACCCTGTCTGGAGGGCCCAGGGAGTTTGAGAAGTCCACAAACGGGTGCCTCCTCCTTGGCCCCGGGGATGGGAAGCAGGCCTGGAAGCAGCTCCTGGGAGGCAGGGAGCCGGTGGCCTGGCCTCCTGCCCGCTGCAGGGGTGCCTGAGGGAAGCGGGAAATCTCCCCGCTTCTCCTCGCACTCAGGCCAGGCTGGGGCCAGGGGGCCGTCCTGCCTGTGATCTTGCAGAGACCAGGGGTTTTAAAGCGTGCTCTCTGGCCAGGGTGGCCGCCAGGGTGCAGCTCCAGGTCACCGCCTGTCACAGCCCAGGAGGGGAGGCTGCCAGGCACGTGTATGGTTGGGCTGAGATTTGGAAGAACGGCTGTTTTGTGAGGTGACGGGGCACTGTTAAGGGAGGAAGAGGAAATGCCAGTGTGAGGAATGGCCCAAGGTCATGGGTGGAGAGAGGAGAGAAGCACAGGCAGTGTGGTGGGGGCCAGAGCTCTTGGATTACCTGTCTGTGCTCAGACTTTGGTATGCAGGGCACGTGTGTGGGCTCTGTGTGTGTGTGCATGTGTGTATATGTGTATACACATTCACATGCAAGAACCAGGAAGGGGTCCCTGACCAGCTCTCTGTCCCAAGGGCTCTGCTCTGTGTTTCACTAACAAGTGACTTAATCTAATGTCCAATTTTTTTTTTTTTTTTATGCTGGCACCATTATACCGGTTTTGTTGATGACCTTCTTGTCTGGAGAGAGGGCAGAGGCAGAATTTGAACCCAGGTCTTTCTTCTGTGCCAAGGAACACTTTGGAGAGTGGGTAATGTGCTTCCTTGGTGCTTCCTTTCATTTTTTGGTGCCTTCCTGCCACCTCTCTTGGTGTCCAGGCCCTGAGCTGGCCCTTGCTGCTTTTCCTGCCTTTGACCGTGACCACCTCCTGCCCCCATGCTTCCCTGAACGTGCACACACCTCAGGTCTCAGCTTGGACAGGGCTCCCAGCAGGAAGTTTTGCCACTTTCTGGGGCCACTGGGAGGCTCTTCCTCTGGGCTGTGGAGGGCCAGGCACTTGTGACAGCAGTGGCTAGCTTCTGAGCGTGTCCTGCATGCCAGGCGCTCTTCTGGGGGCTTTGCCTGCTTCCACTCACGTCATCCATGCCTTGGAAGGGCATGGCTTAGGTCAGCCTCCCCAGCCTGAGACAGGGATTTGAATGCAAGGGGTGTAGAGGGTATGGTCTTGAGAGATACCTTAAGGAGGTGAACAAGCAAGGTAGGAAAGGGCAAGAGGCTGGGCACAGGTGCCATTTCAGGCAGAGCCTTGCCTCAGCCTAACCCTGGGGGGGAACTCCGGAGTGTAGACTGCACCAGACTTGTCTCACTGTGAGGCAGGGAGTTGGACTCTGGGCCCCTGTGCTGGTCAGCTTTTCATTGTTGGCCCTTCCTGTCCTCCGGAGAGGGTTGCAGATATGAACTGCGCAGCGTGCTGGGAACCCTGGGAGACGGGTGCCCCAGGCTGTTAGGACGGCCTGGCAATCTGGGCCCCAGAAGCACCACCCCAGGCAGCACCATTTCCGCTTCCAGGCCGGAAGCTCTCTGCTCTTCCCACAGTCCTCTCTGGTCCCCAGGGTGGGGGTGGGTGGGCCTCAAGATGCAACCTTGGGTCTGGTGCGCTTTTGCCTGTGGCATCCTGTGGCCTGGCTCTCAGAGCACTGGCCACCTTGCCATGAGGTCTCATTCTGCTGGGGTTATCCACACATGTCCAAGTCTTCTGCTCTGTGCTGCTCACTGCTGGGCCCCAGGACTGAGTGCTGTGCTGGTGCAGGGAGGATCTCTGTCACTTTGTCCAGAGAAGGACTGACCGTCAGTCAGCCTGGTTGTCAGTCCTGGGCCTGATGGCAGGAGGCTGAGCAGGCCAGGGATGGGAGAACCTGAGACCGAGGGCTGTCCAGAGCCCCTCGGACTTGAGAGAGGGGCCTGGCCGTGGGCCGGTGAGGATAGTGTTGGGGGAGGACCCCTGGCCTGGGAGTGTGGGGCCTTACTGCCCGCTCCCAGCTGTCCTGCCTGGGGCTAGTCCACTCCCTGGGGTCCCCACTCAGGCATGTCCTGCAGCAGGAGGGCCCGTGAACTTTTCCAGGCTTCTCACAGCCCAGCTCAGGGGTGGCAGCACACAGGGCAGACTGGAGAGAGGCGTGGAGAGGCTGAGCAAGTGGGTAGACGGTGAGGGCCAGTGTGAGTGTGGTGGGCACAAGGATGGGCTGTGGGCCCGGCCAGTGAGATGCCGGGTCCAGTTGCCCCGCTAGCTTGGCAGCCCACCCCACACCGGCTGGGGCCCTCTGTGGCTCCCTGCCAGGTTTGGCCTGCCCAGACCGCTTACGGCGTCACACACGGTGTAGCAGGTGGCTTCCTGGGTGGGGAGCTTGCAGAAAAGCTGAGGGCACCAGGCCCCAGGTTGGCCAGGAGGATGAGGCAGGGCAGGGGCAGGGAGAGGCCTGATTGAGCCCTGACCTCACCCCTCTGCTGCCCTCCCAGGAGGATGTTTCCCCTCCCCTCAGGCCTCCTGACAGAACAGGCCTACCTGGCAATGCCAGCAGTGGGCGCCCCCACCCGTGAATCTCTCACCGCGGGATTAGACACCCCCATACCCACCTACTCAGGTGATGCTGGGTCGAATTAAACTGAATTGCACCTCAGTTACCCCATCTTGCAGCGAGGGGTTGACTGGAGCAGGGTTTCCAGGGCCCAGGGCCCTGGGTAGCTCAGGGTCAGGCAGGCCTCTGTGAGAGTGCTTCTGTGCACATATGCCCACCTGTCCCCGGCACACCCCCGGAAGCTCTCCGCTTACCTGTAATGGATGCAGCTTTCGCCTAGGATCGCGAGTGTTCCCCTCACGGGGAAATCCTGAGCCTCTACAGCTGTGATGTTGGAAGTCCTCGTGTCCTGGCCCTAGCCTGCCACCCTCGCCAGGCTGCAGCCACGTGCCTTGGCCAGAAATGCCGACTGCCCAGTTTGCCAGGCCCTGGACCGTGGAAGAAGGGCAGGCTGTGCCCCATGAGTCCCAGGAGGGATGACCGGAGCAAGGCCCCTGAGTCCCCCAGGAGGACCCAGTGAAGAAGAAGAACCTGACTGCAAACAGGCACTTTATTGCAGGGATAAAAATAATAAATACAGCCTAATCCGACAGACACCAAGGACTGGTGTTGGAGAATGATAATGTCTATGTCCCAGGCTTGCTTCAGATGAGGAGGGCGTGCTGGAGTTGGGAGCCTGTCACTGCCCAGTGCTCTGTGCACTCACGGCCAGGGCAAGGGAGGTGAGGAGGCCTCGGCAGAAGAACATTGCTTCGTAGGACACTGATGCTCGAAGGGTCTGCGGGCCAAATAGCTCAGAGGCGGAGACTGAGGCTTGGAGGAGTGTAGGGCCCCGGGTGCCATCAGGCGAGGTAGACGTGGAGGGGCCATTAGACACAAGTGGGCCCAAGGTGGGTGTGGAAATTGTCACCTGTGTAGCAGCGAGGCTCCAAGGGGCTGAGAGCCCCACCCCGGCCCTGATAGCCCGGGCCTGCCCCTCCTCACCACATCACGTGACCTGTGGAGCCATGTGAAAGCCCTGCTCTGACGTGCTGCCCGCCCTTCACCCCTCACCTGAGAGGGACTTGGGGAAAGCCAATGTCAAACCAAAGGAATGTGGGGAGATGTCCGACCATCATCCCCTCCACTGAGTGCATGTGGAGAACCAGCGTGCCAGGCCCCATCCAGGTTCTGGGAGTGCAGACAGAATCCAGAAACAGGTAGGAATGAACAGAACGGATAGTTGGAAGGTACTTGGGGGAGGTGGGAGGGAGTGTGGGGGACTTCCGTTTAGGACAGAATGATTAAGGCAGCCTCACTGGAAGGTAGGGCTTGAGCCCCATGGACATCTGGAGGCAGGGGCTCCTTAGAGACAGAACAGTTGACCCCGGGCCCCGAGATGGACATGTGTCACCCTGCCCAGGAAGCCAAGAAAGCCGGAGGACGCAGTCCGTGGCAGGCGGTGACTGTGGGCCAATGATGACGTGTCACTCTGGGGTGGGCCAGTAGACTTGTGGCTTTCTGGAGTCTCATGCCTCCTCTGCAGCTTAGCCTTGTGCACACATGGATGGCTCCCATAGAGGGCAACCACCCCTCCACACCAGCTGTCCTCAGCCCCGAACCTGCCCCAGGAGGGAGCCCAGTGGGGGATGTATTCACATAGAGTTTGGAAGCAGAGAGATGGCCTGTGTGTGGCCGTGTGTGTGTGTGTGTGTGTGTGTGTGTGTGTGTGGGTGGGGGGGAACTCTGGAAAGGTCACTGTGGGTCCCTGACCTGCCGTACCTCACCTTCTTCTTTACCCTTTCCCTCTCCCCCACTCTTTCTTTCCTGGGATTCCTGTTTAGCCTCCTCCTAGGGCTCCCCTTCCCTCTCCTCAGTTTACAAAGTTTGATGTTGTACTTATGTCACTAACAGTCACAAAGCAAAAAGGGTCCAGGGGCGCCTGGGTGGCTCAGTCGGTTGAGTGCCCGCCTCTTGATTTCGGCTCACGTCTCGATCTCACGTTTCGTGAGATCGAGTCCCACGTCGTGCTCTGCACTGACAGCATGGAGCCAGCTTGGGATTCTCTCTTTCCCTCTCTCTATTTATTTATTTATTTATTTAAATAAATAAGCATTAAAAAAAAAAAAAGAAGAAGAAGTAAAAAGGGTCCATGTGGAGCATGCTTCCTTCCATCCCTGCCAGCTGCTACAGATAGAGACCTTGTTATCTGTTTCGAGTCTCCTCCCGACAGGTCTGGTCCATACGCATGCCCAGTGCATCATTCCTTGTTATGCTCACGGCAGCAGCACGTCAGGCCATGTGCCCCGTTCCACTTCTCTTGCTTCACAGGGCATCTGGGAGCCCCATCTCAGTGCGCATAGAGTGGCCTTGCTGTTTTTAACATCTGTGTGGCCTTCCGCTGGTGGATGCACAGTGACGCATTCATCCAGCAGCCCTGAGAAGTAGCCATTCCGCTGGTGTCCACTCTCCTTTTTTAAGCAGAACTCGCAGCAGACATCCTTGCCTGGATATCATTTTGCTCCAGGTGTGAGCGTATTTGTGGGATAAACCCCTCGGAACAGAATAGCAGGGTGAAATGGAGGTGCAGTTGTAACTTCGATAGATTTTGCTCGACTGTCTTCCACAGCCACAGTAATTTATACGTCTGTGGGAGAAGTGTGCAAACACCTGTTTCTCCACGCCCTTATCTTTGCCAATCTGATAGGTGAGAAGTGGCTCTTGTTGCAATGTTAGTTAGCATTTCTCCCGCTGAGAAATGAATGAGATTGAGCATCTTTTCAAATGGATAAGATTCACCTGCGTTCTCTTTTTGAGGAACTGATGTTTGAATTCTTAACATGGTATTTCTGTTGGGCCGGTGGCATTTTTCTTACTCATTCACAGAAGCTTTCTATATATTGGGAAAACTGACACTTAGAATATGAGTTGCAAATCTTTTTCCTCCACTTACTGTATTTTCATTTTGTTTGTTAGGACTTTCACCACGCAGAATCTAAAAAATGTATGTAGTCCATGGGGCACCTGGATGGCTCAGTCGGTTAAGCGTCCAACTTCGGCTCAGGTCATGATCTCACGGTTCGTGGGTTCAAGCCCCGCATTGGGCTCTGTGCTGACAGCTCAGAGCCTGGAGCCTGTTTCAGATTCTGTGTCTCCCTCTTTCTCTGCCCCTCCCCTGTTCACACCCTGTATCTGTCTCAAAAATAAATAAACATTAAAAAAATTAAAAAAAAAATGTATGTAGTCCGTAATGTACATATTATGTTTGAACCGTGTGAAATTATAGTTTCCATAGGTCAAAAATGTTGCCTATCAGTCATTTTCAGGCTAGCAGAACAACCTCTGTACTATGAAACCATAAAGAAATTCTCTCACGTGTTCCTCTCATAGGCTTATGGTTTTGTTTTTCAAATGTGAGTATTTGATTTGTCTGGTAGGATGCCAATTTTATTTTATTTTTTTTCCAGATGACCACTCATTTGCCCAACACCACTGATGAAACAATTACCCTTTTCTTCACCGGTTTGAAATATCACCTTTATTCGTATACTAACCTGCCGTATGTATTTGGGGTTATTTCAAGACTTTCTTGTTTGCTTCAGTGCTCTGACTGTATTTTCACGTGCTGATACCATGTTTTAAGTTTCGCCGTTATCAGGCATTTTCAAACACACTGAACAGTAAAGAGAATAGAATCACGCACACCAGTATTCTCATTACCCAGATTCAGCAGTTCGGATTTTACCAGCTTGCTTCACTTACTCATTTTTCCTTCCCCCCCTCCTTCTTTCTTTTCTTTTGCTCTTTCTCTTTTTCCTTTGAACTGAAGTATTTCAATCAAACCCCTGACCTCTGTAATTTTCCCTGTATCCTCCGGTGTGGATCTCCGAAACAAACAAGGCCACTTGCAAATAGAACCGTGCGGTCATTATCACAAATAACAAAATTAATAGCAATTCGTTGCTGTCATCTAACGCCCAGCACATACTCAGTTTTCCTTAATTGTCTTAAAAATGCTCTTTTGCAGTTGGTTGTAAAATTAGCAACCAAATTAAATCCACGTGTGGCATTTGGTTTTTATTTTTTATAAGGCTCTTTTTTTTTTTAAGTTTATTTATTTTGAGAGAAGGCGCACATGTGTGCATGCAAGTTGGACTGGGGGGACATAGAGAGAGACTCCCAAGCAGGCTCCGTGCTGTCAGCACAGAGCCCAACTCGGGGCTCAATCTCACAAACCGTGAGATCATGACCTGAGCTAAAAATCAAGAGTCGACGCTTCACCGACTGAGCCACCCAGGTGCTCCTTGTAAAACTTCTTTAATCTGAAGCAGCCCTTCCTTCCCAGCCCTACGACTGCCCCCCCACCCCCACCCCCGCCCCGCCACCGCCATCACCTTTCCTTAAGCCATTGGCTCACTGCAGAAACTTGAGTCTGTGTCTGTGGAATGTCCTATTTTCGAGACTCGTCTCTTTGCTTCCTTGCAGTGTCATTTAACGAGCTCCTCCGCTCCTAGTACTTTCTCTACACTGGAATTTAGCTCAGACAACTTCATTTTATGGGCTTGCACGTTCTTTTGGCAAGAATACTTCAGGGTGCTGCCCTGTACCTCACAGGAGTCTGTCGCATCAGGTCCGGTTGCAGTGGGCATGAACATGGGGGAGATGGGCTCTCATCCTCCTGCCTCCGTTCCGTTCTCCTGACAGTTTCAACCATCAACAACCACAACCAGAGTCAAGTCTCCCATCAAGGGCTGCACCACGGTACCTTTCTAATTGTTCTTTCCCAGTGCATTTGTGGGGTTCTTCTAGAAAGAACATTCTCTCATCAACCAGGGCGATTTGGTTACCCCAAAATGATTTCAGAAAAAAAGGCAGGGTAAGTGCTAGATTCTTTCCTTTGCCAATACATGGTTCCTTCTGAAGTTGCAACCTGTGCTTGTCTCCCTAACTTGGCGGCCTTAGCCCGTCACACCCTTTTTCATCAAGTTGGTTATGCCATTTTTTTTCAGCTGTAACCCTGTATTTACTGTAATATTGCTTTATCTGCTGGATTGAGCATGTTCTTGTTAGCCGTGTGTATTTCCTGTGGTTGTCAATGCAGCTGGCCGATTTCCTGGTTGTGACGTCACAAACCACGGTGGGGGGGGGGTGGCCAGCCCCACCTGGTTTTCTCTTCGGTCCTGATAATGTCGAGGGGCGACCTTACAGCAGGTGAGGCTTTCTTCCCAGATTGCTGGATCTTAGTGTAGCAGAGATGCCTGCATGTTTCGGAGGCTGGTAAAGAGGATGTGTGCATGAGCCTCCCTGGGACATGGGGAGAAGAGCACCCCATTTGTCTTGTCCTCTCCCTGGGCCATGATGTGAGCCATCTCTGCATCAGGAGAGAGGGTTGGAGGGGAAGCTGAAGGGCCCGACAGGCCCAGGTCTATCGCTTTCGCATGGTTGAGAATATCAGGGATGTCAGACAAGGGGCACCCTCATGACATGGGAGTCCCTAGCTGGGGGAGATGCTGTACCTGGAGCCCTGGGGAGGCAGGGCTCACAGAGGGTACAGAGAGGAGCTGGGCGATGAAGAAGGGCCTTAGGAGCCGGTCCAGGGCAGCCCCTCGAGGCAGAGACCCAGGCCTGTGGGAGGGCAGGGCCTATGGGAAGGACCAGCTCTGTAAGTGCCTGAGCTCGAGACCCAAGCTCGGCTTCCTGATGTGTCCGTGCTGACTTCTGGGGATCTGAGCTCTGTCCCTGAGCTGCTGTGCCTGCCTTTGGGTTCTGATAAGGACCCCTGGGGGTGGGTTGATGCTGGGGGGGAGCAGGGGCAGTGAATAGACTTCACTGGTCAGAAGAGCCCATCAGGAGCAGAATCCACTCCTGAAATCCCTTCTTGGCCCTCTCTTGCTGGAGGCCCTTCACAGCCTGGTATTGTTGCCTGGCAGTGCGAGGCTTAAAGCGGGGGCTTCTAACAGCAAGGGTTTGGTTGTGCGTGAATTAAGGGTTCAGAGTGTTCAGGTGGCTCCCTCTCCCCTCCCCTCCCTGCAGAGCCGGTGTTCCCAGGTGGTGCCCACCCCAGGCACCCAGCAGACGTCTGTTAAATGAGTGAATCCACAGAAGCCGCCTCCCTGATGGTGCAGCCCTGGGGCCATAGAGGTGGGCACGTGGGCAGCTGCCCGGCCTGCTGAATCTACACTGTGCTGGGTGTCTGGAGGGGTGCAGTTTTGTGGGCAATGAACAAGGCCATGAGAGAGGGGCCCAAACACCAGGAGGAAGCAAGTTTCTGGAAGGTCCTAGCCAGCACCACCACCCCCCGCCCCCGGCCCCATCATGGAGTGTGGGGCGCGCCGGGCAAGGGGGCAGTAAGCCCACGGCTTCCTCGAAGGCTAGGGCACTTCTCCCACATAGTGTGGCCTTCATCTTGAGCCTCCTGCTTCCTAGCCCTGCCTCACCTGGCCTGGGTTCCAGCTGACCCTGAGTCTGCCCCTGGCTGGGTCTGGTGGGGCACCAGGCTCAGAGTGCAGTGCCTTCTTGCTTCTGCTTCCCCGGCCCTCTCCCAGCTATGATTTTAGATCATCTGTTCTCAAAAGTGGGATCGGATCCTAGGACCAGCAGCATTAACGTCCCCTTGGAGATTTTTTTTAGAAATGCAGATTTTCAGGCCCTTTCCCAGACCTCCTGAATCAGATACTCTAGGGGAGGGGGCTGCAATGTGCGTTTTGACAAGCTCTCCAGGGGATTCTGATGCCCGCGGAAAGCTGAGAACTGCTTCTTAAGAGCAAACAGCCCAGCCCAAGGGGTTCTGGCCAGGACAAGATAAGATCCTTCCTCTTGGTTTTGAAAACTTCCCAGGCCACAGCCTGTGGTTCTGAGCCCACTGAGCCCTCCTGAGCGAATGTCAAGCCCACTCCCAGATGCTGACCCACTAGGGTTAGCCCACAATGTTCTGTCCATTTGGGCCCTGGTTGCTCACCATGCTGGGACCTGGTACCACAGTGCGGGGACCTTTGAGTTCAACACAAAATGGGAGCTTTTCTATTCATCATATTTACTTTGGTTTCTAGAGAGCTGCCCAGTAGCATTCAGCTGACTCAGCCTCAGTCACAGCAGAAATTCCCGCCACCACCACCCCCCCCCCCCCAGACCAGGGCTGACTGCACTTTTGGGATGGCCCTCAGGGGCTGAGGTCTGTGCTTTTATCTAAAACCCTCTAGGGGAGGTTAGTGGCTGGCCCAGGGCCAGGACGTGGGGGAGCTCACTTCCAGAGGTACCCCTGCCTGTCACTCCCACACACATTCAGCTCAATTACTCGGGAGTCACTGGACCCAGTTACTCAGAGCACAGATGAATCAGACTTCCCGTAACTGGCATTCAGGAACTTGGGAGCTTGGAAAGGTTTCCAGGACACTGGGGGTGCTGACGTCTCTTGTTGGCATCTCTCTCCCAGCCCAGGGCAAACATCCAGGTGAAAGAGCCGTTGCATTAGAGAGAGATTGTACCTGGCGGAGCCTTTCTTTAAACATATCATTTGACAAAGAATCCCTGACTTGGGGTAAGGGAGGGGGTGGGATGGGAGGTAAGGGCGTCATATTTGGGGGCTTTTTCATATGAGATCTTTTCATTCTCACAGAGCCCCTAAGATAGTGGTTTTCTCTACAGAAACACAAAGTAGGCTCAGAGAGGCTGAGAAACCCAACAAAAGTCACGCAGCAGTGAGGCTCAGAACTGGGACTCAGACCCAGTGTGGCGGTCCCCACTGTCCCAGGCCCTCTCATCAGGCGCAACACAAGGGAGCCCTTCAGGAGCAAGTGCACGGCCTGGGGGTTCCCTCTCCCTCCTCCCTCCCCCAGAAGTACACAGGAAAACATTTAGTCATTGAAGAAGTCAAATTGATGTCCTTACCGTGGGATTTGCTGGAACTGTAATGTGTTCGTATGGTTTCTGAAGCTTCCGAAGGGGAACAGAGTGGACAGAATCTCTACGGCCTCCCCGGGGAAGAGACCGGGGAAGAGAGACCCGTGCTCTGGGGATGGTGTATGGGGTCTCCCTGGCAGGGCAGCCACAGAAGCAGCGATGGCCAAAGCTCCAGGAGTGGCGTCAGGGAGTCTGGGACCCCGCCTGCAGCATGGGGCACGTGGTGCTGGACATGCCTCAGGGGGGCGGCAGGTCCCATGGTGTGGCCTCCGTGCCCGCAGCCTGGCTGTCCTCCTTCCGCTGGGCAGAGCGCCAAGGTTGTGTTGGATCTGGTGGGTGGGGGGCTGTTTGTGAGTAGACAGCACCCCATAAAGTCCAGGGAGATCACTGGGGAGACGACGCATCCAGAGACTTTTCTACTCACGTGGCCCAGGCTGCAGTACCTGCCTTTCGCTCGCCTGACCCGGAGCACATCGGGGAGCCCTTCACTAAGTGCCAGGGGTCAGGGTGTGGAAGAAAGGTCCCCAGGACAGGCTGTCACTGTGAGAGCTCAGAGGGTGGATCTTTCCCGCCCCTCCCCTGTCCTCCCATTGAGCCTCCAAGCTCTCACCCTCCCCAGGGTCCTGGGAGACGTGGTGAGAGACTTAGCCCCGGAAGGGTGGGGGGACAGGAGCCTCTGACCCTTCATAGTCAGGGGGACGTCCCAGGTGGGGGAGGGTACAACTGATGCTGTGAAACCCCTCTGCATTCATTCAGTCACGTAGCTGGGCTCACTGTCCCGGGAGCCCCAAGCCTGCTGCTCTCCCAGCCTTTTCCCTTCACCCCTCCCTTCTGTCACCCACAGTGCCCCTTCAAGTGGTTTCCAATCTACCGTGCATGCTTTCTCTCTTCCCTGCCCCTGCCCACCCTCTGTCCCACCCCTCTGCGTTTTTCTTACCCGCTGACTGATGGCGGGCTAACGTATCCCCTCCCCATCTCCAGCTAGGCCATCGCCCTGGCTCTGTACCTAAGACCCTCGCTCTGCCCTCTGGTCCGCTCCCCAGGCCAAGTTCCTGGGAGCCTGTGCCCTGGGCCCCTGCAGTTCCTGGGCCTGGAGCTGATGTCCTGGCAAGACTCCGTGTCTCTGGACTAAGGCCCACCTTGGTCGTGATGAGCTCTGCCCGGGCTGGGCCCTGCCCTGCCCTGACCCTGGCTGGGCTGCAGCCTCTGTTTCTGCACTGCTTCCCTTACACTCTGCAGCTGTGTCCCATCCTGGCTCCCACTTCCCGCTGGACTCCACGCCCTGGACTGCGCCCCTCCTGACTTCCACCTTCCTCCCCTGTCCCTGCCTCACCCCTCTCAGGGGGGAACAGAATGCCAAGCCCAAGTTGAGGAAGCTCAAGCCCAGACGAGGCTGACCTCTGGGACCTTTGCTGTGAGTCAGAGGAAGAAGGAGAGGGAACATCTGCAGGGTCCCTGCAACCCCTCTTCCCTCCCCCCGCCCTGCCTAGAGCCCAGAGACCCCGTAGACAAGCTGGTGGGCCTGCCCTCCCACCCACTCTGGAGGTGCAGACGTGGGCTGTGGGCCCTGGGGGCTCAGATACACTCCTTGGGGGCAGGCACGTGGAGGTGCAGGTGGAGGACGTCATGGTGGTGATGCCTGTGCCTCACGATGTTCTGTGGGCGCTGCGGGCATCTCACCTGCGGCAACTGGTCTAGTCCCATCAACCCTGAGGGACAGGGCAGTTCCCGCCCCCATTTTACAGGTGAGGAAACTGAGAGGTTAAGGGGGTGCAGGCGGGCTCCAGGATGCAGTGCTGCCTGCAGAGGAGAAAGGGGTGCTGCAGGGGAGGACAGGCCCGGGTGTGGGGCCTCGAGTTGGAACTCACTTCAGGAGTCATGGGGCCCCTTGGTGGGCCTTGGGCCCTCAGTGCCCCATTCAGAGGTGCCTGTGGGACATTACTACAGACGGCGGAGGCCTGTCCTCATTCCTCCTCCAGGGCCTATGAGGCCCAGGGGCGGGGAGAAGGAAGGGGCCTTCCTGGTCGGATGCAGGAAATGGATCCAGGAAAGGGTGACACACTGGATCCACACTGAGGGTGACAGTAGGTTCTCTGCAGGCCAGGGACTGTCTACTCAAACATCCAGGCCTGTTGCCAGGGCTGCTGGGTTCCATTGTGGTTTCTCCCTCAGTGTGGTACCAGTGGAGGCCTGGGCTCTGTGTGCATCCTGCTGTGGCTCAGAGGCCCCGTGGCCACCCCTGGCAGGTCTGGCTTCTGAGTTTGCCCACACCACCGCAGTAGAGCTGGCCTGTGGAGTAGCGCCCCAGGCGATTTCTCTGGCTGCCTTTGCTGGGTGGGGTAAGGTGGCCAGACATTCCTTTCCTTTTCCTGTTCCCACAGCATGGTGGGAGCCACAGTCTGGGCTACCAGGGTGAGCCCAGAGCCCGGGCCCCTAGCCTGGCCGGGCCCAGAACGAACAGTGTGACACTTCCAGCCTCAGTTTCCCCATCTGTGAGGCAGACAGCCAGGCTGAGGCTCTCCCGGCTCTCCCAGGGTACGCAGAGGCCCAGTGCACACTGCCTAGCTAGACCCCCGAAACTGTCTCCCTGAGCCCCCCATGCCAGTTGGTCAGCTGCCCTCTCTTGCCATCGTTCTCCCTTGGCCTGCTCAGCTCTTGCTGACAAGGGGCCCTGTGGCCTTTTGAGGTTTGGGGCCTCCTCAGGACAGGGGCGGTGGGGGGTGTTAGTGATGCCAGGTGGGGGCCCTGGTCAGACATGCCTTGTGTCAGAGGTGCTTCCTGCCTGGGGCTGCTGGGCTGTAGGTCTCATCTCCCCCAGGTGCCCTAACGCCCAGACCCTGACTCCCCAGCACTGAGCACTTGCGCAGGCCTGGGCCCTCCTCCCTCTCCCTCATGTCAAAGCTTGGGGGCCAGGAATCGGGGAGACCACCTTCTCACATGATCCCCTCCGGTGGAAGGCTTAGGAATCACGCAGGCGGTGAGGGCACTGGAGCCCGGCTTTGCCACCTCCCGCCTTGCACACGCTGCTGCCGTTTCTGGGTCTCAGACGCCTCCTCCGTAAAAGGAGGTGACCTATAAGCTGTGTTCCAGGGCAAGGTGATGCAGCACATCGCGGGGGGCCTGGGTGCTCTGGGGCCTGTCCTCATTCCCAGCTCTCCCACCTGGCGTGGGGCCCCCAGGGCTCCCGGCTCCAGGCCCACACGGGCCCAACTCAGTCTCTCAGAGTCCAGGTCCGGGAGTGGGTGAGCCCCGGCCCACCGGCTGAGTGTAGGGGAGCGCGGCACGGGCATCCCAGCCTGGCCTGGCCATGACGGTCAGCGGCAGCAGGCTCCCTGCAGTCAGGTGCGCGGTGGGTCACCGCAGGGCCTCTTTCTGCAGTGCTTCCCGCGACAGGGCACACGGTACACAGCCTCTAGGGTAAATAGTCTGATGGAAGGGGCAGGGGTGTGAGGAAGGGGAGAGAACGAAGGCAGGCCAGAAGGGCCTCCCTAATTCACACGCAGGAGATAGCTTCTAGTGCTGCTTGGCAACCAGAGGAGAAAGAAGGGGCCCAGGCCATGCCGATGCCCCAGCCCCCTCCGGGCTCACCTTCAGTGGACAGACAGAACTCCAGATTCTCCCTCCAGGGCTGTCTTCCCAGAGAAGCCAAGGGTGGTGGGGCTCCCAGGAGTGGCTTCACCCCCTACCACCAGATGGGCTTGAGCCAGAAACTGGGTGCCCCCTCCCCCAGCACCGGGCTGCAGGGTTCTCCTGATGTGGGAGTCTGGGCTTTATTTCTACTTTGACCCTGACCAGTGTCTTCTGTCCTTGGATAGACTGTTCCACATCTCTGACCTCCGTTTGCACTCCTGTAAAACGGGCCAGTGGCACTCACGGGAGTTATGTGGAGAGTAAATGACAAAGATGTGATGCTTCAATCCTGGGCCCATTCAGTCCTCAAGGGCACACAGGGTGCCTGTAAGTGGGGCTGTAGGGCACAGGAGGCTCCATGAGGAGCCACCCCCCGCCCCCAGGAGCTTGCAATCTAAGAGAAGGTGAGGGTGACAGGTCTCCCCAGACTGTCCCAGGCCTTTGGACAAATTGGACAAAAGTGTAGCTCTGAGACTGGATCAGGACTGGGGTCAGCTCCCCACGCTGTGTGACTGTTCCGGACATCCCTGGAGGGGTCCAGACCAGAGAGGCAGTCGAGGCAAGAGGGGTGGCAGTGGGCGGGGCGGGAAGGAGCAATACTGAGCAGGTGGCCAGCAGAGGAGTGAGCCAAGGCAGGGGGGAGGGGAGAGGGTGCCAGCAGATGTTGGTTCTTAGGTGGAGCCTGCGGCAGGACAGTGAGTGACTTTGGGAGGGTTTTCCTGCATCCCCATTCATGTTCCTCCCTGGCATTTCCACCCCAGCCACGCCCGAGGGCCTCGGTTGAGCTGGGTGGGGCTCCACTGTGCAGGGGACTTCCCAGGAAGGTGCTGGAAACCCCAGAGCCTCCCGGTTTCCTCTCCAAATGCCTGGGAATTCGGTGGCCTCTGCCCAGGAGGAAAACCCCCAACTTTCCCTGCTGTGCTCTGTGGCCAGGGCTGCTGAGGTACAGAAGCCTGCAGTGGGTGCAGGGGTCCCGCATGGTCAGACCCCACGGGGATGTGCCAAGTGTCACTCGTGTCATTGCTCGCATGCCGTGAAGAGGCTGCCTCCTTTGGTCACTCCTTTTAGCCGTGATTTTGGGGACTCCAGGGAGGACCCCTGCCTGAGGCTCACCCTGCAGTGACCTTGAGCTACAGCAGTGGTTCCAGACTTGCTGTGGCCACAGACACTCTGCTCAGTAGACACAGCCTTTTGGAGGAGTACCACCAGAGCCACTGTTGAGCAGGGTGCCCATCGGGCCTGTGGTGTACCGCTCCCCTATTCCTGCACCGCGGGGCCCAGGGGACCCCGTGTGTGTGTGACCTGGGTGTGAAGGTGTCAGTTCCAGGCCGTCCAAGCCAATGGGACTGGAGTAGATGAATGAGAGAGGGAGGGAGCTGGGACCATGGCTGGCAGCGTGAGCCAGGAGATGGAGAGGAGGGGGGAGGAGGGACCAGGCAGGTAGGTCTGCGGACCACAGTGGGCGCTGTGGCAGGGCCAAGGGGCAGGAGCTGGTGGCCCCTGGCGTGCAGGAGACGTCTGGCCCCTCACAGCTATCTTGGTACCATTGTCACAGTGAGGTGCTTAAGAGGCTCTGAGGGCATTCCTCCAGACCCCCTGCCCTCTCTGCATCTCCTCCGGCTCCTGGGCACCCCTCATTGGGTACTTTTGTCCAGCCCACTTCCTCCTCGGATCCCTCGTGGCTGGGATCACGGGAGACATTTCTGCTCGCCACCTCCCAGTGTGTGCGAACACATGCCTGGGCCCGGCACGCATGTCTTACTCGGTCCTCACGGCAGCCCTGCAGGGTAGGGAAGCAGGTGCCAGACCCAGGCCCTGCTCCTAGTGCTGTCTGACCCACATTCTGGGGCTCTGAAGCAGAGTTGGCGGCCCTGGAACCCGTGCAGGGTGGTTGCCCTAACAAATCGCCGCAAACTTAGTGGCTTCGATAACTCACGCTCATCATCTTACCGCGCTGTGGGTCAGAGGCCAGCACAGGCTCAGTGGGCTAAGGTCAAGGTGCCCCCACTGCTCTTCTTCCCTGGAGGCTCTGGAGGGGGATCGTGTCCTGCCCACCCAGGTGTTCCTTCCATGTGCTGTAGAGCTGAGCTCCCCATTCCCTGCTGGCTGGAGGCTGGGGGTCCCTCAGCCCCTAGGCCTCGCGCATGGCTCCCCGCGTCTCAGAGCCGGCAGTGGGGTGTTGGATCCATCTCTCTGACCCTGCATCATTGTTACACCTCTTTCTCTGACCACAGCTGGGAAGGCTCCCCAGTTTTCTGTACTTGTGTGATTAGACTGGGCCCACCTGCGCGATCTGGGATGCTCTCCCCCTCTCAAGAGCCGTAATTTTTTTTTTTTTTTTACCGTTTTTTTAAAATTTATTTTTGAGACAGAGAGAGACAGAGCATGAACGGGGGAGGGGCAGAGAGAGAGGGAGACCCAGAATCGGAAGCAGGCTCCAGGCTCTGAGCCATCAGCCCAGAGCCCGACGCAGCGTTCGAACCCATGGACCGCGAGATCGTGACCTGAGCTGAAGTCGGACGCTCAACCGACTGAGCCACCCAGGCGCCTCTCAAGAGCCGTAATTTAATCCCATCTGCGAAGTCCCTTTGGCAATGTAGTCCTTTTGCAAAAAGTCCCTTTTGTCGCATTCACAGTTATGGGGTTCAGGTATGGGCATCTTTGGGGACCATACCCAATGTTGGGGGCCTTCGGTGGGCATCAGAGAAGCCTCTCTAAGAGGGGTCTTAGGCAATCACAGCCCAGGGCAGACCTGGTTGGGGCTCTCCTGCAGCCCAGCCTCCGTGTCTAGGGGTGGACTCTAGAGGAGAGGCGGTGGTCTTTCCCATGATCAGGCTCCTGGTGATCTTGTGAGGTCTTGTGGGAAGGGGGCGTGTGCTCTGTGAGGGGAGTCGGGGGCCAGGCATTTGCTTCCATGCAGTGGAAGCTCTACCAGGGTTTTGAAGACGTGTGGTCAGAATGCAGGGGAAACAGCCACGCAGGGCCTGTGATGGGGGTAGAAGGGGTCTCCGGGGCTTCTGTCAGGGCAGCCAGAGAGCCCCAGCCCGGCCACCTCTGCCACGGGCCAGATGGCAGGCAGGAAGACACGCCTGTGGGCACGCGGCCACGGACAAGCTCGCTCAGTCACCTACTCCATTCAGGCTGTCTTTGCAGCCCAGCCCAGAACAGGCCTCCCCTAGTGCTACCAAAGCCCCCAAGCTTAGGGCAGGAGAGGGGAGAACAGACCTTCTAGAAAGAAAGAGCACTGTGGGCCCTTAGTGTGTGCTCTGAAGGGTCTGAATCCAGGGAACTCCTGTCTCCTTCGCTCCCACAATTGCTTGTCTGTGTGTGCTGCCTGCCCCCACCCCCCACCCCCCACCCCCATGTCAAAGCCCTCCACTCCCAGGGCTGAATTTCTCTGTCTTCACCAGGCGTGGCTCGTGGAGAGTCAGCTCTGCTCATCTTGGGTTTCGATCTGGAGGTGTTCCCCGCTAGGGAAGGTGTTGGGGTTGGGCATCACCATGCACACACCGGGGAGGGATGCCCTGTCTGTTCTTGGGGGTCTGACCTGGGCAAGTCTCCATCCTGGGATCTCCCAGCATTGGTGGGGACAGGTGCCCCCGGTGTCCTCATTTAGAACTCTGGTACCACACCCCATGGCCAGGGTCGGGCGGGAGCTCAGTGATCCTCCTGTGTGTCCTCAGGGGTGCTGTCACCACCCCCCCACCCAACCCCGGGCAGGGACTCCCCGCCTGCCTGTTCCCACAGGCGTCCCAGGGCACGGCACCTTCACTTATCTCCCTATGAACCTGGCGCTAACAGAGGAAACTGGTACTCATGAGGGCCGGGGGCTGGTCCAGGCCACCCAGCCAGCAGCAGAGCTGGGCCAGAACACAGCTTCTGTCCTTGTCCAGGAGTGCCCTGTCCACCCTCACGGTCCCGTCCTGGAGGAGCAGGACCGACTCAGGGACTCAGGACCGACTCATGTCGGGAGTGCCGAGGCACCAGCCCAGATTCCCAACAGTCCTGGTGGGACCAGGGGTCTCCAGCCACCACAGCCAGCACCTTGCACAGTCTGCTCAGGGGCCCCACAACGAGCAGGCTTGTGCTGTTTTCCTGGCCACGTTTGGAGGTGAGATGGCTCAGCTGTGGGCTCTGGGTCGACATCTCAATTTTCACTGCTGCCCGTGCCCATCACACGCTCCTGCTCTGTTGCAAATGAGGAACAGCAAATCAATCCATGTGGCTTTTTCTTTTCTTTTCAATACATGTGTGGGTGTGTTCCTGCTCCGGCATCTGTGCCTCCGGGGGAGCTCCTAGTAAAGCTCAAATCACAGAGTGGCGAGGGGGTGGCCGGGGAGGTGCAGGCAGGCGGCAGCGGCTGCGCCCCACGCTGGGGAGGGAACCTGCCACCGGGCTCGAGCTCGCTGGGCGGCTGGCTTCTCACCAGCACTTGAGGTGGCTGCGGCTGGCTGATCTGTGCTGTGTGCTGGGACTGGGGCAGGAAGGGAGACAGAGTCTCAGAAATGGGGTCACAGAGCGAGTGAAGCCAGGCTCCAATCCCCAGAGCAGCCTCTTTCCACAGCCCTTCCCGTTGGATGTCTGGCTTTCTGACGCCTCCCCAGCCCTTCCCCTGTGGGTCAGAGGGGTGACCACGGCCTTCTGTGTCTTGCCGCCCTAGAGGTGCTCCCATTATGCTGTTTGCAATACAGTTTGCACTGCCCTGTGGGGTGCCCAGGCCCCAACGATTCCTATTTTGCGAATCGGGGCAGAGGCCCCTCCTCACCCTGGTCCTTCCAGATGGTCAACAGGCTGCAGGAGCCACTGCCTGACCCAGCACAGATCCTGCCAGCAGGTTCTTGCCCAAGGACCCAGGTGTCTCAGGCCCATAAGAACCACCCTGCCTTAGCCTCGCCCTCTTTCCCCTGCCCTGTGGGAAGCTGTGCTTGGCCAGGTGGCAGGTGGGAAAATAGCTAAGGCATGATGCCCCTCGGGTGCCTTTAATGTTTCTGGCCGGCCCTAGGGGCTGGGTGAGGGGCAGACAGTGAAGGGACCCCTCCTGGGGTATCTGGCCCACCCTCCCCTGCAGCACGTACACCCCACACCCAGTGGTTCTCAAACCTGACTGCACATTACAATCCCCCTCACGCTGGCAGGAAGCGTAAATTCCCAGGCCACATCCCCAGAGACTGGTTTAGTCAGTCTGGGGGTGGAGCCCAGAGATCCATTTTTAGCAGTCTGGTTGGGGAGGGGGTGGTGATGGGAGACACTTTTGGGGAGTGAATTATGTCAGACAACAGGCAGAAATGGGACGATCCTTGGTCCACTGGACAAAGTTGTCTCTTCGTGGTTGGTGACAGAGTGCACTGAACTGGGGGCCCATCTCTGCATCACCCAGCCAGGAATTGTCAAAGCGGCTTGGTGCTGTGGTGGCCCCCCAAACTCGGGTCACCCCATCTGTAGACGTGCAGTGCCGGGAAAGGGTACCGGGCAGGGAGCTGCGACTGCCCTCCTGGCTGTATATCACACACTGCAGTTTTTAGAAGAGGAGACTGAGGTTCAGAGAGGCGAAAGGCTTGTGCCAGCTCCCTAAGTGGGGGATGCCGAGCTGGGGACCTCGCCAGGCTGCCTGGCTCTGCTGCGAGAGTTGTGCCGCCTCCCTTGGGGACTCTACCTGAAGAGGGCAGTGAATTATCTTGCTTTAAAAGTGGCATTTAAATGCATAAATTGAAACATCTGCAGGAGCGTTGTCCTGATTAAGGAACTCTCAGACCCTGGAGCCCAGTGCCTCAGTAGCAGCTCCTGACCCGGATACGGCCCCGCACTCTCAGGATGAGGTATCCTACCCCCCTCCCCACCCCACCCCACCCCACCAGGGATCTCTGCCCAAGGTCCTTGGCCTCAGTGTTCCCTGGGAATGTTGAGCCCAGATTCCTGGGCATGGAGAGTGACTTGTTAATGTGACTTCTGTCTCACTGTAAAGAAGATTTATTCACAGCAAAAATCCGTAACAGTCCAAGGGAAGGCTGAGCCCACGGCCTGTAGCCTGAGAGCAGAGAAGGCAGAATTCCATCCACCTCTGGAACCTGTTCTCAGGTGCTCTGTCCTTCCTTCCTGCCGAGAAGAGGTGCTTGCTGTCTCCCGCTCCACAAAACACCCCCACCCCCCCACCTCACCAGAGGCAGGACTCAGGCCAGGGGCCTCCCTGCAGGCTCAGCCTGTTGCCCTGAGTGCCTCTTCTAAATTGGGAGGTGACCAGGTGTCTGGCAGGTGGTTTCAAACTTTCTTTAGTGGTGAAAGAAACCCAAAATGATACCAAATAGGTCCTAGGGAACTAGCTGTGTTTGAAAGGAGGTGGCGAAGATGGCTGAGAGTCAGGTAAAGGAGACAGTCATGGGATGATCCCAGGAATAGCATGGCTGCGGAGGCTCCTGATCTGTGAGCCCTGGCAGGGAGAAGGTGCGGGGGCAGGCCAGGCAGGAAGAGCACTGAACAGAGGGAACAGCCTGTGCAGAGTTGGGGGGGGGGGAGCAGAGCCACCCAGCAGCAGTGGGGATGGGGTCAAGGTGAGCCTGCACCTTGCCAGCCATGTCACCAGGTTTTGTCCTCCGTGAAGCAGTGGGAAGCCAGTGAAATGTTTTAAGAAGTTGGGTATCTGTAGAGGGCTTAGCAGTTGGGGAGGGGCCGGAAAGGGGGGTAGCAGTGAAAACAGGGACCACCGGGCCGAGGTTGTCTGAGGAGAGAGATGGCCGGTTGGATTAGGTTGTCAGCAGGGATGGACAGGCAGACGTGGTCAGACATGGGAAATACAGAGCAAGTAAAACTACGGGGAGCAGGTGACCCACTGGACATAGGGCGGGGGCGGGGGTCTTTGTAGCTTTTTTACAATTGTTTCCTTTAAGATTTCTTTTGTTGCCTAAAGTGTGCGTTTCCTCTGGGATCTGTTCTTCCCTTGGCCCTTTGGCCTTTTGCTTTCATGCTGTTCGTCCTGCTCTTCATGCCTGTTTGTGCCTCCTGAACTTGGGGCTGTCTGTCTGTTTTAAGGCAGGGGTCTGGGGGCTGGCCGAGCACTTCCTCTGCTGTCTTGGGGTCAGACTGTATTCCACAGAGTCTCGCCTCCTGCGTGGAATCCCTAGGCAGACACTGAGCAGTGAGACAGGATGAGTCAGCACTTTGCTCTAAGGCAAGTTGGGGTGTTCGGGACTGGCTGTCAGCAGCAACTCCCCCCCCACCCCGCCCAACCCCCCACAGTGCCTGAGCTTTGAGGGCTTCACACAGGGCACCTGGCGCCACACTGAAGGCCGGCTTAGAAAACAGCTCTCCTGGGGCGCTTGGCTGGCCCAGTCGATGGAGCATGTGACTCTAGATCTTGTAAGTTTGAGTCCCATGTTGGATGTAAAGATTACCTAAAAAAATAAAATCTTAAAAAAAGAAAGAAGAAGAAGGCAGCTCTCCACACGGGGGTCTGTCCCTGCCTCCAGGCCCAGTAATGACCTGTCCATGTCCTGTGGTGGGAGGGCGAGGTGAGTCCTCCCTCTGGCAGACCTCCACATGGCCTTTGGTCTGTATGCCCACTTTTCTTCCGAAAGGTGGGGCTTCCTGTTCAGGCTTTTGTGTGATTTTGTTTACCACCCACCCCCCACCTGCCTTCCGTTTTCCAAAAGCGTGAGTCACTCTGGTCCATCAGTGACCCACCCTCTTCCAGACCTTTTCCTCTGTGTTCTTTTAGCTCATGGAAGTTGGGAAGGGTGAAAGGCAAGTGCACATTCTCTGTCCACCATTTTTTAAAAAATATTTATTTATTTATTTATTTATTTATTTATAACATGGGCGCATGGGGAGGGAGGGGAGAGAGAGAGAGAGAGAGAGAGAGAGAGAGAATCCCAAACAGGATCCACACTCAGTGCAGAGCCCAATGTGGGGCTCGATCCCACAATCCCACAACCCTGGGATCATGACCTGAGCCAAAATCAAGAGTCCGATGCTTCACCGACTGAGCCACCCAGGCACCCCTGCTTCACCATCTTGAACTAGAAGTCAGGAGAATTTCTTCTTGTAAAAGGCGCTCTTATAAATCTGTACGTTTTATTACCATTTCTCAGGTCTAAAGTTGTGATGGCATCTTTGATTTCTCTTTCTCTCAAAACCCATATCTGATCAATGAGCAAATCCCATCCTTAATATAGTCCATAGTCTTCCCTTTCTCGTTCCGTGCACTGCTACCTCCCCAGGGCAAGCCACCCTCCCAAGCATCAAGAGTTACATGCTCCACCGACTCTGTGGACTCAACTTCATTCTTTTGCATGTGGCTATTCAGTTGTCTCAGCACCATTTGTTGAAAAGACTATTCTTTTCCCAATGAATTGCCCTGCCACCCTTGTCGAAAATCAATTGAACGTAGATATATGGGTTTGTTTTTGGATTCTCAACCTGTTCTCTTGGTCTATATGCCTATCTTTGTGCCAGTATCACACTGACTTGATTACTTTAGCTTTGCATTAAGTTTTTAATGGGGGAAGTGTGAGTCTTCCAACTTTTTTCTTCTTTTTAAAGATTGCTTTAGCTGTTCTAGATCCCTTGCATTTCCATGCGAATTTTAGGAACAAGTTATCAATTTCTGCAAAAACAAAAACAAAACAAAACAACAACAATAACAAAACCCCAGCAGCTAGAATTGTGAAAGTGATCACATTGACTCTGAAGATCACTTTGGGGAGTGTTGTCGTCTTAATATTATCTTCCAGTTCATGAACATGGGATGTCCTTCTATTTATTTAAGACTAAATCAATCTCTTCCAAATATGTGCTATAGTTTTCAGTGTACAAGTCTTGCACTGCTTTTGTTAAATTTACTCCTAAGTATTTTATTCTTTTTGATGCTATTGTGGATGGAATTGTTTACATTTATCTTAAAGCATTTAAAAATCTTCCTTGTGATTTCTTCTTTTCCCTGTGGCTATTTAGGAGCATATTGTGTAATTTCTACATATTTGTGAATTTCCCAGTTTTTTAAATGTTATTGACCTCTGCTATTCCATTGTGGTTACAGAACATACTTTGTATGATTTCAGCTCTTTTAAATTTATTAAGACTTGTTTTATGGCCTAACATATGGTCTGTTTTGGAGACTATTCCGTGCATATTTGAGGAGAATATATATTCTTTTTTCTGGTTGATTTATAGTATTGTTCAAGTTTTCTCTTTCCTTACTGATCTACTGTTTAGCTGTTTTATTCATTACTGAAAGCAGGGTATTGAAGTTGAATACTAGTTTTGCTTAAGTGTCTATTTTCCCCCTCAGTTCTATCAGTTTTTCCTTCTTAAATTTTGGGGCTCTGTTGTTAGGTGCATATATTTATAATTATTATATCCTCTTATGGATTGACCCTTTTATCATTATATAATCTCCTTTTTCATTGCTAGTAACAATTTTTTAGCAGTCTTAGAAATATCTATTTTATATGTCTTCATACACAGCTGTACATTTATTACAGAATTACTATCACATCCAAAAACTGATACAACACAGTTCAACATAGTGAGTAAATAGCAATCTTAGAAATAGCTTCTTAATATGGATGCTTTTTTTTTTTTTTTTTCACCATGAGTCTTAAAACAATGCTGTGGTTGGTTAGAGATTGGCATAACATCTATATACCAAAGTAAAATAAAAGTGTTCTCAACTTTCTGAGCAAGTGGCACTCTAGAAGCCTCTTTTATATTAGTGACTTTTAACACATCTCTACATGCACTACAGACCTGTAAGCACATCTCTTCACAGAAATAAAACTGTTCTCATCTTGACAAGCCTGGAACATACTTAGAAATGTCTTTTTTTTTTTTTTACTTGTCTGTTTAATCAGTTTTTCTGTATACAATACCAACTGGCAACACATACACCTAATTAAATTACACCCTTCTGAATTTTCTGAGATAGTGGCATTCTTAGAAACATATTTTGCATATGTATTTAAATACTTTTCTAACATGTATTATAGAAACACACTTATTGAAATACTATTCTCAACTTGCCAAGCATGAAAGAATCATACAAACATCTTTTTTTCACATATCTAGTAACGATTTTTTCTTAAAGTCTATTCTGTCTCATAAATTCTATGTTGTCTGATATAGCCTTTCTAGCTTTCTTTTGGTTATTGTTTACACAGAATATCTTTGCCATTCTTTCACTTTCAACCTATTTGTCTTTGAATGTAAAGTGTGCCTCTTGTAGGAAGCACATTGTTGAATTATGTTTTTAAACCCATTTTGCCAATCTCTGACTTTTAACTGGAATGTTTAATTCATTTACATTTAATGTAATTACTGGTAAGATAGGGTTTGCTATTTGTTTTTCATTTTCAAATTTGTCATTTTTGTTCTTCCGTTCCTCCCTTGTTGCCTTCTTTTGTGTTGAATAGATATTTTGTAGTACCATTTTAATTCTCATGTCATTTCTTTTATTATCTATTTTTGAGTTTTTACCTTAGTTGTTGCTTGGAAGATTACCATTATCATCTTAATTTATAACAATGTACTTCAGATTAATACTAACTTAATGTCAGTAGCATATAAAAACTTTGCTTTTCTGCAGCTCTGTTACCTTTCTTCTCCTTTGTGCTCTTATTGTCATAAAATTTACATATTTAGATTTGTGTACTCATCAACTAGTATTTATAATTATTGACTGCTGCAGTTTTCTTTTAATTCAGATTTATAAGCATCAAGTACACTTATACTGTCTTCTATATTTACCTATATAGTTACTATTACTAGTGCTCTTTGTTTTTGCATACAGATTTGAGATTCTAGTAGTTATTGTAGGTTAGTTATCTAAGTGATGAGTTCTCTGTTTTTATTTATCTGGACAATTTCTCCTTCATTTTTGAAAGATAATTGTACTGCATAAAGATTTGTTGGTTGACATCTTTTTTCTTTCAGTACTTTATATACATTATCCCACTGCTTTCTACCCTCCATGGTTTCTGATGGGAAACCTACTTGGAGTTTGTTGAGCTTTATGGATGTGTAGATTAATGTTTTTAATCAAATCTGGGAAGTTTCAGCCACTGATACTTCCAATATTCTTACTGCTCCACCCCCCCTCCCACCCGCCAGCTCACTTTCTGGGACTCCCATTATACATATGTTGGTATGCATGATGGTATCTGAGGCTCTTTTTATTTTTCTTAATGTTTTAGTTTCTGTTCCTCAGACTAGATGACATCTATTGACCTATCTTCAGGTTCACTGATTCTTTCTTTCTTTTTCTTTTTTATCTGTTCAAATCTGCTGTTGACCCCTTCTAGTTAAATTTTTTATTTTAGTTGTTATAGTTTTCAATATAAAAATTTATATTATATATGTATATATATAAATAAATAATTATATATATAATTATATATTATATATTATATATAATTATATATATATACATATATATAATTTGAAATCTTTTATTGATATTCTCCATTTGGTGAAACTGTTTCCATACTTTTCCTTAATTATTTAGACATGGTTTCTTTAATTTCTTTTTTTAATTCTTTTTTCCCTAGTTTTATTGAGATATAATTGACATATAAATTGTATAATTTTAAGATGTACAACATAATGATTTGATATATGTATATATTTCAAAGTGATTGCCACAATAAGTTTAGTTAACATCTATCACTTCACATAATTGCAAAATCTTTTCCTTGTGGTAAGAACTTTTAAGATACTCTCTTAGCAACTTTTGAATATGCTATACAGTATTGTTAATTAAACTTTTTTAAATGTTTATTTACTTTTTGAGAGAGAGAGAGAGAAACAGAGCAAGAGTAGGGGAGGGGTAGAGAGAGACAGAGACACAGAATCCAAAGCAGGCTCCAGGCTCTGAGCTGTCAGCACAGAGCCCGACATGGGGCTCAAACTCATGAACCATGAGATCATGACCTGAGCTGAAGCTGAACGCTCAACCAGCTGAGCCATCCAAGTGCCCCAGTATTGTTAATTATATTCATCATGTGGTACATTACGTCCTCAGAACTTATTTTGTTTTAAGTTTATTTTGAGAGAGAGAGAGAGAGAGCATGAGCAGGGGAGAGGCAGAGAGAGAGGGAGCGAGAGAACCCCAAGCAAGCTCCACACTGCCAGCATGGAGGCCAACACAGGGCTCAAACCCATGAACCATGAGGTCATGACCTGAGCTGAAGTCGGTGGCTCAACCAACTGAGCCAAGCACCCCAGAATTTGTTTATTTACTGGGAATTTGTAACTTTTGACCACTTTCACCTGATGCCCCAACCCCCCCACCTCCTGCCTTTGGAAACCCCAAACCTGATCTCTGTTTCTATGAGTTTGGTTGTTTTAAATTCCACATAAAAGTGAGATTGTATACTATTTTTCTTCCTCTGTATGACTTATTTCACTTAGCATAATGCTCTCAAGTTCCATCCATGTTGTTGCAAATGTCAGAATTTCTTTCTTTTTTTATGGCTGAATATTATTCTATTCACATTTTCTTTATTCATTCAGTGACGGCCATGTAAGTTGTTTCCACATCTTGGCTGTTGTAAATAATGCTGCCGGATACACGGGTGCAGGTATCACTTTGGCGTAATGTTTTTGTTTCCTTTGAATATATACTCAGAAGTGGAATTTCTGGGTCATATGGTAGTTCTAGTTTGAATTTCTTGAGGAACCTCCATCCTGGCTTTCATATTGGCTACACGAATTTACACTCCCACCAAAAGTGTGTAAGGGTTCCCTTTTCTCTACATCCTCGCCAACATTTGTTACCTCTCATCTTTTTGATGGTAGCCATTCTAACAGGTGTGAGGTGATCTCATTGTGAATTTGATTTGCATTTTCCCAGTGATTAGTGATATTGAGTACCTTTTCATACACTTGTTGGCTGTTTGAATATCTTCTTTGGGAAAGTGTCTATTCAGGTCCTTTGCCCATCTTAGATTGGATTGTTTGTGTTTTATATATGTACGTATGTAAGTATGTGTTTATTTAGCTATTCAGTAGCATGAGTTTCTTATATATTTTGGACATTAACCCCTTATCAGATGTGTGCTTTGCAAATATTTTTACTCATTCTGTAAGTTGCCTTACTTAATGTCTTTGAATACATTTTAAATGGCCTATTTAAAGTTTTTGTTTAATAAATCAAATGTCTGGGGGTGCCTGGCTAGCTCAGTTGAAAAAACGTGTGACTCTCCGTCTTGGGATTATGAGTTCGAGTGCCATTTTAGAGGTAGGGATTACTTAAAAAAAAAAAAAAAGAAGAAGTCAGGTGTGCCTGGGTAGCGTAGTTGATTAAGCTTCTGACTCTTGATCTTGTCTCACAGTTTTGTGAGTTCAAGCCCTGCATCAGGCTCTGTGATGATGGTGTGGAGCCTGCTTGGGATTCTGTCTCTCCTTCTTTCTGACTCTCCCCTGCTTGTTCTCGCTCTCTCTCTCAAAACAAGTAAACTTAAAAAAAAAAAAGTCCAATGTCTGGAATTCCCCAGGGACAGTTGTTAGTGGATGCTTTTTTGCCCATGGGCCATATTTTCTTGTACGTCTTGTACTTTTTTGTTGCAAACTGGATATTCTAAATAATTTAATGTGGCGCCTGTGGAAATCAGATTCTCACTGGTCTTCAGGGTTTACTGCTATTGCTGTTCGTTGAAGTCACTGTTGTTTCTTCAGTGACTTTTCTGAGTTAATTCTGGAGAGTGGCCACTATAGTTTCTTTTTGGTTAGCTTGGTTATCATTTAATGATTGGACAGAGATTTCTTTATGTGCCTGGAACTAATAAGTCTCCCAGTCTCTACCCAAGGCCTCTGTGTGCATGTTGGGGAACACCTTCAACTCACAGCCAGGCAGCTGACGGCTCTGCTGTAGCCTTCACTTCCTGCTTGCACAGAGCCTCAAAGTCAGCCAGAGTGAGAGCAGAGGGCCTCCCCAGGGCTTACCTAAGCATGCGCGCATGCCTGGACCTGCATGTGGCCTTCTGGATTCCCAGGAATACATTGCAACTCCTTAAAGCCCCTATGGTCCTCTCATTACTGAGCTTTGTCTTTTAAGCTTTTGGGTTAGTCTACTGTTTGCTCCAACTGCTCTTCACTGCCTCAGGCAGCTGTGAAGTTAAATGCCTGTAATTGTTTCTGACAGTCATCCCAGGGGAATAGGCTTTTTGTACAGAGTGAGGTCTGAGTCAGGTCAAATGCAGACGTCCTCGCAAATGGGATCTTCCAGGGAACCACCAGTGGGGTCAAATAATGACGGTTTTCTGGGAATGAGGCGCTGTTCTGCACTCCCCAGAGGCTTCCAGGCTGCTGATTTTCATGACAAGTGTGGGGTCTTGTTTTTCAAGGCATAGGGAGCTAATGAGTGGAGGATGTGACTAAGGCAAATTAAACGCCACAAAGCTTACAATTCTTAGTGAGATTCAGTCGTTTTTTTGTGAATAAATGCTTCCTGGTTTTCTCCAAGCCCCTGATTAATTTACAGAGTTCTAAAAATGTTGATTCTGATCATTTTGGCTGGTTTTCCTAGGTTTTATGAGGAGAGAATTCTCAAAGGTGCTTACTCTACAGTTTCACTGACACTTGGCCATCCTTTGAGAGCACTTCTGTGATGTCTCTTTAATTTAAAAGGCACATCATCTTTGATCTGACACATCCCATCTTAGGAGTTTATCAGATATGGTCTCATTTTTTAATGAAGACCCTTGACCAAGGATGCTACATGTGGGAATTTTGTAGCGTGTAGGTGACCACACCCCACTTGAATGCCTTTTGCTAGGGGATCTATCATGCATGTGACAGCCCAGCCACCCGACAGAACGTCCTGCAACTAATACAGAACCTGAGGAGTTGCCCAGAGAAAAGAGCAGGTTGAAAACATTCCCTGAAGTGGGAGCCCTGTGGTCCAGAAAAAGAACCCTGTATGCCCATGTAAATGATTTCATGAACACAGTGATTCTGGAAGGTGACACAAAGACACTGTTAACAGCGGATGTCTCTGGGGACGGCCTGGAGCCTGGGGTGAGAGAGGACTTATTTTTTCTTGTATAACCTTCTGTACTGTTGGTGCTGGCTGGAAGAATGAAGAACACTTCTCTGCAGGCCACGCCCACCACTCTCCCTCCCACGGGGTCCTCAGGACAGGTGCGGGTCCCCAGAGGGGAAAGGGCATGCGCTCTGGTCTCAGCTCTCTGACTTCACTGGGTCTCCTCTGAAGGAGGAGTCCCAGTCCTGTCCAGTCCTGGCCCTGGGCCACCACACAGATAGGGAGGGCTAGGAACTGGGGGCGCTGGTCAGGGGATCACAGCTGTCTGGGGCAAGAGGAAAGGGTACAACAGCATCCTTCCAAGAGCCAGTGATTCTGAGACGAGAGAGAGCCCTACCAGGAACGTTTGTGTCTGCGCGGGAGTAGGCTTGTGCACACAGAGGTCACCTCATGTCCAGTTGGCACCGAGTCCCTTTCTACCAGCCTGGGGCATTATTCTCTCCCGCGCAAGATAGACTCTGGCTGTGCACAGACACTCATCGGCAGACAGCCGCAGCCCTCCCCGGGGAGGAGGCAACAACTCCCAGAGGCTCACGACCTGCTCACACACCTGTCAGTCCAACCAGCCTCCCTCTGGATGCTCCTTCAGGGTCCCCCAGTGCTCCTCCCCTGCTCAGATGCCAAGTGGCTGTCAGGGCCTCCCTTTCCATCACAGACAGCCTCTCACCACCCAAACGGAGAGGGCTAGGGGAGAGCCCCCGGGACCTTCACGGTGGCCCCAAGCTTCTTCAGGGTTGCAGAACCTTTGAAGGACTATTTGTAGGTGTGCAGACAGGATAACGGGCAAGGAAATCAGAGGAGGGACCCAAACTCTTCCTCAAACCTATAATAAAGTATAAGTAAACTGTCAAAAAATGCAATGTAACTATCCAAAATATTTGAAGTGAGTGAAGTAAACAGAGAAGCTCAAGCGTAGGAGACCATATGTTCTACTGTGGTTAAAACCTTTTCTGAACGTGGAGCTCAAATGTACCTGCATCAGGCCCCAGCACACCTCTGCCTGTTCAGCCTCTGCTCCCCCCACGGCCCCCCCTCCCCACCCAGCTCAGGGGCTGCATTGGGTCCAGATCGCTGCCCACAGTGCACGAGGGGTGGGTCTCCATGTGCCTTTGCCAAGGGATTCTAGAAACCTGCATTCTCCTCCAAGAGAGTGACTGTGGCAGACCTGGGTCATGTGTGTACAGGGAAATGTCTTAGTGGCTGGGGTTAAGCACACGGGTGAGGTCCCCAAGGACTCCTGTGGGGCTGGGTGGGGCCAGGCACCCTGGCCCTGGTATCGGGCGTCTGGGCTTGGGACCAGACTGAGGCTCAGCTGTGAGCAGTTACATCTTATTAAAATGGAGGTGGGGTGTCTGGGTGGCTCAGTTGGTTAAGCATCTGGCTCTTGATTTCAGCTCAGGTCATGATCTCATGGTTCATGAGATCAAGGCCCGAGTCTGGCTCTGCACTGACAGCAAAGAGTCTACTTGGGATTCTCTTTCTCCTTCTCTCTCTGCCCTTCCCCTCTCTGTCTCTGTCTCTCTTAAGACAAATAAATAAACTTTAAAAGAAAGGGGTGGGGAAAGGAGGCAGAGACCATTAGGATGGGGTGTGAATCAGGGTTGAGAATCCTTGCTTCTTCCTCACATCTCAAAATCCACAGTTATGGATGGCAGGAAGGGAGCTTGGGACTACATATTCCTTCTTTCTCTTGGAATCAAGGGAACCACTGTGTTCCCATATCTGTGTCATCCCTCACTCCCAGAAAGATGTCCCAAGATTACTGAGAGTCCCTGCCTCTCTCCTCTGGACCCCAAGCCAGGGTCTGCCTGTCCCCTGGACCCTTCCTCGCACCCACAGGGACTGGCCCCTGGGCTGCTGGCATTTTCTTCTTGGACGGAGTCCAAATGCTTTGCACTATGACTTTGGAAATGCAAGCATGGCTTTTGTGGACTTTGGCTATCTCAATATTTCAAAAATGCTTTTGCAAGAAGAACAAACAGACATTGGAATCCATAAAGAGTTCCTCCTGGCACAAGATGAAGGGACAAGGGGCCAGCCCAGCAACCGTAGAACCCTGGGACAGGTGGCTGCGTGGCCCAGGGATCTGTATTCAAGCAGTGGACTGCACCCCCCAAAGCTGGTCTAAGGCCCCAGGCTTGTTGTGGGGCCTTGGGCGAGCCCTGCCCCTGTGTGAGCCTCCGTTTCCCCAACTGGACTGGTAACCTCTCAAGGCCCTGCAGCTGGCCCCCTCTGATTCTGCAGGATGACGTCTGAAGGCTGGGAAGCAGAAAGGTGGAGCTGGCACTCCAGGCAGGTCCGATGAGCCTGGCAGGGGTGGCTGAGATGCTTGGGCGCTGGCCCGCTACCCTCTCCATGCTGAAGTCTCCCAGGGGACAGCACACCCGCTTCACACGCTTGTGGTTTCCAGGTGGGAAGGTTTGGCTGTGCTAATGCTGCTGCCGCGTCCGCTGCCTGGCCCTCCGTCGTTAGGGCCCCCAGTAGGGCCCTCTCTGCATCCCCGGCCTCTGGTTCCAGGGTAGCAGCACTCATGGGCCTCAGGCCCAGTCCCTCTTCCCTGCCTGCTAGGTGTCCACGGTGCCCTGTTCTGGTGTCCACGCTGACCCCACCGTGAAGATGGCCGGCCTGGGCCCTCTGAGGGGAAGACGTGGTGCTGCCTTCATCTCCTGTGCCCTCTCTGTCCTCAGTTTCCCTGCCTGGGGCCGGGGCTGGGCCGGGTGGAGGCTGAGGTTGCCTGCCCTCTGGGCCCCCTCGGGCCAGCCAGGTGGGGGTCATCCTGGGTATCGGTCCCAGAGAGGCCCCGGTCACTGTGAGAGCCAGACCCCACACCCTCCATGCTCCGTGGGGACAGCCCCGGAGGCCCGAAAAGAGCTGTACAACTGTAAAGTGCTGTTCTCCTCACAAACACATCTAGGTCAGTCTCCTCATGTGGTTGTTCCAGGAACAGGGGGACTTGCCACGTCTTAGGGATGCCCAGAGAAGGTGTGGTAGGGCCAGATCAGAGGGCTGGGCCCTCTCCTCTCCACAAGGTCACCTGGCTACTGCCCACAGTCCCAGAGGAGGCTGCCAGAGAGCTCGCATTTGAGATCCCCTCATGTGTGTGCGTGTGTGTGTGTGTGTGTGTATGTGTGTGTGTGTGTGTGTGGTGAGGGTGGGGTGATGCTCAGGTCCAGCCTGGCCTGGGGGACTCCGAGCTGTCAGCAAATGAGGAGAGGACTCCTTCTGTCTTATGGGGCCCTTAGTTTCCCCCGGTGCTTGGCCAGCCCCCAGCCTCCTTCCCAGACAGACCCCTCATGCTCCTGGAGTCCCTCCTGGCTCCCAGTCCCTGGGGACTCCTGGTCTGCTTTTCCACTTCGCCCTTCCCCTTGGATGGAGCCTCCGGCCATTGTGTGGACCAGTGCTTGGAGCTGACCCTGACCTGTCATGCCCTGTGGCCTTGCCCCCTTGCTCTGCCTCCTCCATCCTCCCCCACTACAGTCTCTCTGTCCCCACCTCCTACCGGCGGTCTCCTCCCAGTCTCCCTGACCCCACACCCTTCTTGAGCTGTCCTCCAACTTCTTCTTTGCACTTCTAGAAGGAGCAGCCTACATGGGCCACTCCTATTTCTTCTGGTTCTGCACACACTCACAGTCCGGGCCCCCTCCCTTTTTCACCTAGAACAGTCTTCCTGGCTCATCCCTCACTGTCCCTGCCATCCACCCTGGGCACCTGGCTCATGCAGTCCCTCCATTTCAAATGTTTACTTATTTATTTTGGGGGGGGGGAAGGCAGAGAGAGAGAGGGAGGGAGAATTCCAAGCAGGCTCTGCGCTGTCACCACAGAGCCCGATATGGGGCTCGATCTCACAAATGAGACCATGACCTGAGCTGAAATCTGGAGTCAGATGCTTAACTGACGGAGCCACCCAGGCGCCCCTCCTTTCCCCCTTTTAAGAAATAAAGGCTTGATCAGAAAAGTCAGCCCTCCACTGCAGGGGATCCTCACGACCCCTGGAGGAGGGCAGGGGCTAGGTCTGGCCTCAGCCCTGGAGGACAGACACCAATGACATCGTAATGACGCCAAATGACGGGCAGCCCTTATGCTGCACACAGATGGCTAGGCTGGGTCTGAACAGTGAAGCTTCCATCCAGCTGAAAAATAGCTGCTGCCAGGTCAGCCCCAAATGGGTTAAAGCTGACACCTCGGCTGTCCTGGGGCCACTCGGGGCCTCAGATGGGAGTGTCAGAACCCTGCCAGGCTTTCCATAACAGAAGACGCGAGAGCCTCCCAGCTAGCATGGCCCCCCCACCCCACCCCGGCCCCAGACTCAGCCACTCTGCTGAGCTTCTGGGGAATTGCCAGGACAGCCATAAGTGTCCAGGTGTCTCTCTTATAGGCTCCCACACTGGTTTTTCCATGTATTGGATGCACCGAGTTCTTTCTAGCTTTGGGGCCTTTGCACCTGCTGCCCGGCATGCCCCCTGGTACCTTTACAGAACGGCTCCAATCCAGCGTCAGGATCTCTGCCCCAGGCTCTCCTCCCAGGGAGGCCTCCTATGACCCACAGGCTCTGTGTTATTGCCTTTCTTGTCACCAGCTCTATCTTGTTCATTTGTTTACATGTTTACCATGCCCTGCTCCCATGGCCCCGAGAATAAACCCTGAGAGCGGTGACCTCGTCTCTGAGAACTCGGCACAAGGAAATGTTCGTTAACTTTCTAAAAATGAGTAAGTGAAGGGGCACCTGGGTGGCTCAGTTGGTTAAGCATCTGATTCTTGGTTTTGGCTCGGGTCATGATCTCACAAACCGGGAGATCGAGCCCCGAGTCGGGCTCTGTGCTGTCAGCAGAGGTAAGAATCAAGCAGACACGTCCCCAGGACGGTGAAAACCTGCGTGTGTAGAGAGGAGGGCTCTTGTCAGGCTGGCTCAGAGGCCCACTGGCCTGCCCCCAATCAGCTCCCACAGCGTGTCCCTGCCTGCCACAAGTAGAACCTTCTGGTTGGCCAGCTGGAAGGAGAAGCTAGCGGGATGTGTGGATGCAGTGATGATCATTGCTGAGCACACACGCCCAGGGGCGAGGCGGCGTGCCAAACTCTTCCAGGTTCTTTATGACAGAGAGGACAGACTGCCCCTCCGGAGACCCATGAGTCTAGATGGTGCTGCTCCCATGCAGCCGTGCTGCCTGATGCAGCCTTTCCTGATACCCAGCCAGGATGCTCCCCACCCCTGTCCGCCCTGGGCACCCTCCAAGCCTTGGTTATACCCCGGCTGGCTGAAGGAAGTCTCCCTTCTCCAGGAGCCTGTCAGGGAGTGAGCTTGAGCTTCGAGTCTCGGTTTTAGAAAAAGAACTCGCGTTGTGTTCAGCTGATGACAGAGCCTTTCATATTCTCTGGAGAAAATTTGGGAAGCACTTAACGAGGATATATGAAGAGAAGAGGAGCAGTGGCCAGTGTGGGCACACACCCTGATTAACCTTTCAGGGTGTGTGTGCCAGTCTGTTTTATAAGCACACGCGCACACATGTGCACACGTGTGCTCACACAACCCATGTGCACACTCGTGCACAAAGCATACGCGTGCAAATACATGCACATACACGTCCCCACAAAGTCACGTGCACGAGTGCGCACAAACACACATGTGGATGTGTTGTGCTTTAAACCCGGCCCGCTGTCGAGAAGTGGCTTTTCTCATGTGAGGTGCCTTGTGGAAGCCCATCTCCGTCATCCACTTCTGTCCTTTTCCTACCCTGGCCTTCCCCGTCACATGGGCTAACACTCTGTATTACCTTTAACATTAATTTTGCAGATTTCACCGGTGAAAATTGGTTACTCAGGGCCTTTTGTTGCCATGAAGCAATTTGCTCCTTGTTGATGGGTTTTCCTGCTTCTTCATGTGCGGGAGCCTGAGCCCCTCCCCCTCTTTGGGGATGGGAGGTTGAGGCTCCCTGCAGGGCGCACAAGGACATTCATGCCTTGTCCTGTCTCACGGGGTGCTGGCCTGTTTTCAAGGCAGTCCTCCGTGTAGATGATGGGGTGGGTGTTGAGAGCTTTGCGGGGCGGGGAGGGGGAAGGTCTCACTCTTTCCCTGACACCCCCTGCCCTCGCCACACCCACAGATACTTTCATTAGGCTCCTTATGAGTGCATGGTTTATGTCATGACCTATTTCATCTGGGGAGGTCACCTTCCCCAGCCCCTGCCTGCCTCGGTAGCCCAGCACCCTCCTCCCGGACCTCCCCACCCTCACCCCCAGCCCCCTGAATCTCCCTGGGTTCTGCGGCCCTGTATCCCTGCCCTCCTCTCCGTGAATGACTTCTGGCTGTCCCCTCTGTGCATTGCTCCTCAGTCCCATGGCCCTGGTCTCCAATCCAGGTTCTGATGCTGTCTCTAGGAGCAGCCAGTGCCCACTGACCCCTGGAGGCGGGATCTCTGGGGACTGGGCCTGGCGGGTGCCTCTTCTGCAAGTTCTGCGAGGATTTGTTCGGGTCTAAGAGCATCTATCTGGAGGGACCTCCCAGCCCTGCATTCCTGCCTTTTCTCCTGTCCCTGCGTCTGCGACAGCTCCTTGGTAGCCTGCCGTTGGGTCCTGGGATGGGGAGGGCTGGGGTGGACCTCAGGCCTGCAGAGCTAGCGGAGGGGGAAGAGCTGCGGGAGATATCTCATCCTCTTGGCCTCCAGGAGGTGGAAGCAAACAGACAGATTCTTGGAAGCCTTGTGTGAAAAGACATTAGGAATCCTCTGTGGCGCCGTAAGGCATTTCCCAAAGGAACGCATTTGTGCAGGTACAGATTCTGAGTCTCGGAAGATTGAAGAGGGATGCACATTAACAGTTTCCTGCCTGCCAGGGCCCTCCTCCCGGGCAGCGCTGACCCAGGAGGCTGGACTTGGTGGCGGCAGACACGGGGTCAGGGCCAGTGCTGCAGACCCTCACTGGGACCAGGGCTGGGTGGGCAGGCATCCCAGAGTGTCCCACCAGCATGGTGGGGCATTGGAAGGGCCTTCCTCAGCTGCCCCAGGGTCTCCTGGAACATTTGGGTGGAAGCAGTTCTGCGGCCAAATACCTTTGAGAAATGCTCTATCCGCTGCTAATCCAGAACACGGCTGCCACACAAGGGTGACAGGCCCAGGGGCGAGAGGGCTGAGAGCCAGCTCGCTTTCTGCTTATGACCCTGCCCTCCTGGAGCAAGCGGTGCTTTTTTGTAATTCTCACAAAGGCATGGTAAGGACTAGAATTTCCAGCCCTTCTTGGATCTACAAGACACTGAGAAGCCCTGTGTAGAGAGCCCAGTGTCGCCTGGTGTTGACCCTGGAACCCTGCTCTCCCGCAGCCCAGCAGGGAGCACTGCCGGCGGAGAGGGGGGGCACAAGAGTCTCGGGAGACAGGCTGTCCCCCTGTTGGCAGCACCCCGCTTTGCAGCCTGGAGCAGGTCCCAGCTTTGCCCTGGGCCCCATCTTCTCACCTGTGAGTCGTGCAGAGGCTGTGTCCAAACTGCGTTGCTTTATGGGTTGGTGCAAACCCAGATAGCAGCTCCCCCGAGGGGCCCCTGCTCCGTGCCGTCATCATGGTGACTGACAGGGCTGGGGCAGGTGTGACGGCGAGGTCAGATGAAGAGGGTGGGAGTGACGCCCCGTGACAGATGCAGAGGACAGTGGTCTGGGCCGCCCCGCACTCACGCTCCCCCGGGCCTTCTGATGCGGATGGATTCCCAGCTCCTGCATTGGAACAGGGCGCATCTCTGGGCCTCTGCTGCCTCCCTGGAGGATGGAGTAAGGGGAAACGCTAGACCAAGTGGCCCCTCCCTCTGCCCTTGCGCCTTCCCCCCACCTTGTCCTGCTTTGGTGTTCACCAGATGCCCCCCTCCCACTGGGCCAATTGTGCCGTCCACACGTCCTGCCCTCACTGCCCTCCCCGGGGGCACTTGTAGAGACTTCTCGGCCAAAGGGCTGCATGAGAACCGGGGTCCACCCAAATCAGATTTGGCTCTTAGCTCCATCTGGTGAGAAAGAAAGAAGGTCATGTTCAGTCAGAGTTGGCGGGGGGGACGGACTGAGGCTCACGGAAGCTATGACCTGGTCAAGGACTGTCTGCTAATGACATCACAGTCCGTGGGCAGCTCGCCATGAGTCCCGGGTACTTCCGACTTCCCCACCGCCCAGAGACAAACCACTGTCCCGGACGGAGTGGCCTGTTTTCTCCCCCAAGGCCAGAGGACTGCCCAGCCCGAAGTCCCGCAGCTCTGGAGGGCCCATCCTCAGGGTCTCTGTCCCCGCCAGCCCCAGGATGCTGCAGGATCCAGAAGTCTCACCTCAGACCCGACCTCCCTGTGACGGCTCCAGGGTCAGCTTTCTGGCAGCATGGCTGCCAAACCTAGAGGCTGTATCCCCTCAGCAAAGGAAATGTTCTCTGACGACAACCACCGCCCATTATGGAACCAGGCCCCTCAACGTCAGGGGTGGCCTCTCGGCGGGGCCGAACATCCAGGCCGGAGGAATGGACGCTCTTGGGGTGCAGCTGGCAGGTGGGGCCTTGCCGCTCTGGCCTGGCGGGAACCCGACGGCGGAGAGCAGACGGCTTCCTCTGCAGCTCCCGCCACCGCTGGCACTGGTCAAGGGGGCACGTCTGGGCTTCCTTTCGGGGGTGCTTCTATCCCCGCCTTTCCTCAGGGACGTGTTCTCGCTCCTGTGTTCTCAGGAGATAAATGGTAGCCGCTGGTGTCACGCAGAGACAGGAGAACCACCTCATTCCGTAAGCTGGCCCGGCCAGCGAGTGTCACCCAAAGGGAAGCCTGGCTGGTAAGAAATTAATCTATTTCTTCATGAGCAGGAATCTTGAGTATGACCCCTCAGAGGTCTTTTGTGGGATGAGGGAAAGGGCCAGCGTGTGGCCTCTAGCAGGCCTCTAGTCCTGTGGTGGCTCACTCCACCTCTGCCTGGGGATCCGATCTGTGTGGCAGGCTGTGGTCCGTGCTCTGCCCATCGCTGCCAGCCAGGACTCGGGGAGACTCAGTGCGAAGGGACAGCGGGATCCGGGGAGCATGCCCAGGCTGGGGGCACTGCTAGGAACTGACTCCCACCCCTTCCCTGGGAGGACAGGACCCACAGGTGCTCACAGCCAGGCCTGCCTCTTTCCCTCCCTCCTTCCGCAGATGGCCTGGGTCCCACCGAGGTACCTCACCGGGATGGAGAGAGGACCCTCCTACCTGTGTTTTCTCCTTCTCCGGAAGCGGAGGCCAGGCTAGGAGCACAGACTGTTCTTAGCCACCCCAGCCCTCTCTCCAAAGGGCGAGTGCTCTCTCTTTGCAGGAGCAGGGTCCCCTCCGGAGAACCAGGATCTCTGTGTCCCCCCAGCCTCTGCCCTAGGGGCCCCCAGGCCCTTCCCAGCCCCCAGGCCCCCTGGGGAGTTGCGCCCTCCAGATGCAGACCCAGGACACTGGCAGAGTGGATCGGAGGGTGAGTGGGAGCCAGGCCGAGTGGAGGGAGGTGCACCAGGGCCTCTAGCCCTTGGGGGCCTTTCAGTGGCAAGGGTTCTCTGGGCCCTTCCAGGTAACAAACATCCTGTTTCCCCAAAGTGGGTGTTGAGGTAGAGAGGTGTACAGAGGTGAGGAAGCCCCCGGGGACCCCAGCACCACCCCCAAGGGTGATGCCCATCCCTGGCATCAGGTCCCCACGTAGCTCACCTCACCCCTCTGAACTCCTGCCATCATGGATCCCTGTGCGTGGGGAGGGGGCAGGGGCAAGGGCAGGCATGCAGCGGGCAGGAAGGGCTGGGCAGAGGGGAGGGGATGGGAGCCCTGGGTTACAGTTAGTTACATGCTGGGTTACACACGTACTGCACTGTTAGTAACACAGCCTCAGGGCAGGTGGGCAGCTCTCCCTCAATCTGCTATCAGGTCAGGACCAAGGGGAGGGCCACAGTCCAAGGACAAAGGCAGGCTGTAGGGAGGGGCCTGGGAGGTTCCTGCCTGGGGTAGGGGTGGGGTGTCATTTATTCAGGCAGAGCCGTTACCTCTGTTTGAGGGGACATCAGAAGGGTTAGCTGTCCTCCCCAACCCTACCCCCACACCTTTTGCTTCAGTGGTGCCTAAATCCATTAGTGATTTGTTTGCTTAGAATATTATTCTTCAAAAGGGAGTGTTAATGGGATGGTTTTAGGGAAATGCAGAGGTCTGAGTGGCTTCCCCAGGGGACATCAAATAGTGCCCAACCTGTCCAGGTTCCTTGGGGATAGGGTCAGCAGCTGAGGAGAATTGGCACTCCCTTCCCCTCCCGGGGTGTTGGGCACAACTGCCATGGAGCTCATGGGTGTGTTTGCGTCTGAACTCCACAGGGAGACCAGTGGCCACTCTAAGAGAGCTGATGGGTCCACAGGCCACACTGTGTCATGCAGGTTCCTGTTAAATGCTCTTAGCAAGGGCTTCTGAGTGTAGACAGCCCAGGCCATCTCCCAGGGGAGGCATAGAGCCTCTGCACAGTGTGAGCCCTTGGAACTAGAAGTTTCTAGAAGTTTCTAGAAGTGCTTGGTTTGTTTTGCTTTGTGTTTTACCAACCACCCTGGTAGTTGAGTGTCACGAACCCTGCTTTGTAACTGAGAGAGTCACATGCCTTGCCCCCCCTCACGCTGAGGATTGGAGCTGGAGCTCTGCCTGTACAGCTGCCCTGGAGGATGAAGGGGCAGGGGGAGGGGAGTCAGTGCAGGAAGCAGAGCCGGACCTTCGTCTGTTCCCTCACTCTCAGTGCTTGCTCCTGCGTGATCCCACAGGTGTCATACAGACTTGTACCCGCGCCTACTGGCAGCTGGGCCTCCCCCAATGCTGGAGCCCAAGCCTTTGAGGTCTTAGCCTCTGCAAGGTCTTTGTGTCCTTATCAACAATCCCGTGGAGGCACTTGGGATCCTGCTTCCTCTGTTCTGCAAGATCAGCCCACCCAATTTAGGCCACCTTTCATCTTCCCAAACCAACATCCCTTTGAAAAGAAGGGAGCAAGTGTTTTCAACAGAGGGGCCTTTGGTCTTGGGCAGATGAGGAGAGGGAGGCCAAGGCCCCAGTGTCCCTGAAATGCACCTTCTCTCAAGTCAGCTTCTTTCGGGTGTGACCCAAAGTAGACTCAGAAGGTCCCTGAGCTCAGGTGGCTTCTGCCTGACCTGCATTTATTATTTTTCTCTTTCTCAACTTTTGCAACATAAATAATTTGGAAGTAGAATATACATACAGAAAAGCGCATGAGTCATAAGTGTGCGGCTCTGGTGAGTTTTCGTGGGATGAAGACATGGGTGACTGGCACCAGCCCCAGCAGCCCCCTCGGAGCTTGATATGCATGGGATCCTGATTAGATGTTCTTTCGTGCCTCGATTTTTTAGCTGCACGTGATGTGGTGGGACTGGTCCTTGTGGGTGGTTGACTTTGTCAAGCTCTTTGCCGGGGGCGGGGGGGGGGGGGGCTCCGCCGGATGAGTACGCCACAGCTCACTTGGAGGGCAGCCTGCTTCGCAGTTGGGAGCCATCGTGAACAGCGCTGCTCTAAACGCTCCTGGATGTGCCTTTGGTGTGAGTGTGTAAGCATTTCTGGTGGGGCTACACGCAGGGAGGAAGTCCTGGGCCTGCGTGCGCCTGGCTTTCCCAGGCGCTATCGGACCGTCTTCCCATGTGGCTCTACCTGGTCTTGCTGCTGCTGCCAGTGACTGGGAGTTTCCATTGGGTCACGGTCTCACCGGCACTTGGCCTTTTCTGTCCTTTCACTTGAGCCATTCTGGTGGGTATATGGTAATGTCACACTGTGGTTTTTATGTTCCTTCCCCGATGACGAGTGTAGTGGAGTGTCATTTCCTTTTTCTTACGTTCATCACCATTTTGGAGATCCTTTCTCGTGAAATGCTTCTTCGACTCTCTCGCCCGTTTTTTAAAAATTGGGTCTCTTGACTTTTTTTTGATTTGTATGAGTTCTTTATATATTCTGGGTACAAGGCCCGTGCTGGATATCTACATCTACATCTGCACATATATACACAGTCATACACAGACACACATTTATTCAACGGATCAGGGCCAGGTGCCCCCATGCACAAACGTCACAGTCACTGGGGCACAGCAGTGAGTAAAACAGACAAAGGCTCTGAACTCACGGAGCCCGAATTCTCTCCCTAGAGGAGACTAACAAATAAGGAAGTGGAAAGGATGTGTGGACTACAGTAAAGTGAGGAGAAAAGTTCAGTGGGGGAGGAGGTGCGGGAGTGGAGGTTAAACACTGTAAATATGTCACCGAGGAGGTGACGTGTCTGTAAGGACCTACAGGAAGAGCACTGCAGGCAGAGGGAGGGCGGGCAGGCCTGTGGGGACCGGTACAGAGTGAGCGAGTGGTGAGTGGAAGGTGGCAGGTCTCAGATGGGGGCAGGTCACCAGGTCACCGGGACTCTGGCTTGCATTTCATGGGGGTTCTGGGCAGGAGAGGACTGGACCTGACTCAGGATTTAACAAGTCCCTTCGCCTTGGGCCACTGTGCTGAGCAAGCGTGGGTGGAAGCGGGGACACTGATTAGGAACCTGTTGCAGTGGGCTCCTGTCCAGCTGTCCCATCTGTCCCAGTTGTCAGCACTTGTGAGCACGTCCAGGGTCAGCATCATCCCAGACTCAGGCTGCTCTGCTCTTTGCTCTGCCATCCTCGGAGCAGCCTCTCATGGTCCCAGGATTGACGTGCTGTTCTTGGCCTCATGTCCGGCCCATATCCACATCATCTGGGGCCTCTCTTCTGTGTGCTTTGTCTTTCCAGAAGCCTCCAGCAAAGGTCTACTTGCCACACCGCACCTGGCTCATTCTCCACGTTTAAAGCCAAATCTGGCAAGGTAACAAGATCCTTCTGTCAGTCCCCACAAGCCCTCCCTACAAGATCTTGCTCCCTGCATCCAGCCCCGCCCACAGCTTCAAGCAAGGGAACACTCCAGCAGGCATCAGCCCTGGCATGCCCATCTCCCTGCCTCTTTGGGCACCAGGAAGGATATAAATGCAGCCCAGGCACACACAGAATGCTGATGTCACACCTGTGAGCAAAGGAGAAAGTGTCCTCTGTGTCTGCAAGGACATTCCCATTGTGGAGACAATGGGCAGAGGGGCCCTCCTTCCTCCCGGGGAAGCATCTACTTTATTGAGGTCCTTGGGGATGCAGGTGAAATCTGTGAGTGAGCACCTAGGGGAAATGGCTCTGTGACTATAAGAAGGTGCCGTGGGGCTGGTATCAGCTCAGCTACCTCCTCTGGGCTGTACCATCTAGAGCAGCAGAGGAGAAGGCCTGCTCTGGGTGCAGGTGGCAGCAGGGGTGTTAACTGCCCACATGGACATCCTGAGACAATACCGTGGCCAGCTTAGGGCCCAGATGTCAGGCAGGGTTGTGGGCTAGAGCTGAGGGCCACAGGGTGTCTGGCAGGCTTCCCCAGGGCGAGAACCTAGGCCTCACCCTCTTGGTGCTCTGAAGCCATCTGAAGGGGTGAGGTGGCCAGACAGGCCCAGGACCTAAAAGCCCAGGCTGGTGCTTGTGCTACAAGTCCCCTGCAGAGGCCACCATGAACTCCGTATCCTCCAGCTGGCCTGAAATGGGATGCAGAAGCATCAGGGGGAAAGGACGGTGTGAAAGCTTGGAGGGCTGGTACGCCAGTGGTCTGTGGCCTTGGCCTTCGCTGCCTGGTGCTCCTCCCCGCCCCCATTGCCCTCCCACAGGAGCCTCACCGGGCTGTAGTTACCGTGCAGGTGCTGGAGCAGTGGGTGCTGGGCTCCAGTCCTAGCAGAGAAAATGAGGGGGCGGTGGGCAGAGCTCCAAGAGAAAGACACCTGTTTCCAAACTCTTGCACTCACCGAGTGGACCCTGCACAGCCCCTAATTAAACAAGACAGAAATAACTGTCCACCGACACTCAGCCTGGTGGCCAATCTTGGGACTGCTAAGAGAGCAGGCAAAGAAGAAGGGGTAGTGGGAGGAGAGATGGCTGTCTCACTGGGCAGAGGGTAGGCATCCAGGGACTCGTCTGGACACAGACAGGGTCACCTCTGCCCACCTGTGCCCCCGGGCTTCCTCATGAGCCCTGTTGGGCTTGTGTCAGCCTCTCTCTGAGCATCCCCTCCTCCTCGCTATAACGTGCAAGCTGAGAATGTCCCTGTTCCTCTCTAGTGGTGACTCCCTCAGAGTCCCACCCCAGCTTGGTCTCCCAACTCAGCCTCTGGGCTCTCCAGTTCCAGATCTCCCAGGAAGGGTGCTCTCTGCTCAGTCCATCTTTTCCATACAGATTCTGAGAGCCTGGGTTGGGGTCCACGGCAGGCACACGGTGGAGGGGGTGACCTGTCACCTGACAGGATTTCTTCCAAACGCTGTGGCTTCTGGGGGTGGAATGACGCCTGAATCTGCCATGTGCCAGGCCCAACCCTAAACCGTGTTTCAGATTAGTCCTCCCACAAAAGCAGCTGCCGTGTCCCCTGTGTTCACGCAAGGAAATGGAAGAACAGAGTTACGTGTGCCGCTTGGAGCCAGAGTGAGCGCCCCGTCAGGGGAAGCACTCAAGCCAAGTGCTGGCCGAGCACCTGCCGTAGCTCTGTAGTGAATATCTACGATGAGGTGAGGTCGCAAAGGTCGCGGAGAGGCTCAAAGGGAGGAGATGGGGTTCCAGTGGGGCCTCCCGGGAGCGGGATCTCACCAACACTGCTCGCGTCCCGCACGGAGTCTGGACCCACAGAGCACCGCTTCGCGCGGTGGCACACCGGCGCCACCCAGCACCGACGCGCTGGTGCGGCCGCCCGACTGATGCCTCGCTCCGCGCCCGAAACCCAGCGCCGGGCCCGCGCGAGCTGCCCTCGCCGCGCCCCTCGCGGTGCCCCTACCCCTGTCCCTTCCCCACCACCCTCCCAGCGGCGACCCGCCGCTCAGGCCCTCTCCCCTTCCCCGCCCCGCCGCGCCGCGCCACGCCCCACTCCCGACGCCCCCGCCCTCCCGGCCCCGCCCGCGGCCCAGGTTCCGCCCAGTTTTTGGCCGGGCCAAGAGGTCCTCGGCCCCACCCAGCCCCTCCGCTTTCCCCGCCCCTGGCCCCGCCCCGCCCCGCCCCTCGGGAGGCTGCGAGCCGGAGGGCAGCGGGTATGGAGAAGCCCGCGGGCGGGGTCGGGGGGCGGGAGCTTCCCGGGCGCTCGAGGAGAGGAGCGGCCGCACGCGGGGCGCTTGCAGCGCCAGGGCACGGCGCGGGGTGTAGGCAGCCAGGATGTTTCTGGAGCCCCAGGTAGGGATGCGGCACGTGGCAGGTGCGGGGCAGCGGGTCGCGAGGCGGCGACGTGGGTGAGCACGCAAGGCAACCCCTTGGTTGCAGCAAGACCGGGGGCAGGGGGTTCTTGCGCCGCCGAGAGCTCGGGAAGAGGCGCTGACCTTCGGCAACTAGTGAGACCATCCGGAACGTCTGTGGCCTGGCTCGGCTCAGAAGGAGGCTGCCCTTGGGAACCACTCCCTCTGCGTGTCCGCAGTGGGGCACCTGCTGCCAGGTGGGCGGCGCCCAGGGCTCGGAACCCATGGGTGGCTCAGGCTGCCGCTGCCCTCTTTCGGGTATGGCTTGCTGATGCCAATGGTCATCTATGGCTGGGGGGTTCCTGCAAACCTAGTGGGGGGCCCTGTGGTGTGAACAGGGCCAGAGAGGCAGGAGACAGCACCCCCCGGCAGCAAGGCAAGGAGCGGGATGGCTGCCCTGGGACTGGCAGGCAGGCTTGTTAGAGCCAGGACGACCCTGGATCCTTTCCCAGGCTTGACGGGCACAGAACCACCTGTTTGCCCTGGAGGAGGTGGGGGAGAGGAGGAGGTCTGTGATGAAGTGGGTACGTGGGAGGTGTGTCTGTGTGTGTGCCATGTGTGGGCGAGAGTGAGAGTATGCGAAAATGCAGGCATGTTTATATATGGGGAGTGAGAGCAGGAGAGGAGGAGGGAGAGGTGTGTATGGGGGCAGGGTTGTGCCTGTGTGGGCACATGAATGCCTGCGTATTTAAGGAGACTGAGCTGGGGCTGGGGGAGGGGCTTCAAGGAGCATGGGCTCCAAGGTGAGGGGCAGCTTCCTTTCTGGATGGCTCAGGTAGGGAACTGAGACTTAATCCTGAGCATGGGCTCCAAGGTGAGGGGCAGCTTCCTTTCTGGATGGCTCAGGTAGGGAACTGAGACTTAATCCTGAGCATGAGGCAATGTGATGCATTTCTGTGGCTCTTTGTTGGAAGCCACCCTTTGAGATGGACTGGCGGTGTGATTCAGGTACAGGGTGCTGTCGCTGTCCCAAGCCCCCTCAGCGTGTAGCTGACCGCACAGACCTGGGAGCTCAGGCCCAGTGTGGGTGAGGGCACGGAAGAGGGCCTCAGCTGAGCTGGCCGGCCCTGGCTGTGCCAAAGATACGGGACTCATTTGTTGCTTCGTTAATTCACCTATTTGGTGAATTGATTAAACACTTGTGTGCGGGTACTGTGAATTCAGCAGGGGAACAAACACACGACAGTCACTGTCCTCATAGAGCTCACCTTCTAGCGCTTGAGGATGGGGAGAAAGCCCCGTCAATAAATGCAATGTGAGTGGCACCTGGCTGGCTCGGTTAGAAGAGTGTGCAACTCTTGATCTCGGGGTCATGGGTTCAAGCCCCGTGTTCGGGTGTAGAGATTTCTTAAAAAAAATAAACTTAGGAAAAACTTAAATACAATATGGAATGTTGCATGGTGGCTAAGTGATAAAGAGAAAAAGTGAAGCAAGAAAGAGGTATAGGATCTAGGGCGGGAACATCAGTCAGAATAGTTTAGGTTATCTGCAGAAACAAAAAAAAAAACCCCACGGAATCTAGTGGCTTTTAACAACACAATGCAAATTGGACTCTGCTCCAAGCCTTCTTCACTCAAGGCCTCAGGCTGACAGGTTCCGTGGCAGAGGGGGAGACGGTCTCCGGCACTAGTATTTTAATGCCCCAGCACAGAGCGCCACCTGTCACTTCTCCTTGCTGCTCTTGAGCCGGACGAGTCATGTGGCCTCACTCAGTCTCACTAGGACCAATAGTGACAAGCCTGCTTGGCCTGGCAGGTAGGGCCCAGTGTAGGGACCACCACTGAGGGGGTGCTGTGTGTACCTTGGGTAGGACAGTTAGGGGAGGTCTCTGCATGTGTGACGTGTGCATGAGGACCTGACAGAGGGCAGGGAAGGAGGTAGATGGCAATGGGAGTGGAGGGGCACACCAGGACAACACCAGGCGGGGCTTTGAAGAGGCCTGCGTGTCCAGAGGCCGACAGGAGGCTGGATGTCAGGAGCAGAGCAGGTGAGAGGGAGAGGACAGTGGGGCCAGCACAGTGGCCCAGGAGCTCAGACCAGGGAGGCAGGGGTGGGGGAGAGAAGGGCCGATCCGGACACACTCTGAATTAGAGCAAGAGGCCTTGCTCGTGGCTGAGATGTGGTGCTGGAGACGGGGAGAGGCAGGCTGACTCCAGGAAGGAGGGCATTGGTCTCAGCGAAAGGTGGGAAGGGATGCAGGTGGAATGGTGGAGGGTGGGCAAGAGGCAGCAACAGTTTGACATCCCCTGGGGAGAGGTCACCTAGCAATGGGGTGGGCAGGTGAGAGAGAGAGAGCGCGTGGGCAGAGGTCTGGCGCAGAGTGCTAATTTGGAGCCCCAGCTTGCCCTACTCTGTGGGTCCCTTGCTGCCCCCTGGCCACACTGCTACCCCTGTGCCTGCTGGCTCAGGACAGTCTGGTCCTGGGCCCATGCTGCCTCAGGCACCACACCACCGTCTTGCTGGGCCTGCCTGCTGGGCCGGGGACCCTTTGTGTGAACTTCACCAGGGGCAGCAGGACGGACTGAGGGAGCTGCAGAATCTTGTGTTGACCTGGCTGCTGTGGGCCAGGGGGCTGGCCAGGGTGCAAGAGCACTGGGTTCAGCACTGCTGGCAGGTCCTGTACCCACCAAGCACAGGACCACAGTGGTGCTGTCTTCAAGGGCTGGGCGGTACGGAGGGCTGCTGGGGGGAATGGGTAGGGTTTTGCTCAGGAATGACACAGCCTGTGTTGGAGCTGTATCTGTGGAAGCTGTCTGCACCCTCCGTACCTCGGGGCTTCTTGGACCTCACCCTCCAGGGCAGCCACTGGTGAGTGAGCAGAGGAGGGCTGTGTCGGTCAGGAGAGCAGTTGTATCTCCTTGCTCTTCTCCTAAGCTGCAGGAAAACCTCTGCTCATCCTTGGAAGCCCATCTCAAAATCACCTCCTCCAGGAAACCCTCCTTAACCTCTTTCTACAGAGTTAGTCCCCCGACCCTTGTGCTTCCTTGGTATCTGGCACGGACCCTGGTCCTGAGTTGCTCGTACTGCTCTGTGGTGTTACATCTGTCTGCCCTGGCAGATGCTGAGGTCCGTGGGTTCTTCCATTTCCAAGGGTGCAGCCCAGGTCAGTAGGACTTCATGGATGTTTGTTGACTAAGTGAGGGAAGGAAGGAACAAATATGAAGGCTGGAAATGGCCTGTGGAGACCGCTTAGTTCTGTCTCCTTGTTTTACACATGCGGAAACTGAGGCCCACGGGGTCCTGGCTTACCTGAGTTCAGCCCGGAGGTCAGGGGCAGAACTGGCTCCCAGACCAGGATGCCTCCACTGTGCCAGGTTCAGGGCCGGTTGGTCCCTGTGGGGGATCCCAGAGGCAGACAGGTTGAGGGGCCGTGGGGTGAGCAGTCGGGTGGGAGCGTATGGCCGAAGGCACCGGGGTCTTGGGATCTCAGGAGAAGGAGGGCAGCCAGGGGCCTTTACTGGGGTTCTTTGCCCTCCCCCCTCTGCAGTCCTGCAGCTTCTGGCCCTGTGGCCTCCTTGTCATAGGCAGGGTTTCTCTGACAAACCCACTGCCCTGCACCTCTGCCTCTGGTGGAATAACCCTGCCCTCACCATCCTGCTCACACCCGCCTGCCTGGCTGGGGCCAAGCCCACGGCATTTCCCAAATGTCAGTGTGGCTGCCGTACTAGCCGCCCCTGCCTGAGGTGGGGCTGGCAGGTATGAGTCAGAGGACTTGGGGGCCAGCTCATGGGTCTCCCTTAACCCTCAGGAGGTCGCTGTACTAGCGACACAAGTGGAAGCCGAGGCTTCAAGGTCTAAGGCTGCAGCAGCACCAGGAGGCAGGAGGAGCTGACATTCTTCACAGAGCCTGGACTTCCTGTGAGTAGCAGGGCTGTGAGCAACATCCTTAGAAGAGGGCTGGCAGGGGGCGCCTGGGTGGCTCAGTCGGTTGAGCGTCCGACTTCGGCTCAGGTCATGATCTCACAGTTCGTGAGTTCGAGCCCCGCGTCGGGCTCTGTGCTGACAGCTCAGAACCTGGAGCCTGTTTCAGATTCTGTGTCTCCCTCTCTCTCTGCCCCTCCCCTGCTTGTGCTCTGTCTCTCTCTGTCTCAAAAATAATAAATAAACATTAAAAAAAAATTAAAAAAAAAAAAAAAAGAAGAGGGCTGGCACGGTCCCAGAGGAGGGTGGAAACAGGCAGCGCCCAGCCCAGAGGGCACAATGGTGCAGTGTCATGGGTGTGTGGCCAGGAAAGCAGGCTGTGGGCCAGGCGGCTGACTTGGGTGGACATTGTGTCCCTGGCCAAAGGCTGGGACACCTGCTGAGCTGGCGGGTCCCAGGGCACCTGGGCGTGCTCACACACACCTCTCCCTACTGCTGCCGTTGGAACGAATGTCACAGCACCTGCTCCAAATAGACTGAGTGAGGATATCTTTGGGGTTAGGGACACTTGCACCAGGGAGAGGTAGATAAGCAAACTATTTTTTAAAAATGTATGTTAAGTAATTGGTAGTTGAACACTCTTATTACTTTGAACAGATTTTCAGTGTGGCTTCCTAGAAAACCTAAGAGATTAATCATATTACCTGCACATAAGGAGCATTCTGCCTCTTCCTTTCTAATGTATCTTTTATTTATTTTCTTATCTTATTGTGTTTTCTGAAAGGTCCAAAGCAACATTAAATAATCGCAGTTGTCCTTGGCTTGATCTTCATTTTAATGAGAAGGCCTCTAATGTTTTTACTAAGTCTGAAATTGGCCCTAAATTTCAATAGATACTCTTCATCATGAACAGTATGCTCCTCTGCAATAATTGCCAAGAGTGTTCACCAAGAATGGATATTAAATTTCATTGAAAGCTTTCCTGTATCTAGCAAGATCATCAAATTCCTTTCCTCCTTGGACCTATTAATGTGTTGACTTACTAGCTTTTCTGAGCTAAATCATCCTCATGTTTCTGGAATAAATCCCACTGGGTCAGAGTCAATTGTGCTTTAAAATGCTTCTAGGTTCATTCGACTGATAAGTTGCTTAGGGTATTTTTCATCTATATTCATAAGTAAGAATTTATATGTACTTTCTATTACAGGACATATTTGTCACATTTATAAATCATGGTTGTGTCAGCTTCGTAAAATGAATAGGAAAGTCTTTCAATATGAATTGTGTAGTTGAAATACTTTAAATATCGTATAAAATTATCTTATTCTCCAAGGCTTGAAATAATTCATTTTGGAAACTGTCTCAGCTAGGAGTTGGTTTAATTTTTCCCTAAGGTCTGGTTGGCTGTCAGCTTACCTTAATTTGCACCATGGTTATTGGTCTTTTGGGGTTTAAGCGTTTTTAGTCTATTTTGGTTATTTATATTTTCTAAATAATATCCCAGCTCAAAATGCTTTCGGATCTTTTAGCACAGATTTATAGAGTCGATTCTTTTAAAGTTTCTTGTCCCTGTCTGTGGCCAGATTCCCGTTTTCATTCTTAGGAGCTGCATTTTAGATTTCCTCTCTCCCCACCGCCCCCACCTCCTGCTTTCCTTCCTCCCTCCCTTTCTTGCACCCTTTTGTTGATTAGAACTGCCAGAGGTTTACCTTTTTATTTTGTGGTTTCTAAAGAAAATCAGCTATTAAATTCAACCAGCAAATTCCACTCTCTTTCGTTAAATATGCTTTTAGTAATTCCTTCTTCCAGTTTACTTTGCTGCAGGCTCTGCTTGTTGAGAAGCTCTTTTTGAATCTTAGTTCATTTTCGTTGTTTCTTGTTTACTTAAAATATATTGAAGTGTATGAATTTTTCTCCGAGTATAGCTTTGGACATAACAAATTTCATGAGGAGTTTTTTTTTTTATAAGGGTTATTTCTCTAATGTATCTGTAATTGGAGGGTTTTTTTTTTAAAGCTTTTATTTATTTATTTTTGAGAGAGAGAGGGAGAGAGAGAGAATCCCAAGACGTGGGGCTCAGTCTCACAACCGTGAGATCATGATCTGAGCCGAAATCAAGAGTTGGGTGCTTAACTAAGTCACCTAGGAGCCCCTGTAATTGGAGTTTTCATTCCTTCTTTAGCAAAAACATGTTTTAGGGAAGTTTTTTAATCAAGCGGGTAGACTTTTGGTTCATCCTTTGTTTATTAATATTCGGCTGTTGCGTTGTGTCCACAACATTCTGTCACCTGTACATTTCTGTCTGGAGACTCTGGGGGCACATTTGTGGCTGGCCCTCGGGCCCTGGCCTGGCACCCTCCCCCCTGCCGACACCGCCGCGGTGCTGAGTTCATCGGGCCCCTTTGCACACACTCCAAGCAGGTGGCTCCATGTGGGCCGGGCGGTGTCCATCTCGCAGAGGCCTGGCTGGCTCCCACCTGCCTTTGTCGTGCACCTGCTCTCCCTTCTCCTGAGCCCATGCGGGTGGCTCTAGGGTTTATGCCGGATTGTGGTGGTTACACCCACCAGGCTTCAAATCTCAGCCCTCCACTTTGGATCTGTAAGGTCTGGGCTGATGACTTACACCCTTTCAGCCTTTGTTCCTTCATCTGGAGAATGGGACAGTGGCTGCCTGGCTAGCAGCAAGTGCCTTGTGTGGGCAAGCGTGCTGCCCTGGGGACGGGTAGAGGCAGCGGTGCCACTCCTACTCCTGGGGGCTGGCCAGGTTCTGGCTACTTGGTCATGAGCCCCCAGCCTAGGGGACACAGGGTGTGTGGCGGGAAAGCTGCTGTGTCCAGGGAGTGGACACAGGAAGTGGGAGCTTTTTGTTGGAGGGTCAAGACATGTGCCTTGGTCTTTCTGAGACGCTGTGGCCCCTGGCCAAGGCCGTGGTTCCCTGGCCCACCAGAGAGGCTGGGGCACAGAACCCTCCTGCTCCTGGAGCGCAGCGGGGTCCCAGGGGCGTCACTCTGGGCGTTTGCCCGGAGGATGACAATTCAAGCAAAGAAAATTGATTTTTATTTGTTTTTAAACACAAAGGAAAATCATTGCTCAGCCTAATTAGATGTCATTTAAAAATAAAGGAACTGTGTGTTCTTTTTTTTCCATACCCCAGCAACCCCAGGCAGCCTCGGAGGTGGAGGCTGGCACTCACTCCTGAAAGGTCTGAGCCGTGGCCTGTACCCCACCGCACCCATCCATTCTGAGGGGCCCAGACTCCCTGCCTCTCAAAGACCCCCAACTCTGATGCAGTTCCCTCACTGTCCTATTCCCTCCTGGAGCCGGGGCTCTTCCTGCCTGATGGCCGGAGCTCTCTCTAGTGACTATGCAGGCTCTGAGTAGCAGCCCCGCAAGTGGACCCTCCACATAGAAAGGGGGCCCTAGAGGGTGATTTCAGGTGAGGTGGGGGTCTGTGACCTGGTCCCCCAGCCCTCCTCCTTCGGGGCACATTGAGTGGGCTCCCAGAAATGACAGGACTGGCTCCCAAGTTTATCTCCGTTTGCATTCTCTCCTGTCCCAGCCTGTGCCCCACTCAGCCTCCAGGAGGCCAAGTCGCCCGCCCATGTGCAGAAGTGCTGGGGTGACCCCTGTGGAATCCGGTGGAGTCGGCTCAAGAGGGAGGGAGGCCAGAGGGGAAGGGGCGGGGAACGCGGGGCCCGAGTGGCCTGAGTGGGAGGCCAGCATGCCAGCCGCCGCCCTGTGGGAAAGGGCAGGGATTCTCTGAAATCCTACCTGCTCTGTCCTTGGGCCTCTCCGGCCTCAATAATGGGACGGTTATTGGTGGACAATGACATTCTGTCCCTTGAGCAGCCACCAGAAGAAGCTGACTGGACAGAAAGGGAGAAAAGAAGGAGGAAAAAAATGAGGAAAACAGCCGGGCTCGGCGGAATTTGTACTTTGGAGTGTGAAGAGGAGACGGCAAGATTCTTTCAGTCAATTCGAATAGTATTTGGTGCTAGGAAGGAATCCGGAGGGAGAAAAATGAATCATGCGTCCGTCCGTAACAAAGCTTTAATTATCAGCATCGCTCCCTAGGCCGGGCCTTTGTCGAGGAGGCGCCCCGCGAGGTGCTGCCTCGCTCTGGTTCCCATGGCAGCCGCCTCCTGGCAGGGGTCCGGCCTGCAGGCCTCCACCGGGCCCCAGGGCCGCCTTGCCAGGCCCAGAGGGTCCGCCGAGGTAAATATAGCCCTTCCTCAGGGCATCTGTGAAGGTGATTTCTTGAAGCTTGGTTTATGTAAGGAATGTCACTCCTTGTCCTCCAGGAGCTCCAGATGCCCACCCGGCTGGGAGGATCCAGAGGTGGGAGCTGCAGGGTGCTCCCTGGCCCGAGCTGCGGGGAGGGGACAGGCCATGTCCTCCCAAGGACTTCCGTGATAGAAAGTCCATGGGGGTGCAGAGGGAGGAGGGATGAGGACCTGTCCACAGGGGCGTGTCACCCCTGCCACTTCCCACCCTGGGCAGGGGCCAGGCAGCCGCCCCGAGGCCAGAGCTAGCTCAGAGCCCCCTCAGGCCAGGGCAGGGCAGCGCAGCCAAGTCAATGGGTCTGCCTGCCTGGAAGCAGGGGGTAGCTTCTCTCCACTTTCTTCCTGTGTGCAGGAGGGGGCCTACTGGCTGACCTGGGCATGGGGAGGTGAGAGGGAGAGGTGAGATCAGGGAGAGGTCAGCACCAGGCCCCACCCACAATCTGTGTCAGGAAGGAAGCGGGTAACTGACAAGTCCACCCAAACCGGCGAGTACTGAGCATGTCCCGAGCACGGTGGCCTCATGGCGCGCTTGCTACCACCTGTTGAAACAGGTGCTGGAGGTGCCGGTGTTTTACAGAGGAGGGTGGGGCTCCAGCTGCCAGTGTCCTGGACCCCCAGCTCATGCTTGCAGCCAGACCCCAAGTATCTGTAGCGTGTGGCCCCAGCGGACAGGACCAGAGCTCTCTGGTGCTTAAGGGAGACACATATCAACTCCGAGTTAGGGAGCTCTGAGGGCTGGGGTTTGAGGAGGGGAGGACAGCCCCCAGGAGGGAGGTTCCTGCCTTAGGAGTACCTGAATTCGGGCTGGAGGCTGCTCACGCCCTTCTGCTGTGGTGGGTGGTCCTTCATTCCTGGGGCTGGGGGAGCCAGAGATGAATGGGTAGCAGGTCTGCTCTCCAGTGGCCCAGGATCCAACCCCCTAAGCCAGAGGTCAGGCCTGGGGTTATTGGGGGGCTGGGGCGACATATGGCTTTCAGGGTCCTGGCTCCTGGAAGCTCTTGCACCCACCAGAATCTCTGGAAGTGACTGTCGGCTGCAAACACAGACTCTCTCAAGCAGGTGTGACCTGTGCCCTTTGCAGATGCCCCGAGGGACCTGTGGCCACTGGCAGGTCCCTGGGCAGCTGCCAGTGCCACGTGGCCCCTAGTGGGGATGGAGACTGCCTGAGACGGTTTGAATGCCCAGTGCAGGGGTGCAGCTCCAGCTCCAAGGCACTGGAGTGGGAAGGGGAGGTGCGGAGGCGGGGACACTGAGCTTGTCATGAATAACAGGTGTTATCGGAGAAGTGGGGAGAGGAGGGAGGCCTGGAGAAGGGAGGTGGCTGCGCTTGGGGCGGGCACCCCTCTTCCCCCTGTCTCCCTTCAGACCCCCCACCGCTTCTCACTCCCTGGCTGTGGGCGCTACGCCCTCTGGGCTTCCAGCCCCCAACCACCCCCAACCTCCGCCAGCCCAGGGGTCTGGCACGCAGCTCCCCCAGCTAGTCTGGGCTCTCCCACTAGGTTTTTCCGGCCAGTTAGTGGGATCCAGGAGGTGGGGGGAGGGAAGGCCCTGCAGGTCTCTCCCCCTCCCCCGCACCCAGCAATGAAGATAGGACTCCAGAGGCCACGGTGAAGTGACCTGCCCACTGCTGGCCCTCCCGCTTTTGCTGCCATTTTCTGGTCTGTGATACTAGTTGGGAGACGGCAGGATGGCAGGATAGGGAAGATTAAGATTAAGATTAAGATTAAGATTAAGATTAAGATGGGGGAAATGAAGGAGGCACTGCCTCTGCCACCTGACCTGTCCTGCTTGAGTTGGGGGTGAGGCCTTAGTTTTGCTGGGGAAGGGAGGAGGCCCCAAGATGCTGGCCGTTGCCTCAAGGCACAGAATATGCAGACACAACGCATGTGAGTCCCTGAGCCTCTGTCCTCACCAGGAGGGCTCCTGGACCTCTCCCCACTCCCTTCGCCCCTCCCCAGTGGGCGACAGAGCCAATAGGTGAGTTGGGCCCCTTGGTTCACTCACCGAACACACAGCTTCCTACTCTTCCCCCACCCCCAGCAGGCAGATTCGTAAGTTAATAACTTAGAGTCACAGCGTTCTGGAGAATCCAGGCCACCTTCAGCATCCTGACGGCCTTCTCTTGGCAGGGGTAGCCCTCTCCCACTGCTGGCCCCCCGCTTAGGCGGTGTGACTTGTGAGGGTCCAAAGAGTAGGCCAAAATCTTCACGGCTGCCAAGGACCCACTTAAGGTTTACCGGAAGGTTTTGCATATGCACCAGGAATCCTGTAGAAGTGGTTGGGGGCGGGGTGGGGGGCATGCACTGAAACAAGCCTTTCATTCACAGATTTGCCTTGCAACCTCCTGCTTAGAATTCCCTGGTGTGTAAAGTGAAGGTCCCCTCAGCCAATTCCTCTCCCTGGTCTGTGCCCCAAGGGGGGGTCACTTTCGGATCCCAGGAGGGCCTCCTGGAAGGGGTGCCTCATCCTGGACAGAGGCCAGAAGAGTCTCCCTGGAGACCCACATAGGCAGTGGAGAAGGCAGGGAGGGGACCCCGCCCACGGCAGCCCCCGCATGGCTGAAAGATAGATGATCAGGAAGTATTTGTTTGGAAATGAGCAAGGAGGACATGCTCCAGGGAAGACTCTCCAGGGGGCAAGTGGGATGGAAGGCTCCAGAGGCCTTGGCACCAGCCCTTCCCTCTGCTCACAGTGCTCTTCCCTTTCCAGAAGTCTCCTTCAAGTCTGCTCAGACCTCACCTCCTCAGGGAGGCCTGTCTCTCCGCCTGGTTAGGTTACCATCTGCTCTGTCCCCACACTCCTGACCCTCTTCTCTTCCAGAGCACTGATCCCCGGCTGACCTCTAATATCACAGCCACAGATATGGATCATCATGCATGGCAGCCACAGCCTGCTCCGTGGGGGCTTAGTGGGGACAGAGAGCCTTGTTTCCTTCATTGGTGGGTCTACAATGTCTAGGCAGGTCCTCGTTAACATTTGTGGGTGGGTGGGTGGCTGGCTGGCTGGCTGGCTGGGTGGGTAGATGGATGGATGGATGGGTGGGTGGATGGGCAAGGAGGAAGGGCTCTGTGGAATACCTCACCTCCTCCCCCACCCCAGTGCAAATGATTTCAGAGAACCAGACAGCCCTAGAAGGGTGATGGGGTCCATGGTGCTCCTCCCCAGCCCTGGCTGTTGCTGGCCCTTGTCCAAGTAGCCAGCATGGTTTACTCCCCAGATGTGGCCTCTGAGTGCCAGTGGGGCTCCTGCCTGCTCCCACTAAGGCTGGATTTTTCTGGAGCCGGGATGTAACCCAAGATAGCTCCATGAATACACTCGTTCTGAAATCCCTGCCAAATCCTACCCTCTTGGTTAAGTGGCCCACCATTGTGGGATCACAGGCTGGACCCAGCTCCCTCCAGGAGCACTTTCTCTTCCCCCACCCAGTCTCTCTCTGTCTCTCTGTCTCTCTCTCTCTTTCTCCTCCAGCCAAAAGAGGGGAGACTGGCAAGATGTGTAATTTTCAGTTGCTAATTGTGATGCCCTGCAGCTTGCTGAGCTAAAAATAGGCTTCATTTTTGTTGAGTAGGTTAAAAAATAGAAGCCCATGTGCTGCCTCCAAAAGCAGCACCCCTTGCAAAGCCTGGCAGAGGCAAGGGCCGATCGGGGTCCCTCTTCCTCCTCCTGGCAGATCCCTGGGGACTCGTGCAGGATGGGCCCTGAAGGCCATTTTTGTCCCCATTTTCCAGGAAGCTGCGATTCTTAACTTTGCATCCATAGATGAGCTTCTGGGAACCCATCAATCCCTGGAATTATATGCAGGATGCCGTGGGAATGTGCATTTATCCATGTGTCCGGGGTGAGGGCCTCAGCCTACATCTGATGCTCAGGGGGTCATGCCCCAGACAGGGACACTGGTGAGCAGAAGTGACAGTCCTGAGAAGGAACAGGGCTGTGGGACAGACATACTCGCCGCTGCCTACCTGAGCAACATTATAGAAGTGCTGTGAACTCAGTGTCCTCATCTGAGAAATGGGTGTCTCTGTGCTGCCCCACCCCCACCCCGTGCCCCGCCCCACCGGGTTAGGGGGCATTGCATCAAGTGAGACACGTGATGCCCAGCATGTGGCCGGCCTCCAAGTCCCGATGACAAACACTTGAAGTACAACAAGGTTAGTCAAAAGAAAGCTTGTTTTTGCTTCTGTGTTTCTCAGAAATTTCGAGAGTTGCAGGCTCCAGGATCTGGAAGAGGTCCTAAAGTTCTGACTGCCCTGGGAACCTGCCCCAGTTCTTCTCCTTCAGAGTTGAATGGAGGCCTGACACTGTTCCTGTCCTGTTATGCAGGATACCGTCCCCTCCACGGGCTGCCGTCCCCACTATCGACTGGGGCGAAGTTGGCTGTGGCTGAGGGTAGCCAGTTATCTTTGGCGGTCTTCTGTTAGGCCCCTCTTGGGCTGAAGGAAGTGCTTGTTTCCTGCAAAAGCCCTGGGTCGGGGTTGAGCCCTGCCTCCTCTTTCCCAGAAGATGCCTTGTGGGGCAGAGCTGGTGTTGGGAGCAGGTAGCTGGATATCAGAGGCCAGGAGGCCTGAGAGCCCCAGGGCGCCCAGCGGTGGGACAGGCCATGGCCCCTCCTGTGATGAGGCTCCTGCCCCCACCTGGCCGCCCTGAGTCCCTTCCTGCCCAGAGCTGGGAGGGTAAAGCCCCTGTGGGATGAGGCAGTGAACTGGAGGCTCCCTCCGGGGCTGAGAGGCCAGGGATGAAGGCCAGTTCGGATGAGAGCAGACCCTGGGCATGAGAACACCTCCAGAAGGTGCACAGCACTGCCGGGACAGTTGCAAACACAGACACCTCTGCATACGGTTACTGCAGCAACTGGATGTTTCTCTAGAGTCAATGTCACTTATATTCCTTACTCAAGTATATTCAAGTAAATTGTTTGTGACATCAGCTCATCAGCTGTGGGAGTGTTTTACAAGACCATTGGGCAGTGTGACCCCCCCCCCACCCCCGTTCCCCCGGACCTTGCTGGGCATCTCAGTACAGAAAGCAGGAAAGGCACTCAGAAGGAGTGTAGCCCTTACCCAGGCCTGGGCAGACATGACAGCATATGGAGGCGAGGAGCGATGGGCAATTTGGGTGCTCACAACAGGTTCTGGGCCTCCATCAGAGCTGCAGCTCCCAGGGGCCGGGAGAGGTCGGGGGGAGATGTGAGTAGGGTGCAGGGTCTGGGAAGGCCATCTTGTGCCCAGCTGGAGAAGATCATCTGTGTCCCAGGTCACAGAAGGTATGATGTGTGCGTCCCTCCCAGGGCGCATCTGGTTTTTGCACTCGTGTGGCTGGAAACAGATGCCCTCCTCTGTTTTGCTGCCCGATGGAGGGGCGTGGAGCCCTCAAGGCCCGAGTTTGCTGCTAGGGCCATATTGAAAAGCACTGTGGCAGCGAGCAGCATTCAGATCTCTAGCTAACGTCTCTTAGGAGGCTGCAAAAGGGAATTTGATTCATAATCTTCTACAGAAAGCCCCTCAAAACCCTTTCCCCATCTCTGCCAGGTCTCTCGTGGCCCTGGGGCTGCCTGCGTTCTTGCCACTTATTCTCTCGAGGTCTCTGAGACCGTCTGCCCCTCTCACTGTGCTTCTCTCTTCTCCTGGGCCCTCCGTCCAGGCAGTATCCACGCTGCCGATGCTTTTGTCAGTGTGTTCCTTAGAACGTGTGCGTGTGTGTGCGCGACACGCGGGGCAGCTGCGAGTACTCAGGAGCTGAGTACTTTGGCTGAGGTGCACTGACGCAGAGCTCCAGACTGCGCTGTGGGAAGGTACTCAGGGATCGAGGACCACGTGCAAGCAGTCCTCAGCCAGGCTGAGCAGAACTCAGACAACAGCGTTTACTTTCTGGACTCTGACTGCCTGGTGCGTGAGCACTTGCTCTGGGCTGGAAGCCGTGTTCCATGCGCTCTCCCCTCCTGCACTCCCACACCCTCGCTGTGAAGTTCAGGGGCCGGTGTCCTCATCTGACAGTCGGCCACAGGCGTGTGCCTGTTGTAGGCATGGGAAGGAGGCGCAGGAACAAGACAAACAGATGCTCTCCTCCAAGCCCGGCTTCCATAGAGATCAGAGCCTGAGCCAGAGCGGATGTGCCAGCACTTAGTGCGGAGTGTGGTCCCAGGGAAGCACGAGCGACGGAGGGGGTGAATGGATGCGGGATGCCTTCCTGTAGGAGTCGGTCTCACTGATGTCTTTGGGGAGCCTCTCTGAGGCTTCTGTATCTCAAACAGTCCATCTGGGGTAAGGCAGGGGAGCTTACCTCTGCCTCCCATGTCCCATTGGTCCAAGTTCGCCCCTGGGGGGTAACCTGGCTACACCCTGGCTTCTGAGCTGTTCACAGGGCCTGGATGGATCCACAGCGCATGGCCTCAGCGCGAGCCCACAGCCTAGGGCAGGAGGCGTGTGGTCTGCTGATGGCCGTGAGGCCCCAGGCCAGAGGGAGTGGGTTCGAAGCCATGGCAGCCAGCGCTGGGCCACTCCGGCGTCATCGAGGCAAAGCACAGATGTGGTGGCCCACAGTGGCATCAGGTGCCACTCACAGGATGGTAGCTGCCATTTCCTCCTTTGAGCCTCCTTCCTTCCTTTCCTATGAGCCTCCATAGCCCTCACCACTGCCCTGCCAGGGACCTGGAACAAGAAACTACACACCGAATCGACAGGGGAGGAAACTGAGGCTCAGCGCAGCTCAGAGGCTTCCCCATTGTCGTTGAGACAGTGCGTGCCTCCCGACTCCACTCTGGACTCTAGCACTGTAGTCCCAGACCTGAGCCCACATGAAAGGACTCTGGTGGGTGTGGGCGGGGGTGCAGACAAGGAGCATTCTAGGGATGGAGTTGCAGGGGGCTGGGGGTCCCCCAAGGTCGTGTCCCTTACTGGACCGTGGAGGGGCAGCAGGTGTGAGCCCTGAAGCAGCGGCAGCTCCGGGGCCCCTCTGTAGTCACTTCCTGTTTGGGGAGCAGCCACAGATGTGCTGGATGGAACAAAGTGGTAGGGGGCGTGGTGGGAAAGGGCAGGAAGATGGAAGAAGCTTCCTGAGGCCAGGCCCCGGGGGCAGGGAGGATGGAGCTGGGCCGGGCCAGATGCTTTGCCCCAGCGCTTTGCCCGCCTGGCCCACCTCATCTACGGCCAGCCTGCGGGACACTGCCGCTGGCAGGTAGCGAAGGGGCCCTCGGACTCTGCCTCTCCGCCCTGCTGCCCCCATCCCACGCCAGCCCCCAAAGCGCCACTCTGCCCGGGAGGGGCAGTGGCCTGGCCTCTCCCCTGGCACCCCGGCACCCTTGAGACTTGGGGCCCAGAGGCAGGCAGGACTCCCCTCCTCCATAGATGGTGCCCCCAGAGAGCCAAGTAAAACCAGGCATGGAATGGGCATGCGCTGGCACGTGGCTGCTGTCTCTAAACTCAGGGCCGGGTCTCCCCTGAGCAGGAGCACCTGGGTACCTGTGCACGTGGGCCTGCCCTTGTGCCCACCTGGCCCTGTGAGGTAGGTGGGAAGCTCTCAAGGCCCAGCTTCCAGGAGATGGTGAACCGCTTTCACCTGCCTCACCGGGAGCCGAGCGCGGCTATAACTAGAAGGTGCTCGCCTTCCTGCCTGAACAGAGGAGGGGCTGCAGAGAGTCGGAGGAGGCTGGGTGTGAGTCCGGGTTGGCCCCAGCTGACTGGGAGCAGAGGTGCGGGTTCCAGTCTCAGGACCTAGAGCTGGTGTGGAGGAAGCTGGTGTGGAGGAAGCTGGTGTGGAAAGCTGGCCGGGCCCAGCTCCATCCTCCCCACCCCCGGGGCCTGGCCTCAGGAAGCTTCCAGAGCTCTCCTCCCAGTGTCCACAGCCTCCAGCCACGTCTGGACATAGCCACGGGCAGCAGAGGTGGAAGAGGGGCTCCCTGTGCCTCCTGCTCCCATATTCACCTGGAAAACTCTGAAAAACCGCCAGTGCGTGGACCGTACCCCAGGCCAGTTAAATCTGTATCGTTGGGGCGGAGGGTGGGCTGGGCGAAGTGTTTTTTTTAAAGACCCGCGTGGTTCTGGTGTCCAGCCGCAGCACTGACCTAGGGGAAGCTGGCTCACCTGCAGGCTAACGCTCTCAAAGGGACAAGTATGTCCTCAGGAACGTAGCCTTGAGGGGCGCCTGGGTGGCTCAGTCGGTTGAGCGTCCAACTTCAGCTCAGGTCACATCTCGCGGTCCGTGAGTTCGAGCCCCACGTTGGGCTCTGGGCTGATGGCTCGGAGCCTGAAGCCTGCTTCCGATTCTGTGTCTCCCTCTCTCTCTGCCCCCCCTCCGTTCATGCTCTGTCTCTCTCTGTCTCAAAAATAAATAAAACGTTAAAAAAAAATTAAAAAAATAAAAAACAAAAAACCGTAGCCTTGAGCCAGCAGGCCTGGGCTGGGATTCCAGGTCCTACATCTTAGTGAGCTGCCAGGTGAAGGTCCTGCTGGTTGAGCCCCACTCGAAGCAGCGGCGATACTTTAGAAGAGGACCTAAATCTCCCGAGAAAGGGTGAGTTCTGGCTCAGGATGAGCGCACTCCCACAAGCCCCCCGGTGGTGCTGACGCGCTGGCACCCGCTCTGGAGCATCCGTGTAGGCCCGGGCTCTCTGGGGGCCTGCGTGTCTACAAGAATCCAGTGCTCCTTTGTCCCAGACGACCCACATGGCCTGTGTGGGGTGCTGAGTAGGCATATCTGGGGAGGTGGCTCCTCCGGGATGGGGAGGTGATCCCATGTCTGCTGTGCGATGCTTTACCCAAGTGCCCATTTCATCCTCCCAGCAAATCTCTGAAGTAGCGCACCCTCTGCCCATTCCACAGGTGGGCAGATTAAGGCTCTGGGAGGTCGAGGATCCTGACAAGCTGCAAGTGGCCGAGCCAGGCTCAGATTCGGGTCCCCTTGACTGCCTTCGTTGCCATCCTGGCCCTGCGGCAATCTAGCTGTGTGACCTGCGCCAGTTGCTTAGTCTCTCTGTGCCTTGTCCTCTTCTGCCGCAGATGGAGAATAACGGGTTTTGTGAGGCTTGTGAGGATTAATGAGCTGACTCGGTGCTGGCATTAGTGTCCCTGATGGCTCGTGTGAGGTAGTCAGAGCGTATCGTTTCTTATTATGGTTGCGCTTGCTGTGTGTTCCCCACGGTGACAGGAGCCCAGGTATCCTGGAGGCTCCACTCGGGCCCTTTCCTGAGGAGGGGTGCGGAGGACACACAGGGGTGTGGCCAGCGATCGCGATGCCTGCTGGTGCTGGGATTGGGAGGAGGAGCCCATGGGCAAGAACAGAAGGGACCACGGGGCCAGGTGGGGGTGGCCGGCAGAACTGAGCAGGGGGCTCGGCAGGGGTCGCCCTCATCCCCATTTAATGGCTGGAGAAATTGAGGCTAGTGACACTTGTCCAGGGGCCAGGAGCTGGCCGTTGAAGAGTGGGATTCAAACTTGAGGGTGCCCTAAATCCCTGCCCACTCGGCACAGAGCCCAGAACCCCCTCAGTGCCCAGGGCTGGTGGGGGAGGCTCCGCTAGGGACTGCGTGGGGGCAGAGAAGGGGCTCTGAGAGGCCCACGGACTCAGGGCACAGAGGAGAGGACAGAGGAGGACACGTGGGCAGGACACCAGGTCATGGAGACCCAGCCCCAGGCAGCGTCTCTGGGCGGGTCCCAGGGCAGGGTAGGCGCTGGGGCCATCCCACGCAGCCCCTGTGGGCCCTGCCTGGAAGGTGCCCCGCGGCAGTGACCGCTTCCATTCACAGGCCCAGCCTCTTTAACATGCCTTTATGAAAACTGCTGATCTCAAAACTCAGCCTCTTTGTACTGAAAAACAAAGTTACTTTAACACTGACAAAATAGATGTGCCATTTAGAAAAGTTACCAAATAGTTTACAAATGTGTAGAAGGAAAGTGGAAGTCTCCTCCTTGTCCAGCTCCCTTGCAGTGAACTCTGTAACTAGTGTGGTCATGGACGGCCACATGTTTCTGTGCATTTACGTACACTTATATTGATGTCATTGAAAAATGAGCAATATGGGATTTTGTGCAGTTGGGGAGTCCAGTTATGGGGTCCTCAGCCCAGATGCTGCAGGAAGGGCCACCACCCCAAGCCGAAGAGATGGGCCCTTCCTGGCTGCTCCTTCCTGTGGCCTTCTGGGCTGTGATGGGCGGGATGTGGGTGGGATGCAGTCACTGGAGGACTGAGGCCCCCATGAGGGCAGGGAGCCCTGGGGGAGTAATGGTGTGATAATTCCTGGGCTGGCCAGGGTCGGGGGGAAGCACAGTCCAGCGGCTGCTTGGGACACATGGATTGGGCCCCACCCTCCCGGGGCAGGTGACCACCCTGAACTTCTGTCCCTTACCTGTCCATAGTGACAGTGAGTGCTGAGGCTCCCCAGGGTGCAGCTGTGGACTGCTGTCCAGCACAGAGCTCAGCACCCTGGCCTCCTTGGCTTGCTGGCCCGTCTTGGGCAGCAGGGGGTGGTGCTGAGTTCCCAGGCTGGCTCGAGGCAGCCTCCCTAGCACTGGGGTGGGTCTCCCTGCAGGCTGGACACAGGGTGGCCTTGCTTTGTGTGGGATCTGGCACCGGCCGTGAGAGTTAGTGGAGTACTTGAGCATGCCTGCCCATAGCCCGTCCTGACCGGAGCCCCTGCTGCCCCCAAGGTGGGAGGGGCTGGCGGCTCAGGAAAACGCCATCTCTGTGACCAAGAATCTTAGGGCCCAACTCACCAAGGTTACCATTGTTGGGTCACCTTTTGAACCCGGAACTGTGTGATCTTGGGGAAGACCCCCCATAGTGCATGGGCCTCAGGTGAAGGATTGGCACTTAGGTCCCCTTGGGAGCCAGCAATGGCACAGAAGAGCAGCTGAGGGCGTCAGGGTGCCTGGGGAGCCCACTTTTTTTTTTTTTTTTTCATGTTTTGTAGCAAAATTGTGCTTTGAAAATATACTTAAAATTTTTTTTAAATTATTTATTTTTAAATTTACATCCAAATTAGTTAGCCTATAGTGCAACAATGATTTCAGGTGTAGCTTCCTTAATGCCCCTTACCCATTGAGCCCATCCCGCCTCCCATAACCCCTCCAGTAACCCTCTGTTTGTTCTCCATATTTAAGAGTCTCTTATGTTGTGTCCCCCTCCCTGTTTTTATATTATATTATTATATTCCCTTTCCTTACATTCGTCTGTTTTGTATCCTAGAGTCCTCATATGAGTGAAGTCATATATTTGTCTTTCTCTAATTTTGCTCTAATACCCTCTAGTTCCATCCACATAGGTGCAGATGACAAGATTTCATTCTTTTTGATTCCCGAGTAATACTCCATTGTGCATATATATATATATATATATATACCACATCTTCTTTATCCATTCGCCCATCGATGGACATTTGGACTCTCTCCATCCTTTGGCTATTGTCGATAGTGATGCTATAAACATGGGGGTGCATGTGTCCCTTCGAAACAGCACACCTGTATCCCGTGGATAAATGCCTAGTAGTGCAATTGCTGGGTTGTAGGGTAGTTCTATTTTTAGTTTTTTGAGGAACCTCCATACTGTTTTCCAGAGTGGCTGTCCCAGTTTGCATTCCCATCAGCAGGGCAAAAGAGATCCTCTTTCTCCACATCCTCACCAACATCTGCTGTTGCCTGAGTTGTTCATGTTAGCCATTCTGACTGGTGTGAGGTGGTATCTCATTGTGGTTTTGATTGATGATGAGTGATGTTGAGCATTTTTTCATGTGTCGGTTGGCCATCTGGATGTCTTCTTTGGAGAAATGTCTATTCATGTCTTTTGCTGACTTCTTCACTGGATTATTTGTTTTTTGGGTGTTGAGTTTGGTAAGTTCTTTATAGATTTTGGATACTAACCCTTTATCTGATATGTCGTTTGCAAATATCTTCTTCCATTCCATTCATTGCCTTTTAGTTTTGCTGATTGTTTCCTTTGCTGTGCAGAAGCTTTTAATTTTGATGAGGTCCCAATAGTTCATTTTTGCTTTTGTTTCCCTTGCCTCCGGAGACGTGTCGAGTAAGAAGTTGCTTCAGTCAAGGTCAAAGAGGTTTTTGCCTGCTTTCTCCTCTAGGATTTTGATGGCTTCCTGTCTTACATTTAGGTCTTTCATCCATTTTGAATTTATTTTCATGTATGGTGTAAGAAAGTGGTCCAGGTTCATTTTTCTGCATCGCTGTCCAGTTTTCCCAGCACCATTCGCTGAAGAGACTGTCTTTGTGCCATTGGAGATTCTTTCCTGCTTTGTCAAAGGTTAGTTGGCCATATGTTTGTGGGTCCATTTCTGGGCTCTCTATTCTGTTCCTTTGATCTGAGTGTCTGTTTTTGTGCCAGTACTATACTGTCTTGATGATGACAGCTTTGCAATACAGCTTGAAGTCTGGAATTGTGATGCCTCCAGCTTTGGTTTTCTTTTTCAAGATTGCTTTGGCTATTTGGGGTCTTTTCTGGTTCCATACAAATTTTAGGATTGTTTGTTCTAGCTCTGTGAAGAATGCTGGTGTTATTTTGATAAGGATTGCTGGGGAGCCCACCATTGTCATTCTATCCCACAAATGGTTAATGGGCTGGGTTCTGGCTAGGCAGGAGAGCACGAAAGCAAATGATCAGTCCTGCAGTCAGCAGTCTAGGGATTAACCCAGGGAGGCTTCCTGGAGGTGGTGACACCTTGGCTGCACTTGGGACTCTTAGGATTTCCTCAGTTGAGTTCTTCCCACTATTTCATTATCTGAAAAATGAAGGGTTTACCCAAGTCAGTAGCTCTCTGACTGACTCGGGCAGCCTCAGAAACCCCTCAGACAGCTTGTCAAGGTACAGATCAAGGGCCATCCCTGAGTTTCTGACTTGGCAGGGCCTGAGAATCTGCATTCTAACGTGTTGAGGAGAGTGTTCTGTGAGTCTGAAACCCCATCCCCAAGTGAGGCAGCTGAGCCTGGGGACCACGGACACCTCAACCTCAGGGGCTTTCCTTGAGTTCTTACTCTCCTTACGAAGGATTTTTGTGAGAATTCCAAGGCAACCTTCAGGTGTGTGTGTGGCAGGGAAGCCAGGTCATTTGGGCCGAGTGCCCCTTTTCTCTCACGTGAAGCACAGCTGATGTGCTGTGGCCTGGAAGTCAGATCTGCTTGTGTAGACACCTCACTGCCCCTCTCATGGCAGTAAAATAATCAGGGCTACTGTTTGCTCTGCACAGTGGGGAAACTGAGGCCACAGTGGCTCAGAAGCCTGCCCCAGGTTGAATCAGAAAGCAGGCTAGGGCTGGGAGCAGCCCAGCAGCAGGAGCAAGGTGAGTGCTCAGGGCTGCGGGAGCCCAAGGAGAGTGTGTGCACTTCCCAGGCCCCTAAGCACGAGGAGGTAGCCTCCGCCCCTGGGAGGCAGGGCAGCGTGGTGGCCTGGGGATGGAGGTGCTGGGGTGGTGGTGCCTGCTCACCAGTGCTCTCCCAACATGGGAGAGGGCGCAGGAAGGCCCTGCTCTACTCCAGCCTAGCCTGCCCTCTAAGTGGGGAGAGGATGAGGCTGGTCAAGCTAGCAGGGCAGGCTACTCTGGCCGGCAGGAGGGAGAGTAGACTCGTGGGCACTAGCTTCGGAGGCCTCAGGCTGGCAAACGCTCCTCACTCTGATCCCCACGCAGCACCTCCCAGGTGCCGCCCCCTGGGCAAGGGGAAACTGAGGCCCAGGAGGGCTGCAGACTCTTGTAGACCTCCTGAGGACTTCCACTAAGAGGCTCTGCTGCAGGGTGAGGTGGGCACCCTCAGCCTCCTGGCCATAACAGGCCAGGCCACTGTGGGACCACTGAGCACCCCCAAGACTGCTGTCTGACATGTGCATCTAATGGGCACTTCACACGTAGCATGTCAAAATGAAGTTCCAGATCTTTCTCCAAACCCCACTCTCACGTCCTTTCCTGTGCTGATCAATCACTCAGGCCTGAGACCATTTTTTGCAGCATTTGGAGTTGACGCTGCTCCCCTCCTCTGCTACCCCCTGACCTGAGCAATCCCTCCCTGGGTTATGGCAAAACCCACCAGTTGGTTTTCCGATCCTTTCCTTGCTGGGTCTCCGCATAGCAGAAATAGTGACATTCACCCTGAGTCAAGTCATTCTTGTGCTCAGAGCTTCCATGCCTCCTGTCTCAGAGGAATAGACATGGCCCCCTGGCCCACACTGTGCAGGGTCTGGCTTGTTACTCAGACCACTCTCCCTGCTCCTTCCCTTCACACACACTGGCCTCAGGACCTTTGCACCTGCTGTCTCTTATACCTAGAATGTTCCTTTCTTATTCCGGGCAGCTGCATGACTAACACCATCTTACCTGAGGCTGCCATGACCACCCCGAAATGCTCCAGATCCTTCTCCTATGGGCATTGTTTTTCTCCATAGTTTCTCTTCTTCCACTGGGATGTGACCCCAGGAGGCAGGGTTCTGTGTGTCTAGGTTCTAGGAATGAGACCTGGTATGCGTGGAGCAGGTGTTCAAGAAATATTTCTCAGACACTCAGTGAATGTAGGGCTGCTGAGGAATCTGCCTGGCCATCTGAGCTGCCATTCAATGCCCACCCTTGGGTGGGGTGCCCCTCCTGGCCCTGCTGGGGCTCTCACTGTGCACCTGCACTCAGGCTGCGGGTGACCAGGCCTGTGACGCCTCTTTCTTCTCTCCCAGGAAACTATGCCCCAGACGTCCGTCGTCTTCTCCAGCATACTTGGGCCCAGCTGTAGTGGACAGGTGCTGCCCGGCATGGGGGAGCGAGGAAGTGGGGCCAGCAGCTCCGGGGACCTCGTCTTCCAAGAGGGACGCCTCATCTCTGGGTCCCTAGAGGCTTTGATGGAGCACCTGGTCCCCACAGTGGACTATTACCCGGATGTAAGTGCCTGGGGCCTGGAGATGGGTGGGACTGTTCGGGGTCACCTAGGTTCCAGGGGCAGCTGCTTCGGGGATGGGAAGGGAGGCCCAGACAGAGCTGGACAGAGCAACAGGGGAGAGGCAGGCCATCAGGGAGTCTCAGCCCTACCTCCTGCTCTCTCCTCCTGCCCCTGCAGGGGAGAGGAATCTGCAGGGATGTCCCTGCTGACCCCAGGCAGCTGGGAGATAGCCTTGGTGGCACAAGGAAGCAGATACACAAGGGGTGGAACAGGGGTCAGAGTTCTGAACAGGGTCCTTAGGGAAGAGTCTAAGGAGTAAGACTGGAGCCTTGGGGTCCTGGTGAGGCTCCACCCAGCTGGGAAGTTTGTTTTGTGCATGAAATGCCATGGTCCAGAATAAAGAGGGACAGCCCCGCCATGCCCAGCCAGCATGCAGACCCCACGGCACATGCCTGCGTGGGCAGGACTGGCCTTCCACTACAATTCGGATCCCCCTCTTCATTTCAAGATGCCACTGGTACATTCTTAGAACAGGCAGAAATAGTTCCCTTGTCATGTGTGGCTTCCCTTTTGCCTCTGAGAGGTCACATCTCTTAGCAGCAGTGGTCTTGGGCCTGCCTGCTCCCTTTGGAGGGCCAGGCTGCAACAGTCCCCTTCCAGGTGCCCCCTCCCTCCTGAGGACAGAGCTGTGCTTGCTGGCCTTGGCGTCTGACACAGGCTTGCATGGGAGGGTCGGGGAGGAATTGCCCCCATCCACTCTCCAGCTTTTATCCAACGGTGCTGGAGCCAACTCAGTTTCTGGGTGTTCCTGGCACAACCCCCCCAACACGTCAGGCCTCCTACCTTCCTCCTGGGGCTGTCTACTCCATGCTACTTGAAAACCCAAAGCTGGGCTGGGGCTGGAATTGGTGGTGCAGACACTGCAGCTGAGGGTCAGGTCTCCTGAAGAAGCCTAGGGCAGAGCATCAGCCTCCCAGGGGCTGGCACCTCCAACCCCAGAACTGTTCTGTGGCCTTGTGGGAGGAGCTACTTCTCTTTTAGGTGTGTCCCGAGGGGCCTCCTCAGCTGTTACCCAGTGTTCTCCCCCAGACACTATGCCCTGGGATCACCCCCTGCTTTCCAGGAGAGAGTAAAGGGGTGCAAGTGCAGAGTTAGGGCCGGCAGAGTCCAGCTGGGCATCAGCTTCTCTGCCAAGCTCCTGGGTTCCCTCCCTCCCCCCACTGTCCCCCTCTCCTGTGTATGTGGGCAGCTGGGGATGCACACACACACCAGCGAGTCTCTGTGCTCCTTGGAAATGCACAGCTCCTCCCTGGGTTCTCTTCTTGCCTTGGCTAGGAACTCCAAGGTGTGATGCCTGGGTGACATTCATCACACTTCTGAGCCATCTGTTTAGAAGGGGGCCACCACGCAGCTGGGATCCCTGAGCACCCATGCTACACAGCCTGGGGACAGGGCATGGGAAGTCTGTTGGGGGTTAGAGGAACGCCTGCTGTTCCCAGGAGGATCTCCTCAAGTGGCATCTGAAGGCTGCAGGGGGGCAGTGAGGGCCTGAGGCCTTGAGGCCTGATCTGCAAGGCCTGCGCTTCCCAGCAAACACGGCCCACTTGCTTTGGGCTGGAACAAGGAAGACCTGCCCTGGGCCCAGGGTGAGGGCAAAGGGTCCCAGGCCCCCCAGCCTGCAGCACCCATGTAGGGGTAGAGTCCCCAGGAGAGCTTCAAGCATCTTGCCCCACTCCTAGGTCCAACCTGTCTGCAGGCAGGAGCCAGTGTGAAGGTCTCCCAGGTGCTGACCCATGTCAGACAAAAGGCCTCAGAGAACCCTTGGCCCTGGGCCCTGTTCCCTGACACCTTTTAGTCCAGATCATGAGGGCCCTTCAGAAACTGTACCACATAGCCCAGGGACAAGGGCACATGGATGTGGGCCAGAGGGGCTGTGGTACAGCAGGTGGACATAAGGCCCAGAGCTGGTTGTTAGCACAGGGGCTTTTGACAGTCCCTGACGCTGGGTGCTGGGTCCAAAAATGCCCCACTCTGCCCGCCATTGGCAAGACCAGTAAGGATCTGGATAAGAAGGCTTGGAGACTGACCCTGGCGGCACTGTGGGCTGGGCAATGGGCTCACACAGGCTGGGAGAGTCCCACCAACATCCAGGTTTGGGTGTTAGCTCCTACCGTGGGGTAGGACGGAGGGTGGGGGAGAATCCCAGCAGAGCAAGACTGCTGGGAGCTGAGCTTGTCCGGGGAAGCCTCCAGGAGCTGCAGGGAAGTGGGGTTTGATCTGTGCCTTGCAAGGGAGGCAGGAATTTGGGTGGCAGTGAGAGAAAAGGATGTTCAAGGTGGAGTAAACCATGCAGGAGAAGGCATGGCTGCTGGATGGTGCTGTTGGGCCCGGCAGGTGGCTAGACAGGCTGTGACCATAGCTGGAGGGGGCGGCACAGGCCTGACCTCCTCTTCATCCTCTCTCCCTGTCTCTTCTTCAGAGGACATACATCTTTACATTTCTCTTGAGCTCCCGGGTCTTCATCCCCCCTCATGACCTGCTGGCCCGCGTGGGGCAGATCTGCCTGGAGCAGAGGCAGCAGCTGGAGACCGGGTCTGAGAAGGTAAAGGAGCAGATGGGTACTGCCTGTCTCCGTGCTTCTGGCAGGTCAGGTCTGGCTGAGCCCAGCAGGGGGCCCTCCCTGATGGGGCAGATTGGCTGGTCTCTGGCCTCCTTGGCAGAGGAGCATGGGGTGCATGCGCCTGGGGCATGGCGCCCCATTAGGCATGGGGTGCACACAGAGCCGGGTACTCTTCATGGGATGCTGAAAGTAACTGCTTTTGGTGGGCACTCACACCCCTTTCCAGGAGAGAGCCACGGCAGACAGCTCTGCCAGCAATCCTGGTCAGTGCCGGGACCCCCCGCTGGAAGAAAGGCCGCAGTGGGACCTGGGTCACTGACCCCTCCGGGGTGGGGGTCAGGTGGCAGCACTCGCAGGCTGACTCCTACTCAGAGTGGTTTGCAGTGACTCAAATGGGGCTCTCTGCCCCTGCTGTCTCTTCTTGAGCCAGGCTTTGGGCAGCCGGGATAGTCAAGAAACCACAGGCTGTCCCTGGGGGCATGTGCTTCAGATGAGACTTTTAGAAGCCCAGGGTCTGGTGCAGAAGACCGGGTGGTCAGTGTGCCATCAGAGAGCTGGCAGAGCCTAGTCTGGGCTGTGGCAGAGCATGTCCCATCCCTGTTTGTTGGTGACTTTCCCCTCTACCTTCCCTCCACCAGGCTAGGCCACCTGCCCCTGCAGGTGTGCAGCCCAGGCCTGTGAACTGAGTCTCCTTGTTGGAGGGATGCGGGGATGCGCTCCTGGAGTCCCTGGATGCAGGAAGACAGGCACTGAGCACAGCCTGAGGGTTAGGAAAGGCTCCTGAAGAGACAGGTGGAAATAAGTCCAAGCGGGGTGGCTGGATGAAATTATAGGCTGAAGGTCAGCATGGAGACAGAAGCTTAAGAGGAGCCTGGCATGAACCCGCCAGCCTGTGTTCATGGTGACATGCACCGCAGGGCCTCTGAGGGGCTTCAAGGCTCTAGCTCCTGCTGAGTGTGGGGTGTGGTCCTCTGGGGAAGTATCAGCAAGGCCTCCTGGATGCCGTCTGCACTGGACTCTGGCCAGGAGGAGTGGCTGCAGGGAGTGAGGGGCCAGCTGGGAGAGGCTCCCCAAAGCATGGGAAGCCATCACTAGGGGACCAGCTGGGGACATGGCCAGAATCAGGCAGGTTGGAGGCAGCTCAGCAGGGGTGGGGGCAGATGTGGGCAAGAAGAAGTGGGGGTGGAGGGTGGTGAGAGGCCCACAGGGCAGCTAGAACAGTCCAGGTTGGGCAGGCAGGGAGCTGGTCAGTGCTGGGGAGCTGTGGTGGGCACAGGAGGGGTGTGGGCACATGTGTGTGTGGGGGACAGTGTGGGGCTGGGCCCTGAAGACCCGCTGGGATACTGCGGCCAAGCATTTGGCACATCCTCCTCAGGCCTTACCGGTGTGTGGATCCAGGGTGACGGCAGGGGTGCCCAGCCCATCTTTAAGGATAGGAGGTCCAGAGAGGGATGCCTCTGAGTGTCTGCACCCCTTCCCGGCACTTGCCAACCTGTTGCTAACTGAGAGGGGGCAGGCAAGAATCTCTCATTTAAAAAAAAAAAATTTATTTTTGTTTTTGAGAGAGAGATACAGAGCAAGTGGGGGAGGGGTAGAGAGAGAGGGAGACAAAGCCCCAAGCAGGCTCCGCGCTGCCAGTACAGAGCCCGATGCGGGGCTTGAACCCACACACTATGAGATCATGACTCGAGCAGAAATCAAGAGTTGGATGCCCAACCGACTGAGTCACCCAGGTGCCCTGAGAGTCTCTGATTTTTAATAATTTTCCTTGGTTTTCATTGTTGTCATTTTAAATGGCTAACTTCTAATTACAGCAAAGGAAACTAGTTTTCTATGTCATGGTTATGAGAGGACAAGTTTTTTGAAAATAAATTTAAGTGAAAAAGAAAGCTGACGTAAGGGGAAATATGAAACCAAGCAGGTACAACACAGCCACAGGTAGACAGAGTGGGGATGTCCTTCTCTAGAACCCTCGCCCCAGCATGGGGCTGGGGAGCAGGTCCCACGAGGGATAATGGGGGTGGGAGTGTTGCAGACCTGGGGGAGATGGGGAGGCTTGTACCACTGGTCATCTTGTGCCCACTCTGGAGGGTGACTTTACACCCTGCCACCCCAGGCCAAGCTGAAGTCCTTCTCAGCCAAGATTGTGCAGCTGTTAAAGGAGTGGACAGAAGCCTTCCCCTACGACTTCCAGGATGAGAAGGCCATGGCTGAACTGAAGGCCATTACCCACCGGGTCACGCAGTGTGATGAGGTGAGGTCTTCCTTAGACCCTGGCAGAACCCCTTGGGTATGTGTCTGGGGAAGGGGGGTCTACTCTCACAGGAGGATAGGTCTTCAGGGACAGCTCTGTATGTGGTCCTCTATGCGGTCACCCTCCCAAGACAACTGCTGGATGGCTCCATTTTTGCCCCTCCCCACAAGACTGCTCAGCTGTCCAGCAATGGGCCAGACTTGCCCTTGACATCTTCTGCATGTGGGAAATCCTGTGTCCCGAGTGACGGGCTGGAATGAGCCCAGGCCCCACCTTTCCTGGGCTTGGGGTGAGTGGAGTGGGGACCTAGTAAGAGGTTTTAAGAGCCTGTCTACATCTCTGGCTCCCAGCTCCCTCCTGGCCTTCTGTGGAGACAGGAAACCTGGCTGGCTGGGCCTCCACAATGAAAGTGCTCTGTGTGCTCAGCAGTTTCTGTCTGGCTGGAGGGCTCAGAAAGCCCAGGGAGAGTTCGGGGGGCTGCTCCCACCCAGAGAGCAAAGGTTCCTGGTCCTGGAGGAAGCCCTTCCAGATGCTCTCCTCCCTGCTGTGGGGAGGCCAAAAGTATTTCAGCTAGAGAGCATTAGGAAAACCATGGTTTTCAGACCCAGAAGACTACCCCTGGCCCTGCCCTGGCCCTCCGTTCCCATCCCCACAGGACAGCCAGCTGAGCCACCCTCCTCAACGGTACTCAGAGAAGCCCACACTGTGTTCCATTCTACCTTCAAAAGCCCAAACACTCATGGCAGGTTTTAGTAGGCAAGTGCATTCAAAGTCGGGCACATCCCTGGAGAGGAAATGGGTTTCTCTGGAGAGGTGGTGGCCTTGCCGGCCCACACCTGCACCTTTGTTGTCCCCTGACCTCCACAGGAGAATGGCACAGTGAAGAAGGCCATTGCCCAAATGACACAGAGCCTGCTGCTGTCGCTGGCTGCCCGGAGCCAGCTTCAGGAGCTGCGGGACAAGCTTCGCTCACCGGCGATGGACAAAGGGTCTGTCCTCAAGACTAAGCCGCCAGCCACTCAGAAGGACATCCTGGGTGTGTGCTGTGACCCCCTGGTGCTGGCCCAGCAGCTGACTCATATCGAGCTGGTCAGTGCTTCATTGTGCCCTGCCTGGCATGGGGGCGGGGGTGCACTCACCAATGCTGGACCCCCAGCATCTTTCTCAACATAGTGCTGCAGGGCCTCCCCTGCTGGTCAGACTGGGGTGTCAGGTGAAGCTCACTTGTCAGTTCCTGGGTCCCTGGGATCACAGCAACCCCATGTACAGGGGAGGGGCTGGGATGATGGGGACTGGCCCAGGAGGTGAAAGGCTTAGAGGGGGAGGGCCTGTTCCCCTGCCCTGTCACCTCATCTTGCCTATGCCCTGGGCTGAGAAGGTACCCTGCACCTAGGAGCCACTGCCCCCAAGACTTCCACCTCATCCCATGAAGCCCTGGGAGGGGAGGGTCTTGCAGACCCCTGGGGTGCATTTCAGGGCCTGCCACTGGCTGGGTGCTCTGATCAAGGAGGGCCTGCAGTGCACCCCCGCAGAAAGGTCTTCACAGGTACTCTAAACATGGCCTATACCCCGAGTGTGGGGCCTGCCGGAGAATGGCAGGTTCATCACCCCTCCTGTGCTACCTCCTCGCCCATCCTAGGAGAGGGTCAGCAACATTCACCCTGAGGACCTGATGCAGATCGTCAGCCACATGGACTCTCGGGACAAGCACCGGGTGAGGGGCTGCTGTGTGCTCTGTGGTGGCCTTAGGGTGGGCCTAGCACCTATACCTATGCAGGGTGGGGGCCTTACAACCAAATGTTAGGGGTGTGGCCTGGTGCCTGCCCCAAGGGGTCAGCAGACAGCTATTCAGGGTGCTGTATACTGGAAGGGGGCCACTGTTCCCGGGAGCCTGGGGATGGGGCTTCCTGGGAGACCTGGACCTGTCAGCTGCCCACACCCCACCATCACTTTGTCTCTTTTGGCCATGGTTCCTGCTCATTTCTGGGGTTAGGGCTGGGGCAGCACCTGCTGGCAGGGTCCTCAGGTTCCCTGTGACCTGTTGTGTTTCTCCCAGTGCCGAGGGGACCTGACCAAGACCTATAGCCTGGAGGCCTATGACAACTGGTTCAACTGCCTTAGCATGCTAGTGGCCACCGAGGTGTGCCGGGTAAGTGCTGCATGGCCCATATGGGTGGGGTGACACTGTCCCTTCTCTGGACCCACAGTGCTTCCTGAGGCTCTGACTTCTACACCCCTGAGATGATAAAACTTTGAAAGTGGAGACAGAAGTCTCCATTGCTGGGGCACCAACATCCCTGTTCCCCCCTACCCTCCAGCCAATCTCACAGTAATTATGAGACACCCATCCATGGAGTGTACCTGGCATGTTCTGTGAGTTTATCTGGGACTCCCTTAGTACTCTCAGACTGCCCTCCTGCCCCTCTGCCCAGCACCGAAAATGCTACAGCTGCGTTTCCTGCCTCTGCAGCCGATGAGCATCTCCCCAGCCCTGGGTCTGACAGCTCTGAGGGCCCAGTGTAGCTCCTGTCTAGGCTGCTCTTCAGGGACTGGTTGGGGGGTTACTCCTGTAGGGGGCTCACCCTGAAGCTGTTTGGCTGCTCTCCAGGTGGTGAAGAAGAAGCACCGGACCCGCATGCTAGAGTTCTTTATTGATGTGGCCCGGGAGTGCTTCAACATCGGGAATTTCAACTCCATGATGGCCATCATCTGTGAGTGGCCAGGCCCCAGGGGCTTCCTATCCAGCTTCTGCATGGCCTACCTAACCCCACCCTGACTCCACCTGCTGTTCCCTGCAGCTGGCATGAACCTCAGTCCTGTGGCGAGGCTGAAGAAAACGTGGTCCAAAGTCAAGACGGCCAAGTTTGACGTCTTGGAGGTAAGCACCTCAGCCATGTCCTACACTGGCCTGAGGAGGGGTGAGCCTCATCCACTCTGCCCCCTTGCTCAGAACCCACTGCCCACAGTGCCATCTGGTGTAGGGCATGTTGAGCTGGCCTGGCTGCTCTAGGAGGTGGGTAGCTGAAGCTCTCCTCAGCCCTTGGAACTTTAGGCAGAACTGGCATTGCCTAAGGCAAGTTCTAGAGAGTGGTTAGGAAAGAGTTTGACAAAAGTGGGTCCCAGGGTGTTGCTGGGGTGTTGGGTGATGCTGACGAAGCAGAGGCTGGCCTTTTCCTGGCTTGAGTTCCTGCGGTCCTGGATCATCCGGGTGGCCCAAGAGTGGGTAGGTTCACCTGCAGCCTTCCCTGAAGTATTTGATCACAGAATCTACTTTCTGCAAATGTGTCCTACAGAGCTCGTCAGTTTTGGGAGGTGTTGGTCCAAGTAGAAGGGCAAAGGAAGGTTTTGAAAGGAAAGAAGTGAGACCCAGGCTTAGCAGGGCAGGGAAGAGGTGTGTGTGAGCTGTGAGACTTCTCTGTAACTTTCCTCATGTTTGGATCCAAACCCAGTACTCAGCCAGGTGCTCACTCCCAGAAAGGAGGTCTCTTCTGGTGACAGTCCAGGGCTGCCCAGCAGGGAAATGCCTTCCCCATCGCTGTTTCCTGCTCTGTGAAGGGGCATTCTGAACAAGTCAGGGGTACAGGGAGAACACAGCCAACCAGGTCCTCCTGTCTGCCCACAGCACCACATGGACCCATCCAGCAACTTCTGCAACTACCGCACTGCCCTGCAGGGGGCCACTCAAAGGTCCCAGATGGCCAACAGCAGCAGAGAGAAGATTGTTATCCCTGTATTCAACCTTTTCGTTAAGGACATTTACTTCCTGCACAAAATCCATACCAATCACTTGCCCAATGGGCATGTTAACTTTAAGGTGAGCTCAGCACCCTTGTGGCCTGAGGGGAGGGGGGCCAGACTGTCCCAACACAGGGCAGAACAGACCTCTCAGCCTTATCCTAGGGCAGGTAGAATCTGTGCTACTAGAGCTGAAAAGCAGTAGCCCTTTGCGGAAAGGCCTTTAGGACTGAAAGCTCCAGGGTGGGTTATGTGTGCTGTTTGTGAAGTATAAGGGTGGCCCCAACACTGACCCCACCAGGGAGACACAGAAGGGGCTACTTCTGGGGGTTTGGGAGTGAGGAAGGCTTTAGGCAAGAAGGTACTTGAGCAGGGAGGAGGCAGCAGAATTCCAGATGGAAACCAAGGGTAGCTGGCCAATGGTGGGAAGGTAGGACAAAGGTTATGGGGGCCTGTGTAAGAATCCATAACTCTTTCTTACCCCTTACCTGTGTGAGGTAAGTACTGGACAGCCCCGTTTCCCCTACAGCTCCCCAGAGAATGAGATCATGACACGTTCAGGTTGGTGGTGCTGTGCTGGGTATGGCTGGCATACCTGCCTCAGCCTGGAGTCCCCGATGGGGCCCTCTTGGGGTCTTGCACGGGGGAGGCACAGACCCTGCTGCAGCCTCGGGCCTAGGCAGAGTGCAGGACCGAGTGGTCTTGGGGACACTTACTGGCTCTGATGCTGCATAAAGTGCTGCCGTGGCCACAAAGTCAGCTGAGCAGGGTCACCGTCCCATCTTGCTGGGGCACAGAATGAAACCGGAACCTACATCCCCTGCCCAAACCAAGGATTTCAAGCTTAAGGTGACAAATGAACATCCAGTTGGTCTTCTGTGCCTTCAGAAATTTTGGGAAATCTCCAGACAGATCCATGAGTTCATGACATGGACTCAGGTAGAGTGTCCCTTCGAGAAGGACAAGAAGATTCAGAACTACCTGCTCACGGCACCCATCTACAGCGAGGAAGGTGAGGCCCGGCTCCCCAGGGCAGCACATCCACCTCCCTGCACTGTACATGTCACCTGACTCCCCACGTCCAGGGCCTCTCCTCTCATGGGGGGTTGCCCTGGGAGGCAGGCCTGATCACAGGGGAAGCTGAGCCCACAGGGCTGAGTACATGAGGGTGGGCTGTGGGTAGGTGACAGGATGAGAACAAGGAGAGATGGGGCTCTGGAAGCCCCCTGATAGTGTTGCAGAACCAGGAAGCTTCTCAGTCCCCAAGCTGCGAGCTCTAGAACCCCAGGGAGCAGAGACCTGTGGACAGGTCTAGACCAGAAGTCACTGTCCCTTCCCAGGCCCAGTTGTACCTCTAGAAAGGAAGGGACAACTGGTGTGGTAGGCAGACTGACTGCATGTGGACGTGGGTTCTGAGGGGCTTCTTCTCTCAGCTCTCTTCATCGCCTCCTTTGAAAGTGAAGGTCCTGAAAACCACATGGAGAAGGATAGCTGGAAGACTCTCAGGTAGGAGAACCCCCAGGATGGGCCTGTGAGCCCCCGAGACCAGTCCCGTGCCCAAGTCTGCTGGAAGGGAGAGGACTGGGGAGCGTGATGGATCTGCCCTTCTGAAAGGCAGCCAGGGGTGTCTCTACACAGGCTGCCAGTCGGTGGGAGGCTGAGGACTTGGGTCTGAGTGTCGCTGACGCTTCCCCTCTTGGCCGGATCTTTGAATCCAGGCCGTCCCCAAATAGCGTGGCCTGCCTTCTGCCTGCTCAGGGGAAGGGCCTGCCAACCACCTGACCATTTCTCTGTGCCCTGCTTACCTTTAGGACGACTCTCCTTAACAGAGCCTGAAGGCACGGATGCAGCCTGCAGACGCGGGACGAAGCACACACATGCACTGAGTTTTAATCTTGATTGATAAGGGTTGAGATGAGGAGGCCTCACTGGTTGGGGTCCATTTTGTATATAACTTTTATGAAAAAAAAAAAAAAAAGTAATTATTTCATGCATCAACCTTTGGCACTTACAAAAGTTTTTTTGTTTGTTTATTTTAAATAACAGGGCAGGGCCCTGCTTCGGGGAGGGTGGGGAAAGAGTATCATGGGAGATGGCATCCATGATAACATCTTATTCTAATGAAATGTAGATTTTTATTTTCTACTTTTGATTATTAACATCTTACGAAAAAATATTAAAAAAAAAAAAAAACCCAACCAAAACCAATGTGAGCCCTGCCTGCTTGGACGCCCTTCCAGCCAGTGTCTCTGATGTCGGGGTTAGTGCCTTAGAGAGTACTGGAGGGCCGGTCTCCCACTCTATTCTTTTAGCCCTCAGCCAGCCAGTGCCAGGGAAATGCCAGGAAAGCTCTGCCCTGGGCCACAAAGTACCTGCCCTCAAAACCTAGGCCAGAGAGGTTCTAGCAAGAAGGGCTTGGCTGGCCAAGGGGGCCTCATTTGCATACTTCTAGAAGCAAACCCTGAGTACAGGCTTTCCAAAGTTTACATTTTCATTTTCCTTTATCAGGGATTTAGGGGGTCGGGGAGGGGCAGGGGGATACCTGGCAGCATATTTCCATTGGAATATGTCTGGCAAATTGTTCTTCAACTACATTTTAGGAAAAGAGAAAATCTAAAATAAATGTAAGGGGGGAGGGTGTGGTAGAATTGTCTGTTTCCCAGGCTATAACGGAAAGGTACACTGAGCTGTAATGAAGAGGGTACAAAGTAGACTTGAGGATAGGGACATTTAAAGCAGTTCCTGAAACTCCAGTACAAAATGAAAAGAAGCAACTTACAAAGCGGTATTCAGCAGACTGCCTCCTCCTTCCCTCTGGGTGGGGGGCTCCCCTAAGGGAATCTGAAACAGAATATTAGCCAGACCAGACTGCTGGAGCCCACTCACAGAAAACTGCCCAGCATTTGGAGGTATTTTCCATACCCAAACTTGAGTACACTCCATTTTCTGTCTTTCTGGCTGTGGGAGGGCAAGTCCTGATCCCTCAAAAGCCAGAGGTGGGCCATCTGCTCTGACTCTCTCTCCCTCACAGCAGGGCTTTCATTCTGCACAAGCAGATTCAGAACTACTCACCCTTGTTTCTCTCCGTATGCCTGGCTTCCCAGGAGCCTGCAGCCGAGATGCCCAAGTGAGGATGGGTCAGTTAGTTGCTAATTCCCAAAGCTCCTAGGAGAGCCTGGAGATGTGGAGGTGAGGCCTCAGGAAGGGGTGGCTCCCCAATCCGATATGGACGTCGCCCTCAGCCCTGGGTGGAACAAGATTATTTACACTGTATTGTCACAGTGTTTTTGCACTTTTCAGATGTTCTAGATAGTACATATTGTATCTTGGTAGTACATATTGCTTTGTTTATGTATTTGAGATACAGAAAGGCTAAAAACTTGAGAATATATATTTGGAATACAACGTTAGAACACTTTGTCTTGCGAGTTAAGGAGCTTTCATCTCAGTGTGCACTCCACGGGGTCATCAGTCCTAGTACCTACCTGATACAGTGTCTATGTTTGCTACTTTATTTTCCTGATTTGATACACACCTTATGATGTTTTGGTATTTTGAGATGAACTCTGAGTACAAAGCTGTACCGTAACACAGGATGTCAGTTGGTGTGACTGGACGTACTTGCATCAATAAAAGAACATGTTGCTCCCCTTGCATGCCTGCTCTCTGCGTGTAGCTGGTGAGGCCTGATGGCTTGGCTGCTGACAAAGAGGTGTGAGGATGTCTAGGTCCTATATGGCCCTTCAAAGAAGGAGCAAGGGTCTCCCACCTACACAACACATTCTGACAAAGGGCTTCAAATAAATAATGCAAAACAAGACCAAGTTGTAGAAGAGTTGTGTTCTGGTCCTGCTTTCCTCAAGGAAAGATCCAAAACTGTATCACTAGTTGATTGTATCACATGGTCCTAAAAGTTTGGCAAACTTAACCCATGTAAGACTGTAAATGCTCCTTTACTACAGGACTAGTCAGAACTGTCAGTGGGCTCTGTGGGGCTCTGCTGGGGCAAGGGAAGTTGGGGGCACCTGCTGACATCTTTCTGTAGAACAGTTTGCAGAATGCAGTTCTAGATGGGGGCTCTTTCTGTTGTGATGAGTCACCTTCAAGACTACTAAAGAAAAGGGATTTGTTGAAAGGCACATGAGAGTTTGTGGAATTGAAAGAAAAGCATTGAGACACCGGAATGGAAGCCAAACTCCCACCTGTCCCTCTCCAGCCTATCCCACTGCCACTCTGTCAACAATGCCCAGGCTGGACGAGGTCTGCTCTACAGTTCGCTGAACCTTACCCTGTTCCCTCAGAGCTAACTCGGGCTCATTTTTCAACGTGTACAGTGTCTGTCATCTGCCCAACAGAAACCTTTCTGTGATGGGCGTGCTCTCTACCTGCATTGCTGCTGGTTACATCTGTGCACTGAGATGTGGCCAATACAACTGAGGAATGGAATTTCTAATTTGAGGTGTAAACACCTAGTGGCCACTGTACTGAACGCTAGGCCTGTGGGGCTTTGTCACCTGCTGTCCTTCCAGTGGCCTATGGACAGCACACAATAGGTGCTTAGGTGTTTGTAGAGCAATGAGGACACCTATGAGGATGCACAAGTGAGTTTTGGGGAAATGACACTTTTTCAGTCTTTATGATTCAATGGAATTCTTCATTTCCTGGTAAAGTCATTTTTGAACGTTTCTACCTACCTCAGCTGAAGAAGGGGCAGCACATCCTTCAGTGTGTGTCTTGGCCATGGAGCTTGAGCTGGAAGTGCATGGTGAGCTCTCTTGGCTAGCTGTGGTGCTCCTGCACCCACAGAGTAGTCCCCCTAGGGCATGCTTCTCAAGGTGTGGCTCTTTGACAGCAGCATTAGCAGCACTGGGCACTTGGTCAAACCGATCTCACAGTCCCTCTGCAGGCTCGCTAAAGGGGAAAACGGGGTTGGGGAGTCCAGAGTGTTTGGGAAGCTCCTCTGCTGATCCTCACAGCCTACCTTTCCCAGGTACAGCCCACTTCCCCCAGTGCACTCTGCTTTGCACACATCAAACCTCCACGTCACTAGTGCACGTCCTTTAATGTACTATGGTCCTGTGCTCGCACACATTCTTCCAGAGTCCTCTTACAGCTTCTCTGTAGGGTGAGTGGTGCTCTGTGCTCCTCCGGGCCCCATCTGTTTTCTCACCTTATACCATTGGCATCCGTCTTGCCCACCAGTCTTGGCTTTCTGAGTAGGAGCCACTTGTGTAGCTGTGTGGCCAGCGATCAGCAAGGTGTGCAGCTCCTACCACCACCATATGACGACTGAATGCTGCCTTTCACTTCACACACACATTTCAAGAACAAATCTATGTTACAGCATCATGTGACAGGAAATAAGCTAAGGATCTCTCCTAAGGCCATAGAGACTTCTGTGACAAAACAAAGATTATTTGCGAAATATATACCCATTACACCTATATATAAAAATAATGTCCTGTTCTCCAGGGAGGCAAGACAGGATAAGCATAAGAGCAAGGAATCAAAAGTTAAACTATTAGGATTCGAATCCTAGTTTCCAGTTCTCAGCAGGGCATACTTGGAAAAGTTGTTTGTCTTTTAAAGCTTCCATTTTCTTAAGATTGAGATGAAATTACAATACTGTCTCATGGGGTTGTTGTAATGTTACACGGCAGAAAGTGCAGTGCCTGGTTCATTAGAAGCAGTCAGTGTTAGCTGGGTACTTGCAGTGGCACCCCTGATGAAACTGAACCCCACTTCTCCCACAGAGCAGAATCTCCTGGGAAAAGTGACACAAGAATTGTAAGTGACCTTCTCAAAGGGACAACTGATGTTCTGGTTAATATATTCTAACATTACTGAAAAGTCACTTGTGTTAAATTTAATCAGTATATACATATATGAGGAAAAATCCCACAAATTGGGGATTCTGAACTACTTTCTAAATGAAAAACCTATTACCCACATACAGGCTAGTGACCTTATATCATACCAACATGATTTCTGTTTTTATTCCCAGAAAGGAAGTCATGATAATGTGAGGAAGGTGAAGGGCTACCAACCCCTCTCCCCTAAATATCTATCTTAACATACCCCAAACTCTTACGTATGGATCTTAAGCAACACTGTTGAGGAAACAGTGTTGTCAAGTATATAAAAAACATGGGATTTAAAAAATTCATTTTCATTTCTTAAAGAACGAATAGAGGCTCTTCTCCAAATTTGTTGGTCACAATTCTGAAGAAATTACGAGAGTGTAAGATTGGAAAATATGAAACAAGAGACATAAAGGGCACGGAGAATATAACAATAGGTCTAACATGTTATTGGAGCTTTTGAAAGAATGAGGTAAAGACAATGAAATATAATAGCTGAATATCTTTCAGAACTGATAAAAGACAATAATAATCCAAGGGGCCCAAAGAATCTCAAGCAGGATCAGAAAAAAAAAACAAAACAAACAAAAAAACCCCCAAAACCCTACAAACACACATATCATAGTGATACAGAACAGAGATAAAGAGGAGATCCTGAAGGCAGCCAGGAAAAAAAAGTTGATTACTTTCAAAGGAGTATCAACCTTAAGCTGATAACTTACTTATGAGGGAAATAACTGAAGCCAGAAGACAGCAGAATAACATCAATGTGCTAAAAAAAAATTCCCAACCTAGAATTCTATACTCTTCAAAAAATATTTTTTAAATGAGATAAAGATATTTATGAACCAAAATGGAGTTTGCTATCAGCAGACCTTCACTGAAATTTTAAAGATTGACTCTTGACTCCCACACTATATACATAAATTATTTCTAGATGCATCATAGATCTAAGTATGAATGGCGCAACAAAGATGAGAAGGGAAGTTATAAGCAATCTTAATAAAGCATCTAAAAGAAAACAGGAAAATTTCTTCTTTACTTTGGAGCAGGCAAAGGTTTCTTAAATTGGATACCAAAATCACTGGCTATAAAAGAAAGAAAAATGATAAAATGGACATTAAAATTAACAGCTTTTGTTTACTAACAGATAACATTAAGAGAATGAAAACAGTCCCCTGCCTCGGGGAAGGTATTTGCAATACATAAACCTGACAAAAGACTTGATCCAGAATACAGAAGTAACTCCTACCAATCAATTAAAAAAAAAAAAAAAAGGCAATTTAAAAACAGGTAAAAAAATTTTACTAGGCATTTCAGTAAAGAAGATCTTCAAGTGGCCAATAAGCACATGAAAAGATATCATTTCCCTAGTAATAAACTAATAAAACCAAAATGAGAGAACTGTACATACTCAATAGAGATTAAAGGGTCTAAATTGAAAACATTGAAAATACTATGTTGGGACAACGTGACACAACTGGATTCCTCACACGTGGCTGGCAAGAGTGAGTTATTTGAAAGGACTGAAAAAATTGGTCAGCCTCTGGTAAGGTTAATCAAGGAAAAACAAAAGGCACAAATAATATCTGGAATGAAAGAAGGGTTATCACTATAGATCCTGTACATATTACAGATATAATAGGATATTGTAAACAACTTTGTATATTTCATCTAAATTTTCAAATTTATCACTATAAATTCCTAGAAGACTGCACCTTATCTAAAATAACACAATCAAAACTGACTTTAAAAGAAAGAGAAAATCTGAATAGATCTATAATCATTAAATAAATTGGACCAATGATCAGAAATCTTCCCAAAATGAAAACTTCATGGTCATGTGGCTTTCAGGTAGTTCTCTCAAATATTCAAAGAAGAAATAATTCCAGTCTTACAAAACTTTTTTAGAAACAGAAGGAGGAAGACCTATCACTTACTTTATAGGTTAGCATAACCTTAATAAAAACTCATGAACACAGATGAAAAACACCTCAAATATATATACACATAAACACCCATACACACACGAATACATACACAGATATGCAAATGAAGTGTGTGTGTGTGTGTGTGCGCATGCACACACGATAAACTAAATCCAGCAATGCATAATAAGAATAATCTATCATGAAAGATTGGAGTTTACCCTAGGAATGCAAGGGTACTTCAGAAAACTGATTAACTTAATTTAACATCTCAAAGATGGAAAAAAAACATATGATCATCTCAACAGATGCAGTAATATAAAGTAACTTTGTTAACTTGATAAAGGGCATTTATAAAAACACCTTCAACAAATACCATACTTACTGATGAAACACTGAGAGTGTTCCCCTTGAAATCAGAAACATGGGCAGGAAGTCCACTATTATCACCTCCAGTCAACACTGCACAACAAATCCCAACAAGCACAGTAAGACACGGAAAATAAAGACATAAAAACTGAAAAGAAACAAAACTTTTACTACTCATAGAGATATGATTGCATAACAGAAAAATACGAAAGAAGCCAGAAATACATCACTAGAATTAAGTGTTTTTGGCAAGGTTGCTGAACACAAGCATCAATTGGGTTTCTAAGCCCAGCAATAGACAATAAAAAAAGAAAAAAGATAGTTACAATGGCATAAAAAATGCAAAGTATCTAGGAAAAATCTATAAAATAATACATGTAAACCCACTGTGTGAAAAAGTATAAAATTTAATTGAAAGACAATATAGACCTAAATAGATATGTCATGTTCAAGGACTGGAAGACTCCGTATCATAAAGATGTGAAATGTCCCCAAGGTGATCTTAGAGATTCAATGAAATCCCAATCAAATTCATGACAGTTTTGTGAAACTTAACTAGCTTATTCTAAAATTTATATGAAAATACCAGGGCCACAAGTAGCCATGACAATTGTTAAGAATGGGCAAATGGACTAGCTCTTAGAAATAGTGATTTCTTATAAAGTTATAGTAATTTAGGCCATGATGTAAGGGTATGGTGATGGACAGAAAGCCTAATTGAACAGAGAGAGCCCAGAACCAGACCTCTCTCCATGTATGGAGATCTGATGGATGGGAGTGGTTCTGCAGATCAGTGGGTAAAATATGGACTATATTGTAAGGTGATGCTGGAAACAGTGTAATACAATCCTTACCTCATGGCACATATAAAAAGCTCTTCCAGTTAGGTTAAAGACCTAACTAGGAAAAGCAAAGCTATATATGAGGTATTCAGGAGACAATATAGAACAATAGCTTTAAGCCCTCTTTCCTTAATATAAGGTTATAAATCAATAATAAAAAGTAGAATCCATAAAGGGAAAAAATAGTCACATTAAAGTTAATTTCTATTAATGAAAAAGTACCATCAAGAATGGGAAAAAACAAGCCACATCCTGGGAGGAGATAGTTAACCAATAAGAACTGGTTATGTGATGAATTCCTATGAACTGATAGAAATGGGCAAAAAGACTGAAATGCAAATTGTAATTCTAATTCATGCCTAAGGCCTACTAGATTAGCAAGAATTAATAAACCTAACAAAATTAAGTATTGCCAAGGATGCAAAATGAACTGTCTCACACTGCTGAAGATGGTCCACTTTGGAAAGGAAACAGAATGTACACACAACTGATGACCCAACATTATTACTAAAGAAATTCTTGTACACTGACACATATATAGTCGGGAAAACTAAGAAAAACAAGTGAAAAATTATCACAGAAATCAGAATGGCTGCTATTATGGGAGGTGAGGGTGTGTGATTAAGAAGGGGCACACAGAGGCCTTTCACTGACAATGTTCTTTATCTCACTCTGGGTAGCTGTTTGCTTTATTACTCTTTAAATTACACAATTACATGTTATATTCTTTTCTGTATTTATGGTATTTTGCAACAGAAAAAAATTATCACATTTTCATTTAAATTTTGATAATAAAATACTTTATTGGTACCATTTAATGTCAAAGCCACAGTATGTTTCCATTGCTTAGCTTCCATTTTTAAATTAAAGGCTAGTTTTTTTTAAAAAGGAGAAAAGGTAAAATCACTTGATTCTGTCAAAAAACAAGATGCAACTTACCTTCGCAAATAATTAGGTTCTCTCACTTTAAATACCAAAATTCACTGGTCTTCATAATAAATAACTGTATATAAAGGAGACAATAGCCTAATAATTCTGTAGAGAATATTTTATACATCTTAAAAAAAAAAGCCTAAATGCTACCCAACTTAAAACTTGTAAGAATAATTCATAAGAGTTACTGTAAAATGAATTCATGTAGCACCAAGAAATTTGGAATTTATATTTCAGATGGTATGATTTACTGAGTAAAAAGTAATGACTTTTCTTCTGTGAATTTTCAGGGGTTTATGTACAAATAGGAAGGATACAATATAGGTCCCTTTTAAAAGCCAAATCAAAATCTATGCATGCCTTTCACCTTATCTCCAATTTCTGGATCTAGCAATTGACCGTATGGTAAAAGATCCATGTGTGATAAATAACATAGTACAGTCCTATCTGAATACAACTTCTTATGCATCTTGTCTCATTAACATAATTTATACCTCAAGTAAAACAATATTCTATCTGCAAACAATACATTTCTCTAAAATATTCTGTAATTCAGATTTCCATTCAGATTACTTTCCCCTCCACCTCTTTTTGCAAATCAGTGTAATCTATGGCATACCTCATTAAATTGTTTTTCTTCAAGAAACTCTCTCTCAACTCAAAGTAGCATAACATTACAAATACAGATGTAGCATATATTAACATATGAGGGAAAAAAAGGATAATAAATATATACGGATTCAAGCTAAATGAGACAATGCAAAGCAAAAAACACAAAAGCATGCTATGTTCATCTATTCTGAACCACTATAAGAAGGCCCCGGTAGCACCTGGCTCATGTAAACGGATGTTCCCAGAGATCACCTGCTCTCCAACATAAGTAAATGTTCTAGTAAAGACATTTCCATGTTTGTTTACTTAAAACAATCCATAGCAACTCTGACTACTAATCCAGAACACGATAACACATTATAGTTTTAATCATGAGTCATAGATTCTAACCTAAGTATTTTCACTATTACTCATTTGTTTAATACCAGACATTCAGGGAGCTAAGCAACATTAAGCGTTTTTATTTCTGATTTCTTTTGATTGATTCTGAATTTCAGATGTGTCATTTAGTCATCCTCTGCTTCAGTGAAAAGGTTTCTTCAAGCAACTGACTAAAGGTCTTAATATAAAAGCAGGTTGACTCAGTGGTCAGCAGGTGAAGAACCCTTGTCAACACAATCCCTCCATAACACTCTGTCCTCTGTGCAGGACTGGATGCTCCTGACCCACCCTGAGCACAACACATTCCATCCCTCAACCCAGATGCAACCCGAACACATCAGAACATGGGTGCAGGGTAGAAACCACCTCAAAACTACTTTTGGGGCAAACACCAGATTTCAATTTGTCAGTGATTCCAAAGTACGGTATTCTCACAAAACAGGCTTTGCACTGAAACACTTGCTTTTTCTTCCCATATCAAGTTAAACTGCTTAAAGTAAAGTAATGCCAGAAAGAACACAAAAAATAAGCATGTCTTCTCTGAAAGAGGCACTGCATCTGGAATTGGAATTAAGGCTAAAAAAATAGTGCTGGTTTGTGGTTCAGACTAGTGTGCCAATGATGACATTAACCAACAGCTTCACTATTTGTCCTGTATGCCTGTTTGTGAAGATGGGTCTCTATCTCCTCCCTGAAGACCAGCATTCCCAGGTGCGAGTGAGAAGCCTCATTCATGGCTTTGGACTGGATGCACATACGGTACTGCTCGGGGGTCAATTCATCAGCACAGCGTTTCTCATGCCAGAGGTGGAAAAGACCAGGAACTGGAGTCCGAATCACAATCAGGTCACCATGTAAGTATTTTCGATAAAGATGAACATCTTCTCCACCCCAACCTTTTACTTCCATGTCGAATCCACCTGCAGGATTAAAATGGACACTGTACATAACTGTCTGACAGCTAGAGCACAGTCAGACCTGATAAGGATCAAGATGTTCTGCTTCAAATGACATGGCATGGTATAGCCTAAAGACACCTCATGGAGAAGACTGACATCCTGGTTTGGAAGTCAGTTAGGAGCAGACATCTAGGAGCGCAGGGTCTGTTGTTGAGAGTATCAAAATGAGATTAAATATTTGAGAATGCTTTGTAAACGTCAAAGTTATATAGAAAATCTGGAGAAAATCAAAGGAGAAGGAAATATAAATCACCCATAATCTCACCACCCTTATTATAATTAACATAATTATCCTTTGAGACTTAAGTTTTTCTGGGTCACAGAAAATTCTCCAGAGGAGAAAAGAGAAGAAATGTCTAAGCTGAACATATACATTTGAGAATGGGCACACAGATGATTTAAAGCCATAGGAATGGATGAAATTACTGAAGGAATTTAGAAAGAAAATAGGGCTCAGGTCTAAATCCTAAGTAAGTAATGCCAACATCTACAGGTTAAACATGCAGAGAAAGTTAAGTCAGCAAAAGAGTCTGAAAAATGGCACCAGAGGATGGAGAAAATTCTGGAGATCAAGCTATCAGAGTAGTCAAACGAAGAAAGTGTCGTGAAGAAGAAATGCTCATGTGTGTGCTGCTCAGTTAAGAACTTAAAAAGACCCAGGTAGACCTGGAAACATACATGTTATTTATAATCTTACCTACTAGAACAATTCTGATACAGTGATGGGGCAAATGGATAACTGGAATGGGTAAACACATGAAACAGGAGATAAAGTTGAGACTATTTTCAAACTGGCTTAAGCTGAACAATGAACTTTCTAAAGAAACATGGAGAACATAAACCATTTGGAGTTTTCTGAAAAACTAGAAAAGATTTTTAAAAACTGAGAACAAATTAATTCTTTAGGAGCTAGGTTTCCAAATTATGTCTTCTGTCAAATAATTATATGCCACTTAATTTCACCCTTGAAGGATGACAATAATCCTGAGCTCTCTGAAAAGTATTACTTTAAATAGTCACAGCCTTACTAATAAACACTATGTATAATATGTCTTGGTTTTTCTTCCTTGTAGATATCAGTTGTTCAAATATTAGAGATGGTGTAGATACTTAACATAAATGGGAGACTTCCAGTTTCTGGTCCAGCACAAACAGAGCTTAGAAGTCATTTCATCCTACCAAAAAGTAAAAAAAACAAACTGAAAAATGTACAACTCTTCTCAGATCCCTCAGAGAAATAAGGTCACAGAGCAAATGGCTACCTCCAAATTGGAGAGACAGGCAGGTAAAACAGAATCACAAGTATCAGAGCAGAAACCTACCAATAGAAATCTCCAGGGGAACCAGTACTGGGGTAAGGTGGCGGTGGGCAGAGTGGGGTGGAAATCTGAACCGTAAATGACGGAGAGTTGAAAATTTCAGGCGGCCCAGTCATAGGAAGGTCCCTGTACTCCTTTAGGAGCTCTAGCAAAACTGTGAAGACTGGAGCAAAATCCCCTAGTGCTTTCAGCAGGGCAGTGGAAAGTGATCATTTTGAAACAAGCCAGAGAGAACACTTTATTCTTCTTAACAAAACCTGCCATTAGGAGAAACTATTTTACCTGAGTCGAATCTACCTGGGGGAAGGACATATCCAACTCTAGCCCACTCTATCCATCCTGTTCCACCTTAGGTTGGGGCAGCGTCTGAGAAACACTTGTGAAGACATATAATCTCACTTCAAGGACTGAGGCCTAATCACAGGTATATAGAATGCTTCCTCTTTTCCTACACTTCACCACCGATTACTAAAGGCCTTGCCCAATACATTATGTTCAGCTATGAAGAGAAAATGAGGCATACTAAAAGACAAAAAACGATTGAAGACATAGAGCAAGTATCAGAACCAGACTCAGATATGGCAGGGGTACTGAAATTATCAGCCTGGGAATTTAAAACAACTGTAATTGATATGCTAAGGACTCCATTGGGAAAAGCAAGAACAGATGGGTAATGTAAGCAGACTGAGAGCTTCTAAGAAAGAATAGAAAAGAAATGCTAAAGATAAACAATGTAACAAAGGAAGAATGCCTTTGTACTGGCTGAGGAAAGAATCTCTGAGCTTGAGGACACATCAATAGAAACTTCCAAAACTGAAAAGGCAAACCCAAAGAAGACTGGGGGAAAAAACAGATCAGAACTTCTAAGAACTGTGGGACAACCACAAAAGGTATAACGTATGTATAATGGGAATATCAGAAGGCGAGGAAAGGGAGAAAGGAATAGAAGCTCCACAATGAAAGAGGCCAAATTCCAAACAAGCGCTGAGAGGATTGGGACTCCCTTTCTCATCCAGCTTACAGTTATAAGGTAGACGCTTCATTCCAGAAGGGAGTGGGACTGCTCTTCCCCTACCCCATAAGGTAGGGATGCCACTCTGAGAGAAGGGTGCCACTGTCTTCACCCCCCCCCGCCCCGCCCCCCCCCCCCCCCCCCCCCTCTGGAGAGGCTCAGAGATTTTTTTCCCCAGGGGAGGAGGCAGTACATGAGAACAAACTGCTTCAAAGCTCTACGCAACGAAACTGACTTTATTTGAAACAGTGTGCAGAAGTTCAAGCCTAACAGGGCTCTTGAAAATAATGGAGATTTTGGTGGTAAGCAATTCAGAGGAAGCTGATAGCTCCATTAGAGCAATAAGCTAAAAATAGGCCAGTTAGGTTACTGGAGAGAAACAGGGAAAGAGACAGCTAAGAAGAGCCCTTTTGAGGTCTGAACAAAACTCAAAGATTTGCCTCAAAAACTACCTTGCAAAAGGGTTCAATTTAACTGGGTCAGACTGTGGAGCAATTTATGCCCCAGAGCCCTGTCAAAAACAAGAGCGCAAACCAGTGAGCAATTAGTGCAGTCTAACAGATGGGAGTTACCAACAGAGGCACAGAAAAAGTAAAAGAGAGCTCTACTAAATTCATGTCATCCCAGGGTGACTGTGCACAGGCCCTAAGGAGTGACAGGAGAGGCTTCATATTGCTGGGGGGTGGAGGGAGGGTGGGGAGTTAAAATTCATTAACATAGTAAAGCCAAGTCAATAAATAAACAAGCAGAAAACAGAACAAAAAACAAGCCCTGGAGGCAGGGGGAAATTCAATACCCAGACTTGCCATAATAGATTAACTAAGATGTTCAGTTTGCAAGAAAGAAATTAGGAGGCATGTTAATAAACAGAAAAGTGTGACCTGTATACCAGAAAAAAAGGAGGCAACAGAAACTGTGAGAGGGCCTAGATGTTGGTTTTTACAAAAATTCCAAAACAATCATTATAAATATGTTCAAAGAATTAAAGAAATCATACTTAAAGAGAAGGTAAGATAACAATGTCTCATCAAATGGGGAATATTAATGAAAAAACAGAAGTCATACATATATATAACATACATATAGATATGTATAGATAGACCGAGAGTGCCAAATGGAAATTCTGGAGTTAAAAAAGTACAATTTAAATAAAAAACTCATTAGAGCAGCTCAACAGAAGATCTGATCTAACAAAGAATCAACAAACTTGAAGACAGATCAACTGCGATTATGTAATCCAAAGAACAGAGAAAAAAAGAAAAATGAAAAATGAACAATCCCAGAGAAATGTGGGACACCGTTAACTGCACCAACACAGATCAAACAGGAATATGAAGAGAAAATAATGAGAAAGGAGCAGTGAGAAGTAACACAGGTTAGAAGGCAATGATGTATACTCGCTGTTTTATTAAGCCAGAAGTAAGGGAAAAGGGCATTAGTTTCATTTAATAGTCTTTTTATTGCTATTTGCTGATTTTCCATGATTCAAATGTTACAATAATAAAGAGACAAGGTGGAGGAATTTCCAAAACAAATGCATGATTATAAAAATGAATGTAAGACAGACCTAAAAAGTACATAAAATATATTCTATTATAAAATATAAAAAAATAAATGTATATATATGTATGTATGTATATATATATATATATATATATATATATATACACACATGCATAAATATGTAAAATATATTTTTATATGCTGTGGAAATGTAGCCACTGACTGATTAGGAGACATGGAATCAAGTTTCAGCCTGCTTTATTTTATTTTTTATTCTGTGAGAGAGAGAGAGAGAAGGAGGGAGGGAGGGAAAGCGAGCGTGCACAGGATGGGGAAAGACAGAAACCCAAGCAGGTTGTGCAAGGTCAGCACGGAGCCTGATGTAGGGCTCAAACTCAGGAAGCAAGATCATGACCTGAGCTGATATCAAGATTCAGACAATTCACTGACTGAGCCACCCAAGTGGCCCTTCAGCCTGCTTTCTTAAACTGTACTCTGACAATCTATTTTTTGCTGGGTAAGGCTGAAGCCAGAGTGGGGGCAGGGGGCTTAGACCAGATTCTTCAGGGTCATCTCTGGCTTCAAGGAATGCATGATTAAGCCAGTGACTATAAGTCCCCCACTCTAACTTCAATCAGAGCTAGAAAGACCAGTTGTCTTTTCATTTGTTTTTTGAATACTAGGATTTTCATAAGAGTTAACAGATAATTAAAGGGGTTTCATCTCTAAATAAAAAAATGCCAAAGCCCCTGAACTAGATACTCTAATATTACTTCCAGATGTAATAATCCATGAGCACAACACCAAAGTTATGTAGAGATCTTTTGTAAGAGCATTCAAAACAACTGCAAATATTGGTAATAAGACAAACTGATGCTTTTAAAAACCAGTGTTTGATTTTCAAGAAACAAGTAAATATTCTGTTACACCTTCATCTTTATGATCTCATTTTTGCCACTCAGAGACATTATTATAAACTTTGCCTTTCACATCTCCAGACTCCTCTTTTTAGCCAATCTCAGACATTCATAATTTAATGGGAAAACACTCGATTCTCAGACCTTTAGAAAATGCCATAAGGCCCTACAGTAAACATGTATAGTCCTATTCTTAAATGTAAGATATACTTACCAATGGTCAGGAAATCTGATCGATACTGACAAGTCATTCCAAAGCCAAAATCTCGCCAAAAGCCAGAATCCTTTTTGTGAACCTTTGGTTAAAAAAAAGAAATTCAATTTAATCCCTCAAGACCTAGGTTTCAATCAACAATGAAAAAAATTAAGATACTTTCCAAATAATAATTTTTCCTATCACTTATGTGACTGAAAATGGATCACATGCATTTATATTATTAAATCCTTACAAAACCAACAAAAAAACAGTACTCTACATGAGCAAAGGATTCTTGCCATATTTAATTTACCCGAATTCAAGCCCTTACAAGGTGCAAGCTGAAGTTACTAGTAAACAGTATGGTGCCTGAGCTCAAAGGAGCTTACATTCTATTCTGGGAGGGTAACAGTTGCACAAACATATACTGTAATACAATATAATTACTTCTACACAAATCTTATTTGGTGCCTACTCAGCATTTATTCCTTGCCCCTCTCCTGACTGTACACACTTTTGCTCTGGTAATTCTCTGGCCTCATGTAGCCCATGAGCTTCAGGGAAGCTCCTTCCACCTGCAGCTTCAGACTGGGCCACGACTACTCTTTACCAGTGGCACACTGTCACCCCACTAATTGCAGGAATTGGTTCACTAACAGGAATCAGACAAAATTCAGGACAACATGGCAAAAGAAGAGGGTTGTTGGGAACTCTGGAAGACAAAGCCCCTTCGTTCCTCCGAGAGAGCTACTAGAAAAGACGCTTGCTTTTTTTGAACGGTATAGGGCAGGAGTCAGCAAACTACAGCCTCCAGGCTAAATCTGGCCTGCTGCCTGTTTCTGAAAATAATTTCGTCGGAATAGAGCCACACTCATTTGTTTACAAACTGTCTATGCATATTTTCATGGTACAGTGGCATAGCTGAGTAGTTGCAATAGGAATTTAACTGTATGGTCCGGAAAGCCCAAGATATTTTCTACATGGCTCTTTACAGAGTAAGTTTGACAACGCCTCAAAAGTAGGGGTTCAAGCCTAACAGGCTTGAACTGCTGCACTCCTTCTCTATCACATGGGAGACCAGTTTTAAAATGAAGCTGTCACCACTAAAGTCCAAGCAGAGAAAGAAAAAGAAAAGCAGGGCTTTGATGATATAGAGCCCCCAGAATCAAGTAAACGTTGAACCTCGATAAACCTTCTTTATTTTATTCATGCATTCAACAAGTATTTGAATCCATTAGACACAGTACTAGGAGCTGGGACACAGCAGTATGAATAGAGCAGTATGAATAGACTCTGCCATCACAGAGCTCTGTTTTGATGGAAAGATAGCAAATAAATCTATATCTCAGGTGGTAACACATGCTAGGAAGAAAAATGCAGTAGGACAATGGGAGAACATGAGAGAGAGAAAGCCTATTTTGCCATAAGGGGCTTCTCTGAGGAGATAATGTTTGAGCAGGGACTGTAATGAAATACTGAAGTGAGCTGTGCAAATATCTAAAGGAGATCATTCCAGGTAAAGAGGGTAACATGTACAATGGCTCGGAGGCAGTAAGTGAATGACTAAGGCAAGAGTAGAGAAAACAAGGGCAAGAGCAGAAGAATGAGGCCCTGAAGACAAGAAAGGGCTATTAACATTTTTTTTTTTTTATTTTTTTATTTTTGGGACAGAGAGAGACAGAGCATGAACGGGGGAGGGGCAGAGAGAGAGAGGGAGACACAGAATCGGAAACAGGCTCCAGGCTCTGAGCCATCAGCCCAGAGCCTGACGCGGGGCTCGAACTCACGGACCGCGAGATCGTGACCTGGCTGAAGTCGGACGCTTAACCGACTGCGCCACCCAGGCGCCCCAGGGCTATTAACATTTTAAAAAGATAATTGGTATTACAGATTTTTGTATGTATATGGTAATGATCCATAAGAGGCAAATGTTAGGATAGGAGACAGTGAAGGATGGCGGGGATGGGAGTCCCTGTTTAGTCATGAGGGATAAGCTCTAGTTCAACAGAAAAGGACAGGCTAGGCTTACGAGGGGCCACAGGGAATTTGTCCACTGGGAATGGGGAGAGGCTGAGAGATCTCATGACAGAGTAAAGAAGAATGTCTGACCACTCCTCTAAGTGAAAAATGAAGCAAGATATTTGAAGAGGGAGGAGTGGTGAGGAGTGCTGGGAGGCACGAGAAGGACAGTGTGGCTGGCTTGGAGGACAGACAGCAGGTAGACTATGGTCAGGAGCAGAACGTTAGGGCAGCCATGGAACCCTGAGGCCTATGGTCATATATTTAAAGCAATGGCCCTATAGTGGGGCTGTTTCTTGCCCTCCACATTCACTGCTCAGGGGCCTGGGTGAGAGTTGCCCTTAACCAGGCTGGGGTTTTAAGAGAAAACATTGGGAGGAGGGATGAAGGAGGTGAGTATAGCAAGAAGGCTATGGATAATGACTGACTATGGAGTCTGAGTTGGGTAAGGAGAGATGTAAGGATGCGGACATGAGGAGGATGACAGAAAAGAAAGATCTCATCCAACGTGCAGGGTTCTGAAACAGCTTTCTAGAAGAAATGAAGTTGGAGCTGGGATCTGAGAGAGAAGCAGGAGTTAGCCAAGTGAAAGTTGCAGACAAAAGAACAGGTTGTGCAAAGATCCAGAGATGGGAGAGAGCACTGTGGGTGAAGGATGGTGGGACCACATTAGAGACAGAAGTAGAAGTGACCACAAATCTAGGCCAGGGCTCAGCAAACGTCTGCAACACAATGGGCAGTAAATATTTTGGGCTCCGCAGAACACAGAGTCTGTCACAACTATTCAACTTTGCCACTGTAGTGTGAAAGCTGTCATTGACAATAAGTAACCAAATGAGCACGCTGTGTTCCAATAAACTTTATTTATGGCCACTGAAATTTGTATTTCATATCATTTTCATCTGCCATGAAGTATTATTTCAAAAATATTTTTCAACCACTCTTCACCCCTGGGCCAGAGAAAATTAGGCAGCAGGTATTTTGGGCAGCAGGTTGTAGACTGCTGACCCCTGGTTTAAGGGATCCACAGACGTCATCAGAAAGAATGGGGTACCTGGTCACACGTTTTGGCTTTTTCCTAATGGCAATGGAAATTTCCCTGAAGAGTCAGGGCAGAAGGAGTAATGGGATCAGATGACATTTTTGAAAGATCACTCTGGTTACAGTGTAGAGAAGAGATATAAAAGGGGACAAGAAGGGAGGCTGGTTAAAGAGGCACTAGTTATAATCTAGGAATGGGAAGCCTAGTTTTAGACTATCATGGTATGTTCAGAAAGAAAAAATTGCATGGAGGTAAAAAAGATTGAGTACAAAAACTGACAAGTTAGCAAGTGACTAAATGGGCAGGAGTAAGGGTGAGAGGGAAGGATCAACCAAGAGTGACAGCAGGCTGCTGTCCTGAACAATGGTAGTACCATCCCCCAAGAGTGGGGGCACTAGGGAAAGGGCCAGCCCAGAGCAGAACAATGCAGAGCTGGGTTCTGGATATAATGAATGCGAGTGATCTGTAAGCCACATGGGAATTACTGCTTATCTATAGAGGAGGCAAATCTTGAGGGGAGTGAGGAGAGTCTGAAAAAGCTGCTGTGTGGAATAGGAGAACTGGCTGGAAACAGAACAAGGCAGCAACTGAGGATTCAGCTTAAGTTGGAGCTAATACGTGAGGTATGCATTTTCCTTCTTGCCTTTTTTTTTTTTTTTTTGCAGGAGAGGGGCTTCTTCCCCTTCTAGAATGTAAAGCTCCTAGACAGCAGGAATTTTTGTTGATTTTGATCACTGCCATATCTGTAGCACCTAGAACAACATGTGGCACATGGTAGGCTCTCAATAAACATTGGTTAAATGAATAAACAAATTTATACAGGCATAATTTCTGTGGCAAAACCAGGCTCTAATATTCTTATCTCCTTAGTCAAAACAAAAGTATTACAACAAAACACTCACTTTGACATTTCTACTCCATGACAATTCTGATTTTACAAATATTATGACTTCCTTTATAACTTAACTTCTTTTAAAAATCTCCAGTTACCAGATTCGGGGGAAGAAGTCATTGGTTTTGTTTGATTTTTAAACCACCACATTTCCACTGTCAATAATCCCTGGTTATTAATATTTTATTTTTATCTGTCCCTCTCCTAAGCATGTGGGGGACATAGCTATCCACGTTATAACCTATATCTCTAGCCCTCAGTGCCTCACAGGCTGCCAGGTTCAAGAATCCATGTGGCAACCTGACACCTCCCCTTGAGGGTCTAATCGACCAACATGTTCAGGTTGACCTCTTGATCTCTCCTCTTGCCATTCTTGTCTTTTTCCTACTCCTCACATCTTGTCCACCAGCAAGTTCTGTCAGCCAAGTCACACCCAAACCGTTCTCCACAATCACCATCCTTACTCAAGCCACAGTCACCTCCCTGGTCCGCTGCAAAAGCCCAACTGGCTCTTTGCAACAGGAGCCACATACAATCCATTCTCCATAGAATCAAAACCCTCCCAAGGCTTTCTATCACACTTAGCCTAAACTCCTTAGTGCCAACAAGCTCTACGTGACTGGCTCAGCTTTGTGCCCTACTGCCCACTGTGCTCCAGCCGCCTTAGGAAACCCACTAGTGTCTCCTTCTGCCTGCAACTGCTTTTCCCCAGTAAGGGTAGCAGGTTCCTTCTTGTTACTTGGATGGCCTCTCCTACAGCCCAATCTCAGAAAGGTCTTTCTGACCAAGCACACCACAGAAACCACCTAATCACTCTTCACAACTCAGCCTATTTTAATGATCTGTATGGTATTTATTAATTGACTTTATCTTCCATCTCTTCCTATCAGAATAAATATTCCTGTGAATGGTAACCATGTCTATATGGTTCCAGGTGCTGGGGGTTCCAGCGGTGAATAATGGCTGGTATAGCATGAGCCCTACTGGATGAATTAATATAACAGAGGCAGTTTGTGCATTGGGTAAGAGTGGAGACACACAGCCCAGCCTTCTGGCCCCAACCCTGCCAGGCCTGTGGGCAGGCACTCAATCACCATACAGCTGCGTCCTTGTCTGTAAAACAGGGGTAAAAATAGCACCTACTTCAGAGGTTGTAAGAAGGATTAAATGAGTTAACATGTATGAAAAACAGAACAGTACCTTACACAGAGAAAAGGGTACATAAAAAAATAGCCATCATTAACATTAAAGGATCATCTAAGAAAGATACACCATTTCCCGTTTTTTTAAAAATTTTATTTTGATGTAATCTCTACACCCAACGTGGGTCTTGAACTCATGATCCTGAGACCAAGAGTCACATGCTCCTCTGACTGAGCCAGCCGGGCACTCCCATTCCCCACTTTTTAAACTTTGTATTTTCCACTACATTTACACTGCTGTATATATCTACATTTCATGAACATTTTCCTTTAGGTACATATTCACCACTGTAGGTACTATAATTCAATTTATTATTTTATCATTAGAGTTTTACTTGCTTTCAATGTTGTCAATATTATTATGTGAATTGCTACTCCAGAGCTCTGCTTCCTCAGGAGAGAATCCTGGGAGTGGAGATTACTGGATCAGAGAGATGAACCTGTTTGAAAACTCCTGGCCCAGGGAGCTTGCCTGCATTCCTACACCACCTGCAGGGATGGGAGACTTCCATCCTGCCGGCCTCGCTTGCATGGCTGTTTTAAACAGTGATTTCACAGCAGCAAAAAAGTTTCGCACTGCTGTTTTAATTTATTCTTCGTAAGTTTACTATTTAAATATGTTTATTGTGAATTATTACCAACTGTCTTTTAATCATTTTTTTCTATTGGTATATTTCCTACTTACTTTGAATATTAAGGAGATAATATTACACATTAAGGAGAGCAAGCTTTTGTCTTCCTTTAAGTGGGGAGACTGAAGTTTAGAAAGGGTAACTTGCAAAGGTTACAAAGGAGCGAAGCTAGAGCTTGAAGTGGAAGCACTTAAACTTATCTTTCTGCATAACATCTAGAATGAACCTACATTCAAACTATTCTTCTCTCACATCTTCCCAAACCAGACAAGAATATTAGTATGCTTTTATATTTCTCTTCACCCTCATATGTTGACTCCATTTGGCACTTTTTTTATCAAGTAATTTTTTTATAAATAATTTTTTTTTTGTTTTGGAGTAATTTTACGTTTATAGAAAAGTTGCAAAGCAGCAGAGAGTTCTCATATACTTCTCATCTAATTCTAACTTCCCCTAAATGTTATTATCTTACATTGTTGTGGTACATTTATAAAAACTAAGAAATCAACACTGGTACATTACTATTAACTAAATTTGAGACTTTTGTTTGGATTCCACCAGTTTTTCCTTCAATGTCATTTTTCTGTTCCAGGATCCAGTCTAAGGCACCAAACTGCATTTATCTGTTATGTCTCCTTGGTCTCCTGAGAACCTGTCATAGTTTCTTAGTTTTGTTTTTAACGACCTTGACACTTTTAAGTTTATTTTTTTTAGTAACCTCTACACCCAACGTGAACCTCGAACTCATGACCCCGAGATCAAGAATCATCTGCTCCTCTGAGCCAGCCAGGCACTCCTGATCTTGACAACTTTGAGGAGTACTGGTCAAGTATTTTGTAGAATACTGGTTTTGTCTGATGCTTCTCATGATTAGGGTTTTGGAGGGAAGGCCACAGAAGTGAAATGGCCTTCTTGCTACATCATATCAGGGGTGCATAACAACCCTGGTAATGTTAGCCTTCATCACTTAGGGCTTAAGGTGGTGTCTACCAGGTTTCTCCCCTGAAAAGTTAGTTTTTCTCTTTCCATACTTGATTCTTTAGAAATGAGTCACCTAGCTCCACCTACTGGAAAAGAAAATACCTACATAAATTATTTGGAATTCTGTAAGAAGACTGATCTCTTTTCCCTCATCTACTCTTATTTTATCTAAAGAGCTTGTCTACCCATTGATTATTGTTTATCTACTTGCTCATTTATTAATTTTTAAAATGTTTTTTATTTTTTTTGATGAGAGAGCGAGAGAACAGGGGAGGGGCAGAGAGAGAAGGAGACAGCATCTGAAGCAGGCTCCAGGCTCTGAGCTGCCAGCACAGAGCCTGATGCAGGGCTCGAACCCACAAACCGCGAGATCATGACCTGAGCCGAAGTCGGATGCTTAACCGACTGAGCCACCTAGGCGCACCTCCACTATGTGTTTATACCAGTATGGGCTCAAGGATATTTATTTTATGCTTGGGGTTGCAATCCAGGACTATGTTATTTATCTTGTGCTCAAATTGTTCAGCTTTGCCATTGAGAGTTCTTCCAGGCTCCTGTGTCCCTTTGACAGACCCTCACCTCACCCTTTTATTGTTTGAGTACTTCCTTACTTTCTGGACCTTCAGGCTCCTTAATTTCCTGTCCCAGCACTAAGATCTGGAAGCCTGGTATGCTTGTTACTCTTGGGGTATCACTGCTTCTAGGTCTTCTCAGGGGATAGAGCTAGGTAATACTTGTAAGCATGTACCGTTTGACTTTTAAATCCCCAATTGTTATTCATTTCTTTTTTATTATGTGTTTCATCAACAACTGTTTAAACAAAAGTTTTACTGGGGTTTTGTTGTTGTTGACTACTGTTACATTCTCAGATCTTCTTTCATACAGGCTCATTTCTCATTCTGCTGAAGAGGTCTGTAAGAAGTAAACCGAGTCCCTGAATGTTCAACAATGTCTATTTTGCTCTCAGATCAAATATGAATTCCAGAATTAAAGTTGTTTCTCTCAGAATGTTCAAGGTATTGTTTGATTGTCTTCTAGCACCAATATTATCAAAATGAAGGTGAATGCCAATCTGATTTTTACTCCTTTGTAGACAAGCTGGGGTTTGCTATTTTTGGTGTCTCTAAAAGCTATCAGGATTGTCCCTTCATTGTTCTCAAATGCCAGAAGACTTGTCTTTCCTTGGCTCTTTGAAGTTTTCTTCTATTTCCTCCTCTGTTTTCTCTTTTTTCTCCCTTCTGGAACTCCTATTCAATCAACAATTTCGGGAGCTCCTTGACTGATCCCTCATGTCTCAGTTTTTCTCTCACATCATCTCTCTTGGTCTTTGTGTGCCCAGATGGCTTGTCTTCTAGTTTACAAATTTGTTTCAACTGTGACCATTCCACTATTCAGCCCATTTAGTGAGTTTTAGATTTTCGTAATTTCCCAATTCTGACCTTTTTAGCACCAAATCTGGTTTTATGAATTTAAAGTTTTCTCTTCCTAAACACATATTTATCTTAAAGTTGTTTTCATTCTGTATTCATATTCTCATGTGTTACCTTTTCTGTTTTTCTGTTGGTTTGGCTACTCCTGGTTAACCGCTACTGATTTTTGTTTCAAAAGTCACTGTTCAAAAACCCTTGGCTGTTAGCTGTGAGTAGAGGGGCTTATCTCCAGTAATAGTGGAAGAGGGGCAAATGTGCCAAGAGTAGCTCATCTTCAGAGCCTGGGGCTTCCTATCCACCCTGCAACTCAATATTCCCCAAACCCTGCTCTGCCTCTCTTGCTCCAGAACTACATACCCTGCTGCAGGCTACAGTCCAATGCCTAGGATGCCTGTTGCTGAGCACACGGCCAGAGAATACATACTTCACTACTCTCTGCCTTCTATGAGCTCAGAGGATGCAGAGCAGCCCCATCTTGTGTTCTCCTGAACACGTTCCAGATTCTTCTCTCCACTACTGATCCTATGCCAACTACTGCCATCTTACAGAAATTTCTCAAAATATGGATCTACCAGTAAGTGGCACTTCTCTCATTTTGCAGTGCTAATATACCTTTTTGTTTTTAGTAATTCACTTTTACAAAGAATTTAGGGTGTCAGATAAGGCAAATGTGGGTGCTTGGTTTGTCATTTTGATCCCATCTGTTTCTATATTCCTCAGTAACACTGGCCTACAGATAAGGTACAGGGTATGTGTATATAAACGCCTTGCCAGGTGTTCCTCTGAAGAGAATGTTGGCTTCATAAAATTTATTAAGTAGATCATATGGTACTAACTGTTCTTTTTTGGAAAAACTCACCAGTAAAACATTATACCTATGCACCTGCAGGATAATTTTTTGATAACTGTTCTAATTTTTTAAGTGGTTCTTAGTCTTTTCAGAGCTTCCATCTTTTTTATTCATAAAGCACTAACAAAAACTTTGCTCATGTTAATAGTTTATAAATGCTCAAATCTTTTATCTAGATTTTTTTTAAACTTACCATATAAAAACGATTTCTCTCAATGTTTTCTTATTCTAATTTCCAATGATGTGTTTTTCTGTTTACCCCAAATCTGTCCACATTGATTAAAATATTTTTTTTAGCATGGGGCGCCTGGGTGGCTCAGTTGGTTAAGCGTCCGACTTTGGCTCAAGTCATGATCTCACGGTTCGTGGGTTCAAACCCTGCACTGGGCTCTGTGCTGACAGCCTAGAGTCTGGAGCCTGCTTTGGATTCTGTGTCTCCCTCTCTCTGTTCCTCCCCTGCTCACATTCTGTCTCTCTCAAAAATAAATTAAAAAAAAAAAAATAGAAAAAAAAATTTTTTTGCACATAAAGATTAAGGTCCTATATATTAGTGAAACTATTATTTTTGGTTCATTAATTTCTGCCTTTATCTTTCTTTCCTCAGAGTTATTTTTCATTTTTTAACATCTTAATTGACTTCTTAGTTTGTTTCCATTTTTATTTAATATTAACAATAAAAGATTAGGCTAAGTGCAATATAGTATCCTGGTCTGGAACCTAGAACAGAAAAAGGATGTTAGTAGAAGAAGTAATGAAATCCTAATCTATAGTGTAGTTAGCAGTACTTACCAATGTTAAGTTCTAATTGTGATCATCACTTATATATATATTAACCTTAGGGAAACCGGGTGAAGTATAGGAAGGCTCTATATTATCTTTCAAACTTTTCTGTGAATCTAAATTATTCCAACATAGAAGTTTATTAAAAAAAAAAAAGTATATTAACTCTATCAAGAACTAGAAGTTCTAATATGTGGCATTTCCACACCATGACTTTCTATGTAATTGCCCACAGAATATTATTCCTTCTTATTTAGTTTTAATTTCTAGTTAATAAGGTTTCTTTTAATTAAAAAAAATTGTTTTTTTACTATTTACTTATTTCTGAGAGAGAGACAGAGTGCCAGCAGGGGAGGAGCAGAGAGAGAGAGAGGGAGACACAGAATCCAAAGCAGGCTCCAGGCTCTAGGCTGTCAGCACAGAGCCCAATGCGGAACTCAAACCCACAAACCATGATATCATGACCTGAGCTGAAGTTGGATGCTTAACCAACTGAGCCACCCAGGCGCCCTTAGTTAATAAGGTTTTTAAACTTAAAATTTATTTTTATTTATTTTTTTTATTAAAAAAATTTTAATATTTTTGAGAGAGCGAGAGAGAGCGAGCATGAGTTGGGGAGGGGCAAAGAGAGAGGGAGACACAGAAACTGAAGCAGGCTGAACCATCCAGGCATCCCTAAAATTTATTTAGTATTACTGAAAATATGTTGGCAGAAATGACTAAAATTTTCATATTCTAGAACATTGTTTTCTCTGTGTCCTAAATTTTTCTTTCCCCCTCTAGAATAGTACTTAATTCTAAAGCCATAAACGTGAAACCATCTTATCGTGGGGGGTGTAAAAGAGACAATGAAAATATGTTTATAATAACTACAGTTTTTTATGGAAACTTTCTTTTCTACTTGTGAAACAAATATAAAGGAATCTAGCAAGATCTTTGTGGCCTTTCCTGACAGTGAATCTTACCAGCTGCTGCTCCACAGGCGGTGGTACATCCTGACTGGCATAAACAATGGCAGGGTTGTAAAGACTGAACACCACAGGGTAAAACACCTTCTTACCTATAAATTAAATTATATGATTACATCACACAAAGAAGTCCTAAAATGAAAAGACTCATCAGTACTGCATTATCAACATTTTATTAAAGTCTTTCTTCAGTCATATGACTTTATCAATATTGTATTTTATCAATTTTCAGGCTACCAAACATCATGCTAGATTTGATGAAATAATGACTTAGATTTGACGAAATAATGATGACACATCAGTAGGCCAGGCTATGAAATTATAAGCTAAAATAGACTAAAGGGTGTTCTACACATTTATTCTCTTTGATTTTAGAAAGATACACAAAGGTGTTCTCTCAGCTATTCATTAGGTAAGCCATTTATTACTCATCATTTCATCTAATTAGTGGGGATAGATGTAGGTTAACCTTTGACAATCACCAAGAACTTAGAAACTTCTGTTAAAGCCATCCTTCAAAACAAATCATAGAAACAGTAAATCCAAAGTATTATACAGTGAACAGATATGTACAGAATTAAAATATAGAACTGTAGATGGATATGAATAAGATTTGTAAAAGCTGGGAAGAGTTAAAATTACCTGATCTAATAGCTGCTGCAGAAGCCTTTGTCATTAGTATTCAAATTGATAGCACTAAAGGGAAGCTAAAGACTAGCCCATCCTCCCCCCAATAAAGACTGGCCTCAGTCAGTTGTGATAATACGAAGTGCTCAGTAACTATCAAGTACCTGTGGCAATGTGGTAGGCTTTTTATTGCAAGATCCCAACTAGATGCTCATCTCACTTTTGTTAAAACTCACTTAGGAATGGGGAGGTCAATTCTCAGAGGCCAATCTATTTCTAGACATAAAAATATATCTTTCACGTTGAGCAAACATGTTTCCTTCTACTTCCACATTGTGAACTTCATGCTGACTGGTGTCACAAAAGTAAACCTAACCCTCATTTATTCACTAGGTTCTCAAAGAGTTCCTGACAATCATCCCTCATGAAAATAATAAGAAAGTAATAATTTTCATGATATGAACAGTTCTACAAAAAAAATTTACTATGAGATTTTTTAGTACAGAAAACTTCCTTTTCACATTTAAAATAAGATTTGGGGGTGCCCAGGGATGCCTGGGTGGCTCAGTGGGTTAAGAGTCCTTCTCACAGTTCATGAATTCAAGCCCCACATCAGGCTCTGTGGTGACAGCTCAGAGCCTGGAGCCTGCTTCAAATTCCATGTCTCCCTCTCTCTCTGCCCCTCCCCCGCTTGCACTCTGTCTTTCAAAAATAAACAAGCATTAAAAAAAAAATTTGGGGGTGCCTGGGTAGCTCAGTTGTTTGAGTGTCCAACTCTTGATTTCGGCTCAGGTCATGATCCCAGGGTCATGGATTGAGCCCTGTGTTGGGCTCCATGTGAAGCCTGCTTAAGATTCATTCTCTCTCTCTCTCTCTCTCTCTCTTCTCCGCCTCTCTCCCCTGCTCGCGTGCTTTCTCTCTCTCTCTCTCTCTCTCAAAAAAAAAACAACAAAAAAAAGATTTGCTTTATAAAAATGTCATCTGCCCATACATTTTCAAAAAATATCTACAACATAGGCAAAGAATAGTAAATCATCTAAATCGTCCCCATACACACAGCAAGGACACCAAGTACCATCTGTATCTGGACCTGCACGTGTGTCTTTGTGTTGGCACCACCTGCCTGAGGCACAGTGCTACTGACTCTCACACATCTCCACATTGTCTGCTTGGCTCTTTTTCTGAGAAGCGCTGCTTCCTCCTTGTCAATTTTAAGGCCTTTGCTTATCTGGATTCAATTGTTGGCAACAGAATTTGGCCGTAAGAGAAGAAGGGTATGAACTTCAGAAGGGCAAATTTTCACTTTTCTACTTAATATTCCAGTTAAAGTATGCCTAATATACCTTTAAGAAAACATAATCAACTTGATTCCAAATGTGGGACATGCTGACACTGCGCTAAATTTCTACACTCAGTTCATCTACCAACATGTTACGCACCTGGCTCAGCATTTAACCGGCAGCTGTTAAGGAATTCGGCTGAGAAATATATATCAACATCACAGAAAAACATCAAGACCTCTCCCTTGTCCCAAGCTTGGGCACCCACATTTAGTCCTTGTCCACGATTAAATTCTTCATTCAATGGGATCAAAGTATAATTGTGAAAATTAGACTCACTAGGAGGAAAACATATACAACAAAGGATAAGTCCCATTTAAAGCTTAACAACTCTCTTCTTTCAACACAACTTACGCAATATGTTTTACACTCTAGATATTTTTTTACTTTGGTTCTACATTCATACAGGGAAAGGAAATCTTCAGCTTCACATGTATGATCATCATCAGAGACAGATACTCACTAAATGCCCATATTTGAGGCAATGTGCTGGTGGTGTGAGCTTAAAAACTGTCAAGGGGCCACTGACCTTCAAGATGTTAAAAACTTATTGGGCAGATAAGAAACATACACATGGAAAAATGGTCATTAATATTTGGTAATAAATAATGCATTCCATGTAAATGGTACATGCAAAGAGTCCTCTTGCTCTAGAGTTTTTCAGATCTTTGCTCACACGTCTCCTTATCAGAGGAGTCCCCCTCACACCATATGTGAAGTTGCTCTGACTTCCCTCTCTTTCTTCAATATTTACCACCCTGCCTGGCTTTGCTTTACTCAGGACCACCAGACATGTTTATTCGTGTGTCTTCCCACACTGGAATATAAACTCCATGAGAGCAGGGACTTTGTTTTGTTTGTTACTATGGATACAGTGCACCTCCTCAAAGAGTAGGAGATCAATAAATATTTGCTGAATGAATGAATGAATGAACAGCAGTTCTGAGAAAAAAGATTGCTTTTGTCTGAGAGTAGTTAGAGATGATGTTAGAAGCAGAATTTAACTTATGCCTTGATTAAAATCCTGAATTCAGTAGTGCGTTTAGAGGTTATTCCAATTAATTATTCTCAAAGGTAAAGAGATGAGAGTAGAAAGCATTTTAGACAACAGGGATCAGACAAATCAGATTGGAACAAAGGGATCCTAAAATGGGAACAATGAGAGAAGACCAGAAAAGGGTCAGACTGAGGAGTGAGTGCCTTCTGTGAGAAGTTAAAGGACCTGGTCAGTGTCCTTGAGGCAAGGAGGAGTTTTTCTGCCCGGGCCGTGGTTCTCACAATGAAGTCCCCACACCCACAGCATTAGCCTCCCTGGGAAAGTATTAGAAACCCTTTCTGGGTGGGTCTGGGCTACACCCCAGACCTCTGAATCAGATACTAGGGGTGACAATGAGCATCTGTGTCTCTCTTGAGACAGATCACTCCAGGTCGCTCTGATGTTAAAGTTGGGAGAAATGCTGTGCTAGGGTACAGCTGGCTCAAAAAAGGGACATTTTAGGAAGATAATTCTTATAACAGTATAGAATGGGGAATGGAGAGATGGAAGCAAAGGCTCAAATAGTGTATGGCGTGGACTCCACATGCTCTGAATGCCCACAATGTCCTCCTCATGGGATACAAATCTCTCCTTTCTTTTGGGAAAACTGCTGATTACCACCTCACACTCCCAGCACCCAGCAGAGGAACTAATCATAGAACACCCCAACCACAGTAACTTCCTAGGGGCGGGGACCAGACTCAAGCTGGGCCAATCACAATACCCCCACCCCTCATGAGTGGGCAAAACTCCTTCCCTGGGCTTTTCTCAACTGGATCTGGGAGAAAGCTCTTTCCTCTCTGATGGCAAAGCTGAGAAGATGTGAGCCCAAAGCCGCCAACAGCCATATACCTCACATGTGGAAGAAGCCAATCTGCAATAGGAGAATGAAATCAACATGCAGAGAAAAACAGACAAGAAGATAACAAGAGAATTTTCATGGTATTCAAGTCTCTGGTTCCAGTCCCTAAGACATCAAAGCTGTTTTGTTTTTTTCCCCCAAATTTGGTAATAATCCCCTTAGTTTGGGAGCTATCCAAAATTCTTTCATAACATTCCCAGTTTCCTTAAGTATTCCCTAAGTTTAAGATAGGTTTCCATCATGTGCCACAGAGGAGTCTTGATTAAAGCAGGGACAACTTCAGTAATACCAATAGAAGTGCTTGGCACTTAGTAGGTGACCTGAAAATGGTAAGCAGGGAAGAAATGAAGGGAGGGGAAACCTGGGTTAGGTGGTGGCAGCAGCAAGAAAGAACAGAGAAGAGGTCCTGTGTAGTAAGCAAGAACTTATTAGAGGTAAAGAATGAGTGAAAGATGCTAGCTCTCAGACATTAAGCCCAGGGGATCATGAGAATGGCCTTAGTCCGAACTGAAAGAGGGCCATCGGGAGAAGAATAGCTAGTGTGAAGTAGGAGACAATGCTTGTTTTTTATTCATGTGCTGTGAGAGTCCCTTTGGGGTAGGGACTCCAAGTCCTTCCTCTGCGCCCGTCCTACTCCAACCACCCCAGTCAGACTCCCAAGCGGTGTACCTGGAACATAGTCGGTGGGATTCAATGAATGTTAGTTGAACGGTTCAAGAGGAATGGCCGGCCAAATCTGGACTCTTAGGGAATGGCCACAACTAGCAGAAAGGTAAAGAAGCAAGTAAAAGGATACAGAGTTGGCAGCGGACAAGACAATCAACCTAATACCTTACACAGTAATACATTTATATTTACAAAATATTTACATTTTACAAACATCAGAGGAAAGTGTCAAGAAGGAACTACTGGGTGGTTAGGCATCAAATATAAAAAAGCGATCAAAGAGGATAACAGAAAAGTTTGAATTTGGCAGCTAGGTCATAACTTTGGGCCCAAAACTTAGAGATGAAAAGGCAGAAGAGCTGTAGAATTAATAATGGAGTATTAAGGAATTACAAATTCATTCATTCAAACCTCTGAGTACCTACTATGTGCCAGGTACTGTATGAGTTGCCTAATTAGAGAATTACTGTTCTATGAGGTTTAGCCAGAAAGGACAGAAACCTACTAGTAGCTGATGAGTATTATAGAGTCGGGTGGTGGTGTCTTAATGACAGGGGAGACCTAAGCATCATTTGCAGGACAAGAAGAATGAACTTGGGGAAATGGAAGGAAAGAAAAGGTGACAAGTGAGAGAAAGCTCAGGAGATAATATTAAAGTGAAGGGATTAGATTTAGAAAAAGGAGAAGAGTCCAACACAAGGGAAGGAAGAAGTAATAAATGGAGGCAAATAAATAGAAGGTAGGTGGGCCACAGAGTGAGAGGGCCCAGATCATGCTAGGCTATCTGTCAAGAGGGCAGGGAAGACATATTATTTAAGAGTTGCGTGAGTGAATTGAGGGGTGAAATGAGGAACTTATTATCACCACGACTCATGTGCCCAGCCAACTTTTAAATAGCAGCTATTTAAAATTAACTAATTAAATATCTGAAATTCTCATTCTTCTAATGTTACATATCAAGGACTTCAATGTGGACATGGCTCACCAACCTTGTGACAGATTCTAGGATAGACTTGACTTTAGACAGTCCTTCTTTACCAAAATACACCACTGTGAGATGAATTCTCTTGTCCTGATGAATACACACATCCCTAACAGAATTGAAAAATAAAGTTCATTCAAGAAAATATATAAGGCACTACTCATTCAGAAAGCCATCACATGAAGCCTTAACAAAATGAATGAGGCATTACTCATTTAGAATGAAACTGCAGAAACTTTAAGTAAATACAAAAGCGGCAATATCGTTGAATTATTAAAGAAGTCACAGCAAACGCATAACAACATATGCACATGAATATAACCCTTTGAGGCCCATAGAAGTTGCCATATTTCAAAATCTTTTTGAAACATTTGCTTTGGTATTGCCTTCAGAAGCAAATACAAGCTATTCAAGGAAAGAAGTCTAATCAGTTCATAAACAAATAAATATTCAAGTTGTTGGTCAAGAGTTATTTTGTCTTCAGACTGGCTAATTCCAGAAATTATACCTATCATTAAGGAATAAATATTTGCCATGACTGATGTTACTTACTGTAAAGAATAATGTAGCATCTGAAAGCAATTCCAAGAATGGCAGTAAAAAATGCTTTAGGAAATCAGATCTCAAGTGAGCTATTCCAAACAGGTAAAACTCATTTGGAAGAATGATTTCTATATATTTTGCTACAGAACAGCATTAACTAATTTTTAAGTCCAATGATTTCAAAATGAGAATAAAGATGGGATTATAAAGCATTAAAACTAGCATATTAAAATATTAAAAACATGGCAAAGGTTAAATTAAAACAAAAAAGCAAACTTTCCCCAGCTAGCTACCCTAATAACATACTTACTAATTTTTTTTAACACTTTAGCATTTTAAAATATCCAAATTTAATGACAAAAAAGTTTTTAAAAATTATTAAACTCTCTGCTTCTCAAGATGGAATAACTGTCTCCCATTTTTAGTTGAATGTTTGTATTTCCGAAATTCATTTCAATTTTAAAATTCAAATTTACTCAAGGGAATCTTCTGGGGAAATAGCATTGTCCTATATCGTGATTGCGAAGGCAATTATGAGTGTATAGATTTGTCAAAACTCATGAAACTTCTACTTAAAATATGTGCGTTTTATTTATGTAATTTATACCTTAATAAAGTTATTTTTAAAGATTCAACTTGCCCTAAAGTGAATTCACACACAATTATAAAGGTCATCAAATGTAGTTTCTAATAGTTGTCACTCTCAATTTATTTCAAAGTTCAAACTGTCAATAACACACTATATTATACATGCTTAAAAAAAAAGAATAGCAAAAATTAAAATTCCCAAAGCCTACAAAATTACTCTATAATTCTAAGTAATCATACTCAATGAAGATGAATTAAGTAAATCTGCATGAAATGTGATTTTTTACAAGTGCTTAGTCAAATCATGACACCCTGAGAGTTACCTGAAGTTCTGCATAAACTGCGCAAAGGCTTCAGTTCTTTCAGCAAGTGGCACAATGATATTAATAATTGATCTAGTAATGTCAATCATCTCGCTCTTCACTTTCATGAGAGGTCCAAAAGGGCGGAAGAGGGTCACATGTCTATATTCCATAAGGTCTGCTTTCTTAAAAAAGAGTTCATACTGTGTGCCCTTATCTCTCTCGGTGCGATAATAACCTAAAGGAAAGAGTTAGGGATAAAGATGTCTCTATGTCAAAGTTTACAAATTCAATGTGAATACTGATTTTACTCAAAGATCAACAGTACAACAGTAGACTGAAGGGTTTTTAATCATTTTGTGAAAATATTTACCCCATTGTACAGTTGTAAACAATTCTTTCTTTAAAAGGAGACGTTAAAAAAAAATGTTCACTGCTCTATTATTATTCAATCCATAAATATGCTTCAAGTCACAACTGCCCCTTTTTGCATATAACTTTTTTTAAATAGTAGAGCCTATCAACATAGTAATCTTATGATAAAAATAAATTACTTCTAGCACTATTAAATTCTAGACTTGAGAGTCAAAACTTCTATTGCTCAGTTCGGTTCAATGAAAATAAATGGAATACCTTCGTGTCATTCACTGGTAGTACAAAGAGGGCTATGTGGTCCTGGTTTTGAGAAAGGGTTAGTCTAGTGAGGGAGACAAAAATAAGTAAAAACAATACAGTGATATATACCTTACTCTACACACACACACAAATCTCTCTCTTTCTCTCTCTCTCTGAAGAGAGTGAAGTCAAAGAAAAATTAGTACAGATTTAAACATGGTGTTGTGAGATGCCTCCAGGAGAAAAGTCTGGAAGTCTATCGGGCAATCTGATTTTTAAGTGTGACATTCAAGAGAGAGGTAAGACCTATAGATGTGTGAGTCAGCCAATATCTGGGAATAAAACAATGAACAAGATAGACCAATTCCACTCCCTCCTGAGGCTTACAGTCTAAGAGGAACTACAAATTAGGAAATGGGCAATGCCAAATACTGTGATAAGTGCTATGAGAGGAGACATGGGTAGAGGTAACAGGAGGACACAGGAAGCACTGATATCTTAGACTTGTAGGTTGGAGATGACTTCTAAGTGAAGTGACATCTAAGTTAAAGTCTGGAAGAGGAATAGGAGTTACTCAATCATTAGTAATTTATTTATTTATTTATTTATTTTTTGGCAAGAGGAGTAGCAGAGTGGAGGAAAAGTGGGGAAAAAAATATGTTCCATACAGAGAAAACTCCTGTCAGTGAAAGATTCCAAAGAGTTATAAGATAAGCAGAGGTTGTAGAATATAAAACTGACATAGCTTCCTTTCTTTTAGGCAAATGTGAAGACATTTTGCATTTTAGTGAGTTATTTCCTCAGCGGCTTTCAATTCTGCCATAAACTACAAATATGGTGAAAAGACAAAAAACTGAGCTTGCAGAAAAATTAGAAGAGTTTTGAGAGAAACAACCCATCCAAAATTGCAGTAAGTGAGAGCAGAAAAAAAGAAGTGACTACAATGAAAAGATAGCTGCAATGCCACAGAAAAGCACAAGCCCTCCAAAGGTCTCAAGGTGCTACCATATTGTAGTATAGCAGGTACTATCCATGATGATTCAGGGTCAAAGAAACTACATACGGTATACTGTTCACAGAATCAAGCAAAGAGAACTTTTTTTTTTTTAGTTTTTTAATGTTTTTATTTTTGAGACAGAGAGAGACAGAGCATGAGCAGGGGAGGGGCAGAGAGAGAGGGAGACACAGAATCCAAAGCAGGCTCCAGGCTCCGAGATGTCAGCAGAGAGCCCGATGCGGGGCTCAAACTCACAGACTGTGAGATCATGACCTAAGCTGAAGTCGGATGCTCAACCGACTGAGCCACCCAGGCGCCCCAAGAGAACTTTTAAGAAAGATTTATATCCAAAATGGTTTTTAAGTTTGTAATTAAACATCTAGCAGGAGATATAAAGTTGGAAATGGGTAGGAATCTGTAATTATTCCTGTTTCTATCCATCAGCAAATGTCTTAAATTTATAGAAGTGTTCCTCAACTTTTGAGTCATACCCCATTTTGGTATGTATAAATGCCATCCCCTCTCTGCAGTCTGTATTAGCAAAACAGGTTATTTCTTTACTTTTCCAAAAGCCAAATATGCTTTTCAAAATTATGTATGCCTCCTTGATGTTCTGACATGTGCTTCTCTTCCTCCTAAAATACAGAATAACTACCAATCTACTAAATTAGGGTTTTTTTCTTGTCTTTACCAAATAGTTTTCAAATCATTAACCTTAGTTCATACATTTAAAAAAATATAAAAAGGAGTATCAAGACCAGATAAGAGAGGAATGCAAATACATACATGTACACACATAGCCCTAAGAGCCCTTTATCTTGACTAGTACTCTTCTACATAATCTTAGAAATATTCTATTTCCCTGGTCCTTATTCTTTTATTATGATCACAATATAACTTTTTTTAAAAAGCCACTTCAGGACACCTGGGTGGCTCAGTTGGTTAAGCATTCAACTCTTGGTTTTGGCTCAGGTCATGATCTCAGGGTTTGTGAGACTGAGTCCCACGTCAGGCTCTGTACTGACAGAATCCCTCCTTGGGATTCTCTCTCCCTCTCTCTCTGCCCCTCCCTCCACTCGCTCCCTGTCTCTCAAAAATAAATAAATAAACTTAAAAAAAAGCCACTTCAAATTCTTGGTGGAATGAAGTAGGTAAAAAATTAAATGTTTCACTACTGTAGATAATGACTTATATTTCCAACATAGAATAATAGGATTTTGTCATACGAACAACTATGTATGAGCACATTTTTCACATTACCTTCTATGAAGTCATTTTCATTAAATATCATTTTCTCTCCAAGGGGACTGTCCTCCTCTTCCTGTTCATCATCTTCATCAGGATTATTAATAACCTCTAAGCCAGCTTCAATAACTTCTACCAATTCATCTCGCTTGTCTTTTCTAACTGGCTTTTCCTCAGGATGGCGAGTGAGACCCATTTCCAACTGGAATACTTTCATTAAGGTAAAACTTTCAAAAGGAATGACTCCATACTCACTAGGTAATTTGGCTCCTATGCTAACTTCAGCTTTGTCAATTTGGGAATGAAGAAACTCTAAAAGATCACTAGGTGTTTGTTCTTTGTTGCCTTGATAGCCTATGCCATTAGCCCCTACATTCTTTCTCTCTTGCAATGATCTCATCTTCTCACTCATTTCTTGTAATTCTTGTTTTAGTTGGGCAATTTGGCGTTTCAGACTGGTAGCCCTGGTTTGATAATGTTCTTCTTGCTCCTGTAGGAGGGCCTGGTAATACTCTTTACCATAGTTTTCCCCAATAACACCAGGAAGAGGTGCATTTCCATCAGTCTGGGGGGCGCATTCCAGAAGGTATAAAAATAATACCAAACTGCAGAGTAAAGCAAGACCCAACAGCAGCCAGTGGGTCCGGGTCTGAAGAATCAATCCTCTTCTAGGCATTCTTATTCATGTGGACTTGCCTAATGAGGTAAGTTCTTTGGTTGTTCATTCCTTTAGAAAAAGGTTATCACAAATTAAAAACAAAATCAGGATTTCCATTAAAGGTACCAAAATGAACTCTGCTATAGCTTAAAAACTTTCTTCCGTCAGCAGTGAAGGCTGCTTGCAGAAATGAAAAATAGTGCATACTTCCTGTATTGTTACCATGACATCCAGAATAAAGAAATCTGATCTACAGAATCAGATAAAATTCCATTATATGTGTGGTGATTTTTCTGAAAGAAACAGATCAGAATCAATCAGAATTTTGTTTCCTTAAACATATCAAATTGTTGGTAGTTTCAGTAAACTTAGCTATGTGACTACTATATGTAGAACACCATAAGAAGTGCTAATAACAATGTAGAATATTCAGTAAATGCTGGGAGAAAGGATTAAGAAAAATACCTTATATAACACTAAAATGCCATATGTAATACTTTTAACCAGAATGTCTACACATCCATAACCTGAATAAATCAAAGAAACATTAAAATTATGTTTAGCATAGTTATTGTTACATAGACACTAATGTTTCTAATTACTTGAAAATTATATAATTTATAACTTTATTAACATAATATTTAGATTAATACCCCATTTCCCACCTAGAGCATATCACCATTTGGGAACTGAGTTTCCATAAATTGTTTCTGTTATGTTGATAATGGCTTACTAGAGAGATATATTTTCTTCCAGTTTATTCAGTTCAAGCATTCTGTTTTATTAAATTTCAATGGATGAACTCAACCAATATTAAAGCCTTAAAATTAAGTGAGGGGTGGAGGGGAGGGACAATTCCAAAAGGTCACAGACATCTGGAAAACACATTAAGAAATATTTTTACATCCAAAGTCCTCCCATAGAGTATTTGGACATTAGATCACATAATTCTTTCCACTGTATTACACAGCAACAGATTTCCTACAAGTCTGGAAAGGTTTAGAGTCTATTTTAAAAACAACAACAACAACAACAACAAAAACTCAAACCACAAAACAAAACAGAACGACCATTTTAATGTTTACCTATGAGGGAAAAAAATTCAGAAACAATTTATAAATTTACAAAATCACATGCTCTGTTCATACCACAACCAGTTGTGTGAGCTCTGTATTTCTATTTAAACTAAAGATTCTTCATGCTATAAATAGAGAAGGTTAAATTTAGGAGACTGGAGGCAGGGGAGGTCCCTGCTGCAGAGAGAACTTTTATTTTAACAAAGTATTTGTCAAGAAGGATATGTGATACTCCAGCAGACTTTTATTTTTTTTTATTTTTTTTTAACGTTTTATTTATTTTTGAGACAGAGAGAGACAGAGCATGAACAGGGGAGGGGCAGAGAGAGAGGGAGACACAGAATCAGAAGCAGGAACCAGACTCTGAGCCTTCAGCCCAGAGCCCGATGCGGGGCTCGAACTCACGGACCGCGAGATCGTGACTTGAGCTGAAGTCGGACGTTTAACCGACTGAGCCACCCAGGCGCCCCTCCAGCAGACTTTTTATAAAGATGGTTTCTACCGGTGCGGCAGACCCTATGGAAGATCACCAGGGAACATCAGCCCTAGTCACTTTCTTAGTGAGTAGGGAAAGCCTGGATGCCTTCTGTGAAAAATGTTGCAATGTGTGTTGTGGTTTTGTTGTTGTTGTTGTATATGTGTGTATGTGTGTGGAACATATCTGTATAAAAATGTAGGATAGATTCAAACTTCTTATGGCCAGTAGACCGCAAATAATGGTAATCACCCTTAGCCATTTATTACTTACGTTAACCAAATGATAACCAAGTATCATGAAAATTTTAATTTACTACTAGGAAGTTTTACTATGATGGCATCTCTTTTATTGATTATAAATCTTATTTTAAGTGATGTAGAAAAAAACAGGAAAAAAATTTGGTATAAATAAAAGTATCTAGGGGTGCCTGGGTGACTCAGTCAGTTGAAAGTCTGACTTCAGCTCAGGTCATGACCTCACAGTTTATGAGTTCAAGCCCTGCGTCAGGCTCTGCGCAGACAGCTTGGAGCCTGGAGCCTCCTTCAGATTCTGTGTCTCCCTCTCTCTGCCTCCCCCGCTTGTGCTCTCCCTCTATAATAAATAAATAAACATTAAAAAAATTATTTTAAGAAAGGTATCTAATTAAAAAATAAGGATGCAAAGCTAATATTAGTTCTAGGACTTTACCACGTCTCAAAACCATAGTTCTTAGCTTGAATGTCATTACTTAAAAGATAAAATTCAGAGGTATCTCTTTTAACTACTTATAAGTTATTACTAGCCTGCTTATTAGGGAAAAGACTAAAATTGAAAATGTAGAGCCACAATCTTACATAAGTTATTAATAAAGTTATACATATTTAACACATTCTAGGTAGTTTTGCTATAAGCATCTTTCCCACAAGCATTTTTGCTGAATAACTAATAAGGTCATAAGGCAATTTTGCTGTCAAAGATTAAAAAAATAACTGGCTGACAGTTTCTTGGTTTTATCAACTAGATGACAGCTTGGTTTCATTTCTCCATTGACCGTAGTACTCCCATTTTTATATTATATAAATCTTAGCCCCCATAATATTCTATCCAGTGGTGGAATTTTGAAACCACCCTTCCCACAGAACTTTGGAATGTCTATCAATGGACATCTGACAATATGACAAGAACAAACAACAGTGTAGAAGGATTTCACAGTACAATACAAAGCTAAGTTACAAATATGTATCCTAGTATTTGGAAACTGATGCCTCTCTTTAATGAAGGAAAAAATTTTCATGAAAAAATAAAGTGCAATGCTGAACACGGACATGAATCAACAAGCAAAAAAAAAAAAAGTATAATACTATGAAAAAAAGACTTTGAAGACAAGTGTTTAGGTACAATTCACAAAATAAAATCAGTTATTTGCACAACATTGCCATAAATCTACACACATTTTAAATATATTCAAATATTTTGTATTTTACAATAGTTTTTAAAATTTTGTTATTCACTTTTCATTTTTCACTATGTCCTTTTTAATAAATGTCCCTCTTTTATTTTTCATGATTTTATCTTTTATGGTGAAGTTGCTTTATGGCCAATTAGCTATGCAGCAAAAATGCTTGTGGCAAAGATGCTGCAAAAACACCAGACATGATTTAACTAAATATAGTATACTCAAACTGTTTTGAAATGAAATTTGATTAATAGAACTAACAGCATGTAGTCGAAGTATGTCTACATTTTATTAATACGGTACCTCATAGCTTTCTTCTTTATATAGCATTGTATTTGAAACTGTGAGATGTGATCCATTACAAGGGTCACTTCTAAAGGCTTACTTTTCACTGAAATTGAACAGGAACTATCAGTGTATACCACATATAGCAGTAAGTTTTTTATTACAATTATGTATATGTATGAGATCTCCACATAAAATATATTTATAAGAGGGATGTGGTCCAAAAACCCTGGACAATACTGATTTAAAAAGTATTTTTATACATTTCCTATGCCAACTTTTGGCTAAGAACAATAAATGCAGAAATGAAAGGTTTAAATAAAGGTTCTATAAAACTATTACATGGTAGCATTAAAAAACCAAGGTCTTTCCCCCCCTTCAAGCAAAATACAGGTTTTGAGATATCTTACATGCCTATTTACAGTTAAATCTCTTACAGTTGAAATGAAAGAAAAGTTGCTGTAATTACTTTAGAATATAAATGTTATTTGCATAGCTCTGTGGTTAAAAATAAAAGATACCAAATTAAAGTCTTACTTGCCTAGTCTGTGAAGGAAACTCTTTAGCCAAACTCTCAACTAGATTATAAAAACTTTAAATATGTTAAGTATGTTGGAGAAAACATCCATTTTTCGGCTGTTACAGCTTGACTGCCCTCATTCTATGTGTTTATATCATAAACAAGGTTCATTCATAACCCAGAGTTAATCCCAAGCAAACTTCTATGAACAAACAGCAAACAGTTAAATGTTGTGAGGAGAGAATGAGAAACTATGGAGATAGGAAAATGAGCTGTTCAAAATATGTAATACAAAATCAAAGATCTCAGGGTTAAAAAGAAACCTTAGGAGCCATCAATTCTTATTCTTTAAAAACACATTAAAGAGACTTCCTAGATGAAACAACAAGGACAGATTTACTCTTGTACTTGGGACAATAAAAAATCAACCAATAAAATCCAGAACCCGCCCCTCCCAATATAAAACAATGTTTTTCAAGATACTGAACACTGGGTAACAAAGGGCAGTGATCCTTGGAGAAACAAAAAATAAACGATTGCCCAGCTTACTGCCTTAGTTTCCAGGTCATAACACAGGGAGTCCCCTCTAAGCAGGGACCAGTTGACTTGCTGAGTTGATGAGATGGAGCCAACAGGCTGAGAAGACCAAGGCTGCTAGCATGAAAGGATACAGTACCAGAAGAGAGAGTTGCACAAAGAGACAACTCCAGAGATCTGAGAAGGACACCCTTTGGGTATTCAGCAGAGCACTGACCAGTGCAGGCATATAAAAGAAACTAACTGAAGCTAAAAAAAAAATTAGAGGACACAGATCTCAGCATTCATACTGGGCCAGGAATAATGTGCATGTTCCCACCAGACAGACTGGAAAACCTCAAAATACATGGGACATTGGGTAGAGTACTCAAAAAGGTCTTGCCTCAGTCATGGGAAAAAACTAACTCTAGACTAAACATGGCTCTGGTCTTGCCTAACAAATCTTAAAAGCAAGACCTGAAAGGATCAAATTGTTTTCAAGTAACTGCACAACAAGCCTCAAAAATATTTATAGGAATATAAAAATATCTAGCACCCAGCAAAATAAAATTCACAATGTCTGACATCCAAACAAAAATGATCAGGCATACACAGAAAAAAAAAATATATATATAACCCATAATGAGAATAATCAATGACTGAAAATGTTTTAGAACTGACAGATGCTACCCCAATGTTTATAGCAGCGCTACTGACAATAATCAAAGTATGGAAAGAGCCCAAAAGAGTCATCGATAGATGACTAGATAAAGAAGATGTGGTACATATATATAATGAAGTATTACTCAGCAATCAAGAAGAATGAAATCTTGCCATTTGCAACAAAGTGGATGGAACTAGAGTGTATTATGCCAAGCAAAATTAGTCAGAGAAAAACAAATATCATATGACTAAACTCATATGTGGAATTTAAGATACAAAACAGATGAACATAAGGGAAGAGAAGCAAAAATAATATAAAAACAGGGTGGGGGGGACAAAACATAAGAGACACTTTTTTTTTTTAATGTTTATTTATTTTTGTGAGACAGAGAGACAGAATGTGAGGAGGGGCAGAGACACAGGGAGACACAGAATTCAAAGCAGGCTCCAAGCTCTGAGCTGTCACCACAGAGCCTGATACAGGGTTTGAACTCATGAACTACGAGATCATGACCTGAGCTGAAGTCGGAAGCTTAACCAGCTGGGCCACCCAGGCAGCCCAAACACGAGAGACTCTTACGTGTAGAGAACTAACTGAGGGTTGCTGGAGGGATTTGGGGTGGCGGGATGGGCTAAATGGGCAAGGGGCATTAGGGAGGACACTTGTTGGGATGAGCACTGGGTGTTATATGTAGGGGATGAATCACTGGATTCTACTCCTGAAATCATTATTGCACTATATCATAACTAATCTGGATGTAAATTAAATAAATAAATAATAATAAAAAAAAATGACGGATGCCAGAATTCATAGAAAAGAACGTTAGGGAGCACCTGGGTGGCTCAGTTGGTTGAGTGTCCAACTCTATTGACAATAATAGAGTTATTATTATTACTGAGATTGACAATAATAGAGTGATTATTATTACTAAAACTCTAGTAGGTTTCAGCTCTGGTCATAATCTCCCAGTCATGGGATTGAGCCCCTGCATCAGGCTCTGTGCTGATATGAAGCCTGCTTGCAATCTGCCCCTCCCCTGCTCGTGCACAAGCTTGCTCTCTCTCTCTCTCTCAAAATAAATAAATAAGCATTATAAAAAAGAGAAAAGGATATTAAAATGGTTGCAACTGTATTTAAAAAGATATTCATGGGGCGCCTGGGTGGCTTGGTCGGTTAAGCGTCCGACTTCGGCTCAGGTCATGATCTCATGGTCCGTGAGTTTGAGCCCTGTGTCGGGCTCTGTGCTGACAGCTCAGAGCCTGGAGCCTGTTTCAGATTCTGTGTCTCCCTCTCTCTGACCCTCCCCCGTTCATGCTCTGTCTCTCTCTGTCTCAAAAATAAATAAACGTTAAAAAAAAAAATTAAAAAAAAAATAATAATAAAAATAAAAAGATATATTCATGTTCAAAAAACTAAACAGAGACACAAAGGACATAAAAACATCCAAACTGAACTTTAGGAGATAAAAACTTCAATGTCTGAGATGAAAAATACATTGAATGGAATTAGTGGTAGATATTTCAGTGCAAAATATTAACAAATTGAAGACACTGTAATAGAAATTATGCAAAATACAGAAGGAAAAGAGAATGAAAAGCATGAACAGAGCACCCAGAAAGCTGTGTGACAGCTTCAAGCAGTCTAATATATATGTAATTAGAGTCTCTAAAGAAGTGAGAGGGGGGTGAGGAGAAATATTTAAAGAAATAAAACTGAAAAGTTTTCCAAATTTGATGAAAACTATTAACACAGATCCAAGAAGCTCAACGATTACCAAACACAAAAGCCATAAAGAAAACTAAAGCCAGGCACACGGTAATCAAATTGCTCAAATTCTATGATAAATAGAAAATCCTGAAAGTGGCCAGAAAAAAAACACACATCACATACAAGAAACAAAGGGAGTGGAGCATTATCTTTAAAGAACTGAAAGGAAAAATATGTCAACCTACAATTCTATACACACAAAAAGTATCTGTCAAGAACAAAGGCCAGTAATTCTTTAGACATTAAAAAGCTAAAAGAATTCATCACCATCAGACCTGTACTACAAGTCCTTTAGGCAGAAGTAAAATAATACCAGATAGAAATATGAATCTATACAAAGCATGAAGAAAGTAGAAATGTTAACAACATGGATATAAGTTTCAAATTATTTAAATCCCTTTAAAATATAAAGACACAAACCACTGAATCTGACTTAGGAAGAAATAGTAAATATTAACAGACCTATGAGACCAAATTAATAATCAAAGACTACTCACAAAGAAAAGTCCAGGCCCAGATGTCTTCAATAGCGGATTCTACCAACCATTTGTAAGAATTAATACCAATTCTTCACAAACTGTTCCAAAAAATAAAACACACTTTCCAAAGCATTCTATAAGACCAGTATTACTTTGATACCAAAATCATATAAAGACATCAAAAGAAAACTAGATACCAATATTCCTTAATGATAGAGACACAAAAATCCTCATCCAAACTTTAGTACTCTGAATCCATCAACACATAAAAAGTATTATATAACATGACCAAGGGAGATTTATCACAGAAATGCAAGATTGGTTTACCATCTAAAAGTCAATTAATTTAATATACCATATCAATAAAGGACAAACCCCGCACAATCATGTCAATAGACAAAGAAAAAGCATTTGATAAAATCCTGCACCTCTGATAAAACTACTTAACAAACTAAGAATATAAGGAAACTTCCTCGACCTGATAAAGGGCAGATACAAAAAAGCTAACACACAGCTAACTTCACGTTTAATGGTGAAAGACTACATGCTTCCCTCTAAGATCAGGAATAAGACAAGGATGTCTGCTCTCATCACTTCTTTTTAACACAGTACTGGAACAGGTTCTAGCCAGGGCAGTTATGCAAGAAAATGAAATAAAATGACATCTAGATTGGAAAATATTGCACATGATATGATCTTGTATATAGAAAATCTTAAGGAATTCACTAAAAATCTATTATAATAAATAAGTTTAGTCAGTTTGCAGGATACAAGATCAATACATAAAAATCAATTGTATTTCTATATACCAGCACTGAAAATTTGAAAATGAAATTAAGAAAACAATCTGATATATACCAAAAAGAATAAAATGTTCAGGAATAATTTTAACAAGTATAAGACTTGTGTTCTGAAAACTACAAAACATTGTTGAAAGAAATTAAAGAAGATTTAAATAAATGGAAAGACACCTATGCTCATGGATGGGAAGACCTAATGTTATTAAGACAGCAATATTCTCCAAATTGATTTACAGATTCAACATGATCCTCTTCAGAATCCAGCTGACTTTACAGAAATTGACAAGCTAATTGACAAGCTAGAATTCACATAGAAATTCAAGGAGCCCAGGATAGCCAAAACAGTCTAGAGAAAGAAGAGCGAAACTGGAGGACTCACACTTCCCCATTTCAAAACTTACTTCTAGATAGTGTGGTACTAGTACAGGCATAGACATATAGATCAATAGAATTTAGGGTCCAGAAATAAACCACATTAATTGATTTCAACAAGGTGGAAAGGTAATTCAATGCAGAAAGAAGTCTTTCCAATAAATGGTGCTAGGACAACTGGATATTCACATGTAAAAGAATGAAACTGGGCTCCTACCTCACACTATATTCAAAAATTAACTCCAAGTGGGTCAGAGATCGAAATGTAAGAGTTAAAAACATAAAGCTCTTAGAAAACCTAAGTATAAATCTCTGTGGCTTTTAGGCAATGATTTGTTAGATATGACACCAAAAGAGCAAAGACAAAATAAATAAATTGGACTTCATTAAAATTAAAAACTTTTGTACTGCAAAGGATATCACTGAGAAAGTGAAAAGACAATTACAGAATGGGAGAAAATATTTGTAAATCATATACCTGATAGGGGTCTGTGTCTAGAATATGTAAATAACTCTTATCACTCGGTATCAAAAGGATAAATAACACAATGGGCAAAAGATCTAACTAGACATTTCTCTAAAAAGATTAAGAATGGCCTATAAACACATGAGAAGATGGCTCAACATTATTAGCCAATAGGGAAACACATATCAAAACTACAATGAGATAACTACTTCACATCCACTAGGATATAATTCAAAATGAATTACAGATGAATGAAAAACCCAAAACTATAAAAGTAGAAGCACAAGAGAAAATCTTTGTCACCGTAACTTATTATGCAAAGATTTCTTTGATAAAACAGTAATAGCATAACTGAAAAACTGGACTTTGTCAAAATATGTTAATTTGTGCTCTTTGGAAGATGCTGTTAAGAGAATGAAAAGACAAGTCACTGATCTGAAGAAAATAGGTGCAAAGCATATTTCTGACAAAGGACTTGCATTCAGAATACATACTTAACCACTATCAAAATGCAGTAATAACAAAACAAACACAACTCAATTAAAACTTGGCAAAATATTTGAGCAAACACTTTGTATAAGAACATGAAAAAAATGTTCAACACCCTTAGTCATTAGGGAAATGTAAATTCAAACCACGATGAGATACCATTACATAGAATGGCTAATTTTAGAATGGCTAAAATTAAAAAGACTGATGTGCTGGTGACAATGTGGAGGAACCAGAACTTTCATATACTGCTGGTAGGAATGTAAGACGGTTTTACACAGTTTCCTAACAAGTTAAACATAAGCCTATCATGATTGCGTCTTTTCATTCTTAGATATTTATCTGAGAGAAATGAAAGCATATGTTCATACAAAGATTTGTACACAAATGCTCATGGCAGCTTTATATGTAACAACCAAAAACTAGAAACAACTCAAATGTTTATCAACAAGTGAATGGATAAACAAACTGTGGTAGAGCCATACTGATACATGTATCATCACCGGTGAATCTCAGTAATTATTCTCAGTGACAGAAGCTCAACAATGAGAGTGTATATTCTATTTATATACAATTCTAGAAAATGTAAGGTAATTTGTAGTGACAGAGAGCAGATGAATCAGTGATTACTGGGACCAGGGGTGGGTTGGGGAAGTGGTAATAGTAAGCAATTATAAAAGAGCACAAGGAAACTTTTGGGAGTGACAGATACGGTCTATCATTTTGACTTGTAGTGATGATTTCACAGGTATATACATATGTTCAAATTATCAAATTGTATACTTTAAATATGAATAGTTTATCATATGTCAATTATACCTCAGTGAAGCTACTTTTTAAAAAATCAGATTTAGTTTGAGTAGTAGCATCAAAGAGGCATTTTTAAGAAACCTCCATTTTGTTCATTAAGAAGACAAGCATGAAGGTTTGCTGACTACCAGCTTGGACTTAACAAAAATAAGAGGGGCGCCTGGCTGGCTCAGTCAGTGGAGCATGCAACTCTTGGTTTCAGGGTTGTAAGTTTGAGCCCCACGTTGGGTGTAGAGATTACTTAAAAAATTAAAAATCTTAAAAAAACACAACAACAAAAAACAAAAACAAAAATAAGCAAAACCTGCTCTCCAAAAAAAGTAGAACTCATACTACCGTCAAGGTCTCGTTACATCTTTCTATTTGCCTTATGATTCTGAGACAAAAGAAGATTGCTAAACATAGTTCATTCTGTGGCACTGATCCCTACATAACACTATGGCCTTTAAGCAATTTCTACTCAATCTTTTGATTCTATAATTTTGTAGTACTAATACATATTTCATACATAATTTCCATGATACTTACGCTGTAATGTTTGCATTTAGAATAACCTATTGCCTTTTGCAAAATACAAACAATTCATTTGAATCTATTTACTTTATTTTTTTTATTTTTATTTTTTTTAATTTTATTTTTGGGACAGAGAGAGACAGAGCATGAACGGGGGAGGGGCAGAGAGAGAGGGAGACACAGAATCGGAAACAGGCTCCAGGCTCCGAGCCATCAGCCCAGAGCCCGACGCGGGGCTCGAACTCACGGACCGCGAGATCGTGACCTGGCTGAAGTCGGACGCTTAACCGACTGCGCCACCCAGGCGCCCCTGAATCTATTTACTTTAAAAGTTCTATTCTGGGGGTGCCTGGATGGATCAGTTGGCTAAGTGTCCAAGTCTTGGTTTTGGCTCAGGTCACAAACTCACAGTTCGTGGGTTTGAGCCCCATGCTGGGTTCTGTGCTGACAGAATGGAGCCTGCTTGGGATTTCTCTCTCTGCCCTTCCCCAGCTTGCTCTCTCGCAAAAAAATAAATTAACATAAAAATAATTAAAAATTCTCAATTCTGAAGATAAAAACAGAGAGGGAGGCGAACCATAAGAGACTCTTTAATACAGAGAACAAATTGAGGGCTGCTGGAAGCGTGTTTGTTGGATGGGGGATTGGGCTAAATGGGTGATGGGCATTAAGGAGGGTATTTGTTGGGATGAGCACTGGGTGTTATATGTAGGGGATGAATCACTAAATTCTACTCCTGAAACCATTATTACACTGTATGTTAATTTGGCTTTTAATAAAAATATTTTAAAAAGTTCTATTCTGTATAATCTTCCTGAATTTCTGTATAATGTCTTACTAAAGTCTTCAAAAACTAAATTTATAATTTTTAGTTCATTTTTTACACAACAAAAAGCCAAAACATTATTTGGAAAACATAAGCACTGTCAGAAAAAAACAAACTAAAACATTATGAAGTATAAATATTTGTAAGGGAAGGAATTAGAATCTTCTATTCCTTGAGCAATTTATGAGTTACAGTGATACACGGATTCTTTAACATGTCAATGAATAAGTGGTTTGTATTTAGAAATAAAAGTACTGATCACCAGAAGGTAGTGCTCATTCAACAAATATTTGAGTACCAGGGTGCCTGGGTGACTCAGTCGGTTAAGTGTCCAACTTCAGCTCAGGTCATGATCTCATGGTTTGTGGGTTTAAGCCCTGTGTCAGGCTCTGTGCTGACAGCTCGGAGCCTGCTCTGGATTCTGTGTGTGTGTGTGTGTGTGTGTGTGTGTGCCTCTCTCTCTCTCTCTCTCTCTGCCCTTCCGCTGTTAGTGTTCTGTCTAACTCAAAAATGTCTGTTAAAAATGAATGTCTGTCACTCAAAAATTAATAAACACGTTAAAAAAAATATTTGAGTACCTATTGTGTGTTAGGCACTGCAATGGACTGAATGTTTCTCTCAGACACTCTTATGTTGAAATCCTAACCCCCAATGTGTTACTTATAAGGGGGTAAAAGGCCTTTGGGAGGTTAACTAGAGGTCATGAGGGTACAGCCCTCTTTAATGGGATTAGTGCTCTTATAAAAGAGATCCCAAAGAGCAATTAATGTAGCCCTCTTTCTGCCATCTGAAGAAACAAGTTGGCAGTCCATAACCCAGAAGAGGGCCCTCACCAGAACTCAACTATAACTGGTACCCTGATCTCAGATTAAGAAAAATAAATTAAGCCAGTCTACAGTACTTTGTTATAGCTACCCAAACTGACTAAGACAGACACTGTATTGGGTGCTAAGAACAAATAATACCAGAATAATCATTCTGACAAGTGTTTCTGGGGAAAACTATACTCAAGGTACCCAGATTTCAGCAAAACAAATGGCAGCAATACTAATGCTATCATTACAGGTAAAACAGAAGAATGTGCCAAAAGCAGCCCGTGGCACAGTAAAAACAACTCAAAAAGTCAAGTGTAATAGCTACTTAATAGCTGTGTAATCTTGGACATAATACTTAACCTATATGGCCTTCATCTATAAAATAATTTGCTTGGATGGCCAAGGTTCCTTCCAAGATGTTTCAATTCCTTTGATTAAAGATAAATTAAAAATAGACACACACACACCTTATTTTTGGAAGGACAAATATGACTTACGCCTTTTAATCCAGCAATTCACAATTCCACTTTTAAGATTTTTAAGACTTCATACTACAGAAATACTTATACTAGCATATAGTCACATATATAAGATGTTTACTACTGCTACATATAACAGCAAAATAAAAGTAACTTAAAGTCTATCAATAAGAGAGGATAAATAAACTGCAGACATTTATACAACAGAGCATTTGAAAGGAATGAGGTAGATCTAGATGTGTTGACATAGATAATACCTATAAAGTAATATCTTGTCTGCACAATAGGTTTGGGAGCCAGATGGCCTAAATTCATACATCTGCTCTATCACTTTCTAATTCTTTATTATAGATATATTCTTCAATCTCTACAAGCTTCAGTTTTCTCATCTGTTAAGTGGGAATAATTATAGAACCTACTTGCAGTGTTATTGTAACAGTCAAGTAAAACATGACAAGCAAGCATTAAGTGCTCAGTAAGTGTTGGGTGTTATTTCCCTTGTGCAAAGTTTTCTTTTGTTGCTGTTGTTAATGGAGTCAAATCTATCAGTCTTTTCCTGCATGACTTCTCGATTTTAGCGTCTGTACTGGAAATTATCCTAATATAAAACTTATTTTCTCAAATAACCATTTCTTATCATTTATTAAACAATCCATGCTCTTGTCACTAATTTGAAATTTCACTTTTATCATAAGCACAATTCCTTATACATATGGAGGTCTATTTCTGTCTCTAAACCAGGGATTAACAAACATTTCAGGTAAAGGGCCATGTAGTACCTCTGCCTTGCAGCACAAAAGCAGCCACAGAAAATGTGCAAATGAATGAGCATAGTTGTATTCCAACGGATACTGAAATGTGAACTTCCTATAATTTTCATGTCACAAAATATTCTTCTTTTAGGTTTTTTTCCCCCCCAAGCACTTAAAAATATAAAAGTCACCCTTATGTCACAGGTAATACTAAAATAGGTTCCTAGTCACATTTGGCAACTTGTGCTCTAAACCTTTACATTTGTATACACTCTTAGAATTTTTTTCTATTTCTAAAATTCTACAAAATAAATACATGTGAGAAAAAAGTTAAACATGATATAAGGTCATACAGTGAAACCTCTGCCTTCTATCTCAGAGGCCCAGGTCCCTTCAGTTTTTGTGTATCCTTCCAAACCTATTGCCACTATTAAACATCCCAGCATAAACAGCCTTATATATACATGACCTCCCATGTATTATTTCACCCATAGGATAAATCTCTGAAAACAGGACTGCTAGGTTAAAATTCTTTAAAGTATTCATTTCAGCATGTAATTGGTCAGTTTCTATAGCCTTTCCTTGCTCAGGATAAGCCTTTCAGCATGGCTTTATCTATATCTCACCTTCCCAATCAACTTTTAAAATTATGTTAAATATTTGCTCCAGATTACAGACTTTAAACTATAACTACTCTGGTCCATTAATCCTTCTTTAGCATTCCATTATAGTTCTTAGCTTATCATTATCAATGTCTTGGAGTTAAGAAATAAGTTATACTATTTTCTTTGGTCACTGTTTCTTGAATTCCATATCTATTTTTCTTGGATTAATTTTTCACTTGATAGAGTACCTCTTGGGGTATTCCTAGTGGGTATGGGTGAAAATGACTTTATTTTGCTCCCACCTTTTTTTTTTTTTTAATTTATTTGAGAGACAGAGAAAATGCAAGTGGGTGCGGGGAGGGTGGGGGAGGGGGGTAGAATCTCAAGCAGGCTCTGTGTTGTTAGCACAGAACCCAACATGGGGCCTGAACTCGAGAAACTGTGAGATCATGACCTGAGCCAAAATCAAAAGTTGGACACTCAACTGAGTCACCCAGGTGCTCCAATTATGCCCTCACTTTGAATGACAGGTTGGTTGGTGAGAAGTTTCTGAGTCTAAAATATGTCTCATGGACACTATTTATGTTAGATATTATATTAGATATTAGATATTATGTTAGATAACCACATCCCAAATTAGAAGTCTGATCACACATCTGATTTTCACTCCTTTATAGATAACCATATATTTCTCTTTAGAAGCTTATGAGACTGTATATTTATTTATCCATGGAAGCTCATAAATTTCATTGGAATGTATCTAGGCGTGTCTATCAACACTCGTTTAAGACACTCAGTATGTCTAGTCCATTCATAAACTCAGATACTTCTACTAAGACAAATTTCTTTGTTTCCTTCCTTTCTTTCCTTGACACAGTATTTTATTTCCATTCTACCGTAAGGTAAGAATGGGAAATCTGGCATCTATTGTCAATTGCGAGGGGAGGAGAACGGGGGAATAGGAGTTGTTAGCACAGCCAGAAGCCCTCAACCTGTGCCACATCTTTCTACAAGCTCTCTTAAAAGATTATACTTACTGATCATCCCCACAACACAGATGAAATGGAAGGCGTGAGAAGGAAGGGCTGATTTACATTTGCTGGTACTTTGTCTCCTGATAACATTTTTCTGTTTGGCTCTGGATGACCAAGATACTGCCTGGATACTTCTACCCTCACAATCTCTGTGGTTATTTCTCCCCTTCTAATTTCTATTCCTTCCTGGAATTGCTGTTAGATGTGCATTGACTCTTTTGGATCTATTTTCCATGTCATAGCTATTTTTCCTTCTTTCTATGTTTTACTATTCAAGAACTAATTGCTTGTTTTCAGGGCAGCCTGTTCAATAAGCATGGTACCCTCCCAAATCTGAGCATACTAATATTAATTTTAAAGTATTCTTCTATTTCTTCTATCAATTCCATTGCTTCAGGTCTCGTTATTTGTTCAGTCTGGGGCACCTCTCACATGCCACAGATTTCTGTTGTCTGTCCCCTGATATGAATGTCTCTGATTTAAATGTTTCTGTTTCTGATATAAATGTATCAGCATCTCAGTATACATGGAAATCACTGCACTCCTACAGTAAATTCGTACTTGTAAATAACCCTAGAATTCAATTTTACATTTACACCTAGTACTTGTATAGTATGACAACAATGTTAAGTTTACTGACTTGCAATCCCATGATTCTTCAATCCATTTTTAGTCATATCCTTTTGGTGTTTCGTTTCCCCTAACAACCACCAATTTGAGTAACACTGTTCTTACCTAAGCGTTATGCAATAAGCTTCAGGGACACCAGCTCTATCTAGCAGACTTCTCTAACAGATAGTTAAATAAGTAATGACAGTCTGGGAGAAGATTGTCAGAGGTGTACAATTCAAAAAATAAATAACCATAGGGTAACGAATCACTTAAGTCTTGAACTCATAATAGTTTTGCTTTTTACCAATCTTGAATGTTATATAAATTAAAATAACAAATTCTATTGAAAAAGAAAAGAAAGAGTCCAGGTTGGTTAAAACAATTTTCTGCCTACCTTATGACAGTTACTCCACAGCTGACAGAAATGCACACAGGTGTGTGTTCACCAAGAACATTTACAAGAATGTTCCATAGCATTCCCCAAAATACAGAATAACAAAAATTGGAAACACAAATATCCATCAACAAAATAGTCATATAGCCATACAATGGAATATTAAACAGCAATAAAAAAAAAAGAATGAACTACTGATACATGGAACATCATGGGTAAATCTCACAAGCAACGTGCTCAGCATTCTGCGTGAATCCATTAACATTGAGCCCAAAATAGACAAACCTAAGAGCTGATGACAGAAATCAGAATACTGATGGGGGTGGGGGGGGGGTGGGGGGCCGCAGTAAAACTTGGACGAAGCAGAGGGAAACTCCTGGGATGATGGAAACGTTCTATAAGTATAATTTGATCTAGCCTGTGGTTATACAAGTTAATAAATCTATAAAAATCCACTGAGCTGTACAATAAAGATTTATGAACTTGATGACTTCATATGTATTTTATACCTCAATAAAAAAGTTAAGAAAGAAACGTAATTTCCGAATCGTTGGGAACCAAAATGGTGTGTACTGATGTCAAAATCTCCTAAGCCATAGATATTGGACACCCGACATCCTTCTTACATTCTTTTAGTCACAAGACAGTTTTAAACAAATGGTATCAGAATAACAACACAAAATGAAGGTCAACATTCTCAGTCATAAAATACTTGGTTTCCCACCTCCAAGTTTGGAAGTACCGTTTTGATGCGACATTTAAAGACAACATGAATTCCACCAGGAATGAAGGCCCAGCTCCTGAGAACCTTCCATGAGGCTAAACGTCCACACACTGCACATAAATCTCAAGAGCAGGCTGAAGGATAAAAGCTTAAGATTTATAATCAATGTTTCATCCTGTCATCATAAAAGCATCACTACTGCCTTTACAAATGATTCCTTAGCAAGCTGTTCAGCAATAGTGCAATTTTCCAGATGCAGCCTGAAAATGCCAGAAGCTCCCTGTCCTGTAGTCCCCGCGGCCCCACTAATTCCGACACAAATGTGCATCTTTTAAAGGCGCCTGGTGTGTGGCAGAAACTGCGAGGTGCTGCAGCTGGAGAATACTACTTTAACGCAATAGAAGGGTAACAGCGGACTGCAAAGTTATGCACTGAGAGAGGCAGAGGCGGGGGTGAGTTACAGCTTAAAAAAAAAAAAAAAAAGTGACAAAAATAAAACACACCCAAACCAACGGTCTCTGACAGCATCGTTCTTCAACAGAAAACTCAAACCGCTCCGAAAAACTGTGGCTTTTCCTGACACCGCAGCGGTCTCCGGAGGGCTTCTCCAGGAGGCGACCCCACCCGGACAGGGCCCCCCCCGGAGGGCTCGTCGGAGAAGCGACCCGACCCGCACAGGAGGGATCCACAGCCCTCGGCCCGCGCGCCCCGGCACCACTCGGGCCCTAGTCGCGAGAGCCGCGCGGGCAGGCAAGGCCGGGTGGGGCCGGGTACTCACCGCGCTCCTCAGTCCTCGCAAGGCGACCGCCGCCCAGCCGCCTTCTCCCCGGCCGCGCGCATACTCCGGCGGCGCCCGGCGCACAGGGATGCAGCCACGCCACAGCCCACCGCACGCCTCTGCGCCGACAACCGCCACTTCCGGCGCGCGTGAGGAAATGAGGCTGCAGCTGCGGCTTGCGCCCGCCCAGCCCCGCCCCGCCCACGCCCAACACCGCCCACGCCCAACACGGACAGCCCCGCCTTGGCCCCGCCCACTGCCCCGCCCGCACCCAGTGTCAGGCACCGGAAGCTCAGTAACTGGCGTACGGTACTGATTAATCGATTATCTGTTTCAAGTATGTGTGTGTGTAGCTCCAAAAACGATTTGTGGAGACCAGGAGAGTGCCTCAGGCAGAAAACCGTTCTTCCTGGAGCAAGCGTCTGCAGGGACAGGAGTACCAACTCTGGCGGACCGCTGACTTTGCCAGAGGGAGGAACTCAGCGGAGGATGGCAGCGCTGTCCTGTCGGGGACCCCTGTCCTGGGAGCCCAAAGGGGGCGATGAGTGCCTTTGTGGGCACTGAGCTAAGGACTGACAGGTCGCCACAAGTGTCCGAGCATCCTAGCATGCACTGGGCTGTGCGTGAGGCCCCAGGGAGGAAGTCCTGAGCTGCCGCTGGACCTTTAGCCATTCCATTTCTTTGAACCTGGGTTTCCTTATATGTGAAACGAAGGGTTTGAGGTAGACATTCTGGAAGACGGCTTGAGATCTGACATTGTATGATTTAGTGAGTGGGAAAAAAGAAAGCCCTCCCTAACACCCCCTCCACTCAACTGCTTATTTTAGGGACATCCCCAAGGCACTTTGTCCTGCCCTGGAGAGCAGTGGCCTGAGCAGGGGAGGGGATGTCAGAGAGCACCGGCACCTGCCTGTGTCTGGAAAGGACACGGAGGTGCTAAGAGCAGCTCTGGGGTCTGCCTCTCACCAGGTTCTGCTTTCCTTACAGGGCTACTTTGGCAGGTTACCATACTTAGCCCCTCTAAGCCTGTTTCCTCAGCGGTGTTGTAGGGACAGTAACAACAGCACATACTTCCTAAGGTGGTTGTGAGGGTTAAATGCAGTTTTGTATTTGAAGTGTCTGGCACCGTGCCTGGCAGATGGCAGGCAGTCGGAGTTCACTGTCACCATTAAGCACATTAGTTAGAGCAGAAGACTGAGGTGAAGTCTGAGATGCACCCTGTAGAAGCGGCACTGCTGGGAGGATCTGCTCCTAATCACAGCTGTCTTCCTTTGATGATGGTTATTGGGACGTCTTTACCACAGATGTTCTCCTCAGATATGTCTCGTGGGAAATTCCACCAGTAAGAGAGTCTGAATAGCCCGTTTCTAAGCCAGGCTTGCTGAATGTGCAACTTCTTCCTAATTTCAAGGTGTCACGACTCATGTTATTTTTTTTTTTTCTCATATCACTTGTGAGCAACTGTAAACATTTATAGTTTTAACCCTCCTGGGGCACCTGGGTGGCTCAGTCGGTTAAGTGTCCGACTTCGGCTCAGGTCAAGATCTCTCAGTTCGTTAGTTCAAGCCCCACGTTGGGCTCTGTGCTGACAGCTCAGAAGCAGCTGGAGCCTGCTTCGGATTCTGTGTCTCCCTCTCTCTCTGCTCCTCCCCAACTCATGCTCTGTCTCTCTCTCTCAAAAATAAATAAACATTAACATTCCTTCCTCCTAACCTGGTCCAAGAGTAAATAATTCATCTAGTCATAGATTCCATGGGTCTGTGACCTTCTGAAGATAAGGACCATGTCTTTTTAATCCACCAGTACTTTACGCATAGTAAGGGTAATGTTCAATAAATGTGAATTGAATTGATTAAAATAAGAACACACAAGGATCTCTCCCTTATCCAGAATCTCTGCCACTTGACTAGCCCTTCCGGCAGGTGGCACAAATGATTAACTTTGCTGTCATGAAATTAAGTTTTCTGTCTGGATGCCTAGTTATGCTCTAGTATGGCAATCAGCCTTGTGGGAGTCTACTTAGTGTAAATTAGTTATCTAGTGTTTAAACCTGCCATGAGCGTTTGTCCTGTAAGTCTGAGGACCCGACTTGGGAGTGTGAATGCAAAGGTAAAGTATTCTGTCTTGGGAGAATTAGAGAGTGGATCCACAGCATTGGTGGATTTAAGAGGATAAGACAGAAATTCTTTAAATGCTTAAGGTGTTACTTCAAGTAAACATAAATGTCAGGCCACTGAATGGCCAGGGGATTATGTTCCCAGGCTGGCAGCTTTGAAGTTCTCAATCCAAGTTCACTACATGTTCTTAGTTAAGATGCTATAATCAGCCTGTACTTGAAATTCCTGCTGATGGCCCTTAGGCATTCCACAGAAAAAGGAGTATCTGGACCTTGTACTCTAGCCTCATATCCAATAATGGCAAATTCTTAGGCTGTTCCTTATGTTGTCCCTAGACACTTTAAATTGGCCAAGACTATCTGTCTCCTAGGGCAGGGACAGCACCCCTAAGCCAGGCAAGGGGCCTGACCCCATTATAGGTGCTCACTGCATACCCACGGATATGTGAATGAATGAATGAATGAATGAATGAATGAATAATAGTAAAATCTACAGCTCTAACTTTCCTCTACTGGGTGTCAAAGTAACAGCAAGAGAAGTCTATACTTTCACTCACCAGATGCAAAACAGGCTCATTTCCTAATGTGCTGCGATGCACAGTAAAACCACTCCCCTCCATGTTAAACCTTCCATTCTTTGTCTACTTCCACTAGCCTTATAAGTGCTGGCCTTTCTTTTTTACAGCATTTGTTTTTCTTCCTTTATCCTATACTTTCCTTACTGATCATGCTGTGTAGCCACGTCTGGCACAGGCTGAGGGTGCACTCAGCAGCAGGTGGTTTTCCCACTGCTCCCTCCGTTTTAATCCCTCTAATCCTCTTGACATCCTTGTGGAGTAGGTTATGGTCCTCAGTTTACCATGGAGAAGACAGAAGCTCCGAGAGGAAACTGCAGAGGCTCTTCCAGCACAGGACCTGACATGAAATGGAAGCAATGGGGTTAACGTTAACTAGTTGTCACTTCTCGTAAACTGTTATTTGAATCCTGCATTAGAACAGTTGTTTTTAAAATAATTGAGATTCTGCCATCAATGGATTTAAATTGTTAGTGTTTTATTATTTTTTAAATTGCTACATCAGATATTAAATGTGTATAATTTAAATTTGGAGAGAAAATAATGCATAATTCAAATTCTTTGGCAGATAATGGGTGATCTATGGAAAATAATGGAAAATAAGTAGTTCCATTGAGAAAAATACTAAAGTACAGTTGTGGTATATTAATATCAGAAGAATATAGTGTCCCTCCCCCAAATATCCAATCTGAGGCTTCTTTTTTAACTATAAAGCTTTCCCACTCCACTAAGCCTGCTTTTGAGCTCCTGCCAAATGAAAGTGATGGAGGCTGACTCCTTTGCTGTAGCAAACTCTCGATAGCCTTTTCCTGTTTTCATTTGGGCCATCTTTGTTTCCAGTTTTCCTAGTGGCCCCACCAAGGTATGGTCTTCACTGCTTGTTGCCTTCAATTAAGTGTGGTATCCACAGAAGCTCCTTGTGCCTTGTGTTTCTTGGTTTATCAAGTCTATAAGGATATGGTAAATTGGCATTGGGTCTGACCTCTGCTTGCTTTGCTTTGCTTTGCTTTGCACTGAGTTCTTTGGCTATTTATTCTCAGTGTGGCAATCTGTTTTTTGTTACTGATTTCCATTTGTTTGGCATCTTTGATGGAATCAGTCCGTTCCTTTCATCCCTTTTTGCCGTCTTTTAGGTTACTATTTTGTGTCCTAAGAGTGTTGTCTGTCATATGGGGAGTAGTGGGGTAGAACACTGACACAGGCTCTGGAATCCTGTTTCTCTGGCTGGCTTCTCAGACCTGAGTTTGGGGTTCTCATCAGACCAGCATCCATCTTTATGTTCTTCCTTGTGTGCCTTCCTTAGGTCCAAATTTCTCTCTTCTTAGAAGGGTGCCAATCATTGACTAGCTCCTCAGGCAGATGGCATGAGAGACTCTTAAATACAGAGAACAAACTGAGGGTTGAAGGGAGGATGAAAGGGCAGGGGGAAATGGGTGATGGGCACTGAGGAGGGCACTTGTTGGGAGGAGCACTGGGTGCTGTATGTAAGTGATGAATCACGGGAATCTACTCCCAAAACCAAGAGCACACTCTGTACACTGTATGTTAGCTAACTTGACAATAAATAATATTTAGAAAAAAAAACATTTCAAAAGGTAAATGACCATTTTTCCAGAATGCAGTCTGTTGTTTAGGGCATGATCCATGTAGAAGGGGGAAACCATTCTTTTGTGATAGACTAAAAACTACTCAAATCAATGGTAGATCCCTGACAAAATGGCATTTGGGAGGATTTAAAGGTTTAACTAGATTTTGCAGACTATCAGTGCTGCTTTTTCTGGAATTTTGACACTTTTTAAGGAACTATATGTTCTTAGTAAGAGATTCTCTCTTCTGGGAGCCCAAACATGGACAGGCTTTCTGGAACCTGAAGGTAGTTCCCCAATGGCCTCCTTTCCTAGACATCCCAAACAACAGAAAGCCCTTTTGTCTATTTGTGCATGAGCAATTTGGACAAGCCCTTGGAGTTTCATGGGAACTATCCAAAAGCCATCACTTACTATAGCCTTCCCTTGACACGCTGTAAAGATGTCTCTCCCTAGTGTTAGGACAAGTGCTCTGCTGCAAAATTTGCTGATGCTTCTGCTGAGCTAGTTCCAGGCTCTTCGCTTGACCTCATGATTCTTCCTGAAGTAAAGCCATTACTATTGACTGAGAACACAACACTTTTCAGGCAGCTGATTAACCTCTTATGAAATTCTATTACTCTCTCCCTCTCAGGTACTACTCACCGCTACAACCCCCCAAATCCTGGCACTCTCCTTCTTCTCAGAAGAAGGGGAGCCTTGTGATGATTTTGCCTCAGATAATTTGGGAGCACTCTGCACCTCCCTCAGATTTACTACAGTCTCATGTTGAGAACCCTGAGCTAATCCTGTTTGTTGATAGATCATTCTCAACGCTAGACGTTATCAAGCAGCATATACTATCATTAATCAAAGGTCTCCTTTAGAATATAGTCCTCTACCTGAGGTAAAATCAGTCTAAATGGCAGAACTTATTGCGTTTACTAGAGCTTGTTAACTAGCCAATGACTAGGGAGTGAACATATATACAGATAGGAAATATGCTTTTGGAGTGCTACACGACTTTGGGTTGCTAGAACCTCCACAAAAATGGAGAGCAACTTAAGCAACTTTTAGATACACTCTACTTACCACAGCGGTGGCTATTATGAAGCCTGAGAATGAGGCAAAAAAAGAGAATGTTGAAGCTAAAGAAAATGCTGTAGCAGATCATGATACCAAACAGCTACATTTCTCCCTGAAACCACTCACAGAGCACAAATGGATTACTACCTTACATCAACACTGGAGGAGAGACTGTAAAGAGACAGTGGCATTGTTCTAAATGTCATGTAGGTTCGTCATGGTGTGTGTCATTCCTAGTACTGTATTTGGATCAGTGACACAGGGAAGGTGGGATAGGCTACACAATGCCTTAAAGAGCAAAAGCTACTTGCTCTGTAAGGTTGACTCTCATGACCTGTGTGGGATTTATTCTTGGCCTGGACTAGGGTTGTGGATTCAAAGCATCTTACAGGGGTTATTGATTATTCCTGTTTTTGTCATAGTGGTCGTGATACTGGTCCACTGCATTCTATCCAGGGCCTGAAATGCTTCTGCACAGACACTTCCTCGTCAGATGGAACAACATGATGGAACCCATCATGCACAACAGAAAGGCCGAGAAGACCTCATGGTACAGTTGGCCATGGAGATGACTGGACGATCAGTCTCAAAGCGGTGAAGATCTGGATTTCTAGGCTTCCCTAAATTGGTCAACCTCTCACAAGCAAGAAAATGACCAGAGAGGCAGACGGAGAGACTGAACACCCAGACAATGATCAGACCACATGTAAACTGAGACACTCTGACCCACACCTGTGCAGCAACCAGCCCGGAATGGTCAGGGCTTGGTCAATGACTGCTTGTTTCCCTATCTTTTGCTCCTATTTCTGAATCAGGACCAACCAGAGAAAGCCAGTTATGTTCTAAAACGAATCGCATGAGATTCCTGGCTTCCAGATAGCCTACCTCCAGTCTTCCCATGCCAACAACCTCCAATCACGACACGCCTGAGGCCTCTCTCCATCACCCCCTTTTCTACTATAAAGCTTTTCCCTCCTCTGCCTGCCTTTGAGTTTCTGTCAAAAGCTAGTGCTGGTGGTCGGCTCCCTTACTATACAGCAAGTTCAGAATAAATAACCTCTGCTTGTTCTCATTTGGATGGTCTTTACTTATTTCTACGAAACTAAAGATTATAGATAATTAGACTTCTCTTAAAAAATACAATTTTCAGTCACCATCTTATGACACACCAGAATCCTGGCAACCTGTGTGTCACTCCTTTTCCTAAAAATCACATCTGATGATCTTTCCTTTCCACACGCTTACAAAGCCCCTCAAACCCTTGGCATGCTCCTGGCCCACTGTGGCCACAGAGCCTCCAGGAACATTTTGAAGCTATTTATTTATTTATTTAATTAAGTTTATTTATTTTGAGAGAGACAGTGACGGTGGGGGGGGGGGGCAGAGAGCAAGGAGAGAGAGAGAATCCCAAGCTAGCTCTGTGCTGACAGTGCAGAGCCCGACACGGGCTTGAACTCACGAATCTGTGATCATAACCTGAGCCAAAACCAACAGTCGGATGCTTAACTGATTGGAGCCACCCAGGTGCCCCTCAAGCTCTTTAAAACCCTCAAGAGGCACAATCTATGAAGCAAGTCATAGGCTCTTGGTGAGCGAAGCCTCTGAGGACAGGGCTGTGATACAGGCACTGTGTGTCCTCTGGGCAAAGTCCTTTGCCTCAGGTAGTAAGAGGCAGCCTCATATTCATCCTTCTCCCGAGAGCAGCCAAAAAGCATATGGTTTACTCTGATATTGTTTACAAAGTTGACCAAGATAAATAAAAACAGGGATGCTTAAAATGAAGCCTCACGGTTTTATTCAAGCAATTGACAGTTTTCATGGTAAGTATTATCTGTGTATGAAATATCAAAATGATTTCTTTCTCAAAAAAATATTTTTTTTAGTTTTAGAATGCACTTACTCTCCTTACCTTGCCTGCTCATGCTAACTTTGAACTTGAATTGCTCAGTATCCTCTGAAAGGATGCAGGATTATGGTGCCTCCTGGGGTCACAGTGGCTGTGGTGGTCTCGGGTCGTGACTCCTTCGGCGCTGCCTGGCCCAGTTCCCCGTGACACTGATGTTCCTGCAGCCACATGTTCCTGCAGATGGCTTCCCTGTCGCGACTCTGGGCCCGGGCTCCCGCTGAGAGATGTTGCTTGGCCAGGTCCTGTGATTTAGCACATCCCAGAAACCTCTGCAAAAAATATCTCCTCGCTTGACACAGCAATCAAAACCTGAGTTGCAAAGATTAACCGTGATGTCTTTTGGGCATCGATAGTGTGTTCCTCTTTAACTCTGGATGTGACGCTTATTCTTCCTGCTGTCACACTGCCACCCATCCAGCCTCGGCTTCAGACCTGCCCCAAACTGAAAAACTCTCTACATACAGGTTCTGATTTTTTCACAATGTCTGCTAAGAACGCTTCATGTGAATCCCTAACACGGTTCTAACAAGGCCATTGAGGCTGCTGCCTGGGAAGAGACGACACAGCAGGTGGCCTCAGCGGAAAGGGCGACATGAGGGGGCGACAGCAGGGGATAAGTTCTGTGCCTACCTCCACACTGAAGATATGAGGCATTCCCAGCACCCCCTACCGCTGCACATGCCCTTCAGACCCACACTATGTCTTTCCGGGGCCACAGAGGTAAGGGCTTCTCAGGCACCTCCTAGAACCACCCTAAATACCACCTGCTAAGTATCCTACAAGTCAATATGCTCAAAGGAGGACAGGAAACCATTCACTGGAGAAAAAATGCTTTATTTCTACTGGGGGAAATTATGTTTTGCCTTAGAATTTTCTTTTATGTGTGAAGTATTTGTCCGGACCCCATTCTCAGACATTATATTCAGCTAAATTTCCACCCAAATAAGCTGGCCTTGTGGTGGGAAAGCATCCTTTGTGGAAGACAGTGGAGAAATGGGACTTTTAAAGACAAATAAACCAAACACACACACACACAAACACTCCTGATGGAAGTTCAATGCTCTTGAAAAAGGGGTTTTTAGTATTTTTAGTATGAGATTTTCTCGGCATACGTTTCTAAACATTCAGAGAGAAAGGCTGTAGCAAATAACTGACCCTAGAAATTATATTTATTTCCAGGCCCTGTGGCCAGATTGAAGGAGGACACCAAGAGCAGACATGGGTGCCAAGGGCCAGGAGCTACAGCTCCGAGGGCCAAGGACAGCCTGTGTATGCACACATGTGCACACACACGAGGGAAATGACACAGGCCCTCACCATCTAGCACACGATACAACCAGAAATCAGATTTATGTTGGTAACAACATGTGATTATCAACTGACCCGCCTGCTCCTTGCCAGGCCTTGGAGGGGGAGCTCAGAGCATGCCTCCATGACCCAACAGGAAGACATAAACAGAAGCACTTAGTGTTTAAAGCTTCATGGTGGTTCAGGGCAAATTTTTCCCTCTGACTGACTAATGGACCTTCACTTATGGCTATGCATTTTACATCCTCTCTCCTACAACTGCCCAACTGCAGTTTCAAGAAATAAGCCATAGAAAAACTGCCAGAAAGCCACAAATACCTGAACTAGACTGGCTGCTACTCTATTTTAGGGAAGGAAACATAAAGGAAGGAATTTCCTGAATGGCAGAGTTAGAGGAGTTTTAACCGTTGCCATAAACGGGCCTCATCACATACATAATGGGTGAGACAAGTCAATAAATACAACAGATTTCCCTGTGATACTTCAATCCTTATATTGAAACTTCAAAAGCAGAAACCCGAGGTTTCCAACTGGGAAGTTAAAAAGAGAAAAGAAGTTTACACATTTTATGACACACAATTTTATTTACATAACTGAAATTATGTTCTTAGTCACCTTGATTACAAAAGCAAATTAACATGGTATGGTTTAATAACCTTTCATAAATAGATTTTACAAACTTTAATAACTGACAGATTGCTACTTACAGCCAGTAATATTTAATACTTAGTAACTTCTGTGTATATGTATATGAAAATTGTCTGATAGGACTAGTAAATATGAATGCTGTTAAAACTCAGGAACAGACAATTAGATTATTGGTCAAGAGTTAATTCCCCATCACTGGGTCAGCCAGTTTGACCTGGAGTTCTCACCCTGCCAAGAACAAACCTACTGTGGCAACTCGCACTTATTGGGAAGGTATTTTTAATTATGTGAGAGAGTTTCTCCCTATTTTTGCATTGCTAAGACTATCATTAAGCACATCTGAAAACCAAAAGTTTACCACAATTAGATATTTGTAACAGAATTCATCACAGTGCATCTAAAAAACGGCCTAAACTAAAGCCATGTTCCATCTCCAGTAAGTGTTTTTCCAGCGCTCTCTCTGGGTGTGTGTACACACACATACACATACACACACATCACGAGGCTCTGATACATACTCATCCAAGCCTTCTTGGCCACAAAAATGCCCCCATTTCATTGCTTTTGTGAAATGCCTGTAGGATACAGTATTTGGATGAGGCTACTGTCAATCTTTCACAGTGCTTTAAGTCTGAAGACCAGGCAGTGTGTTGGTAACCGACCCTCTCCTGCAAAGTTACAGACAGAAGAGCTGTCGGGGACTTCCCGAAAGCCGCCTCCACAAGATGGGAGGGGCACTGAGTGTGTGTGACCACAAACAAGCAGTGAAGAATGACAAGAAGCTTATGAGTCATGGTCAGAATCTAATAAACAAAAACGTCTTGCTATATAGCAGCATTGAGTTACAAACACAGAATGAATGGATACACGTACCTTTTCACACAAGCTCTATGAGAGCCAAAACATTGTCTTTTCCGCATCAGAACTGTGATCAGAAGGGTAGCAATCTTCGGTCACTGTCAACGTTACTTCTAACAGAACTAGCTAAACTGTCCCTTTTAAACTGCGCACTAACCCCACCGGCTCCTAATGTGCGAGATGAGGCACCGCTTTCTGGCACTGGACGGATGTGGCACCCTGGGGGCTGGCAGGGGTGGGATTCATGGCAGCCAAGTCTCGGCTGTTAGCAATCCCGGGACGGGAGGCCACTCCACTCAGACGCCCCTCTTCTTCATTCTGTTCTTGCCAGAAGGTAGTGATCACTCAGTGATGGGAACAACAGTGAAGTGTTCAGTGAGCCCTGTCCTCTCACACTGCCTATCTACATAGCATCAAATCTATTGTGCTAAATTGAAGAATCCATTGAAATCATGATAAAAATCAAATGTCTTCCTAAGAAAAGGTTACACGATTAAAAACAAAAACCAAAAAACAAACCGCTCCCAGGATCTCAAATGCTGAGCTGAGGCCTGTCCCAAGGTCCCCTTGTCCCCTCCAGCCCTGGCCAAGGGTTCGATACCACGATAGGGCCTTGCTGGGCTTCTTGTTCTGAACAAGGATGTGTCATTTGGGCCAGTTTTTTTTTTTTTTTTTTCCTGCTGACTTTTTTGGTGTGTGTGCTTCATGTTTAAATCGTGTTGCCTTGTTTGCTGGCAACAAGAAAAATCAAACTACTCAGGTAGTGAGTGAGGGACCCACACGTCTGAGCACAGGGTGTGGTGGTCACTGATGAACACAGACCAACACAGAGCACTGCCAAGGGCTGGAGAGGAAGGAATACCTAAAGGCTGGACTCAGAACTCTGGTCCAGCACGCTACGTCTGCCAGGAGGGAAAATCACCAGCCAGTGTGAAGTGCACAAAGGAGGGGCCGGCAGACTTTCTGTTCTCGGCATGTTTCTTCCCCTTGTGAGTCCATTACCTTTCACAAAGAAATGTTAACTATCAAATGCGTCCATTAATTGTGCCGCTGAGGGTGAAACCATCCAGTTAGCATATACACTATCATTTGCATATCTTGGACACACAGTGTTAGTGCCATCAGCTCTCGTGAGTGGTACAGGACTCTCTTCAGGCCAGTTCGGGTCTGACATGCCTAAAAATGAAAACAGATCATTTGCTCTGCACTGAAGAACCAAAACTTCATGTGCAGACAGTAAGGCCTTGGCAAAACTCCCTTTGAGGTTCAAACCAAACTTTCTGGTTTTCTGTGCCAATTACATGAATGGTTTCGTGCTCCGGGTTTCCAAAACACTGTCATATTTGGGGGGAAATATCACGTGCTCTCTTGGTAACTGTAACTTAACAGAAACTCCCAATTTTGACTTTTATAAGCTTCGAACTCCCAAATCTGATATAAATATTTGTTGACCTGTTTAAGTCTTTTTCTAAGGCAGCATAAAGCATTGCTGAATTAAAGGGCTCACTGCAGTGGGAAGCTTCTATAAAAAGTTTTCTAATGTAAAGAAGCCTACTCATCTTCCATCCAAACCCACCATGGAGGAGAGAATCTTCCAAATCAAGGGTGCGCACGGGCGAGCCCCACAGCGTCGACAAGACAATGGTGTGTGGCACCAGACCCAAAGCCAGCAAGGAATCAGTGACTCAGGAGGCATGCAAAAGGAACAATCTCGGCTGAAAAATGCTTGACACTCCAAGATTTAAAAGCAATCAATGATCAAGTTAGGAAACAGAAAAAATTTTCAAGTATTTAATCAAAGACAAAAGAAGGAGTTTTGGCAAGAACCGTATTTACTGTCCATTGCAAGACCACAGCACCACAGACTATGTTCTTTCAGAAGCATTTGCTCCAGCTTGTAGCACTGACTTCATAAGTGACAACTGTCATGACGGTGTGTAATGCAAAGGATGTGAAAACAGCAGTCTTCATGTGTCCTCCCTGATGGTGGGCATGTGGGCTGGGCTGAGCTCCCTAGTATGGAGTGGCCTCCCAAGAGCCACCTGCCCACCCAGATGGGTTCTGGGAGTGACCACAGGCTGTGCCCTCAGTGCAGGCGGGGTGGTGCGGCTCCTCCTGTCTTAATGAAATGCCTCCCCAGATTGGGTAAATTTATCCCAGTAGTTAAATTAGAAGTACTATGACTTGATGCATACCCACCCAGAAATGACTTGTTTATCATTTTCTCAATATCCCCTGAGAATTCTGCCCAGCTCTTTCTTTTCTATTATCATAAGTTGCTAGGCAGTGTGGTAAGTATACTTATTTTCACATCCTTTAAAAAAAAAAACACACACACACACAGTTTCAAAAATGCCTGAATGTAAACGGATGCAAAGTCAGACATTTACAAATAAAAAGGTTCAGAGAGAACTTTGGTTTCATTCAGACCAGAAACACTCTTAAAAAGCATTACAGAGAGTAAGGATAGTGCAGAGAGGAACGATGTTGCTAGAATCTAGTAAATGCATGTGAAATTCTACCATAGAGTTTGTTTTCAATCCACGTGGAGGGGAGGGCTCGAGGGAGGGGAGCATTATTACAGTCCACCAGGGGCGTCTCCTCCTCCGAGAGGCCGTCGTCATAAAGCAGGGAGTCGGATGGGGTGGAGGCAGCCAGGTCCAAGTAGTCCTGGAAGACAGAGATAGTTGGTCATCCCCGCGTGGGTCACTACTGGACATGGCCCCTGCTCCTCTCCTCCCAAAGGCAGACTCACTGGCTGAGTCCCACCTCATGCTGGCCTACTAGCCACTCCTCACGACCTGAGCCCCCTGCCAGACAGCCAGCACTGAGCCCTCCCAGCCTCTGCTTTGCTGGCCTTGCTCCACAGCCCTCATTGCTCCCTCTAGAAAGTCACCTGCCTGGGACAGAAATGTGCTCCTTCATTGCCTAGTCTTACCTCTGCAACATGAGGGAAGGGGGTGGGTTACTACATCCAGCACTGGGGAACCGGCCCATTTTACCAAACCCAAGGCTCTGGGAGAGCTCACTGCAGCCCCATTACTCATGTGCGAGTGCCAAGAAGCATCTCTGACCTGCTAACATTTTTCAGCTTTCCTCTGAGGACTCCCATCTAGAACAGAGCATCAGGACTCAGAAATCTGAAGTCATTGACATGGGTTTTGCATAGGAGGCTGTTCTGGGCTTTAGCTCCCAAGCGTGATGATTTCTCAGTGCCTGCCACTTCCACTGCCCTGGTTAAATGTGTAAAGAACAGTTGTAGCATTTTCCTGGATGCTTCTCTAGGAAGGTTGGCTCTCTTGGCATCACCTGTTATTTTGATTTAAGGTAATCCTGCGTTCACAGGATTTGGAGGCTTGGCCCAAATGGTACCCTGATGTTAGGTTTTATTACAAGCGGCCTACACCAGGCACATTTGTTTTTGTGTTTGAAGAAATGCCAACTTTTAGTAAATGTGCCAAGGTAAAGATGAAACCCTGAAACCCTGAAGGTAAGATCTGTGTCTGTATTGTTTACTTGTATCCCCAGCATCTGAGACAGAAAATGGTACATAGCAGTTGCTCAGTAAATATTAATTGAAACTTGTCGGCTTTCTCGTTTACCTACAGAGTTGTAACCCAGAGGCATATGGGCTGAACTGAGTGTCCCAGATATGATTTATTTGGACCAGACTGAGCTTTTGGAAGTATTTATTTATTTATTTATTTTGAAAGAGAGAGAGAGGGAGAATGCAAAGAGCACAAGCGGGGGAGGGGCAGAGTGTCTGACCCGGGGCTTGATTTTGATTGTGAGATCATGGCCTGAGTTGCAATCAAGAGTTTCAAGCTTAATCAAGCGAGCCACCCAGGCGCCCCAGCTGTTGGAAATTTAAGTGAGTTACTAACATTAAAAACTGGAAAGCTTCAGGGGTGCCTGGTGGCTGGGCGGGTTAAGCGTCCAACTTTGGCTCAGGTCGTGATCTCATGGTTTGTTAGTTCAGACCCTGCGTGGGGCTGTGTGCTGACAGCTTGCCTGGAGCCTGCTTCAGATTCTGTGTTTCCCCCTCTCTCTGGGCCCTCCCCTGCTCAAGCTCTGTCTCTCTCTCTCAAAAATAAATAAGCATTAAAAAAAACTGCAAAACTTTACATAAATATTCTTTAAAATTCAGAAGACTAGGCACTCTGGTACTCATATTCCTATAGGTTATGTGTGGCTACAACGAGAGGTCCTTTAGAGGGGCTGGTGTGCTCCTGTTGGCCGCAGTCCCCACCACTCTGTAGCCGCTTCCAACCCCCCGCGGGGCCCCTCGCAGCTCTACTCTGATGACTTGTTTCTTTACTGAAAATGTTGTTTGACTTTGGAATATTTGCTTCCCACACCTGTCTGTGGACAGCTCTAAGCATAAAGGGAAGAATCTTGGTTTCTTTATGATTTGAGAAGGGGCCTGGCTCAAGGAGAAGGGTTCAGGTGCTGGCTGCCTTCAGGGGACGGCACGACCATCTCCCTTTGTACGGCCTTGCTCTGATCCTGCACTGGGAACTCCACAGAACAGGGGTGAGGCCGGAGTCCCCCCACTGCCATGTTCTGCCTGCAGGTGGGCAACGCCAGGAATTAGCCCCAGGTACTCACTCTGTTCTTAACCATCATCTTTTCCAGGTCTTTGCTGATGTCAGCAAACACTGGCCTCTTGTCTGGTTCCTGCTTCCAACACTGCAGCATGAGACCGTACCTGGCGGGAAGCACAGATGAGCAGTTATGACCCAGCATGGACTGCCCAATCACAGCCGCCATAGCCAGCACGGTGCCCTGGGCCCACAGGGCTCTGTTCTCAAACCCCAAAGCTGTTTCTGCGTCACTGGACATCCTTTGCTGAGCTGAGCCAAGATCCAAGTGTCGTTAGGGGGTCAGGGTGCCTGGTGCTGTGGTCCAGCATCCTGTGGGTCTCCTTGCCCTTGAAAGAGATTTGTTTTCCCTTCCTTTTCAAAGATGTTGGTAAACAGCTGACAGGATGCCATGCTCAGTACGGGGGGGCTAGTCCTTAAACTCTTATCAAGTATGAACTGGTTATGGAAACAAACAAAAGCTTCTGCCAACCACACCTCTGCCTTGGGCCGTCCTCACTTCCTCATTTCCCTGGGGCCCGGGCTTGGCTGCAGGGCCTCCAGGGCTGCCACGTGGGTGTGCCCTGAGCCGCCCAGGGACGTGGCACCTACTCACCCCTGCACTCCCTCATCTAGCCCTGAGCCAGGCGCGTGGCAGGCACACAACAGGTTGTGTTGAATGAATGGACTGGCCTGTTTCTGCCCCTGGTGGTGCCTTTCCCATGTGTTCTCAGCCTGGCCTCTAAGAATCATCTGCTGGAACTACCATGTGGAGACTCCGGCACTCTTGGGCTGTGGGGCAGGCTCTTCCTGCCTGCCACCTGCCGGCCTCTGTGCCTCCATGTGGGCCCTCCCCAGTGTGCACTCCTAGGGTCATTCTGAATTATCTGCCCCTCCCCAGGTGTCTGACAGGGACAGGCCTTGGGCTCAAGCTGCTCTCTGGGTCTGAAGCACCCTTTTATCCTTTCCACCACCTTTCCTTGGCCTTACTCCCCCTCATCCATGTAAGCCTCCACCCACAAGAAACCCACTCAGCTCCCAGCAGAGTCAGGGTCCCCAGCACCTGCCATCGTGCCCAGTGCTGGTTCTCAGCCTTCTGCCTTGGTGTGCTCTGCCCTCTTACTACCTACTCCCTGGTTCACCGTGGGCTCGTGCCCAGGGCTGCTCAGGAACAGCGAGGGAATGAGTACATTGTCTGTGTCTGAGGGAGGCTGGGCCAAAGCAAAGCCTGCTCACATCTCCTCACTGCAGTTGTCGGGCCTCTCCATCCGGTAGCCTGTCTTCAGGAGGTTGAAAAGCCGCTCCGGAGGGATCCCAGGGTAGGGGTTGCCCCCCAGAGTCACAATCTCCCACAGCAGGACACCAAAGGACCACCTAAGGGGAGTGAGACAACCAGTGGGCGGCTGCACTGGGCCAGCGGCGTCCCCTTCTCGGCAGACCAGACGTCCATCCCCCCAGCTGTTGTTGACCTCATCAGCGCCCCCAGCGCAAAGAGCCAGCCAAGTGCTCACGGATTTCAGCCTGGGCCTGACTGCGTGGATGGATGTGGAATGGAGGTAGGGATGAGCCGGCTGCCTGCCCTGCTCTCACGCCTGCCGTGCACAAGGCCCACCAGGCCGCCGCCAGAGCTCGGCCCCCACACCCACAAGGGGTACTCGGCTGGCCCTGTGGAGATGCGCCAAAGCACCAGGGACAGGACAGAGCAGCCGGGCAGGTACACCAACATGTGAGGCGGGGACTGAGGCCATGGGGCTGCCTGTACAATTCCTTCACCTTTTCTGTGGGCTTGGAAACGTAAAATCTTCAAAGAAAAACAGCACTGGCACAGAAAATTATTTAACTGTGAGGGAGAACTTACTGTGAAGTGGGACCAAAATCACATTGTAAAATAGCATCATCACATGAGCCCACTTACAGAGATAAGCATATGCCTGCACACCATGGAAAACACTAGACGGTCTTGTAGGCCAGGACCTTCAGGAGCTACTCAGGGGCCGTGTGACCCAACTGACTTGCAGTGTCTTCATTACCCTTTGCCTTTTCCAACTGTCTACAGTCAGCTTTACATAATCCGAACACAGCTGCCTAAAACGGTTTAGGAACTGCCTTTTCTCAGCCCACATGATTCAAGAAATGCATGTGCGTTGATGGAAGAACACTCAGAAACAAGTCTGCTGTGTTTTTGAAAACTATCAGGTCTTATGATTTGACCTGTAAGGCCAAGTGTTGGTTCCTTTCTTCAAGCAGATTGGGACACGCCAACCCAGCAACTCACCCAAGGCCACCCTACCTATGGTAGGACTTGTCTGAGCCCAGCCCACGCTCAGGCCCACAGAGGGGAACGGTTCAGCTGGGCCTGCGTGGCACTAAGATGCCCAGGGAGGAGAGGGAGGGGCTGGCAAGGAGGATGGTGAGGGAAATTTCCAGTTACCCATTCACTGTTCTCACGCATTCCACTGTGACTCTCAGAACCACTGCGTGGGCCCCTGCCGTTTGCTGAATGAATACATGAAGGCCCCTCAACTTGGCAGGGGGGTGGTCATTGCAGATGGTTGGTATGAGCCAGTGTTGGGGCCAGTGTTGACCTCCCAGCCACGCTGCCCAGATGGGCATCGTGGCACCCTATGAATTGTAACCTTGACCCCAGGAAGGCAACACCCATACTTACACATCACTTTGGGTGGTGTAGATATGATCGAAAAGAGACTCAATTGCCATCCATTTGACTGGAATCCGACCCTAAAAAGGGAATGACGGAAAGACATTAACATGGCTCTGACACCCTGGGAACTGGGGATGGGGAGTGTGGAGCCATGTCCTGTGCATTTCCAGCTCTGGAAGGATGCTGAGGAGCAATGTCCAGAGTGCTCCCAGGCACAGAACTAGCAGCAGAGCCTCAGAGGGGCTGGAACTCTGGTCTCCCAGGCACAGTTGAGATGCTGGAGGGAGTCAGCTGGCCTGCCCACAGCTACACAGGGCGTGCTCGTCATGCATCACATCCCTGCTGAGAAGAAACCCAAGGAATCAAGACCACACCCAAGCCAGGTTTCCCTAGGGCCAAGTCCGGAGGGCTCTGGGGTGCCCTGGGTGGTGATGCCCAATGTGTGGGCCAACAACACCATCCAGCAAGATCTCCTGATTTCTGAGGGTGAATGAGTTCAGGAAACCAACTTCCAGCGTTTCCATCTTGGGGACTTCTGAGGCAAACCAACACACTAAAGGCTTTTCTGAGAAGCCCTGAGAGAAGAAACCTGTTTCCATGTCTTGGGGCTTCTTTTTTCCCTATCATTTTATCCCACAGCCCTGTTAGCACCCTCTGAGAAACTGTGCCCACTGCAGAGTTGTTGGGGTCAGACCTAACAAATGCTTTCCAGTGCAACTTGAGAAACAAGTTAGTAGGTAAGTCTTAGGACAAGAATCAACCAAAAATGTGGTTGATTGATTTTAATGCAAAATTTACTGCAGTTTCCTTTTCTTGAAAGCATTCCTCACGATTTCCAACCTTCATGAAGTGTGACTTTTTGAGGTGTGAGTGTTTGTAGCAACACTGCCTGCTGCCTGTGCTCTCTAGGAGGCCTTGTGCTTGGATGTCTGTACTTCTCTGCTCCCGGACACAGGCCATTTTGGGGGGATCAGTGCATCTATAGAAAGGCTGTGTCCACACCCCTCCATAGGGGAAGCGGCCCCTCTCCACTTCCCCTTTAGCAGTTCTGAGATATGCTGTCACAACAGAAACCCCAGAGGCACCTGGGGTGCCATTAAGTCCATTAAGTGACCAACTCTTGATGTCAGCTCGGGTCACAATCTCATAGTTTGTGAGTTCAAGCCCCGTGTCGGGCTCTATGCTGACAGCACGGAACCTGTTTGGGATTCTCTCTCTCTTTCTGCCCCTCCCCAGCCCATGATCTCTCTCTCTCTCTCTCAAAATAAATAAGCTTAAACAACAAAACAGAACCACAGAAACCCCAGAAAAAAATGAAACATCATCCTCACAGTCTGTGGCGACACGGGGCTTCTCCTAATCCCTTAGAACAAATCTGAAGTGTATGTGGTCACTTTTTGTGCTTCTCTTTTTTGAGCAGTGTCTGTTCTGAAAGCTGGTAGGCATAGCTCTTGAAAGGCCCCAGGAGTGATCCTGTCCGGTCACCAGGAGGCAACAGGAGGGGCTGAGAGGGCAGTGGAACTATGTCCCCCTGCCAGGCTGCCCAGATGGGCATCGTGGTGCCCCATGCATGTAACCTTGACCCCAGGAAGGCAACACCCACACTTATACATCACTTGGGACTGCCACAGGGCACTGGACAATACAGGGACACAAATTTCCCCAGAAGGGCCCCCAACCAACTATTCCAGTGGTTTGGAGAAAGCGTCTAAGAATCCTACGTTGCATCTCTGGACTCCCTCTCCAGGGCTTCCCTGTGAGCCTTCCAAAGTCACTCAGCCAGGGGTTCCCAGGTCCCTGTTCCAGGGGAACCCCCACCTGTAACGCAGTTCATTCCTTTCTGCCCAGAATGACTGCCACAGTGAGGCTTATTGACTTCAGTCTCCTTTGAGCGAAGAGCTAAGTTACACAGAGGAAACAAGGGACCTTTCATCCTGTAGAAGGGAGGGGAACAACTGCGGAGAAGAGAACTGTCATTTCTGCAGCGCTAGCTGACCTTCAAAAGTGATGAAAAGCAAAAGAAGCTGCAGGCCCAGCTTCCCAGGGGTGCTCTGAAAGGGCGGGTATGGCCCTCAGGAAGAGAAGGAACAGACACAGGGACGAGTCCTGAGCTGGGTCTCTGGGGACCCACGATTAGGGAGGGATCTGAAGATGACAGCTAGAAGTTTATACTCTAAAATGATCTGCTCTCTCCTCCCCAGGTGCTCTAAGGGCTCTGCCCAGGCCCACTGCCGGAACCCCGCCCCACCCCCACCCCACCCCCCCACCGCCCTCCAACCCCTCTGGGAGCCCTGGGCCACACCCCTGGGGACCCGGTACCTTGCTCCTCTTCACATAGGAATCCTCTTCATAAACGTCTCGGGACAGGCCAAAATCCGAAATCTTCATCTTCCGCCCCTCAGCTACCAGGACATTTCTGGCTGCCAAGTCCCGATGGACAAGCTGCAAGGAAGACAGCAACAGGGACGCCTGAAGCCCGGGCCCCAGCGCAAGCGGTGGAGGCCCGGGCTGGCAAGGCACACACCTTCATCTCAGCCAGGTACCGCATCCCCCGAGAGATCTGCCAGGCGAAGGAGATGAGGTCGCCCATGGTCAGGGCCCGCTCCTCGGGGTTGTCCAGGTAGCTGGAGCTGCGGCTGCCTCCGCTGCCCACGTAGCCGGGCCCCGCCTTGCGGCTCTCTCGGAGGAAGCCCCGCAGGGAACCGTACTTGGCATACTCCACAATGAGGAAGAGCGGGCCTGGGGGCAGAGAGGGGGCTGTGAGCTGGCTACCTGCAGAGCCTGGGCCGGGAGGAGGCTGCAGGGCCCCTAGGCAGGCTCTGCCCCCACCAGTAAGTGGGCACAAGGACACAGCCCTCTCTGGCCAGTGGCCTGGGCGCCGTGCAGCACGTATTTCAGTCCCGGCTCACTCTCGTACGGCTTGCTCTCCTCTTTGTGCTGGCCATGCCAAAGAGGCTCCCTGGGCGGCCGGGCGCAGCCTTCTTCTGGGGTGCCCAAGGCAGGCGGCTGCCTTACTAGTGCTGCCCCGGGAGCCAGCCCCCTGCTGCCAGGACGTCACGTCTTTCTACATCCTCGGCCCTGCTGCAGCACAGGCTGGGGATGGCTGACGGACGCAGAGGATCTGGAGCCTCGTGTGGCACCTGCTCCCTGTTCTCAGCAGCTCGTAGGCTGCAGTCTTGTCCCAAGCCCAGCCTCGAGTCCTGCTGGTGTCCATCAGTGTCCTTGCTGCCCTCTCCCTGGGGGACCCTGCCCTCTCGTTCCCCCAGCACGCACATCGGCGTGTACGAGGACACACAGTGAGAGGCCCTCGAGCAGCACAGACCAGGCCAATCTCCTGTGTCCTTATGTGAGAGATGGTGACGATGCCTTCACCATGCAGGACTGGGCTTGGGGTCACCTGGAGGTCAAGACACTCCTAGTCCCCAATAGGTGCCCAGGACATACCATCTGTTTCTAGGGCTCCCTGCCCTGGAGCTCTGCCTGGAGCAGGGTGCTGACAGACCAGGATGTCACCACAGACCTCTGTGCAGCTGCAGCAGGCCCGGGGGCAGGAGCCTCATGCAAACACCGCTGCAGCAGCCCTTCCTGATCCTCTCACTGACGCGGGAGGATGCAGGCTTTGGGTGGGGCCAGAGCCAGAGAGGACAAGGGGAAGGAGGAAGAACGAAGCAGCCCAGAGCCCCCAGCCTGCACTGGGCAGCTGCCTGTCCCTTGGCCGGCCTTACCGTCCTGGCTGCAGGCCCCGTACAGCTTGATGACATGTGGGTGGTTGACCTGCTTCAGGAGGTTGAACTCTGACAGCAGGTCCCGCAGCTCACTTGGGGAAGCGTTCTCTGAAATGCACGTAAACAGAGCAGGCTGCAAACCAATCCCTTCTGGAAGCCCCCTCTGTGACCACCCTGGGTCACTGACCCACATCACGGGTCTGCTCAGACCCTGGTTATCTCCTTCCCAGACAGCCTACCTAGGTTTAGACAAGGCCCCCAAAGACCCTGCTATTCAGGGCTTCTCTCAGCCTGTAGAGAGGGTCAACAGCTGCCTCATCTGCTTCTGGGGAATAACAACCCTGAGGAGCAAACTTCCTTATCGGCAGGCTCTTTCCATGGAAACCCTCCTGGGACCAGGCTGTGTGTGGAAGTGGCTCCATTTCCCTGCAATTGTCATCTTTCAAGGACAGTGGTGCACAGAGACCGCCCTCATAAATCCCGGGAAGGTAAGACGCTTGTCCCGTGTCCTAAAACACCTGCTGACCAAGCACGCAACAGGAGGGTGAGGCCCTGGAGAAAGCTGAAGACGATGAGGCTTCACAGAGGTGGCCTCTCACCATGCTAAGCACGTGCGTCCTGAGGGTGGGCAGAGCTGTGCTTGGGCTCCCAGCAGGAGCCTAATCTCGCGGGGAGGGATGTGGAGTCAGAAGCTGGGGCTCAACAGGCCTCCTGGGGCAGCTGTGCCACATTGCGTCCTCTGGCTGAACACTGGAAGTGAGAGGGCGGCTGGGAGATAGGGTGTCAGGACCCACATGTGGCGGCCTGGGCTGGTCTCAGTGTGGCCCCTTAGTTCCTGGAGCCTCAGAGGGGCATGGGGAGACCCCAGTCTGAGGGCCTAGGTAAGCATTCAGAAGCACCCACTGGTTCAGGTAATGGTTGTCACGGTGTAGCCCCACCTGCGGCACTAGAATTCTCATGTACATCTGCCAGCCTGCACCCACTGCATGGCCACTGGGCCCTTGGGCCACTGGACTGTCCACCCAGTCTCTGGGTGGACACCAGTGTTTGCGTATGGGTAGGTGAGCATATACCCACTTAGAGGCAAACTTGTGGCATGACTGGTCACAGGGCCCTCGCTGAGGGCCACAGGGACAGGCCAGGCAGGGCCCCAGGGGGCAGGGGCCAGTCCCTACAGGTAGCTTCTTCACCAGGACCTCAGGGGCTGAGAGGAAGGAATGGGGCAGACTGGGGAGGGAGAGCTGTCAGTTCAAGACAAAAAGGGCTTTTAATTTTTTTAAAACTCAGATCTTTACCCAATATTGATGCAAAAGCAATACCACTCTAGAACCTTCCAAGTGAGGAAAGTCCTCTTGCCCTGTTTCTCCAGGGCCCACCCTGGCCCATTTCATCTGTGACGGGGGTCTCCAGAATGCAGCCCCTCAAGAATAGCAATGGGGGGCTCTGAAGAAGGCTCCCGGCTGGCTGCCAGCACCCTGGTTGTCAGGGGGGCTTCGTCCAGCCCTTGGGGCTCCTGCAGAGCCACCTGTGCACAGTGCATAGACAGGTACCTTTCAGCATCTTCACGGCCACGGTTGTGTACCCTGCTTTGCCTTTTAGCCGGAAGGCTGTCGCCTTAACCACTTTTCCAAATTCACCTTCTCCCAGGGTTTTCCCAAGAACCAAGTTCTTTCGAGGGAATTCCCACTTTGGATCCTCCTACGTGGGGTTGAAGGAAGAAGAAGAGAAGGGAGAAAGCTGGTGAGGGTAGGAGGAAAAGAGGACGGCAAGGCCCATAAGTGAGCCCCCCCTCCCCCCACCGTGGGCAAGCACCAGTGTGTAAACAATGGTCACCTGAACCTGTGGACAATGGGCATCCACCTGCACTGAGGGCAGGAACCCAGCTGGGCAGGATCCCACACCTTATGGGAAGATAGGTGCTGACACAGAATGGCCTGGACTCTGGATGCCTGGACCCTTGCTTATCCCTGGTCTACTGAACATGCCTTGGGCCCTCCCAGGCCCATGTCCTTGTCTCTCAAACAAGGGGTTCAGGGCTAGCCTAGCACCCAGGGGGTACTCACATGGGAGTGTGGCCTCTTCCCTGGGAGTTAAGCCCAAGCCTCCCAGTGCTGCCTCTGCTTTGGACACCAGGCCCATAAGCCACTGACATCCCACAGACCAGGTCCCAATCTGTCCTCTCTAGAGAACCCCCGGGTCCCCAAGAGGACTGAATTGGCACCAGTGGCCCAAGCTGCCTCCTGGCCAAGGACCCCCAGCTATGGATGGAAGCGTCCAGGGCAACTTCCCTGTGTGGTGCTCCAGAAAACGTACCACCGTGCTACTTGGGAACCTCCATCCTCCTCTGTGGAAGATGCTGCTCCTCCCATGGGACTGGCCATTTCCCTGGACCTGCCTCTACCTGTTCCCCACGCTTCCCACGCTCCCCTCTACCCACCCTGCCTTCCCACTGAAACCCAACTCAGATTACTCTGGGACACCTTCCCAGACCCCAGCCTGGTCCCGCATCCTTGAACTCTGACTGGGGATGCCAATGCCTATCAGGAACCTTCCCTCCTGGGCCACTATGGGTGTCTGTTGCCCCAGCTCTCCCTGCAGCTGGGTATGGGTGTGGCCTGGGGGCGCTGCTATGATGTGACCTGCCAGACTCATCTGACCCACACAGATGACACCACTGGGCCCCACTGCCCTGCTGAGCAGGACCATGGTTTCCAACACCCATGTACAGGTGTGCGTGCTCTTCATGGGCAGAGGCAGCCTCCCCTCGGCACCACATCCAGGGTCCCTGCTGGCCAGCTGCCGGGCGTGGTGGTGTTGCCTCAAGTTCCCTAGGAACCCACAGTCAGGGTCAGGGTTGACAATGTCATCACTGTTACCCTGGTGTCCTCAACCCACACTGCACTGGAGAAGTTTTCACTGCACACGGAAACTGCACTAAGCATGCGTAGACAGCACTGACTTGATCCTCTTAAGAGACATTAACGTTTCTTCCCACTTTATACAAGAGACAAGTAAGGTCCAGCAGTTGCGTAATATGTCCATAGAGCTGGTCAGGGTCCTCAGGCTGGGCTCTGGCTTCTCTGTGCCGTGGGCCAAGCGGACGTGGGTTGAGATTGGTGTGTGTCCACTTGCACAAGCGCCCACAGGCACTGCCCTTCCTGTGCACCTCACCATAAACTGCCTGGGTTTACAAAGGATTCAAGTGGCTCATCCCACAGGCCTGCTGTCGAGGCTGAGACGCTTCCTGGGACAGGGGTCACAGACCCCCTGTCTGCTGAGCGACTAGAACTAGGAAAGCCAGGACGGAGGCCACAGTGTCTGCCACAGCTGGGGATGGCGTCCGTGGCCCAGACCCTCACTACGGGGGAGTACCCTTGAGTAGTGCCCCCTGCAAACCCCAGCCACCTCCCAGCCCTGCTTGGGCACTGCCAAAGGCCCCGTGACTCCTGGCTCCCTACTCGGTGACCCCTGTCAAGGTGCACACTCTGCGATGCTTGCTGCCAGGCCGTGGGCGGGGAGCCTCTGTTCACATGCACCCTCGGCGCTGAGTGTTCTTCTCAGGTCCTCTTAGAACCTGGCTTCCAGCTCCGTGGCACCTGCCAGCAGGCATACAGAAGAAGCGTGGCAGGTTGAGGGGAGGCCTGGCCAGGATGGGGGCTCTCAGGAGCACATAGTGACTGCAGGCCCAGGACCTCCCATGGAGAAAGGGGATCGGGAGGCTGCCGGCTCTGGGTGGCACTCTCCATCACCCAGCCAGTTAGGGTCCTCTCGGGCCTACCTCCTCCACAGCTGGCCCAGAGGCCCATGGCACCCCCTCTTCCCCTCCACAGATGAACTCCCCTCCCTACTGCTGCCACCCTGGCCCAGCCCCTGCCTGCTGCCATCACTCGCCTAGCTGAGGACAGTGCCTCATCACAGGGCTCCTAATTCTTCTTCTTCTTTTTTTTTTTTTTTTTAGCGTTTATTTACTTTTGAGAGAGAAAGAGCACAAGCCAGGGAGCTGCAGAGAGAGAGGGAGGCACAGAATCTGAAGCAGGCTCCAGGCTCTGAGCTGTCAGCACAGAGCCCAAAGCGGGGCTTGAACACACCATCTGTGAGATCATGACCTGAGTCGGTCAGATGCTCAACCCACTGAGCCATCCAGGTGCCCCACAGGGCTCCTACTTCTGCACCCACCCCGGAGACTCCCCAACAGAGGAACCTGCAGAAATGAAGGCAGAATATGGGCCTCCTCTGCTGAACCCCCAAGCCCCAGGGCCCCACCCTCTGGGAATAAAATCCACACTCCTCCTCAGGGAGGAGCCCGCAGCCCTCGGGGCATCTGGAGGACAGTTGCCTATCAGGTATGGCATGGCCCACCCTCCCAAATCTCAGTCCACCTAAATGAGCACCCATCACTCTCCACTCTGCTAAACTGCCTCCATGTCCTCTGCCCTCCTTGGAAGGCAGCTCCGCGGAGGCTGGGGCCTTGCTTGTGATGTCTTCCTGGTGAGTGAGGATGCATTAGCCACTTGTGGGCTACAGGACGTGGCACGAGGAAACCCCGTGTGCCCCTCCCCGCACCTCCTAGCTTCCCCAGGCCTGGGGTGTCTGTCACCCACAGTGTCTCCAGGAGGGATGCCTCCCAGGCGGAGGTCCTGCGCGGAGCCTCACCGGGATCTTGAAGGCGTCCACAGAGACCTGGTTCTCCATGGAGTCCATAGAGGGCCGGCGGGCGCCGGACGAGGAGTAGCTGACCGGGAAGGCCTGGGCAGGCCGGCGGAAGGTCATCTCAGCAGAGGCAATGGGTGGCTTGTGGGCGTTCTTGTGGTAGCGGTGGATGCAGAAGGTGGAGAGCAGCATGGAGACGACGAAGGAGAAGAGCACAGCGGCCGCGATCACCGTGCGGCAGAGCTCGTCACACAGCGGCTCTGCAGGCAGGGGCGGCCGTGAGGGACAGCGCTCTGCGAGGGTGCCCCGATACCAATGGGCACCAGCGTGGCATGACTGCAGCAGCGGGAGGACTGCTGTGACAAGCTGGGCGGCCCGGCAAGTGTGGCAGCACGAAGTCGTGAGCATAACGCAGACACTCACACGGCACCGACCGCTTGGCAGGTCACTTTCCCTGCGGAGACTGCTATCACCCTCCTACGGAAGGGCCAGGAGGCACAGGGGGTTTAAGCAGCCTGCCCTAGGCCACCCAGCAGAGGCAGTGTATGCACTGTGCTAGCCCTGGGATGCTGGCAGCCGGGGGGCTGGCAGGCAGGCAGGCAGGGTTCCTCTGCTGTGTTCCCAGTGTATTCTGTATTTTCTTTGTAAAACTGGGAGAGGGAAGGAAAGCGGCTCAGGGCCTAGTGCCATGCCGCAACAACTCAAATACAAAAAAACATCCCTGGGCCCAGGCAGGAAAGCTTCCCATGTGCTCAGACCCATGCCACCTACCCGCACCTGCTGGCCCAGAAGGAGCACCTGGAGGCTATGGCTGGGAGAGTGGGGTTCCAGTCAGATGGTGCCATGGGCCCAGAGAAGGCCCTGCACAAGGACAAACTGAATAGATGTGGAGTTACTAGGTGGAAGAATTTTCCAGCCCAACCTTTACCATAAAACTTCAGGGCAGAAAACTTACTCTGTAGAGGCCCTGACCTAGATGCCTCTGCACAGATGAGGGAACCGAGGCCCAGAGGGAAGGAGGAGGGTCTCCCGGGGTTTCACTTGCCTTCCTGCAATTTCCTCCCTGGCTCGCTGGGGCTCAGGGAGGTGCGGGGAGCCCTGCCCTGCATATGGCCCCCGCAGTGCCCCCCACCCACTCACCCTGGCTGTCTTCAGGTTCGCAGAAGCACTTCTTCTCCTCTGGGAAACAGTTGCAGATACCGAAGCCAGCTTTAATCCCCCAGCGCTCCCCTGGCTCATGCCCACCAATGATGCTGCCGCCCCCTGGTGACAGATGTAGCCCACTAAGCCTCCTGGTGTGACCAAACCAACCAGGACCACCCAGGAAGAAGCATGAGCAGTCCCTCTGCACATGATGTCAGCATATTAGGCCAGGGGGTGGGGTGGGTGGGAGACATGGGGGTAGGTGGGGGTGGGAAGGGTAGTGAGCTCTGAAGTCTGGGTCACCTGGGCAGGAATCAGCACAGTCTGCCCCCAATCCAGTGGCCCCAGCAGGTAGAAGAAGGCCCCCACAGGCTGTCCAGGGCCCTCGCTGAGGTCCACACATAGTTACTTTTCAGAAGCAGACAAGAGGCAGCAGGAAGCCAGGACAATCAGGGGTTGGGAGCTGTACCCATGTGAGCTGCCCAGGGAGACACTGGGGAGTGTTGGTCCAGGCACCAGTCTCCAGAGGCTTTTTTTTTTTTTTTTTTTTTTTTTTTTTTTTTTTTGCAGGAGGTGGTGCAAAGCCCTTTGTTCAAATGAAATGTTAGAAAAAGTCTTGGCAAAAAAATCCAGGCATGAGGCTTGTCTGGCTGAAGTGCAGGTGGGAGTCCAAGCCTCTCCCTCCCGCTGGCTACTCCCACCCACCCGGGGCCCTTGAACTTGTAGGCCCAGTAGTTGCTTACGGAGGCAGTCCTGGGGGCAGATGTTGACATTTCTGCTCTCCACGGCATCACAGTGGCCGTCGGGGCAGGTCTTGATGCTGGGGGAGCAGGTGGAGAAGTTCCTGGTGATTCCTACGACACACGGCAGGCTGGTCACTACCACAAGGTCAGATGGCCAGGGCCAGAAGGGCGGCACCCCAGGGCCTCCCAGGCCAACCCTGTACCCCTAAAGGAGCAAACTGAGGCCCAAGCAGAGAATCCGTGAGTGGGATCCATGGGGTGGTGGGCACAGTTCAGAATTTGCTGCCATCTACACCCAAGCCCTACTGCCTGGGGCCACATCCCAACTTTGGCCCAGACCTTCCAAAACCCAAGAGGACCTGTGGTCCCATGGCGATGAGAAGACTGCACGTCCTTGTGCCGCCCGTGCTCTGTGTTCATGCTCACCCTCTCCTGACATCAGGAACTACAAACGGGGACAAAGTTCTGGAGAACACATGTGGAGAGGGGAGGGCCATCACAGTGGCCGGCAGGGCCTACATGGACCCCATTTCCACTCAGCCACCATTACCCCTCTCCCCCGCCTGGCCGCAGGCCCCTGGCTCTGCGTAGGGCCTACCTTTGCCATCTCCCTGTCTCCACTCGCACCTGCCCGTCAGAGAGCCCAGGCCGCCGCACTCCTCACATTCAGGGCGTCTCTTGCTGACTGCACAGGACAGGGGGCAGCCTGGCTCCTCAGCCACATCTGGGGGTGGCAGAAAGCTGGTCACAGAGGGCTGGCCTAGGTCCGGTGTCCAGCCAGCATCCAGGGGCAGAGGGAAGCACTGGCCAAGCTTCTCTCATGGGTGAGGCTAGAGGGGTGGGGGTGCCTCTGCATCAGGGCACAGGGCAGGATGGGGCCCACTGAGGAAGTAGGGTGGTACCACGGTCACAGCAAGGGGTGGGGCAGCTACTGGGCTAAGCATGGAGGGAGGATGTGACAGGGCTACACTCAGCCAAAGATACACATGCACGGTTACACCTGAATTTCAGAGAGAACACTGAATGCTTGCTTTGTGTAAGTACATCCCTAACACTGCATCGACATACTTGGAAGTCTGCAAATGTTGTGTGGGACATACTTACAACAAGAATTGCTTGTTGCTTACCTGAAATTTAAATTTAACCAGGGTCCTGTATTTTATCTGGCAGTCCTATAGCAGGGCGTGTATAGAATGCACTGGCAGTGGTGACGGGGAATAGTGACCTTTCACTACTCAGTCACTCTGGGCTAAGCTGTTTTATACTTTCTCCTTGTCACCCTTCACGCTTGGCTATGCAGCGGGCACTCTTAGTCTCATTTTGCAGGGAAGGAGACTCGCGCCCAGGGGCACTGCCATTGGGTGAAGGGGGCAGGCCCAGGCCACTTCTATGAGGGAAGCCCATGGCTCTACCATACCCTGCCCGTCTCCATCCTCGACGCGGCCCCGGCACTCACATGTCCCCTCCACGGTGACAACCAGCAGGGCCTGGGTCTGCTTGCGGGTTGGCCGGTCGGCAGCCACTACCGTGTACCGGAGTTGAGAGCAATCGGGCCGCTGCAGGGCTTCTGTGTGGTTCACGAAAAGGTTCCCTGTGGTGTCCTCTGCTGAGGTGACCACCCCCAGGACACTGCAGTTGGTGCTGGAGAGCTGCAGCCTGTACTGCACGTGGATGCCGCTGAACTCCTGGCAGTTTTCCACACAGACTTTCCCAATCTAGGCACGGGGCACAGGAAATGCCTCAGCTGGGTGCGGCACTGGCTTGTGATGGTGGCTGGAGGGGCCCCTGGCTGGCCTGAGTCCTGGAACAGTCCCCTACGGGCTCCAGGTATGACAGACCCCCCTCAAGTCCCCGTCCTCCATGCCCCTGGAACCTGCAGACCCATCCAGATGCCTGTACCTCCCCTGCCCTGCCCATCACACCACCGCCTACCTCCTGGGGGCCAGAGGTGGAAGAACTCAGGGCCCTGCCTCCAGGCAGGTGCCCACTCTCCCGGCTCATTCTTTACTCACCGGCTCCTTGAGGCATGAAGGCCGATTGGGTCCCCCCCTGCTGCCCTCCCCGACTTCCGGCCAGGCCGGTTTTGGGGACCACCAACTGCCATCCTGAGTGCATGTGGCCCGGTTGCTCCAGGTCACCTGCCTGGTCAGTCAGAGCACCGTGCCCAGGCCATATGATTCTGCCTGTCCCACACGAGACCCAGGGGCCTTCCTGGCACTCTGGCTGGAGCCGCTGGGAAAGAGGGGATGCTTCTCCAGGGGATGCTAGGCAGGCAGTGCCATTGCTGGGGCCCGGAACTCTCCTTACCCCTCGGCCACTGAAGTTCAAATTAGACACTGGTTTCAGTGGCTTAAAACCAGGAGCTCTGACTAGTCAAGGCCGGGGGGCAGAGGGCAGGCTGGGGCCTGGCCTGCAGCCACTTAGCAGGCGTTCACTCAGCCCTGCTCAGGCCCAGGGCACAGCCAGGTTCCTCCACACACAGGCCCGACACCACAATAAAACTACTACCTCCTAGATCTCCCAGCACATTCCCATATAAAATGTGCTTACTTCCACTCTCCCATACGGTCCTCAAAGTTGCCCAAGGTCACTATCCTCAACTTACAATCACAAAGACCGGGGAGGGGGGGGTGAAAGATCACAGTGAGTGTGAGGCCGTATTGGGACTCAAGTCCCTCTGATCTCAAGTCTGCTGGAGCACAGGTGACACACCTCTTACGGTATTTGCTTCCATTTGGCACCCCCTCAGAGACCCCTCGGACCCCTCTGCCTTGTTACCTCCCACCACCCTTGACCTCTGCTTCCATGAAAGGTCCGGGGTTGGGTGGCAGGTCAGGGAGCTTGGATATGTCCAAGGGTGGGGTCCTTTGTGTGCTGGACCTGGGTGGCTGTCAGGAGCGGAGGGTGCATGGGAACCAACAACAGAAACGGGGACAACTGGAGATGGCCTTAAACATGACATTCTGAAGAGGTGTATCCGAAGCTGCTCCATTAGGAAAGAGCAGTATGTGAAGTCATATGCATGCTGTAATGGCAAGCAAAACTACAAAAATCCTTAAGAGAAACATTCTAGAAAGAACTGTACTAAAATGCTAAATACTAGTTGATAGGGAGAGAAGGGATCTCTCCTCCCTGTCCTTCATCTTTTTTAACGGATACTTACTACTTTATGTTTTTTTTCCCACTTCTAATTGTTATTTTTCAATGACAAATGAAAGATAAGCTCTAGTAAACGCACATGCAGAAGGCAAAGTGGAAGTGCTCCCCACCTTTCCCAGCAGAGGGCGCCACTGTTACTTGCTGCCTGCATTCACACGCTCGCAAATTCCATCAATGAAAATTTGTTTTTGAACATACGGAGTCATGGGAGGCCAGTATTTTTACAAATCACTTTTCACTTAACAATCCACCAGGAGCATCTTTCCAAGTCAGCCTACGTAGATTTAGCTGGCATTGCTTTTACAGTTGGACAAAATATGTTTTAAAAATACAAAGGAAGACGGCCACAAAGAGGTCCATGGTGCCCACTAGCCCTACCCTTGTGACTCTGTCAACTCTGTCATGGCCCCAGCCTCCCTGGTCCCGTGCCCGTGGCTCCCCCTGGGCCACTCTGTGTACACGTTAGGCCAGGGAGGGAGTGTCTCTCAACACCAGCCCTGCTTGCAATCTGTAAAACAGAGTGCCCCACCCTGGGGGTCCTCGGTCCCTCCATGCCCCTCCCCAGGTAGGCACTGGGCTGTGGGCTCACCTGGGCAAAGCGGCGGGCCCGCCTGCTCACAGTGAAGGTGTAGGTGCTGGGCAAGTGCAAGCTGACAGGCAGCACGGACACGTTGAAGTGGAGGAAGAGGGTGCCCTCCCCGGGGCCCTGGAAGTCCGAGTCATTGACCAGCACGGTCAGCTGCAGGGAGCGGTTCTCCGAGATGGGGAGGCTCCGGTTGAGAACCAGCCCTGTGGGTGGGGGCACGGTGATGACTGCCTGGGCCCACTGCCCCGTGCCACCGCGCGCCTCCTCCCAGCCATGTCCCCGGCACATATACACATGTGTGCAAACACAGATTTTCACACATATGGTGCATGGATAACAGATGCGGCTAAGTCAGAACCACTGTTTAAATGTTAACCGTTGTGCTGAGCTGGAAGCTGAGAAAATCCTTCTCAGCTGGGAGGTAACCTGTATGTGTGTGTGGTACGTGTTATGCGGTGTCTGTGTGTCGTGTATAGGGTATATGTACGTATATGTGGTAGGTATCGGGTATGCACGTGGAATGTGTACGTGTGGAGCATGTATGTGTGGGTGTACACGGGGTAAAGAGGTACCACCACCGAGGTCCTGGGAAAACTATACTGGCCTCCATTCCCCCAGAGAACTCCTCCCAACAGCAGCAGCCTCCAGTGGAGTCCTGGACTCCACAGGCCCCCAGTGCTCGGAGCCTGCACACTTCCGTGCACCTGCTGAATGGCGTGGCTGTGGTTCTAGTTTCGCAGAGACAGGAGGATGAGGGTCAGGAGGTTTTGGTACACAGGGTGTTTAGAGTGAATGAGCCCGGGCAAGGATGACATTTCCCCTTGTACAGGGCAGGAGACCTTCAACGGCTCAGAGTGTGTGAGGAAGATGAGAAACAAAAAGGATCAGGCCAGGCAGAAAGGGGTAAAGGTACCAGCGATTCTGGGTTCCCCCAGAAGCAGGTCCCAAAACAAGGATTCAAGTGCAACTAGGGTATTTGGAAGGATAATCCCAGAAAACATGGGCAGGAGGGTGGGGGGGGGGAGGCAAGGCAGCTGATGAAGATGCCCCATCCTGCAAGGGAGCACAGCAGGCCCCTGGAGCTTAACCCTGTGGGAGCCAGACAGGACAATCTTTGCAGGATCCTCTGGCTCAAGAACACAGAGATGCTACCGGGTACTAACCTCTGTGAGTAGAGAGCTATGGGGACTAGGGAGAAATAATCCCCAGGTACTTGGCCACCTCGGAGGCAGCAAAGCAGATGCCAGGAGCCAGGGGAAGGCCTCAGGAAACGATGTATTTGTTTGTAGTGGGCAGTGAACCCTGGCATGGTAAGCATGGGGAAATGTGGGAGGGTCCCGCCAAGGCCTGCCACGAGGCAGTTCAGTGAGAGAACAAAGCCGGTAAAAACCCACCAAGGTGGCCAAGGTGAGACCAGTGGGAGACGAGGAAGGGCTGGGTGGAGTAGAAGGATCTTTATCCCAGGGTCAGAGAGCAAGGACAAGTATCTGTGTTTGTAGGATGCTACAAGGGTGGGATTCCCTAGGGGGCCCAGCCAGGCCACGCCTGGTCCCTCTTACTGTAGTCATGCACAGTTGCCCGCACAAAGCTGCCGTTGGCCTGGGCCAAGGTCTCGTTGGGGGAGTGCTCGATACGGAATGTCTGGAGGACCCAGGCATCCCCAGAGAGTAGTGTGTTTGTGTATCGCTTCAGGAGCTCCCCGGATGCTGGCACCACGTCTGCATCGAAGACACGTATTTTGGCCACCACAGTGCCCTGCAGAAAGTAGGGGGTGCCAGTCAGAGCTGGTGAGAGGGACCCCTCAGAGACCCTGTAGCCTGAGACTTCAGGAGGGCACGTGCACCAAAGGCGGGGCAAATGTGCACACTCAGAGCCAGTTCTAAGGACACACTGGCCTGGGTTCAAGTTCCCAGAGGGTCCCTTGCCAATCTGGCTCAGTCACCCTCCTTGGGCCACTGTGCCTCACTTGTGCAACAGGTGTGACAGACATCTACAGATTTCCCCTAAGAATGGATGAGAGCAGATGCCCAGGTGCTTTGCTGATAGGCTTCACCCAGGTCTCCATGGAGCACAGCAAGCCGGGCCCCACAGGGTGGAGGAGTTAGCTCACTGTCACATAGTGATAGGTGGCAGAGCCAGATCCAAGCCCGGGTGTACATCAAAATGTCCTCCTCCAAGGACCTTCTATATACCAGGCTGGAGGGAATCATGAGGAGAGCTCTGAGCAGTCACAGGGCATCTCTGCTTCCACTGCTAACCAGACTCCTTGCTGTCACCCCAAGGCAGCTCTTCCAAGCTCATGCGACCTTTACCAGCGAGACGTGCTTTCCTCCCATCCGCCCATCTACCACTTGGGGTGCCTAGAGAGGCAAGTGACGGACAACACATTTCCCATTGTGCCCTTGGCCAGCCGGCTGCAGGACGGCCCAATGCCCAGCAGGTGGCAGTCACGATCCGCCTGCAGGGAGGTAGGTGGGCGGTGCTGTGCTGGGAGCGGCATTTGCCAGTCTTATGCACTCCCTGGCCACCCTCCACGAGCCTCTACCGCCCTCTAGTGACAGCTGACACGGTGGAAGGGAGTGCCCTTCTGGCAGCTGTCCTCTCCCTCTCAGGGCTGCACCGCTGTGCCCACGGGCAGCGGCACAGGTACACGTCCCTGACACGAATGCCCGCCCTTGGCTTTGACAGCCTGGTCAGACACATGCTAGGCATTCAGGGCGCCCGGACATTCATCAGAGGACAGCTAGGCTGACCTCCCCTCTCCTCCTCAGCTACCCCCAAGACAGGAAGAAAGCCCCAACAGACAGTTGGATGGACCAATAAAAGACGAATAGCTAGACGGATGGTCAGCCACACGGCTGGATGGCTAGATGGACAGTTGAACAGACCAAGGAATAAATGGTGGACAGAATGACAGACACCCAACAGATGGACGACAGAAAACAGACAAGCCCAAGGGCGGCAGACAGGCACCTCCTTCCTCTTGAACTCCACCACAGCGCTGGCGGTGTCGATGCCCCCGAGGAAGGTGGGCGCCGAGTCGTCCTCATCATACACGGTCACGGGGAAGGGCACCATCACCACCTCCTCCTTGCGTGCGCCGACGCGCACCGTGCAAGCAGCCACCAGCTCGTACTTCTCCCGCAGCTCGCGATCCAGGGGCCAGCGCGTGCTCACCTCCAGGCTGTCCGGGGCGCAGTGGAAGGGCAGGTTCTCACCTATGCACCAAGCAGACCAGGAACCCCAACATGACTCCGGGGCAGGGAGGAGGCTGGGGAGGGGGGCAGGGCGAGCTGCCTTTTTCAGGGGCCCTGCCAGTGGGTCGGAGTTGCGGAGCATGCCGGCCCCGCCCTGAACTACTCCTCCTCCGCTCTGGCGGTGGTGGGTGTGGAACTGCAGGCATGGGTTTGCAGTGATGACCGTGCACTAACCGGCTGTCCTGTGCCTGCCACCTTCACTCGTGCTGATGGGGACGCGCAGGAACCAGGAGGCCTGGATCAAGTCCTCACCCTGATAACCTAGGGAAGGCTGCTCACACTACTTGCCCAACCCCCAACCTTGCCTCTCTGGGGGGCGGGGACAGCTGTGTCTCTGGCTGTGTGATCCCAGACTGGTCGTTCTGCCTCTCTGTGCCTCAGTTTCCTCACCAAGAGATGGGATGATGAAGGCTAACATGCCTGCTCCTGACCAGGTGCTGCTACCTGGTCAGTGACTTATGTACCTTCCCGCTACCCGCTGAGGGGAGGGCCAGTCACCATGGTACACTCTTCAGCCCAAGCCTGTCCTGAAATTCATCCTCCAGGAACAACTCGGAAAAGGGGAAACGCTGAAGGCTTGAAGGTCAACACTGACTGCCCCCACAGCCAACCAGGAAGGGTTAGGCCAGCTCCATTCGGTGGGAAATCAAAAGTCCCTTCCCTCTCCTCAAAGCCACATATTACATGTGGATTACATGTGGGAAATGCTTATGATATAATGTTTCTCTCTGATGTTTATGGCTACAAAAAACACGCTCAACAAAATTTAATGATGTAACCTTTATGAGGAAGGGCAGCATGCTCAGCCTTACGTTTGGCTAACAATCCTGCACAAAGACACCCATCCCTGCTGCGGGGCAGTGTGAGGATGCTGGGGGAGTGGGTGGCTACTTTTCTTATCTTACTGAGATTTTCTGTAACATGATTACCTCATTACGGTGTGAACGGTAAACCTGCTGTGAAGCCAGGTTCCTCTTACTACTAGCAGTCTACCTTCTGGGTCCCAGTTCCTTGCTTTTGAGTATTTTAATGGTGCCTCCCATCGGAGGTCTGCTCAGGTGCCCCCTCTCACCTCCACTGGGACTCACCCCCCATCCCCACCTTGGCCGGCCTCCCCAGGGCCATCTTGTGGCAAAGTCTGCTGCCCTTGTAGCTGCTTAGGGCAGAATCCTGGAGCCACACTAGCTCCCGCTTCCCCTCAACACCCACACCCAACTCCTCAAGAAATCCTACTGGGTCTTCCTTCATAACATGGCCAGAAGCTGCCTGCTTTTCACCCTTCTTCCGGTCTCCATCCTCTTGGCTCAGGGATTTCTCAGGTAGCCTCCTAACCGTTTCCCTACTTCCACCCTACGCTGCCCCGTACCAAATCACCCCTAGCACAGCAGCCAGAATAATCCTTTAGAGGTAGGTCAGGTCTGGCCAAGCCCCCCTTCCCGATAAGCCTTCCATGACTCCCCAGTCCCTCAAGGGGAAACCCTCAAGAATTTCTCTGTTCTCATGCACCTCCACTGTCCCCTGTCGCTCACTCCACTCCAGCTATGCAGGGGCTCCACTGCAGGGATCTCAAAGGGGCCAGCCCAGCTTGCCTGGGGCCCTCCCACCTCTGCTCCAGCTCTCCCTTCCCCAGCCACGAGATTTAAGACCGCAGTCTCCACTCCTCTATATCCTTGGAGCTTTACTTCCCACATAGCACCTTCCAGAAGCCACCCCATTTCCTTGGCATGTGCATGGTCTCCATCTCCCAGGGAAATGGAGGCTGCGGGCAGGCAGGATTTTGACTTTAGTTCACTGTCACATCCTTAGCCCCTAGAATAGTACCTAGTCCCTGACAGGCCATCATCCATGACAAGAAATATTTCTGGAATACTAAATGAGCGGGTGGTGTGGTGGTGGAGAGTAAACCAGATGGCTCATGTCAAGGGCTAGTGGTCCTGTGCTCGGCACATAGCAGGCATTGAGGATGGCCCTACAAGGCTGGCACTCACCTTCTAGAAGCCTGTAGGCCACGCTGATGTTGGGGCAGAGGAACTGCACAGGCAGCAGGCGGAACTGGTGGAAAGTGCCGGGAGGCCTATTCTCTCTGATGCGGAAGGAGACACCTGACTCAGGAAAGCAGAGCTCCCGGGGTTTGAGGGAACCACAAGCCGGGAAGGAGGTGTTGACAAAGGAGAAGTACACACGGGCACAGCCGGGCCATTGGCACTCGCCCTCACGCAGGGATGTAGGTGACAGGAAGACCTGGAGGTAGATGGTGAGCACAGGGAAGCCGCCATCTGCAGAGAAAGAAGTCAGGTCTGGTGGGTCATCAGCCACATCTACAGGTGGTAGGGAACAGAATGGGGAAGGGACAGGAGCTGAAGGGCTAGTGTAAAGCCCAGTCCTCACGGTTGTCCACAGGGTTCCACTGGGCTCTCTGCACCCCACCACCGACTTCCCTGGACCTGGGGCATGTCTGTGCTTCAGGGTCCCATGGTTCTGCTCCCTCTGCCTGGAGGTACCTGGCAGGCCCGCCTCTCTTGTCATTCAGGTCTCAGCTCAAATACTGCTTCCTCAGGTGCCCTGAGCACTGGGGTCTATTGTTCCCCCTAATTCTCCCCACATCATCACCCCCCGCAGAGGGGTGCCCTGAGCCCTGGGTCCAACTCCCCAGGCTGGTTCCTACTGCATGTGGTGATCAGCAGGCCGCTCCCTTCCACACCCTCCCCAAGGGCTTTCATTGTGGAGCTGCCTCTGCAGAGACATACCCATGGACAGACTTCCCAGCACCTGGAGGGGGAATTTCCAGCAAATTCCATTATGGAGGCTCTTTCTCCAACAAGGTCTGGATCTCTGCCACAGTGACAGGACGCTTCCTGGGCCCTCTCTCTCAGCCCTAGGGTAGTGGCTGCTCCCCCACATCTCCTCCTCCCATATTCGTTAGAGTTCTCTTTGCTTCTTACCAGCCTGTCCTTTGTTGCTTCAATCCCGGGCTGTAGTTAACCATTCTCTATACAAACTTGCCCTGTTCAAGTTACCGTGTGGTTTCTCTCCTGACTGGACTTAACAGGTGCAATCACGAAGAGAACAGGACTCCTATGAAAAGGGGCACCTTGGCAAATTCCACTCTGGCCTCTGCCCCTGGAGCCCTAGTTCAAGATCCCCACAGGGGCTTGGGATGAAGACGGCAGCGGTTAAGTGTGCACGGAACCGAGATCCATCTCAGGTGCCACCTCCTCCAGAACTGGGGGTACCCGGTGGGGGGCTCCGTCATGTGACCCTGGCTTTTACCTGGCAGACAGGGGTGCAATCACTCCGTCCTGCTGGGCAGTGCCGCCCACTCTGCATGCATAGGCATGCCACCTGCCTCTTGCCCGTATGAGGGCGCTCGGGGCTGGTGGGAGCAGGCAGTGAGGCCATGTCTTTGGAGGAGATGCTTGGAGGTGGGGAGCTACTGGGCATGTGAACACCATTTTGTACCACCAGGCAAAGCTGCTGCACCCCCCCAGGACCAGGGTCACATGTGGCCTCTGTTCTGCTCTGTCCCCGACTCTGAGGAGCTGGCCAGGCCCTCCTTCTACATCACTTTTCTCCCCAGCACCAGGCTGGAGTCCCCACCAGGGACCAAGGGCAGCCTGTTGCGGATGGGAAGACAAACTTTCTGCAGAACTGCTCCTTCCCCGGGAAGTTCCAGATCATTTGCTAAATCAAAAACCTTCTGATTTTTCTAGCCCCTTTTAACCCCTCTTATAACCCCAAATCCTGGTCGCCCAACTGGAAAAGGCATCTGAGTCCAGCATAGAGAGAGCACCCAATCCTTCCCAGGGGTTCTCCAAAATCCCAACAGACTTAGGAGGCCCAAGGATCATCAGCAGCCCCCAAACTCATCCGTGCCCTGGCCTGGCTGGACACAGAGGCAGGCCAGCCTCGCCTCACTCTTTACTCTGACACAACAGGAATTGCATAGCAACCACCCTCTTGAGCCGCCGCGTGGCTGTGAGAGGAGGAGAGGCATGAGGTGGGCTGTGGGAGGAGAAGGAGACAGGCTGGGGGTAGGCAGCTCCCTTACTGCGGATGCTGAGCTTGTCCCAGGTGCTGTGATCCAGGCTCCGGTTAAGGTAGAGAAGGCCAGTGTCCTCCTCGATGCGAATCCAGTCGTTCTCATGCAGCCTTGCACGGTAGGCGATGCCGTAGAGGTGCTGGCCCAGGCGGAAGGTGGGCACCTCCTCCGGCATGTCCCGCAGGGCATGGACGTAGAGCAGGGGCATGCCGGCTGGCTGGTCCACGTAGAGTTTCTCCCAGTAAGCATCCCTGGCGAAGTAGAGTCCCAGCGGAGCTGGAGAAGGGAGGGAAGTGTGTGAGGGAGGGAGGGGTGAGGATGATGTCCAGAGCAAGCCCCCCAGGCAGACCAGCATTCCCCAGCAGCTTTATTTCACACCTTGATAAAAGCTTCTTTGTGGACCAAAAAACTTCCTAATTTAAAATTCCAACCTAGCGTAAGGAATAGTTTGCAAGCAAAATCAGATGCAAGTGTTAAGTCTCCTCATTCTTAAATTATAAGAGGTATCATCCTCCATAATTTATAGGATTAAAGTCTTTCATACACAAATAAATAAATAAATAAATAAATAAATAAGAAAATTCTGATCCTAGTAGGACTTTCTCACCTGTAGTCCTAATAACATCAGCACACAACTATCTGTGTAGCTAAACACAAGCTGAAAACGGACTGCCTTAAAACAGAAAAAGAAAAGAGAGGAGGAAGAGGCAGTATAAGACAAGTGCAAAATCATTCTCAATTACCCAAGTTTGTTAAGTACGTGAATTGCACAGAGCTGGGAGTTCACACAGGCTTCTCAGCAAATCATCTGGATCCGGAGTTTTCTTTCTTTCAAAACATTTTTTTAACGTTTATTCATTTTTGAGAGAGAGAGAGAGAGACACAGAATCTGAAGCAGGCTCCAGGCTCCAAGCAAGCGGTCAGCACAGAGCCTGATGCGGGGCTCGAACCCATAAACCGTGAGATCATGAACTGAGCCGAAGTCGGATGCTTATCTGACTGAGAGACCCAGTGCCCCTGGATCCAGAGTTTTCAAGTGAACAAGATGATGTCACATAAGCAGGGCTGGCAGTAGTCACCAAAAATGAACCTGGGCACTTTTTATAAGGATACACATCCTACCTTTGGACCCAGAAATCCTACTGAATTTATCCAAGAGAAATGAAAACACACGTCCATCAAATGACTTATTCACAAGTGGCAGGGTTATTCACGCAGCCAAGAACTGGAAACATCCCAGATGCCCTTCAGCAGGTGAGTGGATAAGCAAAAAGTGGTTTTCACACCATGGAATCCTATGCAGCGACAGGAAGGGATGAACTATGGATACACATCACAGCCTGGAAAGCTCTCACAGACACCATGCCAAGAGGAAGAAGCCAGGCACAAAAGAATATACATGGCAGGATTCTAGGCTAATTTCAGGTGACGGAAAGTAGCCTGGCTACCTGGGGTGGGAGGAGACACAAGCCTGGGAGGGGCAGGAAGGAACATTCTGGGGGATGCAAAGGTTCCACATCCTGACAGCAGTGTGGGTCGCATGGGCACATACATTTGCTGCCAATGTACAGCTGAGGGCTGTGCATTTCGACTTCTGTAAAGTTTCCCTACAAACCTGATCACCAAGGCACTGTGGGTAGAGCTGTGGTTGCCACGAGAAGAGGATGCTGACCATGACCTCACTGGGTAAGCCCACGTAGGAGCTCACTCCTCTGCTGACTTTGTGTGTGTTCAACATCTTTCATAATAAAAAGTTTTTTAAAATAGTAAGAATTTTCAAGGAGGTGGATAAATAGGCAAACGATGCTTAAAAACCACAAAAGTCCTGAAAATATAATGCATAGGAACTACCCAGCACACAACGCAAACTTTAAGACTATTCATGCACTTGTAGCCAATTTTTTTCTCTCTCTCTTTTTTAAATGTTTATTTATTTTGGGTGGGGAGAGACAGAGGATCTGAAGCAGGCTCCGTGCTGACAGGAGAGAGCCCAATACGATGCGATGCAGGGCTCTAACCGTGAGATCGTGACCTGAGCCGAAGTCAGATGCTTAGCCGACTGAGGCATCCAGGTGCCCCGCCAACTTCTCCTTTCAATCAGCTTGTTTCCACCCAGACCCCACTTTTTTTGCAGCTGTCAGGGTTAGCAGCCAGGCCAGTCTGCACCAGCAGAGGAGACCCTTGGCCCTGCCTGCTCCAGTGTGGGTGCTGCCATGTCAGACAGGCCTGGGCTGGGAAGGAGCAAGGGGGAAGGGGTGGGAGAGGGAGAGAGAAGGGAGAGAAGGAGAGAGACAAGGGGTAACAGGAAAGGGGGGAGGAGGGCGAGAGAGATGGTTTCGTCAGAGCCGAAGGCCTGGCCCTGCACACCCCACCCTAAACACCGTGATGGGGGGACGTGGGGGTGGGGGTTGGGGGATGATGACAACACCCATAATGTGGCCTTTCAGACCTTTGGAAAGCCCTTCTCCAGGAGAGGTGTCCCTGGGGTAGGACCTAGAATTACTCAGTCCCTGTGGGTGAAGTTCAGGCAGGAGGAGCAGGCTAGGACCTCCAAGGAGCCCGCCTTTTGCTCTGAGCTGAAGTTTCCCAGGGAAAGGATCTGCTCCAGAGTGCCACATGGGCTGCCATTCAAGGGGGAGACAGCTAGGGCAGAGAGCATGGTCCAGGAGGACACAGGTTCTCAGAGGCACTCAGGGCTGACCTCCTTGGGATTTAGCCGCTGATGCCAGCAGGGACAGGAGGGCAGCTCAGAGGGCTGTGTTGGCCCCAAAGGGCCACAAAACTGGCCTCTTGCTGCTCCTGCTGAAGGGTCACTCATGGTACCAGCACAGAGCTGAGCTGAGTGATGGGCCATGGCTGTCAGGTCCTCCGAGGGTCCCCGCACAGCTGGGATTCACTCCAGAAGGGGTACTCACTCTCCCCACAGTGTGGGGGCCCAAAGAGGACCCTAGCAACCACTCAAGTCATGACGCAAAGACAGGAAAGCTCCCTGTGGGTGTCTCCTCACCCACAGGGAGGGGACAGTGGTGGAGGAGTTCCCGAAGGGGGTTGGCGGCCACCTCCCACTAGGAGCGTGCGGGAGCCCCCTCTGTGCTACCTGGCAGGGGAACCCCTGGCCTGCTTTCCTCTGCGGGGCCATCCGGCCTCCCTCCACAGGAATCCGGCATTATGGGGGCTCCCAACCCATGGTAGCATCCTGCCCCAGCGCCAGCATGGCCACGTCCCGGAAGGCAGGCTCAGAAGGGGGATCAGAGCCGGGCACAGCACGGCTGCTCCAGGACAAGGGCCTGAATCATGAGCAGCAGCCAAGCTTCCTTATCCTCCAACATTCCATGAAGGTTCCAAGTCAGGGCATCCAGCAAGAGCCCTGGGGGAGGGGCTGAGGTGGGGGCGAGGCAAGTGGTGCTCACTGCCCCATGGACAGAAAGAACGACTCCCCCTTCCCCCTGACCGTGTCCTGCTCCCATGACATTCTCTGAAGGGGCCGGCCCCCTGCAGCCTCCCGCTGCCTCTCAAAGGTGGAGTGTGGGGAGAGCGCTGGATGGCTCTGGGAGGCAATTCCCCACGCATACCCACTGACCTTCCATCCTCTCCACAGCCCCAGACAGAGGCACTGTCAGGACCACTGCTTTGCAAACACAGACACTGAGGCGGAAAGAAGGAAAGTCATTTGTTTGCTTAAGGGCACACGCACAGACAGAAAGAAACTGGAATTCGTAAAGCTGTCTTTCCAGAGAGGCACATCCTTCACCAGCCCACTCAGCTTCTGGGGGCCCCCACAGCTGCCATGCTCTTGATCCCCAGCTGACCAGGCCTGGGCCCCCCCCACCCCCCCCCCCCCACCCAGGGGGCCCTGCCTGCTGGGACAGGCTTTGCTCCCCGACAAAGCCCTCAGTGGTGCTAGGGCTCACTGCAAGTCAGGAACACCAGCTCAAGAGGGGAAGTGGACCCTGATGATGTACCATGTCTCTGGGCAGCTCGGCACTTCCGGGCACAGAAAGGAGAGGAGACTGTAACTCCCAGGGGCCTCACAGGATGGTGGCCAGGGGCAGTCTGGGCTTGTGACACCAACACCAGGTAAAGAGGGGGCTCAGCCTGGATGAGTGCTGCCGACCTCCTCAACGCCGTGGCAGAAGGGCACACGCTAACCGCTAATGCTCTGAGATGCTGCCCTTGGGCCTGAGCACCCAGGGCTCCCCCCAGGGAACACTGCTGGGTCTACAGGATCGGCCGTAGACACAGACCAGGGCAGCCTGTGTCTTCCAGAGCCTATCAGGCCACCAGCTTTCCTTAGGGTGCCCGACCCCTCCCTGGAGAGGTGGGGTGTGCGTTCTGGCCTCCAGAGTACCAGTGAGGGGCCGCTGCATGTCAACTGAGCTTACACCATGAGACTCAATACAGCAGCTGCTGGACATTCTCTCAGCACCCACACTCCTGGCCCTGGTCAGCAGGGTAGAAGCCAGTAGAACCTGGCTGTTCTTGGAGTCACTGTGGGGAGGGCCTCTTGGGGGTGGTAACCCCTGAGGCTGCAGAAGGTCTTGTCAGGTCTTGCTGGGGGAACTACTCTACCCAGAGCACCCCACCTCGCAGGTACGTGGGAGCAGCTCCAGGACCCTCTGGGCGGCGGGGGGAGGGGGCCTCCCTGACTGCACATACTTCCAGTGGTACAGGGGCTGGGAGGCAGCACAGCCCGAGCTCCCAGAGCCCTCTCCCACCCCTCCTCCAGGCTGGTCACTGCCACACAGTCCTCATGTGCAGGAGAAAATGGGCCCTGCCTGCTCTCATCTCAGAGAGCTCAGCCCTACGGGATCCGTGTGGGGCCCAATCTATTGCTGCCAGAAGGGATTTGTGGGTTGGGCGATGATTGTAAGCAGAAACAGACTTAAATGCACTTAAAATACCTCCCAGGTGGTCTCTGACGCAGGGCATGGCTCCCTTAATGCTCCTCAGTGTCACAGACACTTCTAGATGGAAAAACACATGGTCCGAGGCAGGGAACTGAGGAGGTGGGTGCAGGGCCGGCCTCAGGGGGGTATAGCCTAGGCAGTCCCCAAGGGCCCCACACTTGGTTTAATGCTCTGTTGTCACAGTTTTGAAATTCTTCACAATTCTAGAACGAGGGGTCCCCACCTTCATTCTACACGGGGCCCCACAAATGATGTAGCCAATCCTGGCAGGTGAATGAGGAGAGCCTGAGACAGGCCACTGATGTCTACTTCCACAGGGCTGTGCAGCCTCTGCAGCCTCAGTTTCTCCAACTGGGAATCAGAGCAGGGCATGCTGGGGAGAGGAGCAGCCAGTGCAGGTTGCAGCCAGGCCTCACCTCTGCACAGGCATGTACTACACAAAGCTGCTAACTTCAGATTCACAGCCACTGTGTGCAGATCGCTTTACTACCCCATTTCACAGTTCGGAACACCGAAGCTGGGAGGTAGGAAGCCTTACCAAGGTCACTCGGCTGGAGGTTCTGAGACTCGGGATTTGGTACAAGGGCTAACGAAGTGGCAGCGGGAGTCAGGATAAAGGCAGACGTTGAGCCCACCAAGAGGCTCACTGCTGGCAACTTTCTGCCAGGAAGGGCTGTCTGGCCTATGGGCTCAGAGTGGCCTCCAGTGAGGACCAAACCTGGCACTTTGGATAGGTCGACACAGAACTTGCAAAGCCTTCCGTACCCATCCCTCTCACCTGTGAATGCCACAGGGTGTCAGAATCGTCCCCCGCACCTAGTCTAACATTTCTGTCTGGACAGAGTCGGCCAGCATCACCCTCTGGTGGCACCTCCTTGCACAGTGGGTCTGGTTGCTCAGGCTGCCCCTGTTCCATGGCACCACACTGAGGGGTGAGGAGCTGACCTTCCCTCACACAGCACAGGTGGGTCCCTCCCACATTGCTCATGGCACACCCACCCAAGGCTGAAGTCACTGCTCATGTTCAAAGAGACCCCATCGGCTCCCACCCTGCCTGGCCCTGAAAGGGACTGGCTCCCACCCATCCACAGCCTTGGCTCCCCTGTGCCTTGGAGGATTGTCTCCAGCCAACTCGAAGCTGCAGGCCAGTCCCGGCCCAAGCAACTCAGCCAACTTCCCCATGAGCAGTGGGCTGCTGTCCAGCTCTGCCAGCAGGCTCTGACCCCCGGCCGGGGAGCAGGGTCCTTCCCTGGGTGCCCTCAGCCTGAGGTAGCCCACAGAGCTCTCCTATACCCACTGTTGTCCTGTCAACACAGATTAATAAGTTATGTTCACCTCTCCTGTTTCAACTGCTGTGTGAGTGCTGAATCCTTGGTGAGCCCGCACTCATACACACATCTCTCATGCACACACTCATTCTCTCACACACACACGGTTACATATTCACGCACACGTCCTGTGGCTCACTTAGGGTAGTGTAGTATAGCCCAGTCCTGACTGTGGGCTCACCTTCGCCAGCTCTCCATGGCCCTGGCCAGCCCTGGCCATCACGGCCACACACAGCTCACCCGAGGTGCCTCAGATTTCGGTGCCACCCTCTGTGGTGGTTGTGCCGCCCTCTGACCATGCCAGTCCGTATCTGGGCAGGCACTTCCTGGCCGGGTGCCCTTGGTCTCTCACCCCATCTCGGGGCCTGTCCTCCCGGCTGCTATGAGCACCGGTGAGTCACACTCCCCGTGGCACACGCTCACCCTGCCAGAGAAGTGCAGAGAGCCCCCAACAACTAAAAATGTGCTGCACTGCAACATGAAAGTTGGAACTCAGGGCTCCTAAGAAAGAAAAAAAGAGTGAAACGGTTTGATCCAAGACCTGGGCAGGGTTAGCACTGTGTGCAGGGCAGGCCCTTCCTGCAGAATCCACTCTCTACACAGCCCTGGCTCCTGCCCTTGATGAGCGCCAGATCGTGCAGATGACAGTTTTATTATAACCCAGCAGAATCTCCTTAACAGACGATTTCCTAATGCCATCATCTTTGCTGGGAATGGGAAACAGACCTCACTGACTTCTCCCCAGGGGCAGCCCCTCCCCTGCAGGCCAGCTGTCCCTGGAGGGGGTCTCTCTCGCCCCCAAGACCCATGCTTGGCACTGTCACCCTCTCAGGATGTGGCCTGTCCACACCACGGCCCCTCCTCTATCACATTCACATTCTCTCTTTATTCTAATTGTATATTTGATATACACAAATACGTCATACAGAACATTTACACTGCAAGTAAATATAGCTCCCCCACCACCACCACCCCGAGCCCAAGGCCAACCTTACTGGATGCTTCGCAATGTTCCTGCCCCTCCCCGGTCTCCACCTTCCACTTCATCCCACTCACTTCGAACATGAACCTGGGTCTTGGGTTCCTCTTGCCTTAAAAAAAACTTTTTTTTTTTTTTAAACCTTCTGCCTCATTCATGGAAGGTACTTCTGCTGTGTTAGAGGATTCTGTAGGACAGTTACTTTCTCTCAGTCCTTCGGAGGACTTTTTTTTTTTTCTTTTGCTTTTGTTGCTGCTGCTGAGAACTCTATCCTCGTTCTACTTGTCACTCCTTAGTATTCCCTCTTCTCTCTGGCTCCTATCTGGTGTTCTCTCCAGTTGCACTACAATAAGCCAGGTGGCCAACCTCCCGCGCTGGTTTCCTCCCCCTCGCCGCCCCTCTGGGTGTCGGAAGCTCCTCGTTCTCTCTCCCTGTTCTCTGCTAGCAAGCGGCAGTCAGTCCCACAGCATTTGTGGCCAGGTTCATGAGTCTTGTTCACACGCCCTGACTGACCTCCTCCTCGGTGCCAGGTGCGAATCTCCACCGTCTTGCTCCAGCCCCTCTCACATCTCAGTCCACTTAGAGGAGGACCCAGACCCCCCCCCCTCACCCCCACCCACCAGCCTGCTGCCATCTTTCCACCCCAGCCAGGGCACCTCCTACCTCACTGCTCAGAACACACACCTCAAGCTCACCTGGAGCCTGTCTGACTTCCACCCCTTCCACCAGCCCACAGACCGCCCTCTGCCATCCCCAATCGAAGTCGCATGCTCCCACACCTCCCTCACCTGGATGACACTGCCACAATGCTCAAGTGGCTTTCCTGCGCCCGCTCTCAACCCCACAGGCCACTTATACAGAGCAACCAGGGTGAGTCGGCTCATGTCACCTTCCGCCTGACGCCCTGTATTAACTGTCCACTGCTTGCAGAATAGAACACAGCTCCTCACCAGGGGTGAGGTCCCAACTCACCTCCTCCCCACTCTCCTGGGCACCCACCTTCCAGTCGCATCAGCCAACTCACCACATCTGAGCTGAAAGAACAGACTAATGAGTGAACCAATGAACGCAACAAGGAAGGAACAAACCAATAAACACATGGTTTCATGGGGGAGGGGATGCTGGGTGTTTTTGGGAAATAGTCTAAATTTGGGATGGGAGAGGAGGTGGGGCTAGGATACTCTGGCTTGGTCTGATGGGCCCTGGGAGCCACAGGGGGACAGTCAGCAGCAGGATGAGCCAGAGAGAGTCATATGCACAAGACACACGAGGGACGTGGAGGGCCCTCTGGTGCACTGGCCATCTTGGTGAGGCCGGTGGTGGGTGCTGAGCCAACAGCCACCAGGCTGAGAACAAAACCTCTGATCCCAGCTCAGCAAATGACTTACTGGTGACTGAGGAGCACTGCCAACTGTAGGTGTTGGCCAGGATGTGTGTGCTCACTCACACACACACATGCACACAAGTGTGCGTGCACAGGCAGGGTCACCCTGCAATCACTGTGCTTTGTCTCAGCCGGAGGCCCTGCTTTTACAGGGGATTGTGATGTCATTCAGCTTTTAGGAAAAAAGTACGGATCAAATTGCAAATCAAATTTATAAAGAACAAATCTGGGGAGGCACACAAAGGGAATCCCAGTTTTTAAAATTAATCACGGTAGAATACACATAAAATTTACCATCTTAAAAAAATTTTTTTTTAATGTTTATTTTTGAGAGAGAGAGAGAGAGAGAGAGAGAATCCGAAGCAGGCTCTGGGCTCTGAGCTGTCAACACAGGGCCCAACGTGGGGCTTGAACCCACGAACTGCGAGATCATGACCTGAGCCAAAGTTGGATGCCTAACTGACAGACACCCAGGCACCCCTACAATTTATCATCTTAATTATTTTTAAGAAGGAACTGAAGGAGGGCTAGCTACTTCCCTGGTGCCCAATGAGGGCATTAGTCACATCACGGCAGTGCAACTTCAGTTTCAGTCTTCCATTCCTTCTTCCCAAAATGCTGCCAGCAGCCCTCAGGAGGCAGCCTATGCCACTATGGCCACAAGGCTGAGTGGCCTTCCTGGGGGTGCCTGGGCACACAGCAAGGGCAAGCTGGGTAGGCCTGGCACACAGGGAGGAACGAATGGGGATCCTGGCACACACAGTGGATGCCCGAGCTTTCAATAATGCGCTCTGGGGCTCTCGATGTTCCCAAAGGTTCTGTCTAGCACAATGCCCAGGGCTCCTGTCTGGCCAGGGACTTCGCACCAGCTCAGCTCTCGAGGTCCACATCATCCCTGCAGCCTAAGCCCTCACCGTGTGGTTCACGGTAGAGAAGGGCAGGAGACCCAACGTGGGGTGTGGTGTTCTCCCTACATACCTGTCCTCTTGGGCCCTGGCTGGGAAAGGTGGCCAGCATCCTGGGAGAGCAGCTGGATGGAGGAAGAGAGAGCTGGGGGCCAGCCCTTGCCTCAGAGATACCACTCTGCACACACAGGCACACCCGTCTACCTTTGTGAAAAGCTCTTCCTCGCACCCCTCGCCTAAGCTCTTGCTATAGTCTAGGGACATCACTCAGCCACCCACCCACCCCCATTCAATGATGGGAAACAGAAGCTGGGTTTCACCTCTCACACTCATGGAAGTGCCATCGGGGCCCAGGTCTCCTGACACGACCCACGTCATCCATGTAGCCCTCTGCCAAGAGTGGGGAAGGGGTCTCTGCATGGTTGAGGTTGAGGTTTGGGAAAGTGAGGTCAATGACTGAGGTCTACAGCCCAGGCAGCATGGGAGCCAGTGGTCCAGGCTCACTCTCTGCACACAGGCCCCAGCCTTCTGCTCCGAGGGGTCCGGGCCCCAGGCTGCACCCTACATGCACCCGCAGCCACCGCCCACGCTTCCACACCCATCAAGGCCAGCTGCAGTGGCCTCACTGAGATGATGGACGCTCCTGCCCAAATGTGATTTCCCAGCTGCTGCTGAGTTAATCACCAGCCTCACTGGCAGCTCCTTCCGGCTTCTATGCAAAGGAAACTGCCAATTAGGTTACAATTAATTTCTTACCCAGGGCAAGGCCTGGCTGGAACAAGATTGGCCACCCAAGTGGCCTGCTGATGACTGTGTGGGGGTCACCAGGCCCACTTGGCTCCAGGACTCTCATGCTGCAAGGTCCCAACTGACTTGGGGGGTGCTAGCTCTGGCCTGGGGGTGACTGGCCAGGACATTACTGGCTTTGACCCTGGTGCCTCCGCCTGGGGAGCTGTCCCTCATATACCCAGCAGGGCACTGCGACTCAGACTTAAACAAACCTGTTATCCCACCTATCTTGAGATCCCTGAACAGAGATGGTCCTGTCCATTTTTGTCCACCCCCCCCACCCCACCCCTAGCCCCATGCAGCACTCTTCTTGTGCAACATTAACCAGCAAGACTTCTATGGTGCACTCCTTGTGAGAGTCTCTGTTCTGAGGTATTTCACATGCATTGTCCCACTGAATTAACACAACTGCCAGAAGCAGGATGATTATGATCCCTGTCTTTGCAGAGGAGGAAACTGAGGCAGAGAGAGGCTAAGTACCTTGCCCAAGGCCAAGCAGACAGTGAGCCAGGACTGAAGCTAGGGTCCTGTGTAGGGTGGTAGGCATGGCCACCAAGCTCTTTTGCTCAGTGACGGCCATGCACACACACGCAGAGAAGCCAGGGCGCTGAGATCTGGGACCCTGCACCACCTACCCACCCGCTTACAGCTCAGACCGATGATGCCATCATAAATAACGATCCATGCCTCCCTTACCTCTTCTAAAAAGCAGGTGCCCCTAGAGGTTTCCTGGTATAAATTTGTTAACATTTCAATGAAATGGGATGAAGGCCCAGGAAAGTGTGACTGGGTGGGAGTCTGCTCAGGCAGTTATCTGCCTGACAGGGACAGACACAGCGATGGTTGCTGAATGCACAGGCAGGACGTGGCAGGGGCCCACCGATGCCAGGGGCCTGACATGTCTATCTCTGCTGGACCAGAAATGACTCTTACGGGGTCGTGCCCTCCATCCCCATTGGGTCCTATTATCACCAAATACTTGAAAAGGTGGAACCAGCAAAGTCTGGCTTCTGCAAGTGGCCAGTGATCCATGGCTTGTACCTCCTGAGGGGAGGGGTCAGGGCAGCTCCTAGGAAGGTAGCACTTACACAGGGTGGCTGGGACAAAGGCACCTCCCTGAGCCAGCAGCAGCCTGTCGGTCAGAGCAGGGCCTACTGGGACTGCTGCAGCTGAGTGGGGGGCCGGAAGGCCATCCTGTGGTCTGGACGTGCTTCTTTGTTAGGTCTGAGAGGAACACCAAGGGACCTCTCAAAGGAAGCCCCTTTCCTCAAGGGCTGAGCGAACAGGTTTGCCCTCCTGCCCCCAGCACGCACTCCCTCCTATGTGGGGCAGGCTTGGGATGTCACAGTGCTCCCACTGGTAGCCCCCCTCAGTCCCTCCCTGTGGCTTTGGGCTGCCCCCTCCTCTCCCTACTCCTGCTGTAAGCAAGGGCAGGTGCAGTCAGAGTGAGCAGCAGGCAGGACCCCGAGGCAGGGCCACCACGATGGAAAAGCTGGGTTCTCTCTGGGGATGTGGGGTTCCAAAGCAGGCCTAAGGGTCTGCTCTGCTGGGAGGGTAAGCCTCTGAGAGAGGCAGGTTCCAGCACAGCATGGACCTGGGGCCAGGCAAGCCTAGGGCTGGGGCACATGCACCTGCATTTGGCTGTTGTTATCAAGCCTACTGGAGCACCAGACCTCTAAGGCCTCAACTTCAAGAGTAAAAAGGAGCCTAACTGCAGGGCTGGAGAAGCTGTATGGAGATGGGGTCATGGCAGGCAAGTCCTCAGTTGATGCTTCTCACATGTGTGACAACTCATGGCTCCCTCTGGGCCTCAGTTTCCCCATCTATAAAATGATAAGGTTGCATCCGATGCTAAGGCTCCTTTAAATTCTGATTCTCCTATGAGTCTATGTGATGTTGGTGCAGAAGCATTCACTGCATGAACTTCCTGACCCGGGACCAGGAGGCAGGATGGTGGGCATATTAGAAATTGGGATGGGCTTTGACCTAGGTGGCCTCTGGGAGGGGAGTGGGATATGGGATGGAATAGGATTAGGATCACAGGTATCTCCCTAGGCCACCAACGGTAAGGCAAAAAGACATGGGCCTAGATCCAAAGGAGAGATTTTAGTGCAGTACAAGGAAGCAGAAAGACAAGGGCAGAGCCGGGCCCAAGCCCACGCTCCTTCACTGCCTCGCTGTGTGACCGGCCTGGCAATTGCCTCTCTGGGTCTGTTCCCAGCTGTGAACTGGGACAGGAACTCCTCTTTGGAAGCACGGCTGGGACAGACCAGGCATACAGCACCTGCTGACTGAAGCCGGTTCTCCTCTGTTCTCTCTCTGCATTCCTGGTTCCCCAGTCTGGAATCAGATCTGCCTGGGGCCCACAAAGCCTTCCAGCCACTCTTCAGTCAAGGCCTTGTGATGCCCATGCCACTGCCCAGCCCTCCTGCAAGGCTGAGCAATGCCTCGGTACACACTGCTGTCCCAGGAAAATGGCTTCAAGGGACTGGCAGCATGACATCACAGAGCTACAATTACGGTAATCAACTTACACCGGATCTGCCTGGTTATTTTTAGAGTCAGGATTGAGGTTTAGCAAGACAGGGCAGCCCTGGGTTCCCCTGCTGCTGAGTCCTGGCTTGTCAGGTGGGCTGGGTGGGCTGCTGATTCCTGGCACCACTCCTTTCCCTGGTCCTTCACAAGGTGATTTCTGGGCGTGGGCGTCACACACACAAGTTGTGACTCCATTGCCTCTGGGGCATTCGAGCCTAAAGTGGCCTCAAGGTCCAGGATTTCTGAGAATGTCCTCAGGGTCCCAGTGGGGTTATGGTGACTCAGCCTCCCACCTTGAACATCAGATGAACCCACATCCTCCTCAAAAGGGATCTGGGGCTCAGATACCAACAGAAATGCCACTGACACAATGAAATGCAATGACACAAAACAGCTTCTTAGCAAAACTTGGTGGAGATTTGGTGAAGCAAGGTAAACCCAACAACAAAAAGACACCCCACCCAATTAAAACATGGGCAAAGGACCTGATTAGAGATTTCTTCAAAGAAGATACAAATGGCTAATGAGCACGTGAAAGGATGTTCAACATTGCTAATCATTAGAAAAATGCAAATCAAAACTACAATGAGATACCACATCGTACCCAGTATGCTGGCTATAATTAACACAAAACAAAACAAAACAATCCAAAAAATAACAAGTGTTGAAGATGTGGTGAAATTGGAACTCTCCCACGCTTCTGGTGGGCATGCAAAATGGTGTAGCTGCCATGGAAAACAATTTGGGAATTCCTCAATAAATAAAACAGAATTACCATATGGCCCAGCAATTCCACTCCTAGGGACACACCTAAGAGAAGTGAAACCAGGGACTCAAACAGGTATTTGTACGTGAATATTCACAGCAGCATTATTCACAATAGCTAAAAGGTGGAAATGAACAGATAAATAAACATGATATTTACAATCCAAGGAAATATTACCCTTACAAAGAAATGAAGCACTGATACATGCTACAATGTGGGTGCACTTTGAAAACATCATGCTCAGAGAAAGATGCCAGATACAAAGTTCCATTTATGTGAAATATCCGAAGTGGACAAACCCATAGGGACAGAGGCGGAGCAGTGGTTACCATGGGCTGGGGGCTGCAGGGATACACGGCAGTGCCTAAATGCGTTTGGGGTCTCCTTCTGCCTCGATGAGACCATTTAGGAACTACATAGATGTGATACCTATGCAACATTGTGAACGTACTGAATGCCACTGAATTGTTCACTTAAAATGGTTGATTTCATGTTATGTGAATTTTACCTCACCAAAAAGAAGCAAATTGTAATTATTTGCTACCCTTCCCTCAGGCAGATGCTGGGCAGGACACAGGCCCTGGCTGTGCTGACCAGGAGAACTGCCATGGAAGAGTCCGTGCGCAGGGGTGCCGTGTCGGGAGCAGGGGTCCCCGAGAGTGTAGGCAGGTGCTCCGGTGTGTGCCCTCCCACCCGCCATGCCCTCCTTTGTACTCTGGGCCTCTCTTGTGGAGAGAAGGGCCACGTGATGGGGTTCTAGCCTGTGGAACATGGGCAGAGTGCTGCGGGTCCCTCCAGGCCTGGCTCTGTGCCCCTCCTTGAGCACACAGCTGGGCATAGAGGGGCTAGCAGGAGGGACCATTAGTAGGAGACAAACTGGCTGTGTTGAATCACTGAGGCTGTGGGGCTTTCTCTTACCAAGTGCAGTCTCACCTGCCCTCAAAGATAGGAGTCGGTGGGAGGCTTGGAAGCAGAGAATCTTCGAGTGGGTTCTCACTCAAGAGACTTCAAGGCTCTGTGGAGTCATGTCTGTGGTCCTGCTGGATGAATCTCCTGCAAAGACCACCCTGCAGGTTGCCTACCTGACGTGGGTCATCCCTCTGGTGGCAACACCCATCTGCATAGGGCTAAGTGCATGTTAACCCTGCCTCCAGAAGTGAGGAGATGGAGGGTGGCTACCCCACTAAGTGGCTGCTGGAATGGTGCCCTGCTCCCCAACTCCACCCTTTCTCCTCCCCGGAAAGGACAGAATGCAGAAGATGCCCCACAGCCAGTGTTGGGAGGGCAGGACGGGGGAGCAGGCAAGGAGAAACCCGCACCCACCCAGGAGCAGCCCCAGCTTCTGTCTTGAACCATTTCACTGTTTCTGTGTCTTTGCTGGTTTCACCAGCAAGAGAAATTGAGGGAACAAACTCTTTAGACTCTTGGATGGCCCCATCACTCTGCACACGTCCAGGTCAACACCCTCACACACCCCACCCCCAGGTCCTGGCACACAGAGTGCACATTTCCCCCAGCATTTTGTAGGTCATTAATGATTTGGGGCCATTAATCACATTTTTTCTTTTCCCCCTTCTGGAAGGCTGAGAATCACTGCAATTTTCTGGTGATCACACAGCCACCTATGGGACACTGGAACCAGCTTTGGTGGCTACTAGCTTGCCAGGGGCCTTCTAACTTATTTTTAGCAGCAGAACCCTTTCTCCAATCCGGCTGGTGCTTGCGGCAGGGCTCAGAGCTTCGACACCCCTGCGGTCCCTTCCCCCTCCCCCACCCCAGCCCCCCAGGCCATACTGCTCTCTAAGCACTTCTGGAGCCCTGGGCCCTGCAGATCACAGACATCAGCACCCCATGTCACATAGGAGCAAAGGCCCAAGATGGCCATGAGGTACAGCCGCCAGCGCCTGAACTTGGGAAGAGGGCTGGGGCCCTAGGACCCAGGCCTACGGGGGCACAGGCACCTTCCCTGAGTTGGGCCCAGAACTGAGCCCTGCCCAACACAGAACTCTAGCCTTGCCCTCCCCCACCCCCCCGGCTTTGATATTGTCATGGACAACTTGCACTAGCCAGCCCACCAGGTGGGCACACACCTGTTCAAGTGCACAGGTGACCTCTCCGCAGCGGCACCCGGACTGCTGTACTTTGTGGAGCCACTCATAAGGCAAAGGCAAACAGAGGTGTTTGCTCGTGGCTGGCCACCTGCTCTCCTTGGGGGCCCAGGTGGTGCCTAAACTGTCTCCCTCAAGGTCCTGTTAGTGTCACCTACCCCCACAACCGCATTTTCTAGGGGCATCAGCTCCAGCTGAGGAAACAATGGCACACTGCTGCCTCCTCTTGTCCCACCCCCTCCTGGCCCAGAGTCTCAGAGGGGACAGTGCAGGGGTGCACCGGCTTCACAGCCTCCAGCCTCAGGGACAAAGGGAGGTCCCAGGGGCCCCTACAACCGCACAGCTGTGAAGTCTGAGCTTGATGGGAGCCCAGGCCCTCATCTGGTCCCAGAGCTCAGGAAAGGTGGATGGTAGGAGGATCAGGAGGGGAGGGAGGGCAGGAGGGCCCAGTCTACAGGGCTCCCAAGGGTCTTGGAGTGTTGGCCCAAAGAGGGGTCTTCTAAGGTCTTCTGAGGTGAGGTGGAGCCCTGCCTCAGAAGTCACAGTCTCCCTTAAACCCTCAAACACCAGGCCTGGACTGCCACTCTGGGGCTGGGAAGGGAAAGTCAGGTGGGCTCTGGGAGGCCTGGGCATTTCCACCCCTTCAAGCCTCTCAGGAGCGCCCTCCCCAGGCCACCAGAGGGCCACGCTGGGTGTGGCCTCTCTGAGTCCTACTGACCCCACAGCCTTCTAGGGGCTGAAGCACCCCGACCCACAGAGCACGGAAGAAAGGCCTCAGAGACCTATGGGAAGCTGAGGAGAGGGAGCAGGGAAGAGGAGGGAGCCCAGCAGGGATGCATGATCCCCTGCTGTCATAACCACACTGCAGCCCATAGCTGGGAGGGCCACTTGCCTGCCTGGCAGCCCAGTGCCCTCCCCTCCCCTGCCCTTCAGGGGGCAGGGTGCTCCTGCTGAGCACCTCTGAAATCACACACATGCTTTTGGGGTAAGTGACAGCTTAGTGCTTCCTTTACTGCCTGTCCCTCCCTGCACAGTGACAGCTCTGAGGTCAAAGAGCCCTTCTGTTGTCTCCCCAGGGGCATCCCCAGCCCTGGAGAAGCTCTCTAGGCAGCAGGCGGTCCCTCAGGGAGTGTCTGTAGATCACTATTACTATCACTATTAAACCACTCACTCGGAGAAACTGCAGAAATGAGGCAGAGGATGACACCAGGAGGAAGGAGAGGGAATGGGGAAGAGGAAAACACAGGCAGGAGAAGGAGGACATGGGGAAGAGGAGGAAGACATGGAGAGAAGGGCACTGGGAGGAAGAGGAAGATATGGGGAGGAGGAGGACATGGAGAGAAGGACACTGGGGAAAAAGAGGACAACAGGAGGAGGAGGAGGTTATGGGGAGGAGCATGAGGACTCAGGAAGGAGGAGGAGGACACGGGAGGAGGGTACACAAAGGAGGAGGAGGATATGGGGAGGAGGATGAGGACACAGCAAAGAGGAGGAGGACATGGGAAGAAGGAGGATGTGAGAAGGAGGAGGAGGACATGGGGAGGAGGATGTGGAGAGGAGGAGGACACAGGAAAGAGTATATAGGAAGGAGGAGGAAGACACTGGGAGGAGGAAGGCATGGAGAAAAGGACACGGAGGAGGAGGACACAGGGAGGAGCATGTGGGGAGGAGGAGGACACGGGGAGGAGGAGGAAGACACAGGGAGGAGGAGGGCATGGAGAGAAGGATATGGATGGGAGGACGACACAGAAGAAGGAGGACACAGGGAGGAAGAGGGCATGGGGAGGAGCATGCAGGGAGGAGAAGGACACAGGAAGAAGGAGGACCTGAGAAGGAGGAGGAGGACATGAGGAGGAGGAGGACATGGGGAGGAGGAAGAGTCTATAGGAAGGAGAAGGAAGACACGGGGGGAGGAGGAAGGCATGGAGAAAAGGATATGGGGAAGAGGAGGCCATGGGGAGCAGGCCATGGGGAGGAGGATGTGGGGAGGAGGAGGATGTGGAGAGAAGGACATGAGGAGGAGGAGGACACAGGGAAGAACATGGGAGGAGGAGGACACGGGGAGGAGGAGGAGGGCATGAAGAGAAGGACATGGGGAGGAGGAAGATACAGGGAGGAAGAAGACACAGGGAAGAGGAGGGCCACAGGAGGAGGAGGACATGAGGAAGAGGAGGAGGACATGAGGAGGAGGAAGAGGACATGGGGGACCTGAGCTGAGTGCTGCCAAGGTCAGGAGCCAGAGCAGGGCCCTCACATAGGAAATGTCCCCCCCACACCCACAGGAAGGGGGAAATGGTTCCGCAGCAGAAATGCAGCCACTTCCACAGGACAGAAGGAAGCACTACTATGGGAGTGGGGGAGTGCCTCTCCAACTCTGTGCTTTTCCTGGGTACTGGTTGGGCACTTTCTCCTCCCAGTGTGCCCTGGAGCCCTGGGGAGGAGAGCCCGGTCGTGGATACGGAGACACACTTGTACCCACACCTCCTGAAGCCCCACACCCCCCCACCCCCGCCACCTCGGCACAGTAGCTTCTTCGGTCAGGTACTGCGTCCCCAGGCAGAGGGTGGGTGCAGAGGCTGCACCCTCACAGAGACCCCTTTCTGCCACATAAGAGCACACACACCCCTCTCCTGGGGCCGGCTATGACAGGGCCATGCTTGGTGGCTGTCTCTAGACCCATGAGACTCCCAGACATCAGCTAAAGCAATGGTCCAGCCAAAGAAATCTGCCACGACCCAGATGAGCTTCTGTTTCGAGCACAGTGCCACACTTCCCTCCCATGCCACTTCCCTCCCTGCTGGAGCCCCGAGCAGGTGAGTCACTGGTGGGCGAGCAGGCTCAGGGCTCCTTTCCCTTCCCAGGAGCCCTCCTCAGCCCCATGCCTGGTCCCCACCACCACTGGCTCAGAGAAGGCATTTGCCAAAAGGCGTAGGACTAGGGGCGAGGAGTCACTAAATCTCCTCCATAGGCTGGAGTCCACAGGTGATGTGGGGCACGGCTTCCTCACCTGCGAAATGGGATACCAAGGCCATGTCCTTCAGGGTTTCGGGAGGTTACAGGAAGCTGGCAGATAGGCAGTGCTCGGCAGAGGACCAGCAGGCTGTGAGTTCCCTGGGGTGGCTCCTCCTCAGCCTTACCCAGTTAAGACCAAGGACAGAGGAGTCCTCCCTCAGGTCACAGAGAGGGGTAAGGCCTCGGGGGAAGTGGCAGCTTCCGGGCCTTCCATTCCCCCTGGCACCCTGGGCTCCATTTTAACAGATACCATAATTTTTAATTAGTTTTCTCTTCCCCTGGCTAAAAGGCCATTAGCTCCCCATTAGGTGAATGCATCCCATTTTCTTCACACCATCAAGGAAACAGCGATTTACTTAGCCATCCCTAAAGCAATTCTGCAGAATAAAGGCAATTTAGCGATGGGCTCAATAAACTTCCTCATTTGCTGTTTGCAGGCCCCACCCTTAGGAGCCCACCAGCTAGCCCATCCCCTGTGTTCTTGGGTAGGCTGGGCCCTGGTAGGGCCCAGGGCAGGCATTGTGGGATGCAAGCAGCTCCCAGAGGTCAGAGAGGCATAGTGGGGATGCAGGCTAGGGTGAAAGAGACGGAAGGCAGGGGTCCAGGTCAGCTGGTGAAGGAGGACATGTCTTTTACTAGGCCCCGGCCAAAAAGAGGGAGGGTCCAAAAGAAAGTAAGAAGTAGGTGAGGCAGCCTTCCCAGCATGGCTGCTCTGACATCTGCTGGTCCAGGCATAAGTGGCCTGCCCAGGCCACACTACAGAGGGCCGGGCCTGGCATCCTGGAGGGGAGCATGCCAAGTCATGGCAAGTTCTTCCTTCTTTGGTGTCAGGGGCTGAAAGTCCCAGGGGTCTGCAGGTAGAGACGGCAGGTCCGTCCTTGACGCCACGGGTGCTCAGCAAAATGGCACCCAAGGAGACAGGCGAGAAAGACGAGAGATGTGAGGCCTGCTGAGGAACTCCAAAAGTCGGGGAAATGGTGCTACCCGGGGAGTCAGGCTGGGAGAGCCCTGGGCTGGGACTTAACTGCTCATCCATGCCCCAAGGGTGGCTGCACCTGTGTTGAGCAGCAAAGTGCCAGAGACTCTCCTGAGAACAAGTCTTAGATGGAAGTTCCCAACTCTGGTTCCAGGATCCCCGGGGCCAATGGGCTGTGTCCCTGAGTGTATGAGGGGGTGAAGGGCAGGGGTTCCTATGTATATATGTGAGGTCCCAGTACATGTGAGTGACAGGGGCTGGGTTCCCTGGGTGAGGGTGGAGTATGAGTGGGGTTAGGCCTCACTCATTGTGGGAGCGTGTGTGTGTCCATAGGTGTCATGATCACATTATCCTTGAGAAAGGGCAGGAGCATGTCTAGTGATGAGCATTATGAGTGTGTGTGTGTGTGAGAGAGAGAGAGAGAGACACCCTGTGGGTGTGCACCCATGCATGGACACCAGGATGTGAGAGAGGAGTCTGTGTCAGCACCTTTCTCTTAAGGCATATGCGGTCACACACAAAGACACTGTGCACATGTGGAAGGGGAACAAGTTTCAGGGGTCTGTTTATTATGTCCCATGGCCTTGCTCCGGGCATCCCCGTCCCCTGCTTCTTGGCCAGCCCTGAAGCAGCGGGGCTCCTTCCGCTGTGCTCTGGTTTAGGCCACTGCCTCTTCATCTGGGTCACCTCCCTGCTCCCATCCTGTCAGTCTCCCAGCACAGAAGAGAGCTTCCTGCCTTGGGGAATTGTCTGGCCACAGGGGGAAGGTCTCATCCTCTAGAGACGCAGCACATCCCCTGAGCCATAGGCCTGGTCACCGGAATGCTGCATCCACAAGAGGGCGCCCAGAGGCTGAGCTGCTCTCAGCCTGGGTGGGTCCTGGAGCAGCATCAGGGCTCATCCGGTGCAGCTCAACGAGAGCCAGGCTCACGAGCTCCAGGAGTGCTGCTTCAAGTGAAGGGTGCCCATGTGCCTCTCCAAAGGTCCCAGATGTCTCCTGTGGGTGCTGCAGGCCCACTTCTCCACCCTCAGCACCAGCCAATCATGGCACCTTGGTCATCCCAAGGGAAAGGTGGGCGGGGCGGGAGGCTCACTTGCCCTGGACTGGAGAGTCTGGCCACCAAATTGCGTGGGCCAGAGGTGTAAAAAAGCCAACTACATCCACGCCAAGTGCCACAGGTTGACTCTTGCAACCTGGGCCCCACAGTCTAGCCCTTGAAGCCTTTCCAGGCACCCCAGTTAAGCTAATGGCTGTGGAAGAGCACGTACAAAGTTGCAACTCAGAGTTACAAGAGATCTTCAGAACATTCTGTTTGTGTTTACTTCTGCCCTGACTGCAGCTTCCTAGGGGTCCTCCCCCTGCAACCCAATGACCCCAGAGTCCCAATACCGGAAACAGGCTCCCTCCACTACATTCCTCCTCAGGGCAAGGAAAGAGCTTCTCTCCTGCCCTCCCCATGTCAGGCTGGGAACCCATTCTGGCTTCAGTATCTACCAGTGGAACCCAGGATCCAGTCACACAAATGAAGCCTTGGGGCAGGCCTGTGAACCCAGAGTCAGCAAGACCAGGGGCTAGAGGCAGGGGACCACCGCCTCTTCTGTTCCCAAAGGCCACAAGGAGGGAAAGTCCTTTGTAAGCAGTGGGGGCGGGCAGGCTTCCCTGTCAGAGAGAAACTTGGTGCATACAAAAGCACTGAAGGAAGAGATCAAATCAGGACTCTTCCAGGAACACTAAAATGTATGGCCAAAGGGATCAAAGATTCTATGGCCTTAGGATTCATTCTGTCAGTCTGGCATCGGGGGCGGTGCCCAGCCTTTGCAAGGCCACATCTAATCCTTTCAGCCCCTACGCTGGCTGGCGGCACATAGCCCTGCCCCACTCAAGGATGATCAAAAGCGCTTGGTAAAGGTTGGCCCAGAGCGGTCTCTCCGTCCCAAAGGCTGTTCCCTTAGGTGGCCCTGCCTGGCAGCGGCGTGCGGCTCTAATGCTGCCTGTTGGGACTCTGGCCATGGCGGGGCCTCAGCCGGCTGCGCTGGGCCAGTCAGAGCGGGCCGTCGAGGGCAGCCTCCCAGAAACCATGGGCTTTTCGAATTTTTAAAGACCAGGGCGGCAAAAACGCACGAGGGAAAAGCAACCTTTTACAAAAGAGCAGATCCCCTCCGCAACCCTTGGCGGGCCAGGATATCAGAGCTGGAGGAGGAATGCACCGACGTGGAGCGAGGACAGGAAACCAGGACGCAACAATCTGCAAAGACAGAACTCCCCGCGCCAAGTCGCGGGCTTTCTGGGGCTACCTCACCGGGCCTCCCCCACCTGCGCCGAAAACCTCGACAAGATCCGTCCGGGTCGCTCCAAGACGCGGCCGCGGCGCGGGGCGCAACCAGGCTGGGACGCGCCGCTGCGGCTCGGGCCCTGCACACCGACCCCGGCCGCCCGGCCCGGCTCACGTCCCGTTCTGGCCGGAGACCCGCCCAGTCTGGGCCTCGAGGCGCCGGGTCGGCCGCTCCACCTCGCTCCCGGCCCAGCCCAGGCGGCCGGCAACTGCGCAGCGCGCTGCCCGCCGCAAAGAGAAAGGCGTTTCCGAGCGCGTCCACTCCGCCGCTCGGCGCCGGGCGCCAACTTCGCCCCGGCCGCTGCGGGCACCGGCTCCCGGCAGGACTCACCTTCGCCGAGCAGCGGCAGCAGCAGCAGCAACCGCAGCCTCGCGGCGCCGGCCGTCGCCGTCGCCTTCGCCATGGCCCGCGCACGCCGGGGCCGCAGCAAGAGGGCTGCTGGCTGGGGCTGGGGGTCTCGGCGGCGGGGTGCGGCGGTCAGCCTGGCCGCCCCATGCCCGCCCGGGACGCGGCGGACACGGCGGACACTGCGGGCGCAGAGCGTCGGGGCGCGGACTCCGGCTGCTCCACGATGCTGCGCGCCGGGCTCGGGTCGCGGGACTGAGGCGGGGCGGGCGCGGACTGCGCCGGAGGAGTGGGCAGGGGCGGGGCGGGGCGGTGAGGGGGGCGGGCCAGGGGCGGGCCGGGCGGGGCCAGGGTGCGGGCGGGGTGCGGGGGTAAGGGCGGGGCTCGGGGTACCGGCCGCGGGCGCCTGGTGGGGATCCCGCCGGGCGCGGAGAGGAAACCTGTGCGGGACGCGGGATGCTGGCCGGGCCCGGTACGAGTAGGAGCGAGGTGCTGGACGCGGGGTGCGGGCCTGCCACCCGCAGCCCCAGTGAGCGCACCTCTGCACGCACAGCCACTCTTTTCAGTCTGTGCGCCCGCTCGCGGTCCCTGCGCTCCGCTCTTTACGGCCGCCCGCCGGCTGAGGGCAGGGAAACCCGGCGGGGATGAGGAGTCACGGCGGACTGGGTAGGGGTGCGCCCGATCCGACAAGGAGACGAGGCGGGCGCCCCGCCTCCAGGCTCTCGGCGCGGAGCGCATCCTCCGCCATTTCTCAGAGGGGGGAGGCGCGGTGGGAGCGCGGCCTCTCCTGGGGCCCGGCGGGAGGAGGGGAAGAGCCTGGGCAAGGAAGGGGAGCCTGAGCGCTTTCTGCGCACTCCTGGAGCGAGCCTGGCGTATGGCTTACAAAGTCCGAGGTCGCGCTGAGGGATAGGGTAACGTTTCCCGGGGCTAGTTTGTGATCCCCCTCTCTTTAGGACTGGTTCAACCAATGGGAGCAGGAAACTGGGTCTGGGCACACCTTTCAGAGAGGCCTGGCACTGGCAGCTTAATGGAGTGTTTGGAGGGCAGGTGTCCTTTCCCAAACAGAAGAACTCTTAGAATGTGGACTGACGGGGTAGGAGAGCAAGTAGCAGGGAGGAGCTGGAGCCCAAAGTAATTTAATTGTTGCCCAAATAAATGATACCCACGAACACATCCAATCCCATAAAGGGGGAGACTCTGGGCCCCTAACATGGGGGTCCTGGAGTGAGGTTGCGGTTGGATTCTTGGTCTCTGTGGGAAAGATCCACTGTTCTACCACTCCTCGCTGTCTTTTGAGGAATGGTCTCCACTTAGGTGAAGAGGAATAGAAACCCATGGAGCCTTGGGGTGGGAGGGTTCCTGGGCCTGGCGCGCCCCTACTTCAGTGTCTCTTCCGCCTGCTGCGCACAAAGCCCCGCCCCCCTCAGGGCTGAATAAGAGATCCGCACATCACTCTGCAGATATGAAGTCAAAGTGAAGTCACCCTCGCAGGCAGGAGGAGCTGCCAAGACAGAAGCTGGCTGGGGGCTCTGCCAGCTGAGATGTCCAGAGCAAGCCTGCTGGCGGGAGGCCAGGGCACAGTGCTGCCAGCTCAGGAGAGCCACCCTGTGGCCACCAGACCTTGTGTTGCTTGCCACACCCCCCACCCAGAGCCCCCGGGGCCCTTGGATTTCCGGGGCTGGAGTTCGCCATGGGAGGGTTTTCTTGGGTGCGGACAGGCCCTACTTCTGGTGCTAATAAGGATTGCCAAGGCTGTATACTCAGGCATCCTCCCAGGGAAGGGACTTGAGCAGGAAGGAAGGGGCTGAGGGGGACTTCTTCATTACAAATATCCCATGGCAGGAGAATGCAGAAGGAGAGGGGTGGCCTGCCGCATTCTTTCAACCAGTCTCACCCCCACACCTCCCAGGGACCACTCTGGCTAGGCCATGGCTGACACTGGACGGCCTGGATGTTTGGTTGTGCTCTGTGTGACTGTCTCAGGGCTGAGGCTGTGGTCCTGCCTGGGCCACCTCACAGGGTTTTGAGTGGACACCTGACACTATGGTGGGGCATTGCCCTCTTCTTAGAAAAAGGTCTGGGAGGCTTCATATGTAAACTCCTGTACACAGGTGCATATGCACGCATTTATACATATGTGCATATGCCTGTGTTCACATAGATGGACATTCCTACTGTCTCCCGCTGCATGCCCAGGGACCTGACCAGAGTGGCATCCAGTAGAGGGCAGAAGTGAAAGCTTGGTCTTGCTAGCCTGAGAACTGCAGGGAGGGAGTGACTCAGCCCTGTCTGGGCCTGGGCATCGGCTCAGGATCCCTAATATCAGAGCAGCAGGAAGGAGCTTCCTCAATCAGCAGAGAGGAAATAGATGTGGTCTCCCTGAGGACCGACAAGGGGAGGTCAGAGGTCACACTGGGGTACAATCCAAAGAGGCCAGGCTGTGATTTCCCAGGAAGTCCTTCTCCTAACTTCCTGTCCCAGGGGCTCCTGGGACATTTGCCTGGGAGAGCCTGCAGGAGGTTCCTGCTCCCTGTCTTGGCTTCCCCTAGTCATCTCTCTCTGAGCCTCAGTTTCCCCAACCGTAAACATCCCCCTCTCAGAAAGGAAGAGTGAGGATAAAAAGAGGGAGTACACCTGAGGGTAGACCTCAGTGGCAGGTGCTCAAGAAATCATGGCCATTGTCTTGCCCAGGTTTAGGAGTTGGCTATGGCATCCTTGCCCCAAAAGACCACAGTGTTGTGGGGTGTGGGCTCCCACAGGCACTGAGAGGCTTTCTGGGATCTGGGGAGGGGGTGCATTACTGTGTTGTCTGTTAGTGTTCCCCACTGCTGCCCACAGACCCCCTTGGAGTATCACCAGGGTAAGTTTAATCAATAGATAGATCCCTGGGCCCCACCTCCACAAAAAAATCCAACTTAAAAAAAAGTTCCCCAAGAGATTCTGATAGGGGATTCTGCTTTGAAGTGAGTCAGACCTGAGTTTTTATTTTGCCACTTGTGCAAGTCCTTGACCTCTCTGAGCCTCAGTTTTGTCATGTATAAAATGGGGGCTGAGAATCGAATAGTGTCTGCAAGGCCCTGTCGCCAGCACAGGGTAAGGTGCTCAGTGGGCAGGCAGCTCACATGTGCTCCCAACGGCAGTCTTTGCTTCCGAGCAGGTGAGGCCTACCTGGAGTCCCTTGGGTCTGGCCCCCAAACACAGCATAAGGAAGGGAGGGTGGAGGTTAAGCCCAACACAGAAACGGATCCCACCCAGCACAGGCTTGCCCAAGTGGGGAGAAGCTGCTGCTGGGAGTACGAGGCTAGGCAGGATGCATTGTGACTATGACCCAGGTGGCTATGGGGACTCAGGGAGGTCCAGGGAAGCTGAGAAGGCCAGCTGTTGGGGGGGACACTGAGTGCAGGGACAGGAAACCCTGGCCCTGGGGGGCCTTGCAGGAAAGGGGACACAGCCCAGTCCAGGGGCTACTGAAAGACCAGGCAGCCGTTCCTAGAACTACCAACAGAGGCTCCTGCCAGATGTGGTCAGAGTGAGCACGGCAGAGGATCTCAGTCCCTCCTGCAGGCAGCTTGACGCAGTGGCTGGAAGCATAGACTTTGAGACTGACTGTGGGTGCTGTTAGCTAACTGCTCAGTGCCTCACTTTCCCCCTTGTAAACGCGGGTATCAATAGTCCCTACCACTACACTCTGCAACCCCAGTGGGGTGTCGAGAGGGAGGAAGGTCTATTGCCATTGCATGGTTTTCCCTCCTTGAGGCACAGCTGCCAAAAGAGCCAAGGCCCACCAGCTGGCTCTGAGGGCCCCATAGTGGGGCTCCCCACCCACGTAATTAAATATGTAAATATGCTGTCCCCACGGCACACTCACAACACACCAGGACTGGGCTCGCAGGGTATGGCGCAGGGACGCTCTTCACCTTACTCTGAGCAGGCCCCGCCTGCCTGCCTTGCCACCCGCAGCTGGTATTTGCAGACAGGGCCTCAATCTGGCTGGTGGGCCTGACAAGGAGCAGGTGCCTGAGGCCCCCGCCCAGGGCTCCAGAGCACGAGCAACTGGGTCCTGCATGTCTGTCAGAGCCCCCGTGTAGCTCACCTCCACCCAGAGGGCCTGACCTCAGCTCTTTGCCCCCACTCCCCCTTCCTGTTGTGGACCCCCTCAACAGACTTGTTTTTCTCCTCTGAACTTCCTCCCTCAACTCCCTTCCCTCCTCTGTTCTCCCTTCCCCTTCTTTGCCTCCTTCCCTCCCCCCCTTCTCTCAAAGGAATCTCTTCTCATTCCTTTCTTTTTTTTTTTATTTTAAGTTTATCTTATTTATTTTGATAGAAGGAGGGAAGGAGGGAGGGACAGAGAGAGAGGAAGGAGAGAGAGAATCCCAAGCAGGCCCTGTCAGCGCAGAGTCCAATGCCGGGCTCCAGCTCGAGAACCGTGAGATCACAACCTGAGCCAAAATCAAAGAGTCGGATGCTCAACTGACCCAGCCACCCAGGTGCCCCGTCCTCCACTCCTTTCCACCAGCACAAGAACCAGGCTCGCTGCATCAGTGGGGCCCAGGTTCTCCACCTGTTACATGAAAATAATAATAATAATAATAATAATAATAATAATAAATAATAATAGTAATGCAGGGATGTGAAGTTAAACCCAAACGAGGTTTGGACAGGATCAGCACAGTTCCTGGCTCAGCAGGAAATGGACATTTTTCTTACTGTTCTTCCAAGGGCTCCTCTGAAGGGCAGGGAGCCATCCGGGTGGTAGGCCAGGGGTACTGGCGTGCTGGGAAGGTTGCAGGTGGTCTCTGAGTCATGTCCTTGTCTGTATGACCTGGGCGTGTTCCCAGTAGTATGTTCCCAGTGTTTCTGGGCCTAGGTGGGAGGGAAAGCAGAGTTCCTTCCCCCCAGGTGCCCGAGAACAAGTGAGTCCCCATGCAGTCAATGTGAGCTGTCACTGTTATCATTGGTTCCCATCAGCTGGAGAAGCTGAAGCTAAGAGGCCAAAGAGGTCAGTGGACGTCGCTAAGGTAGCACAGAAAGCAGGTGGTTCCTAACCCTGAGCTGTCTGCTTCTCTGTGCTCTGGCTCCCCACCTGCATAAGGAACAATTCACACCGCCTGGGGCTGGCGAAAGCGAACCTGGCCACGTGAGCCTGGCCCCCGTCTCTCGCCCACCCCACGTGACAAGCTGCCTTCTCCGTGGAAAGACAGAGCGAGCCCTGGAACCGCAGAGTCTCTGGACGCTGCAGCACTTATCTGGCCATGTAATTACACATTCGGGAATGCTGGGTTGATTAATGCCTGTGCCCCACCTCCCAGCTCCAGGGCACCGCTGGCCTGAGGAGGCCGGAGCCTGGTGGGGCCTCAGGCCTGACCATGCCCACCTCTTGCATCCTGTGGACGCCAAGGAGAAGGCCCATCCTGGCTGACAGGCGCGTTGTGGAGATACAAGGGGGCTCAGATTGGCAAGTCCAGCAAATATGGCCTGAATGCCTTTTAGAAAAAACATCTCCCAAGGCAGTTTCATAATCTGCCTTGTAATGCAGATTTAGACAAGTTTTTACGAATGCACTTTTTAAAATAGGTCTTAATGGATCCTTTGCAGTAGTTACAGCCCATTGTGTAAATGCAAACAGAAGGCTTTTTGAAAACATGTATTATTGATCAGAAAGGCAGCAGCAATTAGAAGCCAGTGTGTCATATTATTCAATACACACTTCCTATACAGGCCTGCTTGTACTCACTCATAACTTTCTGACAAATTATCCTGTCACTAGGAAGCCTTTTCTTTTCCCTTTTGCTTCTGAAAGCGCAGGAGGACCTCCCCATCGGTTATTAGCTGGAGGCGAATGAAAAATTAAGCTTATCTTTACCGGAGCAAAACTTACTTACGACTTCTGACTTCTCCGTTGGTTTCAAGACTAAAATGGCAAAACCTTCAGGCAAGATGGATGATGCTTCTCGATTTGGTCTATGGCCCAAATGGAAAACAAAAAACAAAAAAGCAAACAACGAAAACACCAAACTGATGACAAGGTAGCAGTGTGCTACAGGAAGGACAGAATCACCTGCCCGGCGTGGGAGTGGGGGGGGGTGTGGAGCCAGGGGGGACCAGCTGGAAAGCCTGCTCTGCGGGAAAGATGCGGAAGCAGAGGAGGAAGCAACCCAGCAGCCCAACGAGGGCCCACAGGGAGAAGTGCCATCTGAGCCCCTAATGTCCCCCAATGTTCTTATTTTCCCTCCCCAGTCACAGAACCTAAAATGATCAATTGATCAAGTTGAGATCTGTTTTCGCTCAAAACCTCATGCATGAATCCGTACTATACCCAGTCTGCGCATTTCCCGTTTACCCTCCTTCTTGAAGGGTTCATTTATGTAACAAACATTTACTGGGCACTTCACCATATTCTGGGTGCTATTTTCAGCATTAGAGACCCGACAGTGAATAAACCAAAGGCCTTCCCTTCATGGTGCTTCTCGCAGACCGTTACCAACACAGGAAGCACATAGGCAGTACATCTTAAAGTGACCCCAGACAAGAAAGTACACAGGGGAGGACATCTGTCAGGGCTGGCTGCCCCAGGGAGCTGACTTGGGGCAAGCTGCTGGGGAGAGCGCTGCTCTCTCCCTGGAGATGGTGCTGGAGGTGGGAAGGGGCCTTGGAGTTCTGCCCCAGCACAAGTGAGATGCCACAGTTGGTCTTCTTAGGAGAGCGTCTCCTCAAGCAGCCTCACCCTTGCCTTCTGGAATCTGCAGATCTGGTCTCTGCAGGGCAGGATCTGCAGGGCAAATACTCTGGCCTGGGCAGTGTTTTGGAGCCAAAAACGTCCGCCGTGCTGTTGGAATGCTGACAAATAGGAAGTCCATTGACTTAATGCCCTGTAATGGCTTCTGAAGGATCCTTGCCCAGGATGGCGTGGGTTGACACTCCAGGCGTGGTGTGCAACTTCTAGGTGCATCTCAAGCCTGGGTGCAGGTAGTAGCTGTGAGCTAGATGGGCTGGGGGAAGGGGGGCTGGCAGAGCTTGGAGGTATAGACTGGGTGGCTCTCACAGCCGCTGTTTGCAGACGGGCCCAGGAGCACAGCACCTACTTGCCCCGAGCTTGGAGCTCTCCTGCAGAACTTGCTAGGCTATTTCAGAACGCCCAGGCCAGTCTTGGGCAGATGACTGCTTCTATTCCGGGTTGCTTCCTGAGCCTAGGCCTTCCCAGAGCTCGCACCCTTGCTGCAAACCCCTCATGCAGGCCAGATGAGTCCCCTCTCTGCTTGCTCAGAAGTTTTCCAGGCTGGCCTTCATCTCCTAGAATAGTGCTGTCCAGTGGAACATTCTGTGATGATGAAAACATTCTCCTCCGTGCTGTCCAATGTGATGGCCAAGTGTGGCTATCAGGCACTTGAAATTTGGCTAGTGGGACTGAGGAACTGAATTTTTAATTTTACTGTATTTATAATAATGTCAAATTAAATAGTCACACGTGACCAGTAGACTTACTGGGCAGTGAAGCTTTAAGAAACAGCTCCCCAGCGCCTTCCTAGACTTCCTGGCACAAAGCTCCCCTACTGGAGTGAAGGCAGAGCAACCAGAGCCTTCTGAGTTGCTTAGCCAGAGACCATGTGGGCGCCCAGTGTGGTACCAATGGGCTCTCTGATCCAGAAGCCTTCTTCCTGTGGTTTGGAGAGGCCACAGCCCCAAGGAGAAGGGCAGCATTGCTGGGGCACACCGTAGGCACCCCTCACCCTGGGGCACGGCTGTTTCCCTCCAGGTCCAGCCCCGGGCCTGACCACCCCCCCTGAAACTCTGGGCCTCCTCAGGCAGAGTGCAGCAGCTCTCAGGGGCCTCTTCGCAGAGGGGCTAATGAGCTTGTGCATATTAAGATGCAGTGATGAAGGGCTGTCAGGGGACTCTGTGCAGCAGCCTGAGACCCAAGGGCCTACTCGCTGATGCTGGGAGCTCAGCACCTGGCCCTTCTCCACGATCCTTGTCCTTCTGCTAGTGAGCTCCCCCCACCCTCACCATGGTCTCAGACTCCCCACGTGTTGCCTGGCCACTGGCCTCCACTGGCTGTTCCTCCTGCCTGGAACATTCTTCCCACCTCCTCCTGGCCCCCTCTGTTGTTCAACTCCTACTTGTCACTCAGAAGTCTTGGCTCTAAGGCACCTTCTTCCCAACCCACATAGATACTCCAAAGGGGACCCGGTATACCTTCTGCTCTAATTGTGCTGGATTTATCTCTGAGCCCTTGACTGGGGACCCAGTGAGGATTCAGAGCATGGGTTAAATGTCCAGCTATAGGAAACAGTCCTCCAGGTGGTGGGGACAGCCTGGGCAAGGCAAGGCGGTGTGCTCAGGAAGGTAGGTGGGGGAGCATGGGGTCCTGGGCTGAGACAGCATCTGTCCTGCTGCCCCCTCCCCACGTGCACCCCCATGCCCCTGTGCCCCTTCTTCCTCTGGGCTGCCTCCCTTGGTGTGACTAAAAGCCATCTGTAAAAATCACCGGAAGGAGTTACATGACCATGGGCTTGAGCTGTAGAATAACTTGCAGGGAGAGAAAAAGGCGCCCCAAATAAATCATTTGGGGCCTGACATTTGGAGCGTTTGAGTTTGAGACCAAACACAGATGCCCTTTAGATAAATACATTTTTGAGAAGTGTTCCGTAGGAGAAGTTTATGACTTTAATAGGTTTTTAGTGTCAGAGAAGCATCAGGAAGTGTTTTGTTGAGAGACTTTCTCTTAAAAAGCTCAGAATCCTTCTTTTCCCTCTGGCCCCTTAAACATAAGGATACAAGGATCCTCAGCCAGGGGTGCATTCCCCTTTTCAGGTTCTCTAGGGATTTGTCCTGGGCTGGGATTGCTCAACTGAGGAATGTTCAAGAAGGTTCTTAAGACCTCAGTGCTCCAGGCAGGGGTGAGGGATGGGAGGGGTCTCTTGGGAAAATGATTTAGTGGCTAAGAAGTGTCCTTTTCATTCAGAGCAGTTCCCCTCCCTGCCCCAGCCCCCCTCCCCCTCCCCCGGAGGAGTCTGGATGGCTGGTCCTCAGGAAGGAGAAGGGCTCTGTGTGGAGTACGTGGGTCCCCCTGAGGCTTCCAGAGATTGGCAATTTTCTATGGATTGGAAATCTTACGAAGTTCCCCACACTGAAGCCCAGGAGTATGAAGGAGCTGAGCTCACCTCGGGCCCCATGCCAGAGAGAGGAGACATGAGAAGAAGGTCAAATGCAGTCATGTCTGGAAGCTTCTCCCTTCCAGCTAAGAGACAGGCCCCCACCTGCCCATCCCAGTCTCTGCCCCAGGACTGCCCGGACCCCCGGGTCCTGCAGCTGCCCTCTGCCCGGCTCTGGCCTGGACACGAAGTGCTCACATGTGGGGCTGGTGCCACTACCCCTGTGCATATGCTGCCCTGCTCTCAGCCCCCGCCTTGCCCCCCAGGACGAGGGCTACATTATGAGGGGGTGAATGCCCTCCTGGACTTGCAACCCATCCTTGAATGGGTCCAGCACCAAAGAACTATGCCCCAGATCACCTGTGCTGTGGCTTAGGCTGGGGATGTGGGGTGGAGGAAGGGTGTCCCTGGCCAAGCCGGCCTGACCTCAGGCTTGTCTTCCCATCATCGTGGGTGGGCTGGGGCACACAGAGCCGAGGCAGGACCAGGAGGGGCCCACTGCGATCCATGACCTGGCTCCCAGTAAACACGCGGATGGAACTGAGAGGCTTCAAGGCAGTGCAGGCTCTGAGGGCACAGGCAAGCTGCCTCCTAGCACAGCTGTCTGATGAGCACTGGGGGTGGTAGGGACCAAGAGAGAAGGGACAGCTGTGTCTATGCTGTCTTCCCGGGGGCAGCAGAAATGTTCTATTCAATCGATACACCACGACTCAACATTGATTGCCCAGGTGACTTTTTCAGCACATTTTCAACAATTCCGGCTGCTATAATGGAGAAGCCTGGCCTCAGTTTTTCCATTTCTGAGGATATGCTGCCCTCCCACCCTGCCCCTCCATCTTCCATCTCCTAGCCTGGCCCTCAGGGACCTGTCTCAGACCCTCCCTGCCTCAGACCCCACTTGTGAGGATCTCCCCATCTTCCAAGATGGGAGTTTGTGTGTAAATGGGATTGTGTGTGGTCAAAGTCCTGGTAGCTCTGTCCTGGCTGTCTCGGGCAGTGAATGGACAGGGAGGTGGATGTTGAGACGCTGGGGTCTGGGTCCCTCCCCCCACCCCAAGGGTCACCTTCCCCTACCAGGGCCCTGAACTCACCTCCTCAGCCCCTGGGACCTTCCAAGACCCTGATCAGGAGTCCATCTAATGGGTAGATGAGAACTGATTAGACAAAGTACCCACGATCTTCTAAAGCTTTACTCCTGCCTCATAATTTATTTCCTTGCAGGATCCAGGCACTTGGATGCAGCTGATTTCTTAGCACCATTTACAACCCTTTTGTTTTTTCACAGTTATGTCTTGGAAGCAGCTGCCCACAGACTGAAAGCAGCCCATAAACTATGTATAATCTTTGAGGGCTCTTGTGACCTTGCCTGTGTGGGGCAGAAGGCAATGACCTCTGTTTTATTTCCCAGGCTGACACCCAGGCTTGGATTGGGGTGTTGGCTCGTTACCTATTTACATCTGTAACTTATCAGCATTCTCCAAATCCTAGAGGTTTAGGGTTTGATTACGCATGTTTGACCTCTGAATAAGATGCTCTGGGAGGTAAATCTTTGGGGCAGAGGGGGTGGTGAGGCTGAATCATCTCTCCTAGAGAAAGAAGCAAGCCCTAGAGGGGCCTGAATAAGAATGGCTCACAGGTCGCTATTGAGAAACTACCTGTAGGCAGCCCTGACCTGGAACCTCCAACTCAGGGTCACAGCACCCGCTCAAGTGGTAACGGTGTCCCACTTTACAGGTTAGGTCACTCAGGTGCAAGCCCGGGTGTCCTTTCTCTGGAGCCCTCATGCTACATTGTTCCTGGTTCCCAAACTCTGGTGGAGGGCTGATCAAACACAATGTGGCCTGCCCCCCTGGGTTCCGACTCTGGACATGGGTGGGGGTGAGAGACTGTACTCATAACCACTTCCCAGGAGCTGCCAGTGCTGCTGGTTCCAGGCCCACAATGTGGGATCCATTGTTCCAGAGCAAGTGGGATGGCAGAGAGGTGGGTGACAGTCTCAGGGTGGAAGGCACACACACACACACACACACACACACTCTGACCAGTGCACTATGTCCTTGGCGGGTCTCTCCACCTCCCCTACATCACCTCCTGGTTTCTAGTCTCTATCCACCCCTGACTTACGCCCACGGTCCTGGCTTTGCTGGGGGCCCACCAAGAACACATGTGCTGTGTTCCTCTGCAAGGACCCACCTGCATTTGCAGCCAGCTCTGTTTCTTCCTAACACTCATTTCTTCAGCTAGGATCCTATATGAGGTTCAGACCCCTTGGAGTCCGCTTGGGATGGGGAGCGTCCAGCACCTTCACAGTGCAGGCAAATAGGGTGTTTATTTCCATGGTTGGACTGGATTCAATGCATGATCCGTGGCTTGACCCTTGCACAGTATTAGGCTTCAGGGAATCTACAGCAAATGCATTTCTCCAGTCTGTAGAGCAAGATGGCTATTGCCATCATCCTGATGACCTTAGTTCTAGGAGAACTGGCTTTGTCAAGCCATGGTCATTTGATAAAGGCTGACTCAGGACCTGTGTATGGCCAATGGGGGCCTGGGGAAGCCAAGGGATGAGAGGGGGACAGGGGATCCTGTGCTCTTAGTTGGAGGCACGTAGGCCCCTCCAGGACAGCACGCATCGGCGGCAGCAGCAGCAAGGACTCTGGCTGGCCTGTGCATTGTTATTTCCAAAGACTAAGGCTTTGGAACAAAGGAATTTTCATTCTTTAATGAAAACCTTGCAGCGAGAGGAAGCACCCCACTAAATGACTGATACTCACCAAGATATGCACTGCTTAGAAATGTCTCCTAGTCAATGAAGAAGAGATAACGGTCAGTGGAATAAAAATTAATCTGGCCACTATAGGAATTAATATAAAAACATCAGATGCAGGACTTATAAGGGATGCCACCTCCAACTAACCCTCCCTGGGTTAAATACCCTGGGGATGATGATTTACGTTCTGTGCTGTAGGGCTCTGTGGCATAATCAATAGGGATGAGAAATGGGGCCATTCAGCTGTTCCTGCCTCCAGGCTGGGGAAAGGAGCCCAGGGGAGCACATGGCTGCCCTGGAGGCTGCTGGGAGCAGGGGACACATCTAAGCCCACTCACCTTCCTGTCTTCCCCTTCCTCTCCCTCTCTGGTGAGTGCCAGGCCAGTGGCTGACAGGCTTCTGGAGGCCTGGGTTATGACACCCCCTCACTAGGACTCACCCCACCCCCAACCCTCCCGGCTACAGGAGGCGCCAGAGGAGAAGAGCGCAGGGTAGACAGGGCCAGGTGCTGCCTGAGACCAGAGCAGTGGGATCCTCCCCCCTGCCCCGGGGGGCTGGGGCTCTGGTGAACCTCCTAATGGTAACCAATCACACACACCCATCTTTGCTCTGTGAGAATTACTGCTCCAAACTCTTGGTTTAGGTGACGCTTGCCTAAACAACCATTCATTCTCACTACCTCTAAGCTGAGGTCCACTCTTTCCCTCCAGGAGATGGATGTCCAAGCCCTTTGGCCAGTCCCTGGGGTGCTTCTCTGCAGGGAAGCTTTAAGCTTCCTTAAAGCTTACTTTACCTACAGTGGGGCTCACTGTAGGTCCCAGTCTGGCCTGCCTGCCATGCCAGCTGAGCGGTGAGGTATACTCACTCCTTCGTGGTGAGGGCCGTACTAGCTCAATTCTACCCCACTGTGCATATGTCCACCTGGGCAGCCAGGTGGGCGAGTGGCGTCAGGGCCAGCCAGGCTCCAGCCTCACACAGTGGTGTCTGCCCCCCCCCCCGCCCCTCCCCCCCATAGGCTGGCTCCCTGCTCTCCATCCTTTGCACACCTGCTCCTGAGGGATAGAGGAACACATGACCATTTGTCTCCTGATACAAGGCCCTGGAGGAGACCAATTCAAGGAGGATGGAGGGTTTCTCCCCAAGCCCGTCTCTGCCAAGCCCCACCTCCCCTTGGGGGTCCCTCTCCCTCTACGCTCTACCAGATCTGGACTCCTAGCTTGTGTCAGGGATCAGGGATTCCAGCTCCCCACCATGCCAGCCTCTCACCATGTTCTGCTCAGCCCTCTGCTCTTACACTGAACTGTAGTCATTGCCCTTCAGGTGTGCCCTCTGCTTCTGCTGAGCTCCGACCACACATTCCTTAAGGAAAATTCCTGCAAGGCTAGTAGTAAGGAACATCGTGGGGAAAGGCCTGCTTTCCTGTTTTTGATGACATGAGAACCTGGCCCTTCCCAGGGAGACCTATTGATGCCTCCTTTGTGTGCCCCACACTGAGCAGCCCAGGCGAGAGCCTGTGTGTCCCCCCACACTGCTGCCCATGCTCACACTGGGCCAACCCAGGGAAAGCCCCCATGCTATAGTCTAATGTTAGGGACAAGTGACCCTGAATAATCTCAGGCATAGAAAGGCCCCGGGGGACCACCCAGTCTAAGCCTCATCATAAAGATGGAGAAACTGAGGCCTTTGGAGAGACTGGCCAAGGCTATAGAACAAAGCAGGCCTCCCAGCCTCCAGGGTAGTGCCCTCTGCCCTCTGCCTATTGGACGTGGCTGCGGGGCTGCCCACAAGGCTGGTCTGGGCTACCATAGTATCGTATTGGATCATACTAAGGAGATAAACATAAATCCACAAATTATTCTTCGCATTATGTCATGGGTTCAAAAGTATTTCTCCAAATCCATATGTTGGATTCCTAACCCCCGGTGCCTCAGAATGTGACCTTATTTGGAGATAGGGTCCTTACAGAGTTAATCAAGTTTAAACAAGGTCATTAGGGTAGACCCTAAACATATACGACTAGTCTCCTTATAAAAAGAGGGAAATTTGGACGCTGAGACACTCAGGGAGGGATGACGTGAAGAGGCACAAGCTGAGGAGAGAAGCCTCAAATGGATTCTTCCTTCCCGGCCCTCAGAAGGAATCAACCCTGATTTCAGACCTCCAGCCTCCAGAACTGTGAGAGAACACATTTATGTTGTGGTCTGGGCCACTTTGTTGTGGCAGTCCCAGGAAACTGATACAGTTGATAAAGTTCATGATAATGAACTTAGAGCACTATTACTTTTTTTTTTTAATGTGTAGTTATTTTTAAAAATTTTCTTTAATGCTTATTTATTTTGAGAGAGAGACAGAGCGTGAGTGGGCGAGGGGCAAAGAGAGAGGGAGACAGAATCCGAAGCAGGCTCCAGGCTCTGAGCTGTCAGCACAGAGCCTGACGTGGGGCTCGAACTCACAAACTGTGAGATCATGACCTGAGCCGAAGTCAGACCATTAACTGACTGAGCCACTCAGGCGCCCCAATGCATATTTATCTTTTGAGAGAGAGACAGAGTGCGAGCAGGGGAGGGGCAGAAAGAGAGGGAGACACAGAATCTGAAGCAGGCTCCAGGCTCCGAGCTGTCAGCACAGAGCCCCACGCGGGGCTTGAACCCATGAACCGCGAGATCAAGACCTGAGCTGAAGTTGGAGGCTTAACCCTCTGAGCCACCCAGATGCCCCAGAGCACTATTACTTTTATTTGTTTTTATTTTGGTGAGGAGGTTGGTGTTTCAGATATTTTTTGTGGTTTTAATTTTTTTAGTTTGTTTTGTTTTTATGGATTCACAAATTGGAATGTATTTATTTACACTCAGTGGTTTAGAAGGAGACGCTGATGGGGAAGGCTGCCTGGCGCATTCTAGGGGTGGAGGCCAAAACGGGAGGTTGGGTCCACAGTTGCTGGGATGGGCGTCAGAGAATTGCTGGATGTGTGGGCTGTTGAGGTGCAGAGCAGACAGGGAGCCACAGCCCACATCTCCCACCATCTTGGTGACATTTCTGTTCCCCAATGCCCCCGATGGCGGTGACATTGATCAGGAACCCCATGGCAACCCAACTAGGGCACCACCATCCAGCCAAAGAGACGGAGGGAACAGGCTATTGAGCCCTTGCTTGTCCTTTCACAAAATAGCAGGTCAGTGTTATTTTAACAGAAAGAACTTCATGGGAATTACTGGTGTAGGCGTCATCATACAACATGTATTTTAAATAAAATCACAGACCTTCACTTGATGAAGCTTATTCCGGAGAACGTCAATGTGTTGTTTAAAGCCCCACTGACCCACTCAGCTTAGTGACAGTTTTTGTTCTTACAGCAGCCCCATTACCGCTGCTTTTCAGTGGAGGCCTAAAATAAGCAATTTCTCTTCAGGCCAGAACTCAGCTTGCTACAGGTTCACAGAAGGGATTCAGAGACTTCACAACCTTTGGGAAAATGACCAAGTATCTAATTCAGAAGCCTAATGCCTAGCATCTGGCTAGCATGAAAACATTTCCCATTGAATAGAAAACCCCAGCCAGAGTTTCCAGGCATGGAGCATGCCCTGCCCTCCCCCCACCCAATGCATGGTGGGTCCAGTTGAATGTCGCTCTCCATTCTTCCCCCAGATCCATTCCAGTTGGAAGTTCCCCCAGGACAAGGAGCCCTATGCTCACCCAGAGTCTTCTCTCAGTCATCTACAGAGTCAGTGCTGCATCCCTGGGACAGAGATATCCCTGGAAGTCCTAGAGATCACCCAGGGTACTGTTCCCGTTATCTATTGCTGAATAGCAAACCATCCCCAGTGGAGTGAGTGTCTTAAAGCAACACCATCATTTCTTTTGCCCACGAGTCTGCAATTTGAGCAGCACTTGGCTGTCTGGGGTAGTTTGTCTCTGCTTTACTCAGCTTAGCTTGGGGTGGCTTGCAGGCAGGGCTGGAATCATCCAAGGGCTCCCTCACGGGGTGGAGGCTTTTGCCGGTGTGTCAGCCCAGAACCTCAACATTTGCTGGAGCTGTTGGCCAGAACAAAGACACCTGACACCGTATCAAGGATCTGGGGCCTTACAATATGGCAGTCAAAGTCATAGGGTGATCGAGCCTCAGAAATCACCCTGCACCCCTCTGCCACGTTCTTTTCATCACGAAGGTCACAAAGGCCCACCCAGTTTCAAGGAGAGTGGAGATGGAATCCTCTTAATAGGGGTGGTGAGATTCTGGAAGAACATGTAGCTGAGAAATATTGCTGTGGTCATTTTTGGAAAATGCAGCCTGCCACACCATGGGTCAGAGGTCACACTGGGGACTCTGGGTCAAGGCGGCAGGTCCCAAATATGATTCACCCCTAGGATTGGGGACACAGCCCAAAAATGCCTCCCCACTGCCACTGAAGTGAGGCTGAGTCAATACCCCATGGGGCACTGTGTTCCCTCTGGCCCCATGGGTCCATCAGCATGAAGAGAGCAGCCTTGCACCTCTCTCAAGTCCTCTTAGCAATGACCGTCTGTGATGTCAGGACTCTCCAGTCTGAAATGAGTCATCAGCGGAATCTCCTTCAGCAAATGACCCACTCAAAGGGAGGATTCATCATGCCTGGGGCATTTTATAAATCTTGTCACTCGGCCTGGCAAGCTGTGATTCCATTAGTAACAGCACGGCCCGCCTGAGGTGATGTTGCCGGATCAGACACTCTGATCAAGGGCAAGTGGAGAGGGACACAGGGCCTGTGCTCTGGCTGCCTCCTCCCCAGTAGAGGCCACCAGAGATCACCTGCCCAGGGGGTTAGGGGCGGAAGACCCTCGGTGGTCAGCTCATTCCAGCCAGGATATTCGATTTGGGTGGGGTCTGCACACCCATCAAGCTTGCCCTTCTCTACCTGTGACACTCATGCAAGGGACAGTGCAAGTGACTTGTGCCCTGAGCTGGGCTCCTGTGGGGCCCACCATGAGGGAGGAGCCAATGAAGGTGCTGGGACAGCAGTTTGTACCCACATCCTGCTCCTCTGCTGCCTGTTGGGGGACAATGTTCACAGGTCCACTTGAGGTCTCCTTCCTTACCTGTCACACAGGTTAACACCTACCTTGGAGCAATGTGTGTTGAAGGGTCCGGACCCACGAGTGCTGGGTGTCTCCTCTCTCGGTCTTCCCCCAAGGCCTAGCACAGTGCTGGGCACACTCGGGGTCCTAGGTCAGCAGCTGCTGGCCTCTCTGGCCTCCTGGTCATTCTCAGAACGAGGACTGACCTGTGGCCACAACTTAGGCTGGCCAGGACTGGAGAAGGAAGTGGAACCCCAGGGTCACTGAGAAGGGGTGGAGGGGGCAGGGCTGCCGCTTTCCTTCCTCTGGCTCAAGTTCCCTCTGAATGTCCATGTTCTTGATTGAAACCATTGGGTTTGAGACTTGGAAGGGGCGTCAGCAATCTCCAGTGTCTAGAAAAGGAGAAGGATTCCACTCTTCACTTACCCGGTCAGCATTTTCTGAACCCTGCCACGTGTGGAGCTTTTCAAAAGGTGGGGGTCCTGGACCAGTTGGAGCCTCTCCTACCCCTGATCCGGCCCCCATGCTCTTTTGCAGGTCAGCCCATCACTAATCCCTGGGTCTCCTGGTGGAGAACCTGCCCATTTACGGAAGCCTTCCTCAGCTGCATCTCATGAGCACCCAGCTCCTGTAACTCAACTGCAAGCCTCGTGTTCAAAGTGGTTCAGAGTGGTGCCCCTCGCCCAGGGTGGTGGTGTGGCAAACCCACAGAGCAGGGCCCGGGTAAGGGCCCTGGGAAGTGAGCGTGACCAGGACGCTCCATGTACATCCCCACCCTGACCCCAACAATGCTATGTTCTCCTACTCACCTGGCAAAACCTGAACCCTGGAGGAGAAGCACCACGCACTTAGCCACGGCTCCTGAACCTGCCCTGTCCACCTTTCCAGTCCTTCAGCTGCGCCCCCCCTCCTACCAACACCCCGTCTTGAGCCTACTGGAACATTCCCTTCAGAATGCAAACAGCCTGCGATGCTCCTCCTATGGAAATCCAAGCTCCAAGACCCCATGCCTCTCTCTTATTTCTCTGCTCCCTTGACAGAAATTTGCCTTGACAATGTTACGTTCTTTAACTGCATCCTCTCCTGGCCCCTGCACTCCTCGTGGCCCCCACCACTCCCCTGATTCTGTCCCTATTGGAGCCTGAAGGCCGAAGGCCTCCACCCAGCCGGGCCTGCAGTGATCCTCTGCACCCACTCAGTCCCTGGGAGTGCTGGACGTGCCCACCCTCACTTGGCTCCCCTGGACACTTGCTCTCTGGCCTCCCTCACTTGGCTTCCTGGACACTTGCCCCCATCCCGCCACCTCTGGCTCTCCTCTTCCTCATCCGTGTGCCTTCCTCACCTCCATTTCTAAACGTGAAAAGTGTCCCCAAGGACCCCCATACTGGCCCTCTGCTTACCCACACCCACTCCTCGGCATCCTCACCCAGGCCTGGCTGCCCAGCCATTCCCTCAGCCTTTCTCCCTGTGAAATCTGCTTTCCGAGCTGCCTGCCCTCCGTGGCCTCTCCCACTCGGACATCAAGCAGGCATCTCAAGTTGAATACATCCAAAAGAAACTTGATTTGCATCCTTCCCAACCCCCACATCTTGCTTCTCCCTCAGCCTTCCCATATTTATCCGGTTTCTCAGGAAAAAAAACAAAGAGTCACCCATGGCTCCTCTCTTTCATTCCCCAAATCTGATCCAGCAGCATATTCTGCTGGTTCTTTCTTCAGAACATATTCGGAATCTCACTCACTCACCTTGGTCGTGGCCACCTTGGTCCAAGCTGATGTTCTCTGTAGGCCATTATGGTGGCTTCCTCTGGGGCTCCTGCCCTTGTCCTCACCCCTTCCTAATCTGTCCTCCCCACAGCCCCAGAGTGATGCTGGAAAATAGCAAGGCCCTATCACATGGAGGAGGCCCCCCGCCTACTGGGGTTGATATGTCAGTTTGCCCTACCCAAGCCTGCAGCCTGGCGGTGAGTGGAGCCTGCTCTGATGGATGGTTGTCCTCCCACCCCCAGCCCAGCTCACCCACCTTCCCTGGCCTCACCCTCTGCCTCCTCACTCTACTTGGGCCCCTCTGGCCTGATATGTTCTTCCCAGAGTAGAGCAAGTGTGTTTGTGCTTGGGGACTTTGCACTGGCTGTTCCCTGTATCTTGGGGGCACTGGTCCTGCATGCTTTGGCCTTTCCCTCACTTCCCCAGGTGTCTGCTCAGATGTTGCTCCTCAACAGGCCTCTCCTAGTCATATGCTCCCACACTATCCCTGGCCTGCTTTGCTTTCCTTAGAACCCTGTTATATTTCATTATTGTCTTTGTTTGCATGTATCTTTGCACCTGTATATGATTTTATACTATAATGTAAAGCTCTGAGGCCAGGTACCTCCTTCTTCTGTGTCCCTAGTGCCTAGAACAATACTTGGAACATAGTAGGTGCTCAACAAATATTGACTGGTGGAATGAATGAACGAGATGGTGATGTGCCCACATCAGGACATCTGATTTCCCTTGGTCTTCCTTACAGCCATGTGCAATTCCACTGTGTGGCTGGTCCACAGTTTATTTAACCGCTGCCCTGCTTGAGGACATTTAGCGTTTTCATTCTTCTGCTACTGTAAACAAAATTGCATTGGACGCCTTTGTACATGTCTTTGCCTTCATGTGTGAATATAGTGAAAAATCAATATTCCAGGCTCTGGACTCGCTGGGTGCATTTAAAGCTTTGGCAGAGAATGCCAAACTGTCTCCTAAGTATGTTTTTAACAAATTATGATTTTTAAAAATATTTGAAAACACATAGTTTAAAAGAATGAAATTAGCACAACTGCATTACAGAGCCCTTGAGACTATGAGTTCAAGCTCTGGGACTGAGTCTCACTTCCCAGGAGCAAGGCCCAGGCTCAGAGAGGGGGTGGGACTGCGATCTCTTGGCCGCCGTGGCTGTGGTAATCAGGATGGCCCCAGCCTTTCCTACTTTTACAGAACAATCTTCAGTGCCTGTCACCAGATCACTCTGTAACCCAGGGAAAGTACCCTCGGGGTGGATGGCCGTCACTCAGGCTGCATTGTAAAGCGCTTCCTGAAGTTCACCAGCACCTACCCAACGAGCATTTACTCAGCACCTGCTCTGTGCTGTGACGGTGCTGTTGGAGGTGGTAGGGATACAGCCTGCAACGACACAAAAAGGCCCTGCCCACAGGGAGCTTGCATTCTACTTGGGGAGACAGACCATGAAGAAAATACATGAGCCAACTGTATAGTATGTTAGATGAGAAGAAAAACAGTGTGGTAGCCAGTGTCAGAAGTGGCTTCAGGTATTCACACCCCCAGGTGTTCACATAATTGTGTGATTCCCCTCTGCCCTCCCTTTGAGTCCAGCCTCCCTAGGCTGGACCTAGGACTTGCTTCTTTTGAGAGAGAGAGAGCCCAAGCGAACGGGGGTGGGGTGGGGGGAGTGGACAGAGGAAGAGACAGAATCTCCAGCAGGTTCCATGCTTAGCATGGAGCCTGACATTGGGACTCGATCCTGCAACCCTGGGATCATGACCTGAGCCAAAATCAAGAGTCGGATGCTTAACCAACTCAGCCATCCAGGCACCCTAAGTTGCTTCTTATGAACAGAACAGGCAGAATGATGGAAGTTGCTCCCAAGATTAGGTTGCGAATGCCTGGGAGTCTCTTACATGCACTCCCACTCTCCCTCGCTCACTTTGATGTTGGAGCAGTGCTATGGTGGGCCGGTGTGTGAGGGACTGAGGGCAGCCCACAAGGAGGCAATTCTTGACCACAGCCTCATGAGGCAGCCTGAAGCAGATCCAGCCCTGAGGTGACCATAGCCCAGCGAACACCTTGACTGAAACCTACAAGAGACCCTGAGCCAGAGGGACACCTAAGCCACACCCGATCCCTGACCCATAGAAACTGTGAGATAACAACGTACAAATGTTGTTTTCTTAAGCCACTAGGTTTTGGGCTCGCTTGTTACTCATCAAAAGCTGACTAACACAGGGAGGAATAGAGAGTGCCAGGGTAAGGGGTGCAGTTTAAAATGGGGTGCCAGGGAAGGAGGTATTTGAGATAAGACTTGAAGAAGGGAGAGCCACGGTGCCCCAGGGGCAGAGCTAGAACTGGGGACATGTATTTTGTGGGAGCTCAGGAGACAAGGTTTGTAGGAACAGAACAAGAGGGGCAAGAGGCAGAGGGAAGGGAGAGAGCAGCTGGGGGCGTCATGCTGGCATTTGGGCTCCTGCTCTGAGCTCTGCAAAAGGGAGCCGTGCGGTCTTTGAGGAGTTGCACATTTCAACAGGATTCAGGGGGTATTAAGAGTGTTTGGGCAGGTGGGAGGCAGCAGGGAGATGACCAGAGGCGTCAGGTCCTGGGTTTCCTTCACAGGTGACCAGATGAGAGGTGTGTGTAAGGAAAGAGAGCTGTTTTTGCATCAGAAGGAAGGTGGAGGCAAGCAGGCCCGGTGAGGCCGGGAGGTTGGGGTTCAAGCTCTGGGCGCCCGTCTGAACTTGAGGTGGTTGGGCAGGGCGGCATGTGGAGACTTTCTGAGCCATGAGATGGGAGGCAGGAGGGAGTGGAGGGGAGGCCAGGGTGGCAGGGCCACGGTAGGGAGCCTGGAATGCAGGTGAAGACAGCGTGGAGGACCAGGGGCTGGGGAGCTCAGTCACCCTGATGTCTATAAGGTGAGGCCAAGCGCCGACTTGGGTTTAGCAACTCAAGGGTCACTGGCAGTGAGAGTGTCACGAATTTTTGCCGAGGGCTCGAGAGAGTGTTCAAGGGGCAAACCACATATAGGAACACAATGTGAACCAGTTTGACTGCCAAGAGGAGCAAAGAAATAGGACAGCAGGTGAAGGAACAAAGTGAGTACAACAGAGGGGTGTCTTAAAGATGGGGAAATAGCAGTGTATAAACCCAATGGGAATGGTTTGGCTAGAGAAGGAAACATCAGGACACAGCAATGAGGGAGGCTGGCTGGAAGTTGTCCCGAGAGAGGGAGCTGGAAATGTCCTTAAGAGCCGGTTGGGAAATCAGAGCATCAGATCCTCAGGAAGTTCCGGAGGGTGCGGGTGCCCCTGCGGCACGCATGGGTCCCCTGACATCCCACCGCGCAAGCCGGCAGACAAGTCACCCTGGGGGTGACCGAGGGAGCTGGAGCCGAGCTGGGAGACTGCCCTTGGAATTTCCTGACCTGGACGAGGTTCAGCCTTTAATCTCATGTTGCATCTACAGCCTTGTTTCATGTGGCGTTTGAGAAGCTGAAAGAAATAGATTGATAAGCTTTACAGAGCGGAGTGGAGGCCAGCCCTAGACACCCTTGACTGACCCTCGGAGGTGCTGGGGGCAGGACAGGGACTCTGGGGACACAGCGGCTGGTCACTGCTGAGGGAGCAGCGGGTAGCTGAACATCCTGGCTGCGAGATCAGGCTCAGGCCCAGGCTCCGGCCATGGTCTCAGGCAAGGGACTACCTTCCCAAGCCTCAGTTTCTTCATCTGGAGAATGGAGTGAGTGAGAGCACATTCTCACAGGCTGTGTGAGGGGTGTTCGAGGAAGGCCTGCGTGGGGCAGTGATGTTGTGGAGGAAAGGGATTAGTCATCCACTAGGAGTGGGATCAAGGTGGTGCAAATAGGACGTCAGGTGCCCTGAGCAGCCAACGTATTGCCGTGTCAGGGGGCTAAAGTCCTTCTGAAAGAAAGCTTAAACTTGCTACTGAATTGAGGAAAAGTCCCTTGTTTGAAACAGCTTCTGTTCCCCTTCCTCCTCATCTGTGCCCTGGAGGATTTGCTTCCTCTCAATGGCCGAGAACACAGGTAGTAGGAGCAGAAACAGAGGGCTGGGTGTCAGGGAAAATCGAATTTTCCCTTTCTTCTGGCCTCTAGGAGAGATATCATCTCCTCCATTGGTGCAGATGTGTTCATGGTGCACTTCCCACAAACTCACAAATAACAAACTGCCTTTCCTCAAGACCTGGGACCGTGGCTGTGGCTTTCCTGCCAAAGGTGGCCCATGGCTGTCCTCAGAGCCAGCACGTGGTGATGGGTGAGCCAGGGGAACCACCGAGTGTGCACAGAGGACAGCAATCCCAGGAAGCTTCTGGTCCGCTCCCTTCACTTTACTGATGAGGAACAGGGCCCCAGAGAAGGCGCTAAGCTCCCCGGGGGGGGGGGGGCAGGCAGGAAGCCCCGGGCACGCAGCCGGCTTCTCCTCCTCCACCATCCGTCTCCGACCAGGCTCGTTTCTGGGAAGCAGCAAGTTTTCAGCCAGGAGTTGGTATTCGGCCAGGAGTTTGGGTTTCAGCCAGTGGTTGGTATTCGTTAAAAGAGATGAAAAAGGCGAGGCTGTTATCAGGAGAGAGTATCTGGGGTCTGGGTTCACTGTAGGGTCTCAGGAACTAGATACCATCAGCCTGGCCTGCCCAGCGGATGTGGAGGGAGGCTGTGGCTGTCACACATGGGAGCCGCCTAATTCCAGGCCGGCCTGCCCCGTGCTCCTGGGAGCCCGGAAGATGGAAAACAGGTTCCAGTCCAGAAGGAAATGAGCAGAGGCGCCCTCGCTGCCAAGGGCTGGGGCCAGCAGCCTGACTGCTTCTGGCTCCCTCCGCCGCAGCGATGGCAGTTTCTGGCAGGGGGTTGGCTGAGTTGGGAAGTTGGATCTGGAGGCTCTGGACGCCCTGGATCCTGGTCTGCACTACTCCCAGCTTTGCTGAGTTCCCAAGAGAATGTGAGCTCCCAGCTGGCCCGTGTAGCTAGAGGTTCCCCTCCTGTTTCACAACAGGTGGGCCTCTCTTTAGACGGACCCCAAGAGCAGGAGAGGGACAGAAACACTACAAAGGTCTCACTGCTGAGGAAACATTTGCTGAATGCCACCACCTGCTCCTGATCCACTAAAAGATGGTCACACGGAATTTTCTTTAATAGGACAAAGAAATTGTGGCAGGCTCTGCGGAGGTCATCCCCGACCTCCTTTCCATTATGATCTGCACTATTGAGGCTGAAAAGCTAACTATATTCCCGGCCCGTCTTGAACTAAGTGCGGTCAAATAGACACAGTTCTGGTAAATGAGACATAACTGGCAGTCAGCTGGGGGATTCTGAGAAGGCTTGTTTTCTTAATAGAAGAGCCAAATGTGGCTGGTGCTTCTGGTTTTCGCTCCATTTCTCTTCTCCCTACCTTGAAGGTGGATGCGATGCCAGGAGTTGGGGCAGCCATGTTGCAACACTGAGGCAGAATGCATGAAAGAGAGGCTAAGCACTTGCCGAGACAAGGCCCTGACACGGCTGAGGTGCTGAACACCAGCCAGCATCTTTCTACTTACAGGCTTCTTGTAAACTGAGGCAAAACAAAGCCTTGTTTGTTTACGCTGCTGTGTTTGGAATTCTTGTAATAGAAAGGATTCCTAGCTAATGAACACCACTACAGCAAACTATCAGCCAGCATCACAAGTAACACTGAAATTCTAGCTGCATTTCCATTACATTCTGAGACAAGGGTGTGCCTGCTGTAACAGCTAGGATTGCTAATAATTACAAATGTTGTTTTATTTTTCATTTTTTTTTTTTGAGTGTTCACTACATGCCAGCTACTCTCCTAAGCACTTGGCATATTTACTCATTTTATCTTCCTGCAGCCCCGTGGCGGGTATCTTATAGGTATCGAAATGAAGGCATCGAGTGATTGAGAGAACTTGTCCAAGTTGGTAAGCTGTGACCCAGGATGTGATTTCGGAAAGTGTGGCTCTGGGTGCTCATAATCACATGTGGTGGTATTATCTGTCTATAAGATGAGGAAGCCAGGAAGAACAGCACAACCCAGGTCTCAGGCCTCTTGTCCTAAGCCTCCTGGCCACCCCATTCTCTCCCTCCATGCACTACTCCGGGAAAGCCAGTTACTTTCCAAAGGAGGGCGGGGAGCCAGGATCAGAACTGGGGACTAGACACCCGGAATCTTCAAGAGTCTGGGAGAGCCTGTGGGGCCACTCCACAGAGAGCCAAGACCTTGGGCCAAGGCCCCTCCTCTGCTCCAGGGCACGTATGAGCAAACACTGCCAAGATTTTCTTTCTTTTTTTCTTCCTCTGTTTCCAAAGCTGATTGACCCCACTTCTGATGAACGTCTTTTTCTTTATTTTTAAAGCTACTTTTCTATTCAGAAATACTGGAGAATCTCCTGGGCTGGGAGCTGGCTTGTCTCTTCTTTACCTATTATCTCTTAATGCTTTTTTTTTTTTAAGTTATGAAAGAAATACGAGGCTGCTATAAAACCTTCAAATAGTTCAGAAGTTTACGAAATAAAAAGTATAATTTTCTGCTCCCATCTTTTCAACCTCCACCCCCCTCTCCCCATAACTCAGAGGGATAGCATTACCTAGGAGATTAGAGTGTGTCCTTTCAGAGCCTTCCCTACACAAACACACTCATATGTAGGATGCACACATCTTTTTTTTTTTTTTTAACGTTTTATTTATTTTTGAGACAGAGAGAGACAGAACTTGAACAGGGGAGGGTCAGCGAGAGGGAGACACAGAATCCGAAACAGGCTCTAGGCTCCGAGCGGTCAGCACAGAGCCCGAAGCGGGGCTCGAACTCACGGACAGCGAGATCATGACCCGAGCCGAAGTCGGCCGCTTAACCGACTGAGCCACCCGGGCGCCCCGCACACATCTTATTTTAAATAGAAAAAATTCAGGCTCTACCCGGGAGTCTGTAAGTTACTTCTTATCCAATAATAACTCATGGACTCAAATCTGGCTCATTGTTTCCAACATATGCTGACTTTTCCTTAGGAAGAAAGTACTATGATTTCTTTTTTTTTTTTTTTTTTTAATTTTATTTTTTTCAACGTTTTTTTATTTATTTTTGGGACAGAGAGAGACAGAGCATGAACGGGGGAGGGGCAGAGAGAGAGGGAGACACAGAATCGGAAACAGGCTCCAGGCTCCGAGCCATCAGCCCAGAGCCCGACGCGGGGCTCGAACTCACGGACCGTGAGATCGTGACCTGGCTGAAGTCGGACGCCTAACCGACTGCGCCACCCAGGCGCCCCTATGATTTCTTTAGCTAACCTTGTGTCGACGGACACTGGTTACTTCCAATGTGTTGCTTCTGTGTATTTGTACATCAATTTGGGCTGTAGAGACTCCCACACGTGGCCCGGCTGTGTTCAAGCCTGCATCTGACAGGTGTGGCCAAATGTCATTCCTAAACTCCTGCACCAATTACTCTCTCCCTGACTGAGAACGAGAGCGCTCTTTCCCTATGCCTTTACTAAACTTGGACACACTTAATCTTCACAAATATTGCAAACACCCCAGTAGCCCAAAGCTTGGTTTCTAAATACTGTCTCCCCTAAAAGGAACCAGGAATCATGACTCCTTGGAGAAATGACTGATTCCAGGGCTGGGGTGAGGAACAACAACGAAAAAAGAGCTTAGAACAGTTTGATGTGACAGAAAGTAAGGAAGCACTCAAAGAATGACAGGGACATGTCAAGGGGGCACAAGCTAACTCGAGGGAGCTCCCGCTGACCCAATTGGGACATTTTGAGCATCAGACTAAATTATAGCAATGAATTATAGCGATTGAAACTAAAACTCCATGAGTCAGTCTGTAATGATATTAAATAAAAAGGAAAAGCTTGTACTTTTAGAATTTCAGCTAATACATGTAGACAGAATTCAGAAAAAGCTTCATTTGGCAACAGTTATGATAATAATCGATCAGACAAGAATCGTCAACAGATGCAAAATTTGTGGGTGAAAGTTTGAACAGGAACCACAGACTCGACGTATCTTCCCACAAAAACACTTCTTTATCACAGAAGGGAAAAAAGCCACTTTATAATCGAGAAACCCAGTGAATATCAGAGTCCATATCACCAGCGATGAACCACACTCCCATGGCTGTGTTGGTGACCCACTGAGAGGGCACAGCAGCACTTCTGAGGCATTCTTGCCAAAAATTGATGATCTGAATCTAATCCTGGGGAAATATCACAAAACCCAAACTGAAGCACATTGTACAACATAAAGGGACAGTCCCCTTCATACATGTCAATGTTATGCAAGCAAAGTAAAGCAGAGCCTTCTCCAGATTACAGGGGTCTACTGGGCCGTGACAATTAGTGATCCTGGACTAGAAAAAACTGTTATTAAGGACAATATCAGGACAGCTGACAGAATTAAAGTATGACTTCAGATAATATATGAGAGTATGACTAACAGACAACATCTGTATTCATGCTAGTTTTCCTGCACTTGATAAATGTATCGTGGTCAAGTAGGAAAATGTCCTTGTTTGTAGAAGACATAGATTTAAAAATTTAGGAGTAAGGAGGCATGGAGGTGTGCAACTTACTGTCAAATCATTCAGAAAATAAACCACATATATATAATATATGTACATATGTATACATGTATGTATTCATATGAGACACACACACAGAGAAAGGGAGAAGTAGAGAAAACAAATGCAGCAAAATACGAACAGTCCAGTGAATATGGGTCAGTGGATGGGGCCTGGGTGGCTCAGTCAGTTGAGTGTCCAACTTTGGCTCAGGTCATGATCTCACAGCTTGTGGGTTTGAGCCCCGCGTCGGGCTCTGTGCTGACAGATCAGAGCCTGGAGCCTGCTTCGGATTCTGTGTCTCCCTCTCTCTCTTTGCCCCTCCCCTGCTCATGCTCTCTCTCTCTCTTTCAAAAATAAATAAACATTAAAAACATTAAAAAAATGTATGGGCCAGTGGTGAAAGGGAGTTCTTTGCACTGAGTTTAGAATTGTTTTCAAATAAAAGGTTTAAGGGAAAAATTATGTTTGCCAAAGTGTTACGTACAAAATCGTATCTCACAGGTATTTTAATCTGTATTCACTTCATCACAGGCAATGTTGAGCATATTTTCACAGGTTAGTCATTTCTAGTTATTTTGTGAATAATTTCTCTATTAAATTGTTTTTGTTTCACTAAATGGAATATTTTCTGAACTTGTATTAAAGTTCTTTTCTCTTTTGTACTCGGTGAATAATTCTCCTATTTTGTCATTTGTCTTTTGATTTTTATGGTGTCTTTAGCTGTGCAGATGTTTTACATTTTTATGAATCAAATCTATCACCTTTCCCTCCCCCTGCAAGAGTATGAAACATGTATAATCTTTAGTAATTAAACAGTATAGCTAGAGCTCAAGTCTGCCTCTAATTTCATCATTTTTTTAAAATTAAAATTTTTATTTGGAGATCATTATAGATTCACATGCGGTTGTAAGGAATAATACAGAAAGATCTCATATACTCTTTTTTTGAGAGAGAGAGAGATAGCAGGCACAAGTGAGCGAGGGGCAGAGACAGAAAATCCCAGGAGGGGCAGAGAGAGAGGAACAGAGAGGGAGGGAGAGAGAGGGAGAGAGAGAGAGAAGTGGGGCTCACCTGAAGCAGGGTTCGGGCTCACCCAAAGTGGGGCTTGTGTTCACTTGAAGTGGGGTACGAGCTCACCGGATGTGGGACTCCAGCTCACCCGAAGCAGGGATCAAGCTCATCCTTGGGACTTGTCATGGGACTTGAATTCATGAACCGTGAGGTCATGACCTGAGCCGAAGTCAGATGCTTAATGACTGATGCACCCAGGAGCCCCAAAGATCTCATATCCTCTTTACCCAGTTCTCCCCATTGGTACAAATTTGCAAAGCTCCAGTACAACGTCATAACCAGGATGTTGACATTGATATGGTCAAGATATAGTACATTTCCATCCCCACAGGGATCTCTCATGTTGTCCTTCATAACCACACCCACTTTCTCTCGCCATCCTTCCTTAACCCCTGCCAACCACTAATCTGTTCTCCATTTCTACAATTTTGTCACTTTAGAATGTTATGGAAATAAAATCATATAGTATGTAACCTTTGGGGTTGGTTTTTTATCACTCAGCATAATTCTCTGGAGATTCATTCAGGTTGTTGCCTGTATCAATAGCTTGTTCCTTTTTGTTACTGCATAGTATTCCATGGTATAGCTGTACTGAAGTTTGGTTAAACCATTTACCCATTGGAGGACATTTGGGCTCTTTCCAGATTTTGACTGCTACAAATAAAGCTGTTACAGATTTTTATGTACTGGTTTTTGTGTTAACGTAAGTCTTAATTTTTGTTGGATAAATATCCAGGATTGCAGTTGCTGGCTTGTGTGGTAGGTGCCTGTTTAGTTTTTTGTTTTTGTTTATTTTAAGAATGTCAAACTGTCTTTAAGAGCAGCCCTACCATTTGACATCTCCACCAACAATGTATGACTAACTTGGTTTCTCCACATCTTCATCAGGATTTGGTGTTGTCACTTTTTTATTTTAGTCATTCTGATGATGAGGTGTCATTGTGGTTTCAATTTGCACTTCCCTAACAGCTTATGTTGTTGAATCTTTTCAAATTCTTATTTGCCACCTATATATCATCTTCAGTGAAATGTCTGTTCATGTCTTTTGCCCATTTTCTAATTGAATTTTTTTTTTTTTACTTGTTGAGTTTTGGGAGTTCTTTAAGTAGGAAAATGTCCTACAAAATGGCATATAATGATATACTCTAGATTCAGTTCTTGGTTGGATATGTGGTTTACAAAATAGTTTCTCCCACTCTATAGCTTACCTTTTATCCTAAAAGCAGGGTCTTTTGCAAAGCAAAAGTTTTAAATTTTGATGAAACTCAAGTTACTAATTTTACCTTTTAAGGTCATGCTTCTGATGTCAGGTCTATGAACTCTTTGCCTAGACCTAGATCTCAAAGTTTCTCTCTCTCTCTCTCTCTGTCTCTCTGTCTCTCTCTTTTTTTTTTTTTTTTTTGGTTTTAAGGTTCACATTTATCTCTGTGATCCATATTGAATTCTCTTTTGTATAAGATATGAAACTTAGGTCAAGGTTCAGATCTATGACTAAGGATGTCCAATTATTCCCGTACCATTTGTTGAAAAGGTGATCTTTCCTTCATTGAATTGCTTTTGTACCTTTGTCAAAAATCAGTTGGGCGTATTTTTGTGGGTCTATTTCTGTGTTCTCTGTTCTGTTCCATAAATCCATGTGTCTCTCCCTTTGCTAGGACCACACAGTCTTAATTATTGCAGCAACATAAAAATCTTAACATTGAGTACACTGATTTCTTCTACTTTATTCTTCATTTTCAAGATTGTTTAAACTACTGTAGTTCTTTTGTCTTTCTATACAAATTTTAAAATAATCTCATACATATCTACAAAAATTATGCTGAGAGTTTTATAAGCATTGTGTTAGGCATATATACTGATTTGGACAAAATCAACATCTTTAGTATGTTGTCTCCTATTCCATATCTCTCCATTTCTTTAGATCTTCTTTGATCTTTTTCAGTAGTATTGTATAGTTTTCAGGCTAACAAGTTTTGCTAGATCTACATATAAATATCTCTTTTTTTGAGTTACTGTAAGTGGTTTATTTTTAATTTCAGTGTCCATGTATTTGTTGCTAGTGTATAGATATAGCACTTTGTATGGTTTTTTTTTTTTTTTTGTATGTTTATCTTGTATCCTGCAAACTTGCTGGACTCACTTACTAGTTTTAAGAGATTTTTTATGTTGATTTCTTAGGCTTTTCTACCTAGACAGTCATGTTATGTGCAAACAGGGACAATAGTTTTATTTTTTCCCTTTCAATCTGCATGTCTTTTATTTCCTTCCCCTCTCTCCGACCCTCTTGTTGCACTGGCTATAATTTCCAGCACTATGTTGAATGAGAATGGTGAGGATGAAGAAACTTGTTTTATTCTAATTTTGGGGGAAAGCAGTCTTTTACCATTAAGTATAATGTTAGCTATAGATTTTTTTTTTTTTTATACCTGCTCTGTATCAAGTGGAGAAAGTTCCTCAGTTACTATTTTTTCTGAAACTTTCTTTTCAGGAATGAGTGTTGAATTTTATCAAGTGTATTTTCTTCACCAATTGAGATGTTCATGTGATTTCTCTTCTTTAACCTGTTAATATGGTAGATTACATCGATTGATTTTCAAATGTCCAGCCTTACAATCCTGGGATAAAACTCACTTGGTTATAGTATAAAATTCTTTCATTATTTTTTAAGTTTTTAATTAAAACATATCTCTATCTATCTATCTTAATAAGTAAACTCTACACCCAACGTGGGGCTGGAACTCACAACTCCAAGATCAAGAGTCACATGTTCTACTGGCTGAGCCATCCAGGCACCCTTAAAATTCTTTTTTTTAATGATTTATTTATTTATTTATTTATTTATTTATGATGGGGGCAGGGCAGAGGGGCAGAGAGAGAGGGAAACAGAGGATCTGAAGTCAGCTCTGCGCTGACAGCAGAAAGCCCCACACAGGGCTCAAACTCACAAACCACAAGATCATGACCTGAGTTGAAGTTGGATGTTTGACTGAGCTACCCAAGCACCCCTAAAATTGATTTCAGCTCAGGTCATGATCTCACAGTTTGTGAGTTTGAGCCCCATGTTGGCGTGTGGAGTCTGCTTGGGATTCCCTCTCCCTCTGTCTGTCCCTCCCCTGCTTATGCATGCTCTCTCTCTCAAAATATAAGTAAACTTAAAAAAAAATAAATTAAAAATGTTTTTTTCCCCCTGAATTCTCTTTGCTATTACTTTGTTAAGGATTTTTACATCTATACTGATGAAGGATATTGAGATCAATAGTTTTTGTATTCTTCATCTAGTTTTGGCATCAGGGTAATACTAGCTTCATAAAATGAAATTCCCTCCTCTTGTATTTTCTGGAAGAGATTGTTTAGAATTGGTGTTAACTCTAAACATTTGGTAGAATTCCCCAATGAAACCATAAGGGCTTGGAAATTTCTTTGGGGGAGTTTTTAAAGTTACAAATTTAATTTCCTTAATAGTATAGACCTATTCGAATTATCCATTTTATCTGGATGAGTTATTGTAGTTGTGTTTTTTAAGGAGTTGGTCCATTTTGTCTAAGTGTTCAAATTTATGTGTGTAGAGTTGTTTGTAATTATTAGCTTTTTGATAATTGCCTGTTTCATTCCTAACTGGTAATTTGTGACTTCTCTCTTTCATTGTCAGTCTTGCTAGAAGTTTCTCAATATTATTGACCTTTTCAGAGGACCAAATCTGTTTCATTGATTTTCTCTATTATTTTTGTTTTCAATTTCATTGACTTTTGTTCTAATCTTTATTGTTTCCTTCATTCTACTTGCTTTACAGTTATTTCACTTTTCTTCTAGGGTTTTGAAAAGTGATATGGGCTAATTACGTCCCCAACCCCAACAATTCATATGTTGAAGTCCTAAACCTGAGTACCTCAGAATGTGAGTGTGTTTGGAAATAGGGCCTTTGAACAAGCAATTAAGGTATAATGAGGTCGTATGGATGGCACACTAATTCAATATGACTGGCAGTCATGTAAGAAGAGAAGGTTAGGACACAGATACACACACACACACACACACACACACACACACAGTGAGAGAGAGAGAGAGAGAGAGAGAGAGGAGGCAGCCATCTGCAAGCCAAAAGAGAGAGGCCCCAGAAGAAATCAAACCTGCTGCCATCTTGATCTTGGACTTCAAGCCTCCAGAACTTTGAGAAAATAAATTTCTGTTGTTTAAGCCACTCAGTCTGTGGCATATGTTATGGCAGCCCTAGTAAACTGATACTATTATATGCATTTGGTGCTATATATTTCTCTCTCATCGCTCTCATCATTGCTGTAGTGATTTGTGTCCCACAAATTTTGATAGGTTATATTTTCACTTTCACTCACTTCAGTGTATTTTTTTTATTTCCCTTGAGACTTCCTCCTTAGCCTATGGATGAGTTAGAATGGAGTTGTTTGGTTTTCTAATTTTTCAAGATTTTTCTGTTGTTTTTTTGTTATTGATTTCTAATTTCATTCCATTGTGGTCATATAAAGTACTGTATGATTTCAATTCTTATAATTTGTTGAGATTTGTTTTATGGTCTAGGATATGATGAATTTGGTATATTTTCCATAGGAACTTGAAAAAAATGTGAATTCTGCTGTTGTTGGTTGAAGTGTTCTATAAATGCTGATATGATCTTGTTGGTTGATGGTGTTGGGTTTTATATCCTTGCTAATTCTGTCTTGTAGTTCTCTGACTTGTTGAAAGAGGATTGTTGAAGTCTCTGACTATAAATATGGATTTGTCTATTTTTCCTTCCAGTTAAAAAATTTTTTTTAATGTTTATTTATTTTTGACAGAGAGAGAGAGAGACAGGGCATGAGCAGGGGACGGGCAGAGAGAGGGGGAGACACAGAATCTGAAGCAGGCTCCAGGCTCTGAGCTGTCAGCACAGAGCCCGACGCGGGGCCCGAACTCATAGACTGTGAGATCATGACCTGAGCCGAAGTCGGATGCTCAACCAACCAAGCCACCCAGGCGCCCCTTTCCTTCCAGTTTTTTAGATTTTGCCTCACATATTTTGTTAGCTCTGTTGTTTAGTGTGTATACATTTAGTGTTGCTATGTCTTCCTGGTGGATTGACTCTATTATTCCATAATGTCTCTCTCTGCCTTTGCTAATTTTCTTGGCTCTGAAGAATACTTTAGTTGATATTAATATAACCATTACTGCTTCCTTTTGATTAATTCTTTCATGGTATGCCTTTTTCTATTCTTTTATTTTCATACTGTTTATATCATTATATTTGAGGGAATTTCTTGCAAACTACATAGAGTTGGGTCATATTTTAAAATCCACTCTGCCAGTCTCTGTCATTTAGTTAGTATATCCTTACTATTTACATTTAATGTAATTATTGACATGTTAGGGCTTAAGTCTTCCATTTTTTTTGTGTGTTCCGTTTTAAATTTTTTGTTTTGTTTTTCCTGACTTTCTTAGGTTACTTGAACATTTTTTAGAATTCCCTTTTGATGTATGTCTAGTGTTTTTGAGTATTTGTCTTTGTATAGCTTTTTTGGTGGTTGCTCTAGGTATTACATTACATATACATAAGTTATCATACTCTCCTGGCATCACTGTTCTGCCAGTTTGAATGAGGAATAGAAATATGCCTTTGTTTACATCCTTTACCCTCTCTCATATATAACATAATTGCCTTTAATATTTCCTCCTCATACATTTAGAACTAGGTCTGCATGCCAATTGTTTTTTGCTTCAACTATTAAACATCATTTAGAAAACTCAAGATGAGAATGGCGCCTGGGTAGCTCATTTGGTTAAGTGTCTGACTTTGGCTAAGATCATGTTCTCATGGTTCAGGTCATGATCTCCCAGTTTGTGAGTTCAAGCCCCGCATTGGGCTACATGCTGACAGCTCGGAGCTCAAAGCCTGGAGCCTGCTTAGGACTCTGTGTCTCCCTCTCTCTCTCTCCTCACGCCCCCCATCTCTTATAAATAAACATTAAAAAAAAAAGAAAACTCAAGATGAGAAAGAAAATCTGTTCTTTTTACCCATATTTTTGCTTGCCACATTCTTTCTTCTTTCCTGATGTTCCAAGTTTCCTTCTTTTAATTGCTTATTTTCTGTTTGAAAAATTCCCTTAGTCATTCTTTCAGGGTAGTTTTCCTGGTGATGAATTCACTTAGTTTTCCTTCATCTGAGATTGAGGACAAAAGTGAAAATGACATTTTCACAGGGGGATTCTGGGTTGGCAGCTCTTTTAGCATCTGAAAAATACTATGCTCACTTCATGCTCACTTCTATGGTTCTGATGAAAAATGCACTGTCATTTGAAGGGATCATTTCTCTAGCTGTTTTCAAGATTTTTTTCTGTGTCTTTATATCTCACAAGTTTAATTATCGTGTGTCATGACATGGATTTCTGTTTCTATTCTGTTTGGGATTAATCACCTTCTTAAATCTGCAGGTTTATCTCTTTTGCCAAATTTGGTAAGTTTTTAGCCCCTATTTTTTTTTTTTTTTTTTTTTTTTTTTTTTTTTTTTTTTTAGTACTTTTTCAGCCTACCCTCTTTCTCCTTTCCTTTTGGGATTTGAATGACATGAAGGTTAGATCTTTTGTTACCATTTTTCTGGTCCCTGAAGCTCTGTTCTATTTTCTCTCTGTTGTTCAGGTTGGGTAACTTCTGTTTTACCTTCCAGTTCACTGATTCTTTCTTCTGTCCTCTTCACTTTGTTAAGCCTATCTACTTATTTCAGTTATTGTATTTTTCTGTTCTAAAATTTTATTTTGGTTCTTCATTATATCTTCTATTTCTTTGTTGAGACTTTCTGTTCTTCCAGTTGTTTCAGGTATATTCATAATTGCTTGTTGAGTCACTTTTATGACGGCTACTTTAAAATCCTTGCCAGATCATTCTAACATCACTGTCATCTAGCTGTGAGCATCTGTTGAATGTCTGTTTTCATTTAGTGTCTTTGGTTCTTGGTGTGACTAGTAATTCTCTGTAGAAACTGGGACATTTTCATATTATGCTGTGAGTCTCTGGATCTTATTTAAACATTCTGTTTTAGCTGGGTCTTCCTGTCACTGCTCTAGCAAGGAAAGTGGGGAAGCTCCTCCACTAACCAGGTAGAATTAGAAGCTCAGGTTCCTCACTCAGCCTCTGTTGACACCTGAAGTGAGGATGGGTGATCCTCATTAGTGCTGGGTAGGGGTGGGGATTCTGGCTTCTATGTGGTCCTCACTGACACAGCTAGTTGGAATGGAAGTTCCCAGAAGCACACTTGGCCTTCTCTGAGACTGGTGGAGGTCTAGGCCTTTGCTGGTATGGGTGTAGTTGGGGTCATTTTTTTGGTTTTTTTTTCTGTGATGATTGGTTGGAGTAGAATAGTGATTGCCTAAAGTGTTCTCTTTCTTTTTTAAAAAAAATTTCCCCAATGTTTGTTTATTTTTGAGAGTGAGAGACAGAGTATGAGTGGGGAAGGGGCAGACAGAGAGGAAGACACAGAATCTGAAGCAGGCTCCAGGCTCCAGGCTGCCAGCACAGAGCCTGACATGGGGCTTGAACCCAAGGACCTCGAGATCATGACCCAAGCTGATGTCGGATGCCCAACCAACTAAGCCACCCAGGCGCCCCTTGTCTAAAGTTTTCTGTCTTAGTAGGCTATGCCTTTCCTGTCCTTGGTGTAGACTAAGCCAGTTTTGTTGGAGCTTTTTTGGTCTATGCTCTTTGGGCTTTCTGGGTTGCTGACTCTTCAGCTTCAAGTCTGGGTTATACGAGGCAAAAAGAAAATCCAGGGAAACCACCACTGTCCTTCCTTGGATCCTGAGGTCCCTAGCTAGCCTGCCTTCCTCACTCATTTTTTTGAGTCTTCTTATATTTATTTCATATTTAATATCCAGAGTTTTGACTTGCGCTTAGTGGGAGGAATAATGGCACATTGTCAGATTTTTGTCTGCTCATTTAGTACATGCATATATACTCATAAAACATATGAGGCATTGTTTAGAGGCAGTTTAAATATAAATGACTTGTTTTGTAACTGTATATATCAGAACATAATTCAAGAGTTACCTAGAAGTTTTTAAAAACATTTTGAAGTTGATAGACTTTGGAGCTTAATTCCCTCATTATTAAATTTCAACTTTTATTTCATTGCTACAAATAGTAGTCTTAGGAATATTGATTTTGGAATTCAATGGAAATGTTTTGAGGATTAATATGTGATACTTGTGGTTGAAGCAAAAGTGAATTTTTGTTTTTTGGTAAAATTTTTTCATATTTATGGTTAAGTTTATAGTAATTCAAAATTTTTGTATTCGTTTCTCTTTGGTGTCTCTTATGTGCTGACTTCTGAAAAATATGTTCTAAAATTTCCCACTATGATTGTGAATTTCAATTTCCCTACATCTTTCAGTCAAGGAAGCTGACTGTGAAGCTAAGTTATTATGTACATACACATTTATGACTCTTACACTTTTCTGATAGACTGTAATTTTCACAAATATGAAGTACCACTCTGAGTCCCTTTTAATGCTTTTCATCTTGATTTTTATTCTGTCTAAAATTCACATGGGCATATCTACCTTTTTCGTAGCATTTGTCTGGTACACTTTTTTCTATTGCTGTATTTTTTTTTTTTAATTTTTTTTCAACGTTTTTTATTTATTTTTGGGACAGAGAGAGACAGAGCATGAACGGGGGAGGGGCAGAGAGAGAGGGAGACACAGAATCGGAAACAGGCTCCAGGCTCCGAGCCATCAGCCCAGAGCCTGACGCGGGGCTCGAACTCACGGACCGCGAGATCGTGACCTGGCTGAAGTCAGACGCTTAACCAACTGCGCCACCCAGGCGCCCCTCTATTGCTGTATTTTAAATCTCTTGTGTATTGTGTACGTGTGTGTCTTGTAAACAGTATATATTTGGAATATGTTTTTGCCCAGTCTCCTGACCACTCTGTTTGAAACTGCAAGCCACCTGTGGCACTTCCTCATCCCCTTTTCTGTTTTATTCCCATAGCATTTATCATTGGCTAATATGCTATAGACCGACTTATCTATTTTGATTATTTTCATTTTTCTCATAAGGATGTAAGCTCCAGGAGGGCGGGAAATTTTATCTGTTTGTTCGTTGGTGTACCTTCAACACCTAGAACAGTGCCCAGGACATAGTAAAACCTCAAAAACTATTCAAAGAAATGATAGAATTAAGTTATCTTTGTTTTAGTGTTTACTGAAAGCTACCCATTCTATTTTTATTTTTCTTGTAGTTACTCTTAAATTTTTATACAAATGTTTAAATTTACATTTTTCCATCAAGTCTAAGTTTAATCACCACTGTATTTCCTCTATCAAGAAATAAGGATTATAGGGGTGTTTGGGTGGTTCAGTCAGTTAAGTGTCCAACTCTTGATTTTGGCTCAGGTCATGATCTCCCAGTTGTGAGATTGAGTCCTTCATCGGGCTCTGCACAGATCATGGAGCCGGCTTAAGATTCTGTCTCTCCCTCTCCCTCTGCCCCCTCCTCTGCTTGTGCGCTCTCTCTCTCTCTCTCTCTTAAAACTAAACAAACACCCACACAAAAACAAAAACAAACTAATAAAAAAAAAGAAATAAGGATCATAGTGTACATCTACTGTCCTCTCCTCCCTTTTGCAAACTCCCATATTGCAAGGATCTAGGATTTAAATTTTCATTCCTTCATTTACCCCTTCATTCATCCTCTTTTCATTTACACAGAATTAATTGAACATCTAAGTTTCACAGTTTTTAGCCATTAAAAACAACTTAAACCTTGTTTTATATCCTGTCAAGAGTATGTGTGACATAGGTATAGCCATTTATCAAAGTGATACAGCTAATATTTGTATATTTCAATTGAGGAACTGAATGTACAAATAGACAATGGTCAGACTGTATATAAAAGTAGAACTCTGGGGGCACTTGGTAGCTCAGTCAGTTGAGCATCTGACTTGATTTTTGCTCAGGTCATGATCTCACGGCTCGTGGGTTCAAGCCCCATGCTGAGCTTTGCACTGATAGTGCAGAGCCTGCTTCAGATTCTCTGTCTCCCTGCCTCTTGCTCTTTCCCCTCCCCAACTCATGCATGTGCATGCGTGCGCGCGCTCTCTCTCTCAAAAATAAATAAACATTAAAAAATATTTTAAAAATAGAACTCTGACCCACAACCTGCCCAGGACACCAACCCCGTATCTGCAATAACCAGCCCAGAAAGCCAATCTGCTAGAAGTCAGTCTTGCAGGAAGCCAGATTGCTATCTCTAGTGACAATCCAAGAAGCTAAACAATAACCTTGATGACAACTGGCCCAAAATGGCAAGGCTTTAATAACTGACACCTTCCCTAATTTTGGTTCCCACTTACAACTTAGGACCAACAAGAGGAAGCTAAATGTGCTCCCCCTAACCAATCACAAAGGATGCTCAGCTTATTGTTAGCCTGCCTGCAGCTTTCCCAAGGCCCACAGCCTCCAAGCAGGGTGTACCTGAAGCCTTCTCTTTTTTTCCACTGCCTTTGAGTCTTTGCCAATATGCAGGTGACCATGGTTGACTCCTTTGCTATAGCAAGTTCAGAATAAGTAACTGTTGCTTTTCTCATTTGTGTTCTCTTTGTTTATTTCTAAAATGTATGCAAATTTTACCTATAAGATAGTTATTGAGTGGAGTGTGGAGTTGATGGAGTTATAGATGATACAAGAATGCTAAAAGGTATCTGATGGCTGTTGAAACTGGGTGACGGTACACAGGAGTTCATTGTACTCTTCTGTTTACTTTGTATGTTTGAATTTTTTTCCATAACAAATGCCTACAAATTATTCAAATGTGACCACTGCTGTTTCCCTTATTCTACATCTTTCCTCTGGATCCATTTTTCATTTTGCTGAAACTCATTCACTTGTCCATCAAAAGGGATGTATGGAGTGTCTCTTGTGTGTAGATCCGCTCTAGGCACTGGGGATAGTAAACAAAACAGAGTAGAGCGGTTCTTGCTCTGGGGAGTGTGTGTTCTGGTGAGTGAGGCTGGTTATTAAACTGATAAATATAAACTATGTGAGGAGGCGATGAGAGCTGCTCTCATATCCCAATTAGTGCAGAATCAGGAGGATGGGGAGTGGTAGCAACAGGGCTTCCCCATCGATCGGGGCTCAGGGACGGCTCTAGGGTGACTTCAAGCAGGGATCTGATAGGAGTGAGCAGCATGACACCAGGGAGTAGGGACATTCTGGGCCAGACCCTAAGACAGCACTCAGATGGCAAAGATTTCAGGTGTCCCCAGTACAGCCCTTGGCTTGCCTGTCTTCATTCACAGCTATGGGAGACACTTCTGTGTGCTCAGACCCACCCCCCAGTATGGGGTCCCCCTCAAGCCATGCCCTGGGTCTCTCCCTTTTCTGCCTTGGGGTCTTCCTAAGGCAGACTCGTAATGTGGGCAAGTAAAGCTGTAGCAGCCTTTATGCAGTGGGGCAGGAGCATGGACAATGCCCCAGCTGCATATCCTCCAGGTGGATGATTCTGGAAGCTTCTCAGGGGGTCCCAGCAGCCCCCAGCCACCACTGATGACATACCCCTCAACTGGCTTTTTCCTTCTCTCTCAATTCTGCCTCTTGGCGTCCCCTTCCAAATCAACAAATTGCCCCAAGTCCTTGTCTCGGGCCCTATTAGGGGGTCTGAAGCAACACGCTTGCCCTGCTTTGGGGGTCTGAAGCAACATGCTTGGTGGGCTCCAGGAGCCTCAGGAAGTCACTGTGTCTGGAGCACAGGGAGAAGGGAGAGGGTTTGGGAGACATGTTTGGCAAGGAGGTAAGGACCAGGTTCTGTGGGCATTGAAGGCCATGGTGAACATGATGGGTTTCCTTTAGAGGATAGAGGGTGAGAAGCACGGAGGCTAGTGAGCCAGGAGATAAAGAGCAGCCTCTGCTTTCTCAGGATCACTGTGTTAACAGTCATTGGCCAGGCACCAAGTGGGTGCAGGACCAATTAGGAGCAATTACAATGGTTTAGGCAGACTGGCATGGCTGAGGCCCCTGGGTGGGTTCGGAGGGTTTGCTGAGGGAGGCTGGGGGACAATGGCAGAGTCATAGTCACTTAGCTTCCAGGGCTTTGAATTGAGCACCTGGAAGGATGAGGCTGCCACCTGCTACAATGGGGAGGAGATCTGGGGGGACTGGCGTGAGTGGGATTAGTCAGGAGCTGGCTCAAGTTACCCTTGGGGTGTCTTTGAGAGAGTCAGAGTGATCTTCGTGGGTGGCATCAGCACACAGATGCACTGAGACCACAGCTCGGATGACATCACTGAGGAAGGAGTGTGACAGAGAAGAGGACCAAGAACTGAGGATCCTGGGACATTCCAAAGTCCACCCATCGGGATGAGAGTGTGGAGCCAGCCAGGGGACCAGGCACTCGGGGTGGGTGGCAGGTGAGTATACCCACTCGGGGTGGGTATCACTCGAGGGCCTCCTGCATGGGCTAGGATCCCACTGTGGCCACCTGCTCCAGCTTCTCTGGCCCTGGCCAGGGAGGGAAGCACTTCCAAGAGGGAGTGACTCACTGCACTGAGGGGAGCCAGCCATGGGGAGGTCACAGTGCACCTGGATGTGAATGTGTCCCCTGGACATTCTAAGATCCAGAGAGGAGTGGCTGGCACTCTTCTCTGCCTTTGCATCCCTGAAATGTCCCCACTTTTCCTTCCCATGTCATTAGCACTTGGGGGAGGAGGACAAGTGACCTCTTTCTGGTTTTTTTTCTTTGAGCAGATGTTATTTTCGTATGAGAAAAAACCCCAGTGAATTTTATTTTATTTACTCCAGAGACATTCTGGGTCCCACAGACATGGTGGTTGGCTTGGGAAAGTCTCTGGGCCCTGCCTGGGTCTAGGGGCATCACATCCAGCTGAGGGCAGGCCACCTGGTCACTGGTTAGGTGGACAAGACCTCTGGGTGGTAGGCCCCACCTCTGCCCATGAGGACATTACAGTGGTCTCTGTGCACAGGGCTGGCATGAGGCGGAGGGGGCGCCATCACCCATCATTCTGTACATCTGCCATGAGCTTCCTAAGGGGGCAGGTGCCTAGGTCATCATCTCACAGCTCCAGGGTTGGCTCAGAAGGAGTGTTCAAGGGTAAGGTGGGTTTATTCAGCATTCACTTGTCACGTCGTCACTGAGTCCCCATGTGCTGCCTACTGTTCTGGTTGCTGGAAATATAGCAGTTAATAAAAGATGAGGTCAGAGTGGGATCAGGGCGAGCAGCATGGCAGTAACTATGGATGTGACAGGCAGAGGTGAGCCTGGGGCCCAGAGCTGAACTAATGCAGCACCCTTCCCATTAGAAGTGCCTACCCACTGAGACCTGGGACCGGCCAGGCCCTGGAGAACCCCTGCAGAAGCACTGAGCTCCAGGGGAGGAACCTGAGGACCGGGCCATCTCATGGCCATGGCGGGTGCCCTTCCCTAAAGCCCAGGCCTGCCCTCTACTCCCTGTCCCTCCTTCACCAAACAACCACCTTTCCTCACTCTAACCATGACCTGTCTTTGTCTTCCCCAGTCAATGACAAGTGTCCATAAGACAATGGCTCCTCAGCAGGACAGGCTCCTCTGGAGCCATTTAAAAACACAGTTTTGGGGTGCCTGGGTGGCTCGGTTGGTTGAGCGTCTGACTGTGGCTCAGGTCATGATCTCACAGTCTGTGAGTTTGAGCCCCACATCAGGCTCAAGGCTGACGGTGCGAAGCCTGCTTTGGATACTCTGTCTCCCTCTCTCTCTGCCCCTCCCCTGCTCTCTCTCTCTCTCTCTCAAAAATAAATAAACATTAAAAAAAAACCACATCACAGTTTTAAAGGTGTGGTAAAGCAAAAAATAAAACAGAGGCCCACCAGTGTGGTAGCCCTGAGCAGATTTCTCTGGGCCCAGGGACATTAGTGGTTTCTATGGTGACAGTTCTCTGGGGCCTTGGACCCCTGGGAAAGCACACTATAGTGCCCCCATCAGCTGCCCTCTCAGGCCACAGCCCAAGGCTGAGAGATTTCTCTTATTGCTTTGTTGTTTTGTTAGATTTGTCTGTCTTTTCCAAATTGTGCAGGAAGAATGAGTTACTTCTATCATTTAAAAACCAATACTTTTGGGGCGCCTGGGCGGCTCAGTCGGTGAAGCATCTGATTTCAGCTCAGGTCATGATCTCATGGCTCGTGGGTTCAAGCCCTGCACCCAGCTCTGTGTTGACAGCTCAGAGCCTGGAGCCTACTTTGCATTCTGTGTCTCCCTCTCTCTCTGCCCCTCCCCTGCCCATGCTCTGATGCTCTCTCTCTTTCTCAAAAATAAATAAACATTAAAAAAAATTTTAAAGAAATAAAAATAAAAACCAATACTTCTATTAAAATACAAAGGGAAGGGGCACCTGGGTGGCTCAGTCGGTTGGGCGTCCGACTTCAGCTCAGGTCACGATCTCACGGTTCGTGAGTTCGAGCCCTGCGTCAGGCTCTGGGCTGATGACTCAGAGCCTGGAGCCTGCTTCCGATTCTGTGTCTCCCTCTCTCTCTGCCCCTCCCCCATTCATGCTCTGTCTCTCTCTGTCTCAAAAATAAATAAAAACATTAAAAAAAATTAAAAAAATAAAATAAAATAAAATACAAAGGGAAGTTTCCAGTTCACTTTAAAAAACACTGGAAGCAGTTCTGGCTGAGCCTGTCTCGGGTAAAGTGTGTTTCCAGAGCTGCTTGCCCAAGTCTGAGGGTCCCTCTGGTCAGCACTTAGCCCACTGCTGGAGACTCTGGGTGTCTGGCCGGGCAGATGGTGAGCACGGTTGTCGATTAATTTATCACAGGGCCTCTCGGTTTGGGCCTGTACTCTTGGCCTCCAGGTCTCCCTTGGTCTTGCCCCCTCCCATTTTTCTTCTTCCAAAATGACCAAAAGACATACAACCTCCCATTTTAGTGGGGGGGAAAAAAACTCATCTAAGTAGCCTTTTAATAAAAACAGAGGCTCTCGCTTAATCAAAAAATCAATTAGTCAGTGGAGAATTTTATTAGTCAATCATGTAAGTAATTAAAAATATTGATTGATGGGGGCGCCTGTGGCTGAAAGCTGCTGCTTTGCCCCAGCAATGTGGGGCCATGGCTGGCATGGGGGTGATCTAGAGCAGAGGCTCTTAAATCATTCCCTGGTATGCCTCTTCAAGGTCAAATGGGGACGCGTTAGACAAGGGATTCTGCCGATCCTGGAGCCTCAGTTTTCTCATGTGAAAAATGACAGTCCTGCCTTGCACAAGGTTCTCTTGCACAAGTCAACCAGACTGCAAGTAGAGCCTTGTGCCGGGGCCTCGTGCTAGGAGGGACAGAATGCTTGCTGGGGCCTTGTCTCCTGAGACAGGCTTCACGGACCAGGGTCTTCCAGGTTCATCTGACGAGAGGCAGAGTGGGGGACACTGGCACTCAGCCTCCCATGCTCAGGCCCCAATTCTGTGAGTTCAGGAGAAAAGGCCCAGCCCCAGAATGCTGAGTTATTTCTTGGTACATACCCAATCACCCCGCAGATTAGCGGCTTCAATGACAATGTTGATTCAGTTCACAAAACGGCACATTGGCCAGAGCTTGGTGGGGACAGTTTGTCTCTGTCCTACTGAAGTCAGCTGGCACAGCTAGAGTCATCTGAAGACTTGTGGCTCCCAGGTCTGGCCATGGATGCTGCTGCTGGGACCTGCACTGGGGCTGTCAGGCTGACCACCTCCGTGCGGCCCCTTGGGAGTCATGGGCTTTCCCAAACATGGCGGCCACCAAGGGTGAAACTCCAGAGAGAGAGAGAGAGAGAGAGAGAGAGAGAGAGAACTGGGTAGAAAACAAATTGCCTTGTTTGACCTAGTCTCTGATTTCACTTGGTGTCATTTCTGCAAAATTCTATACAGCCAGCCAGCCACAAAGGCCCGCTCCCCGCCAAATCCCCACCTCACCCAGAGTTCAACAGGAGAGGAAACAGACCCCCTCCTGGGGGAGGAGTGGCAGGCTCCAGGAGAACATGAGGGACCAGAGTTATTTTTGTGGGCTTTTGGGGAAAAGACCATCTGCCACATTGGACCCCTCTCCCAGAGGCCCGAGGCTGGAGTCCTCCACAGTGAGAAGGGCCTGCCTTGGCATCGGCTTCAGAGGGATCCCGAGGAGGGGGATGTTCCTCTGGAGTGCTCTGCTCTGTGCCTGGCACCCAGCTCATCATCCCACTCTCCTCCTCACAGCACGTGAGGTGGAAGTCATTCCCCACCTTCACAGATGAGGAAATGGGGAAGCTGGGTGGCTCCCTGAGTTACTGCCCAAGGTCTCCCTGCTGGCCCCTCAGGGGCAGAGCTGAGATTCAAGCCTGGCCACAGGACTGTAAAGCCTGTGCCCCTCTCCCTGTATGGCCACCCCAGAGGCCCTGCCTTGGCTGGGGAGCTCGCCACTGGCTTCGGTGCTGGCTCTTCACCCACCCACACAGCCTCGGTGGCCTTGCCTGGGGTGGGCTTGACCGTCCTCATCAGTGACGGGGCGGGGTGGGGTGCCCACAATGAGGCCCCAAGGCCATGTGGATCACCTTCACTGCTGCCCTAAAAGTGACCCGCTAGCCCTCTGAGGCTCACTCTCAGGGCCTCACTCTCCTGAGCCAGAGCTGACTCGGTGCCTCTCCCTGCAAGTGGCCACAATCCGTGGGAGCCATGTGAACCCACACAGGGCCCAGCACCCTGGAAGCCTTTCTCGTCTGTGACATCAGCCCGCACGCCTGCTCTGTGCATGACTGGAGCTGCTCGTCATGGAGTGTGGGCGCTCACAGCCTGCTGTTTGCAGCAGGACCCCGGGGACACCGCAAACCCTGAGTGGACTCAGCATCCTGATTGTTGTCGGGGGCTGAGCCAGCAGCTGCTTCTGCAGCTCCCAGCCGGGCCCAGTCCCCAGTTTGTCAGGAGCTGGTTGTAAGTTCCCTCTTTATTCTGGGTGTCCTTCTCCCCCGCCTTCAGTGTGCCTTCCCTAACACAGACATGTGCATAATGAATAAGACGGAAGATGAGGGTCCAGGAAGTAGACCCCTGCACAGGAGGGGACAGGAGGGAGGGACGGACACCAGGCCCAAGAGGTGTCTGTGGTCAGAGCTACCCCCGACCCCATTGCCCCCAGGGCCTCGGTCGGCCCTGCTTGAGGGTCCTAAAGAGGGAGCCCCCGTCTGATGGGAACCTAGCCCCTAAAGGGCAGTCACCCCACACCAGGCCCAGGGTCTACCTGCCCCTTCCTCCCCAGGGACCTTGTAAGCCCTGCCTTTCTGGGCTCAGTTGTCACGATCCTAAATGCTCACCCCGACAGGCAAGATTCCACATTTCCTTGCTGGCACACAATTTTCCAAGGCCACCTTGAAAAGCAGGCCCTGGAGGCGCTTGTAGGCAGGCTGCTCATCCTCCATAAAACTTGGCTATTTGTTTAGACTAGCTGACATTTCCATGGTCTTTTATTAAAGACAATATCCTGGGGAGAAGGCAGGATGTTTGCACAGAGCTTATGCCCTCTGCCTCTGGCCCCCCGGCGTCCCAGAGTGGCTGGGTCTGCACACCAAAGGCGGGCAAGGCCCAGGGGTGTCAGCCTCTCCCCTCTCCTTCGCTGAGAAGGAGGGGTGGCAGCAGCCTCCCTGGCAGGCGTGGGGATGCTCCAGGCTCTGCTTGGTCCCACGCTGCGCTCTGAGAGGCGGGATGGATGGAGGGCCATGCGAGACCACTACCTTTGTCACGGGCGGGACTACAGTTCATGGAGCAGATGCCTGCTGACCCACGCGGGTCTCCTGACCGGCTCCATCGACTGTGCCCTGCCTTCGTCTCTCCCGGGCTTTGGTGTGCCCTTTCCTCTCCTTCGTGTCTTTGTGTGTGCATCTGCCAGGAGTGGGACGGCAACTGGCGGATGCCATTACTAACAGTCATCATTATCAGTTAGGACCTATCTCAAAGACGAAGCATCCACAGCCAGGCCCACCTGAGGCCCAAAGAATATTCTTCTCCCTCAGTCCCCACCCAGGCATTCCTGAGAAGGTGACTACACCCTGAGTCTTGCGTCCTCAGCCCTGGATCACGGTGTCACAGGTCACACTGACTGGGATGTGGGTCCCAACTCTGCCATTTACTGGCCGTGTGACTTCACAAACCCTCCGTGCAGCTGCTGACCTGGCTGTGCTGTGAGGCGTGATGAGTGCCCATGTGGGAAGCCCTAGAGAGGTGACTGTACATGTTTGACCCTCCCCAGGGCCACACTGTAGGCATCCTGCTCTTCCCCACTGCGCCTGGGATGTGGTCCAGGCACAGGGTCCTGAACACGGGCCTGGCAAGCTGAGGGAGCAACCTCACAGTCCAGGAGTGTGTTCTGATCTCCCTGGTCCTGGAGGAGAGGGAAGGAAGGCCCGCTCAGCACCGCCACCCAGCGATTCCGGGCACGGGAGAGCCAAAGACTATGGCTGATCTGGCCTTAATTAAATCACCCTGCAGGCCCTGACTCGCTGAGATAAATCGCTTTTACTCCGCGGATCCATTTCGGGCAGGATCCCTGCAAATCTGTGTAAACATCCCCACTCCCTCCACTCCAGCTCCTGCCCGCAAATCACAGGAAGCATTTCCATTTTAATCGGGACAAGGCTCCAGTGGAGACCAGCTGCTGACACAATTAGTCATCGCCATCCTCAATCACCTCCAAAGGGCTACGCGCCTTTGTGGATCAGGAGAGCACAGCCACCTTCTTCCCAGGATGGAGCTGCCCAGTGGGCCACCGCCAGGCCTGGCTGGGCAGGTGGGGTGGGGCGTGGATGCTGTGGGCCCCCAGCCCAGATTCCACCTGCCAGAGGCGGGGCTGATCCCTCCTGCCGGGAATCCCCTCTGTGGGCACTCAAAGTTTTTGTCATACAGAATGGGAGCTCCCAGCTGCTGAGAGCCTGCCTGGGTGCCAGGCCTGACATTTGCAGCATCCTCCCAGGAAAAGTAGAGAAGGAAGGGGACACAGGAGGAGGGAGAGGGATTGGTGGGTGGAACATTTCTTAGCTGAGGCAGGAGAATGAGGATCTCACAGGCCCAGTGCCCGCCCTGCCTGTCCCTTCTTGGGCTCTCTTTTCATACAGAAGCAGTAGAACCATTGAAATCTCTGGGACGGGGAAAGAGGCCAGTGAGACGAGGAGGGGGCAATATGAGTCTCTCTCAGCACAGGGAGTTAAAAGTCTCTTGCCTGTGTCTCTCAGGCCCCTGGGTAAGGTCTGGGACACGGCTGTGGTAGGATGGCCAAAGGCTAGAGTGGGAAGGCACGTACCATGGTGGAAGCTTCCAACACAACCCGGCAGGTCCTGGATCTGTGAGGAGAGAGATGTGGAGGTTCTGGGTACACCCAGGAGTAGAACCAAGACCTAGAGCAGAGGAGAAAAGACACATCTAAGTGGGGGTCAGAAGACTTTGCATCACCTGGGCTTCCAGAGGCCCTGTGGATGAGTGACTGAGGACTCATTTGGCTCCTGACCAGGGAATGGGACCCATGAGGTCCTGGCAAGGATCCCAGAATCTAGGAGATAAGCCCTGATTGGATAGAGCTTTCGTTTCTGGGTGCCAACTTCCCCTTCAGGGTGCACTTACAGCTCGGGGTGGCCAGAGATGGGGCTGAGGTGTCTCCTGGGACAGTGCCAGTGCCCTCACAGATCTCCCGATCAGCAAGCCAACGCACCCCTAGCTGTAGGGTGGGCTGGAGGGAGAAGGGAGGGTCAGGCACCTGAGATCTGGCTGTTCCCGCACTGCCAGCTCCCGCGGTGTGGCCTCCATCCTGAGAGGTACCTCCATGCCTGGGCCCAGGGGAAGAAGTGGGGGGCCAGCAGGAGGTGCCCCACTTCTGCCTCTGCCCCAGCTCTAGTGAAGCCCAGAGTGAGGGGCTGCTGGGCCTCTCCCCTCCATGCACACGAGCAGATGACAGTAGGTGGCAGGAACTGGGGCCCTCAACCCCTTGGTGGCTGAGGCTGGTCAGACAAGTAGATGTGGGCTGCTCAGGAGACCAGGAGTAGACGTCAGTGATGTCATAGCAGGGGCAGGTGCAGGACCAGGGGGAAGAAGGCAGAGCCCTCTCTTCAACTTTTGAGAATTCCTCGGGTGGTACGATCTCCAGGCCAGACCCGCACTGGGCTCAAAAATGCTCACGTAGGGATTCCTGCTGGGATCCCAGTTCGGTGTGAGCCTCCCGGACGTGACAGCCAGCTGCAAGGAGCCCGCTAGCTCGGCACCTCCTGGAGTTCTGTGGGGGTGGCAAAGCCTGGCATTAACCCTGCCTGCCTTGAACTTGGGGAAGTTGCCCTCAGGGGCTCCTGGCTGAGATGCTGAGAGGGCTTTCAGTGCGGGGAGGTGAACAGGTCAGGGGGCCTCATCCAGGAACGAGAGGCCACTTGTTTGGAGTCTCCTAAGGCATAGGCCTCTCCCGTACCTACCGATACATGCTTCTAGGGCTGCCCCCCCGCCCCACCCCTACTGCTCGCAGACTTCCATATCTCTGACCTAATACACCCAGGAGCAGGGAGGAGAAGCCGCTGGAGCTGGTGACAAAGCCAGGAACTACCGAGAGGGAAGGAGAGACTTGAGGTGAGGTATAAGGTGAGGGAGGCTTCAGCAGTGGGAGTCAACTCTGGAGGATAAATGAGGAGCCCTGGGCTGGTCTCTGTTGTCCTAGGATTGCCTTTGCCCCACCTCGAACTCACTGTGTGTTCTGGGCCACTCCCTTTCCCTCTCTGGATACAGGTTACCGTTAGGTGACTCCCAAACCAGTACAGCCGGCTGCCTCCAGCATTCTCAAAGTGTGTTCCGTGGACCCCATGGTAACTTAGGAGGTGCTTTGGGGTTCTAGAGAGATGGGTTATAGTGGATGGGAGGCTGGGGGCCACTTCTGGCCTCTCGTCTCACTGTGGGAGACTGAAAACCAGAGAATCCTTTTCCCATGAACTTTCTGAGATTCTCTGATTCTGATCCTATCCCTGAACCTCCTCTCCTTTCTTTCTCCACTCTTGACTCCATGCCCTAAGCCGCTTCCTCCCCATCCTTGCCTGGATGGCACTGCCCACTTCTGCCTCAGCGCTCCCCTCCCAGGCCAGCCCAGGAGCTCAGGTTGGCTCCTGCCACCTGGAAGCCAGCCCTCAGCCCACTCCGTTGGACCCCTCCCTTCTCTCCACCCTCACCGCCACCCTCACCTTGGTCACCACCATCCCAATGCTGGACTGGAGGAGAAGCCTCTCACCGGCCTCCCTGTTCCCCTGAGGGCCCCGTAGTACCCCTCCCCTATTCACGCACACATTAGCCTGAGCTAGCTTTCCAAAATGACAGTCAGGTCCTGCTACGCTTTTGCGCACCCCCCCCCCCCCCCCGGCCCCCAGCGGCTTCCTGTTGTTAGTAGAATCCCGCTTTCCTTGTGATGGCCCCCAGGGCGCTTCATGGGGCCCTTCAGATCCCCTGCTCCTTCTTCGGCTGCTTCCTTCCTTGGGACCACACTACTGGCTCATCCTTCTAGCCCTTTGCCACCTGGGGCCCCTGCACTTTTCTGGCTGCCAGGTCCCCTTTCTTCCCACTTGACTTTTCTGCTCAGCTCAACCCTTCTCCAAAGGGGGCACTCCCTGAGCACTCCTGTCCTGTTTGCCCTACCTGTCCTCTTCACCTAGCCTGCTTGTCACAGTCGGGTAGCATCTTCTTCATTGACTTGGTCACTGCTGCCTCTCCCCCAAGAAAGGTGGAGACTCACCTGTCTGGCACATGCACTGAGTGGTCCTGGCTTAGTCGACTCTGTCCTCCCCCTCAGCAGGCTGTCAGCTCCTCGAGGGTGGAGATCATGTTTCCTGTTGTCCTGAACACTGTTCCCTGTGCCTCCGTGCTGGGCGCACGCCGGGGCTCAGTTCGCTAAGGGTCACGGTGACCCCGTGGAGCAGGCAGGAAACTCTGCCTCAAAGTGTGAAGCCTTGTGCATTAGGCCGGAGCCCGGGGAGTGGAGAAGCTTGAAGGCCTGTGTTCCGACTGCTCTGCAGAGCCCCGGCCGCGGGCCTGCCCTGGACGAGCTGCACGTGGCCTGGGGCCTGGCTGCCCTCCAGCTGCGGTGGACATCTGCTGCAGCTGGGCCTGGCCAAGGGCTCTGCCACATGTGTTCTGTCTCGAACCATCCGCTGGGGACATCTCCGATGATGTGAGGCTCACACTGAGATTTCCTGTGATGTAATTAGCTCCCGGGGCCTGGGGAGGCCACGGCTGTGGGCGGGCTCGGGGCGGGGCTCCCCTGCAGGTGCGCGTGTGCCTGTGTGTGTGTGTGTGTGTGTGTGTGCACGTGCGCGCGTGCGTGTATGCAGCTGTTCCTCGGGGACTGAGGGGTCTGGTGCAGAGAAGCGGCACCGTTTACTCTGTTTTAAAGAGACAGCATCATGGACAGCCTAAGCACTGTGGAAGCTCAAAGGTCCCACTTCTGGTGCCCAACTCTACCCATGATGGCTCAACCTCTCTAGGGTCTTAGTATACTCACCCGGCAAATGGGGAGAACAACTCTACCTCGTTCTCAGGCTCACTGTGAGGATTGAAATGCTTGTCAAGTGCTGAGGGCCGCGTCTGCCCAGAGAAAGTGCTAGAAAGTGTTGCTGCTGAGCAGCCAGTAGCTGGAGCTGAGTGGATTTGGATGGTGGTTGTGGGAGGGGGGGCTCAAAGGGGGGCCCTTGGAATCCAGCCATTCAGTGGAGGGACCTCAGGCAAGCTGGTGAACTAGGAGGTGACCTTGTCTTCCCCAACTACCTCAGGAAGCAGCTGTGAGCGTCCCGTGATATGACGTGGGCCTGAGAAGCCCAACCCGGTGCCAGGAGTTAGAGAAATAGGTACTATCATGGCTGAAATCTGAGCTCTGTTCTGGCCTCGACTGTTGGCTCTGAGCAGATCCAAGGGATCTGCTTTTTTCCTGGAGTCTCCTGAGATTTTCCAGCCTGGGAAGATGGAGCGCACCAGCCCTCAGGAATCCTGTGGGTTTTCCGCGGGCTGAAGAGGAGCAGGAAGCTCGGAAAGCTGCCCACCTGCAGGGAGAGGGTGCACCGAGCCCTGCATCCAGCCTGGGGTGGGCGTGGGGGGTCTCTAGGGATGCCCGTGGGGGCAGCTACTATCACACGCCAGCCCCTTGGTACCCTCTGGGTAGGCCCCACATCCCCTGCCGCCACCCAAGGGAGCTCAGGACCCACGCGCTCTCCAGGTGTTCCACTGTGCCCTCAGCAGCCGGCCTGGCATGCAGGAAGGATTAAAAACAAGGGCGGCTGGAAGGAAAGGCTCTCTAGCACCTGGAGCGGGCCCCCTTGGGTCAGGGCAGCCCCCTGCACCCCCCAGGCCTCAGATATCTCCCGGGAGCATCGTCTGCCCCGGGACGTCTGCCTGCTCCTGGGGCCACCCGAGGTCCAAGCTGCAGTGTTATGGGAAAGGATCAAAGTGATAAAAATGATAAAAAAAAACAAGCCAGTTCATGTTATTATTTTGCCCTCCATGTCCTTGTTCTAACTCTGCTGGCTCTGGGCTGAGCTGAACACCTTCCGTGTAATAAGATGTTGGCACAGTTTATTCCCTACGTGCAGCTGACCAGAAACCCAGCCTGGGGCTCCACAGTCCTCACCTGGCAGGCGGTCCCCCAAGCCCTCTCTGTGCAACTGTGGACAAGCCTTGCACTCTTTTCCTTGGTTTTCCCTTCTATGAAATCAAGTGCTGGCATGGGGCTGCCTAAGAGCTCTCTTCTGTTCTGAATTGGGTGGTGCTTTTTCCTACATCCCCTGGTGTCTTTCCCAGCTGCCTTTCCCGGAGGCATGGCATGGATTGTTCTAGCTTTCTAGGTACACATGTTGTCTCAGGGGATGGGAGCTGGAAAATGCTGTAACCTGAACCCCGTGTTTCCTATGACCTGGCCACATCCCCCAGAGCATGAGACAACCCAGCTACCAACCTGAGTGTTACCCGGATATGCCCTCTGCTTCGTGGGATTCCTTCAGGACAGGCCTGGACTGCAGACAGGGCACGAGTCTCTGACACCCACCTCGCCCAACACGGCTGCATGCTGGGCAGGTACTGGTGCTCTCACCCCAGCTCAGAGCTCCAGAGCTCCTGCACAGAGAGGCTGAGCCAGCACAGGCAGAACACAGATACTGGAGAGGGATGAGTGTGGAGAAGGTGTCTGGGCCAGTCCAGACCATCCTCCAGCGTGCCCCATGGAAAGCAGAGGCCTGTGCCTCAAGAGGTCTAGGAGTGTCATTGCCTGTCCCGCTCTTGGAGACTCGTAAGAGAAGTTCTGAGAAGCCCCACACACGAGAGTAAAAGCCTGTGTAGCTCGATAGAACCCAGCGTGTCCCAAACGCCTGGGGCCCCCGAGACTTTTTGGTGGGTGTGATGGTTGATTTTATGTGTCAAACTAACTAGGCTAGGAGGTGTCTAGATGAAACACCATCTCCGAGTGTGTCTGTGAGGGTGTTCCCGGATGAGGTTAGTGTCTGAACTGGTGGGCTTTAGGAGATTGCCCTCCCCAGCGTGAGTATGTGTGTGGGGGGCAATCTGTCAGGGCCCGAATGGAACAAAACATGGAGGAAGCAGGAATTAGCCCCTCTGCCTGCCTGCCATACTGCTTGAGCTGAGATCTCACGTCTTGTCTTGCTCTTGGGGCTCCTGGCTCTCAGGCCTTTGGAGGAGACGGGATCATACCAGCAGCCCCGGGGTCTCCAGCCGGCAGAGGGCGGGTGGTGGGATTTCTCAGCCTCTAAATTTGCATGAGCCAATTCCTTATAATAAACATTTTCCTTTGTATATAATATATATCCTTTTTAGATCCTTTTGGTTTTGTTGCTCTAGAAAACCCTGACTAATCGATACCCCATAAAGCCAACGGTCCTGGAGATCCCCTCGGGCAGCACTGGGCAGAGGTGTTAAGGGTGTTATGAGTGGAGGGGAATCTATGCCCTGCCAGAAGAGAGCCCAGGTGACCAGTGAGGCCCATCGTGGCTCTCCTGATGCCCGGCTGTAGCCTCGGGGACCACTGAGAAACCCTCACTTGAACCTCGTTCCTTTGCTGCTTTCTGTTATCCCTAACACAGCTTCTAAGATTAATAATCAACTCATATTTGGAAACCAGTTATTACAGAGCCAGTCCATCATGAATACTTTAACTTGATGGGCAGCAAGAAATGAAGAACCCCAGACCACTGAGCACTCTCCTTTCTGAAGACAGATACAAAAACCTCAACGAAATCATTAGGAAATAGAAGCCATGGTGCATGAAGGGGATAATTACCCCATGACCGGGAGGACGTCCCTCTGGTGAGTAAGGGTTTACAGTGCTAGGAAAGGTATTAGCAGAATCCACTCATCAGATGGTGGACAGTGATTGGATGGGCGTGAGGGGGCTTCAGGGCCCAGCAAGACTCTGACCTAGGGGGTGCCATGGACTTTGAAAAACTCGTGTTGGTGTACTGTCGGGAGCTATGCAGTCGCTGTGGTGTTCAAAAACAGTTTGAGAAGAAAAGCAACCAACAGGGAGAAGCTGTTTGCCATACATACACCACACGCAGGATCAGCCACGCAAAGACCAATAAGGAAAAATACAAACAACCTATAGGAAATGTGGGCAAAATCAAAAAATGAACAATCCACTGAAGAGGGACCGTGAATGGCCAATGAAAATATGGAATCAGAGACTCGACTCATTATCGAGAAAATACAAATTAATAAAAATGAAATATCACTGTATATCCATCAGCTTAGGCCAAAATCGTGTCTGATAATCCCAAGGGTAGATAAAATGATGAGCAGTGGGAAATTTCACGCCCACGGGCAGGGGTGTAAATGAATCCAACCACTTGGAGGAGTGGAGAGCAAAAACGTGTGAATTTGAAACAATGCATTTTGGAAAGATGCTGAAATCCCACCCTGGGCACATACCCTTGGGTACCACTGGGAGGCTGAAAAAGAATGCTCATTATGGTATCGCTTGTGATGGCACACAATCGGAAATAACTTAAATCATGGGGGAAGTGGGTAAACAAAGTGTGAGATATTTGTGAGCTACAATCCTCATGGAGAAGTTCAAATGAACGAATCGGATCTGTATGCATCAATGTGGATAAGCTCAAAAATAGCGGTTTCCACATGCGTGCACGTGTACATGTTTCTGCATGTTCCTGCACGTGCGTGCATGTGTGAGTCTAGATGCCTCACAAATACGAACACGCGGACTGCAGAGAGGCCCCCGAGGCCATGCCAGCATTGGCCAGGCGGGGAGGGAGAGTACCCTGAGTCAGAAGGGAGGATCATCTGCAATGTTTTTCTGTTCTACGAATTGAAAACTTCGGAACAAAACACGAGCAGGTCTCAACATTTATAAATTCTGACACTGGTGTCTGTTAGTTTCTGTACTTTTCTATGGTAAACTTTAAGCAGGAAAAAAAAAAAAAACCCAAAAAAGAAAACCAAAGGAATTAACTGGGGGAAAATACCCCATAGGCCTCAAAAAGACCTGCGGAGGGGTGCCTGGGAGGCTCAAGTCAGTTGAGCATCCGACTTTGGCTCAGGTCACGATCTCACCGTTTGTGAGTTCGAGCCCCACAGTGAGTGGATCCCCGCTTTGGATCCTCTGTCCCCTCTCTCTCTGCCCCTCCCCCTCCCCTGTTCTCTCTCCCTCTCTTTCTGTGTGTCAAAAATAAATAAATTTTTTTTTTTAAAAAGTCGTGCTGGAGAAGGTAGCAGCTGATGCCAGTCCCAGAACAGGGCAAGCCTCTGGCAGGACCCAATCTCAGAGGTTCACAAGTCACCAACCTGCTCAGCCCATGACTGGTCCTGAGCCCACAAAGCCTCCCCACCGCCCTTGGAGGGCGGCTCCCACGGGCACCTTGGGTCACAGTCCTGGTCCCTGCGTGCTCAGGCCATGCTGGCCCTCACTTCGGGTCCAGCTCTGGCCTCTGGGCGGCCCCTGGGGTCTCCAGCTCCGCCCCCAACCAGGAAGCCGCTCAGGGATCTGGTGGCTCCAGCCCCACCCAGAGGTCACCCCTGTCTGCGCCCACCCGCGTCTGACTCTAGAACCCAGGCCAGCTTGGAGCTGCGTGCAACCCTCCACGCACCCTTCCTGTTTTGGCTGGATGAGGAGGTAGGTTTACACCAGAGCTATGCTTAGACTTTGCCGGCAGGCACCGGCTGCTTTCTGTAATCATCTGCTTTACCCCTCACAACCAACCACCCTCTGTGGGAACAAACACCAGGAGACCTCACAAGGGAAATCCGTGTTCCTTTCAGCCCAGTCAAGACCAAGGAGCAAAGAAAGGGCCCAGTACAGACAGGAAGAGGGGAAAAATCTGGGGGTGCTATTATTTCGACATTTTTTTGGTTTTGTCTCTGTCACACAGACAATAAGATGACCTCATATCTGAGTGGTTTTAAGAATGAGTGAGAGCTGTCAGTTGTGTCCCCAGTGGGCCCCCCTCCCAGGGTTGAGAGCCTCCCTTCTTCCTCTCTGCTGCTTTGGGGGAGGGAGTTGGGGGAGGGAAAGAGTTGCCCTAGGGTCAGGAGGGGCAGGGTCCAGGCCAGGGCTGTGAGGGGCGCCCCTGGATGAGAAATACGAGCCCTGTGCGTGTTCTAGGACGTCGCCTGCTGGTCCCCTTGCCCGCCAGCTCCGGTCTCTCTTCACAGCCCATGGCATGGGCACCCAGAGGCTCCACTTGACCTTGGCCCCCAGTTGGCCCGCTCAGGTCTCAGGGGCCAGGGGTAGAGGTGTGTGTGTGCTGCGACAACGGCAGGCAGCAGCTTCACTCTTGGCCTCTAACGTGCATACTGTGTATGAAGAGAAATCCGTTCCAGGCACCCAGCACCATGCCGCGCTCTCTGTGGTCGGGTCTGATTTTTCCTGCTGGAGCCTGTCCATGTTTGCATGTCAGAGTGCAGTGGTAATTGAGATGGGGTTGTCGTTCTGGGGCCTGCATCCCCCACCCCCACCCCAAGAAGCTGGTCATGGTGTCTGCTCACAGTGGACCCCAGGGAGGGAGGCTCCGAACCACTGCGTCTGCCGGGGGAGGGCCTGAAAGGACAGTAATACAATCACCACCGAGCAACGGTGTGCAGAGAGCTTTTGCCACAGTATCATGTTCACGCCTTGTGACCCCAGCACGGGGCTGGGCGGGGAGGCCCCGTAGTGGCTGAGGCCCGGCTGGGACTGACTCCATCCATCTGTCCAGCATTGGCTCCCGCTGGGCCCCCACAACCATTTCTCGGATCACCTGTGCTCATTCCCACCTTCACCCCGGTGCTTGTACAGGTCACCCTTCCCAGTATGCCTGTCCCTGAGCCAGAGGGTCCGCTCAAAGTCCACGTTCCCCAGGATGTCTGCTAGCCTGGTTGCCCCTGCAAGAAGCAGTCTCTCTGATCTCAGACGGCATCTCATCCACACGCCTGCTCTCTCAAAACGAAGTCGTGAGAAGTAAATCTGATCAATACAAATATGTTAGCAATAGTCTTCATCATCTTTGGGAAAACAAAGTTGCACTACAAAGAAAAAGTAGGCAGGCAGGAAAAACAGGGCAACTGAACGTCGGCAGGTCCTCTGTCAGTAAATGCCGATTGTTTGCAAAATCTGAGCGAGGAGCCACAATTCTAGTCTTGTGTAGGCTTGGAAGTAACCTGGTAACTGTCTGCGTTGTGACCAAGAAAGCCCTGGGAAGAGCGAAGCACAATGGCCCTAGAGTCCCCCAGTGTCAGTGATGTGCCTCACCCTGGGTGGGGCACAGGCTTGTCACACAGAGAAGGCGGCACAGAAGGGCCGCCCCAGAGGTCAGAGTGATGGGGTCTGGGCTTGGTGTCGGGGCCAAGTGTGCACGTCTGAGATCTCTGGAGGCACAGAGGCCTGGCTTCGCCAGTTGACCCAACAGGTCACCTTGAGCACATCACTGTGAGTGGACTGGTGCACCTTACTATCGCCGCAGGGGCTGCGTGCAGCCCGTAGGGCTTGAGACTTGCACTGGACAGTGTCACTGGGTTGGACCATGCCCCTAACAGGCACCTTCCCTGTCCTTTCCACTGCCAAGGAAGGTGGCGTCCACAGGAAGCCTCTCCTGGTTGCCAAGAGTAGGGGACCTGGGCTTCATGCTGCTGTTTGCCGGGCTGGGCTCTGTGCCCTGGGGCTACTGAGCACGTGGGTCTGGGGCTCCGGCCCTCTTCTGGTCCTTTCACGTGTGGGTGCTCATGGACAGTAGGGGGATCTGCAGAGGAAGGTGTAGTGCTCGCAGGGCCTGGGAACCTCACAAGAAACCCTTCTGCTGGTACAGAAGTTGACTCCTGGCCTCGTCTGGCACAAAGGAGAAAGCAGTGCAGATGGACAAAATGCCTGAGTGCCCTGTAGACAGCATGCCCAGTCCGGGTTCTGTGCTCTCAGAAGGGAAGGAAGGGGTGATGGTAATGGTGGTTGCCAAGTTTTACTGAGCACCTAATACATTTCCAGAATGATAGGAAAGGTTTTTTTGAGCATGGGTTAATCTTCCTATAATAGATATTATTCTTTCCATTTTCTAGAGGGGCACAGTTGAGGCTTCCAGAGGCCGGGGAACCTGCCCAAGGTCTTGTGGAGCTGAGACTCACAGAATCATTGGGTTCAAATGCCTCACCCAGGGGTGGAACCTACTGCTCTGTGCCAGCAGCTCCCCACGCCTCCTGCTAAGTCAGGGTTACGGCTACATGCCCCAGACTCACTCCTTCAGTTCTGCCGATGTCTCTGGAGGCAGGGTCGACTCCTGTACCACAGGCTAGCTGGCCCTGAACAAGGCTGGCCTGGAGGAGAATACCCATGGCAGGGATGACTGGGCCCTGACCCAGAGGGAGGCCCCTCAGAGGATCCCTTGACTCAGACTCAGTAGGCCTTATGATGTCAAGGAAGGCAGGGATAGCCCTCCTTCTCTGGAAAAATCTATAAACAAAGCACAGCACATCTACCATAAGGATGTGCAGACATGAGAGGGGAATTAGCTGCCTGAAGGGGTAACATGTGTGAGAAGGCGGCCGACACAGGGCCTGTGTGCAGACCTCAAGACCCCACCCTGGACCAGTGTGTGTGTGTGTGTGTGTGTGTGTGTGTGTGTGTGTCAGTGTGTGTGCCTGTGCATGCGTGCACACGTGTGTGTACATATTTGCACATGCATGGGAAGCATGGGGATGAGAACAGAGAAAGGGGCCTGGCAGGATGGCAGGGCTGTGAGTCCCTCCTTTCTCTGAAAAGGTCCTTAATGAAAAGACCTGATAAACGAATGAAATGCAGGATCTCTATGTCAGGACAATGGGTAAAGTTTGAATATGGACTGAATATTAGAAAGCAGAGTCGCATCACTGTTCAATTTCCTGGCCTCAATAATTGTGTGGTATTCCTGCAAGAGGGTGTCCTCACCTTGTTAACGATTGTTGAATTTAAGGGTACACGCGAATTCATTGTACTCTCGCAACTTCTCTGTAGATTTGAGATTTTCAAAATAAAAGCGTAAAAAAGGAAAGAAGTCATGGTCTGGGTGTTGATGGCTGAAGGCCTGAGGACTCCCCAGGGGAGGCGAGGGTACCCTGCGACCTGACCTGACCTGACCCGACCCGGGTGCCCAGCTGGTCTTCCCAGGGTGTGAAGGTTTGTTCAGAGAGGTTTCAGGCCGCAGAGGCTCTGAAGCGTAAAGTGGAAGGTGGAGGTCAATTGAAAATCGATAATGTGGGACAAGCAGGTCAGCTCCAAGTCAGGGAGGCCTCCTTCTGGGGACAGGCTGCCCCTCCCCCCCCCCACCACAGGAGCCCCAGGGCAGCAGGGGAGCAGGGCAGCAGGGGAGGGCTGGGAGAGAGTTTCCCTGACCCCGGAGGCGCCTGGCCCATCTTAGGTGCCCAACTAATACTCAGTGAGCGGTTGATATGTTCGTTTAACAAATAGTTATTTGTTCGTTATATGTTCGTTTAACAAATAGTGACTGTGTCAGACTCTGGACTGGGGCCAGTGGCCAACCGGACCAACACAGCCTTGCCCCTGGGAGCTTGTGGTCTAGTGGGAGAGCCACACCTATAAACAGCAGCCTGGGTGGCAGGAGGAGCCCCTGAGAGAGGAGGCCCTGGGTCACTGGGAGGGCCTCTACCCCATAAGGTCCCAGCAATGTGGAATCAGAATCAGTCAGCCAAGGGAGAAAGCAAGCGGGCAGCAGGCGTGCTCACAGCGGTACAGGGTCCTGCGCTCAAGAGCCTGTGCTGGGTTCAATGCTCAGCTGTAGCAAACCCGAAAGTCTTAATAATTTTATCTTTGAACTTGTGTCCTCTAAGTGCTGTCCTGGGCTGAGGGAGCATGGGTGATCGGGGAGATACATGGATATGGGCAGAGCCCTGTTTGCATATGTCTTCAGAAATCTCAGGAGCACAGGGTGCTGGTGGACCGTGTGGGGCTGGGATTCAGGGAGGACAAAGAGCTCGTCCTGTGGACAGCGGATGAGGTGTGTGTGTGTGGGTTGGGGGGATGCTCAGCCGCAGAGGCCCTGCTTTTTGTTAGAACCAGCATCGTTGGGCCCTGGTGACACAGGAGAGGAAAAGCGAGTGACTTTCCTTCCTGTCTCTTTCACCTCCTTCCCGAGGTGGAGAGTGTTGGTAGAATGTGCCGTGGTGGCAAGGAGTGAAAGTGAAACAGTTAGTTGTATGACATGTTCACGCCATTAAAATGCACCTGCAAGTTACAGAAGTTTTACTGATTCTGCATATGAGTTAAATACTCTTATGCTTGCATTTAAAACTGGCATAGGACAATAGAAAGATGAATGGTAAAGTTCATACCAACAATTAAACATTCTAGTTTTTCTTTACCTAGAAGGACATTAAACATCAAATGAAAACACAGGGAAAAAAAGGAAGACAGAGAAAGGAAGAAGCTTCACAACATTTAACCGCATGTTTCCCTTGCCTCATTCTGCACTGGGTTGGGAGGGCCACGGGCAGGTGGAAAGGGCAGGTGGGAGGATGTGGGGGAGAAGGGAATGGTGGGAGAGGAGGCTGTGAGAAGGGCCGGTGTGGTCTGGGGAGACGGTGGCCGTCCACCAGATCATGGTCACTGTAGGGAAGTAGGGCAGGGTGACAGGGGACCACTCAAGTGTGCTATTCAGTGTTCTCTTAGGGGCAGCCTGGGAGTGGGGGCGCAGGGCAGAAAGGGAGCAGCCCCTAGGCTGATGTCAAGCAGACAGTTTTATGCATTGGGTCTCCATGTAACGTTTCACTTGAACAAGGCTCTGAGGCCAAGACGTATTTGGAGAACCATGGAGTAGGCAGTCCCAGTTCAGGGCTGGCTTTCTGCCTTGCCAGCCTTATGTCCCAGAGCCATCTGGAGGTGGGGGACACTCCCTCCCCACCTGGGTCTGTGGGAGCTGCGGTTAGGGGGAGTGATTGATTTCATTGCCTCTGGTTGTTGTTCATCATCATGCCCCACCCCCAGCCTAGAGGTGATCTTGGCCCCTCGTGGGGTCTGCCTGCAAAGAAGGTCCAGCGTCTCTCCTCATCAGCCCTGTTCTGCACCCCCAGTTGGAAGATGATGGCCTATCTGGTGTCTGGGGAGCTCTGCCTTCCACTTGAAAGCGTGGATGATTAAAGCCTAGGCTGGTGGTGATGGAAGCGGTTCCATTAGCTCTGGGGCCAAGTGGAACACGGCTGCCTCCCTTGTGCACTTGTTTCAGGTCCTCTGCAGCGGTCCCGGGCAGGCTGGAGTGTGGGGGGGAGGCACCAATCACACACACACACACACACACACACACACACACACACACACACACACGACCTCCTCTGGGAGATCAGCAATGTGGGGCTGGGCAGATTGGTTAGGGTCGTGCGAATGAAGAGAAATCAGCCTTCCTGTGAGACGATGCAGGACTGGGCTATCTCAGTGTGTTATTTAATCCTCACAGGGGTTCTCATAACTATTATCATAGCAACTGCTGTTTCCAGAGCACTGACTCTGCGTCAGAGCTTTTCACCGTTATATCTCGGATCTTCACGTGAGTTTAACTGGCCAAGAGACAGGGGCACAGCCATGTCATGCACTCGGGCTCTGGAGCCAGACTTTCTGCGGTTCCTGAGCGCTCTCTGGGATCCCAAGCCGTCCTCCTCTGTTGCCTCACTCACTGTGCCTCCCCCAAACACCTGCCAGATAGACGCCTTGAAGCAAATCCTTGTCTCGGCATCTGCCTTTGTGGGAACTGAAACTCAGATACCTTCTGATATATACAGAGAAGGTCCCCTCCGGAGTCCTCAGCAGAGCTGGGCCAGACCCCAGACCCCGGAGTCTGGCATCCACTTACCTGCAGGCCCAGTGATGTTGTCAGGACAGAGTTGACAAATGGTTCTTTCAGTGACTTGGCCCATTTCAGGACCACCAGTAGATGCCAGGAGCATTCATTAGGGAGAAATGGGGATTTTTGAGAATGATTCCTGAGAAATGTGGATACTCAGATGCCTTAAAAAATGAGTCCTGGGAGTCCAGAACGTCTGTGGTGTGACAAGCCCAGGGACGGCATGTGTTGGAGCTGGGAGGTAGGCAGTATGGATGCATAGCTCACAGGACGAGTAGGCACTTGGGGTTAAGAGGCAGAGCCAGGGCAGGGCCAGGCCCTTAACTCCTTTGCCCCCTGCTGTTCAGGTTGACTCAGTGGACCTTGGGGGTGATGGTTCTCAGGGACAGGCATTACTCAAGGACATGGCGAGTCTTGCCAAGGCTGCAGAACGGGAGGCCCAGCTTGGGGATCTCCAGACTCCCAGATTTTTTGAAGAGGTTTTTTGGGAAAGTCACCAGTGACCTGGCCTAAACAAGCAAGGGGAAAGAGAGAAACAATGAGTCAGAGGCTAGCAACTTCCACTGGGCTCTAGACCGATTCCAAGAACAAAAATTTTTTTTAAAGCACAGAAATTTTTAAAAATTGTTGAAACACATGGCAATTTAAAATAATGTCTTTATTGAGCTATAATTCACATACCATAGAATTCACCCTCTGAAGGGTGTATAGACTTAGTGGTTTTTAGTATATTTACAGAGTTGTACAACCACCAACACTATCTAATTTCAGAACATTTTGATCACCCCCAAATTAAGTACCAAACCAAATTATCAGCACACCCCATTCCTTCCCCAGTCCCCAGCCCCTGCCAAGCACTAATCTACTTTCTGTCTCTAAAGATTGTCTATCTGGACATTCATGTTAAAGGAAACATACAGTATATAGTCTTTTGTGATTGGCTTTTTTTTTTTTTTTTTACTTAGCATGTTTTCAAGAGCCATATATATTGTAGCATGTGTCAGTACTTTATTCTTTTAAAAAAATTTTTTAATGTTTATTTGGTTTTTAGAGAGAGAGAGAAAGAGAGAGAGAGAGAGAGAGAGAGAGAGAGAGAGAGAGAGAGTGGAGGAGGGGCAGACAGAGAGGGAGACACAGAATCTGAAGCAAGCTCCAGACTCCAAGCCCTCAGCACAGAGCTTGATGTGGGGCCTGAACTCACAAGCCATGAGATCATGATCTAAGCTGAAGTTGGATGCTTCACCGACTGAACCACCCAGGCACTTGAGTACTTCATTCTTTTTTATGGCCAAATAATATTCCATTGTATGGATACACCAGATTTGTTTATCCGTTTATCAGTTGAAGGACACTGGGGTAGTTTCCACTTTGGGGTTACTATGAATAATACAGCCAGTGAACATCTCTGTACCTTTTTGTGTGTAATGTATTTCAGTTCTTTTGGGTAGATACTAAGGAGTGGAATTGCTGGGTCCTACAGTAGGTGTATTAACTTTTTGAGGTACTGCCAGAATGCTTCCCAAAGCAGCTGAACCATTGTATGAGGGTTGTGATCTTTCCACATTTTTGTTAACATTTGTTGTTATTTGACTTTTTGATTCTAGCCATCATGGCAGGTATGAAGATGTATCTTAGCATGGTTTTGACTTATTTCCCTGATGATTAATGATGTCAAGCATCCTTTCATGTGTTTATTATTCATTTGTATGGATTCTTTGGAGAAATGTCTATTCAGATCCTTTGCCTATTTAATAATTAGGTTTGTCCTTTTATTATTGTCAGATTTCTTTATATAGTCCAGATTCCTGTCCCTTATCTGATATATGATTTACAACATTTATTCCATCCTTCTCTTTTCACTTTCTTGATGGTGTCTTTTGAAGCCCCAAAGATTATAATTTTGAGGAAATTCTATTCATCTATTTTTTTTTTTTTGTCACTTGGCTTTAGATGTCATATCTAAAAAAACATTGCCTAATTCAAGGTAATGAACACTTACTCCTGTGGGCTTTTTCCCAAGAGTTTTATAGTTTTAGCCCTTACATTTAGGTCTATAATCCATTTGAGTTAAATTTGTACGTGGTGTGAGGTAGAGATCTAGGTTCATTCTTTTGTATGTAGATACACAGTTATACATGTTTTTAATATTTGTTGAAAAGATTACTCTTTCTTCATTGAATGGTCCTGGCACCCTTGTAGAAAATCAATTGACTATAAACGTATGTGCTTACTTCTGGCCTCTCAATTTCACTCCATTGCTTTATATGTCTGTCATTAGCCAGTACCACACTCTCTTAATTATTGGGGTTTTGTAGTAAGTTTTGGAATCAGGAAGTTGTGAGTCTTCCAATTTTATTCTTTTTTCTAAAGTTTTGTGTTTTTGTTTTCTTTCTCTTCTGGGTTCCTTGAATTGCTGTATAAATTTTAAGACTAATTCTGCAAAAAAGCAAAAGCAAAACAAAAACAAAATCTGGGATTAATCTGGGATTAATCTGTAGATTAATTTGAGAAATATTGCCATCTTAGCAATATTGAGTCTACCAATCCATGAACATGGGATATCTTTCCATTTATTTAGATCCTTTTTAATGCCTTGAAGCAATGTTTTATAGTTTTCAGTGAACAAGTCTTGCACATATTTTATTAAAATTTTTCCTATTTTATTCTTTCCAATGCTATTGTAAATGGAATTTTTCTTAACTTCATTTTCAAATTGTTCATTGCAAGTATATAGAAATACAAAGGATTTTTGTCTACTGATTTTCTATCCTGAAAACTTGCTGAACTCATGTATCAGTTTTAATAGCTTTCTTATGGATTCCTTAAGGTTTTTTTATAGATTATATTACCTATAATAGAAATCATTTTACTTCTGCCTTTCCAATCTATATGGCTTTTTTTTTCTCATCTAATTGTCCTGGCTCAAACCTCCAGTACAATATCAAATAGAAGTAGTGAAAGCAAACATCCTTGTTTTGTTCCTTAGTGGGAAAACACAAGTCTTTTACCATTAAGTATGATGTGGGCTTTTCATGAATGCCCTTCAGAAACTTGAAGAAGTTCTCTTCTATTCCTAGTCTACTGGTTGTTTGTCACATGAAAATGTGTTGTATTTTATCAAATGCTTGTTCTACATCTATTGAGATAATCATGTGGATTTTCCCCTTTTATTCTATTTAATATGGTGTTTTAGGTTGCTTCACTTTTCAGTGTTACACCAACCTTACATTCCTGGATAAATCTCACTTGCTCATGTATATAATCCTTTTTTTTATATGTTGCTGGATTTGATTTGTTAGTATATTTGTGTCTATATTTATAAGGGATATTGGTCTATTATAGTGTTCTTTTATTGTGGTATCTTCATCAAGTCTTGCAATCATGGAATGGTCTCATGGAAGGAGATGGGAAGTTTTCCCTCCTATTCTATTTTTTCTAAGAGTATGTGAATGATTGGTGGTAATTCATTTTAAAATATTTCGTATACCAGAGCGGCTGCACCAGTTTGCATTCCCACCAACAGTGCAAGAGGGTTCCCGTTTCTCCATATCCTCGCCAGCATCTTTAGTTTCCTGAGTTGTTCATTTTAGCCATTCTGACTGGTGTGAGGTGGTATTTCAGTGTGGTTTTGATTTGTATTTCCATGGTGATGAATGACATTGAGCATCTTTTCATGTGGAAAAAAATTTTTTGGTATAATTCACCAGTGAAGTTCTCTGGGCCTTGGCTTTTCTTTGTGGGTAATAATTGGGATAATAATCAACTTATTTGTTAGAGGTCTACTCAGACATTCTGTTTATTCTTGACTCCATTTCAGTAGTCTTTGTCTCTATAGGAATGTGTTTATGTCATCTAGGCATATAATTTGTTGGCATATAATTATTCATATTATTCCTCTTGAACCCTTATATTTCTGTAAGGTTAGTAATAATGTTCCCTATTTCATTGCTTATTTTGTTAATTTTACTCAGGATGACAACCAGGCCTGAAACTTGCCACCCCACCCCTTACCCCCACCCCTCACCCCCACCCATCCTCACACAGAGCCTGAGGTGGAGTTTCACCTCTCTACTGGGGCCAGGCTGAGTGTCAGTCTGAAAAGCTTTCTCCTCCCAGCAGTGACACCATCTCATAGTATGGAAAATATAGAAAGCCAGGGGGTCCTCTCACATCCTGGGCTGGATAGCACCATTATGTCTTCTAGCCCTCACGGGGCCCTGGGAGGTGGGCACGATCCCAAAGTGGAGAATGGGTATCCTGCCCCAGTGCTTTCCTGTCTTTGGGGTGAATGACCATGAGTCTCTGGCAAGGCCCAGCTCTTGCTGGGCAGTCCCTTCCCTGCGTGTCCACCCCCACCTGGCCCTTCTGGGACTAATCTGGCACCATGGCCAAAGGCCCTCTCTGCAGCATGTCCTCTCCTACCAGGACCCTGCAGAATGCACTCCCTAAGGGCATTCCCCCTCCCTGCATTCTAGCACTAAAAATATGCCTTAGCCCATGTCAGGTGCTGCCTACACAGAGAAGAAGCTTCCCAAGGGCAGAACCCCAGCAGCAGACCTGGAGACCCTCACAGGGAGGAAGGTGAGGCCACCAGAGGAAGTCATTAGATCCACTGTGGCGCTGTGTCACCGCCTCTCCTCGCATGGAGCCCAGGCCCAGGCAGAAGGAAGCAAGGGGCATCTCAGCACAAGTCTGACAGCCCTGCTGCCTTCAGAAAACAGGCTCCATTCCATCTTCATGTATTTATAATAGCCCTCCCTTGTTTTTTGTCAAGCGGTGTTCTCTGTTTATCAATAAAATCAATGATCCAAATCCTACACAAGGGGCTGATGTGAAATCTCTGCTGGGAAACTCCTCCTTCTAAAGCCCTCCCTCTTTGAAAGGCTCTTTCTGAAAGGAGGTAATGGTCTGGCTGTGCACAAGACATGGGAGGCACAAAGGGCCATGGCTCTGCAGCCTAGCCAGAGGCCCTCTTGCTTGTCTGCACCCTGTACACCACGGCTGTCCGACCCAAAGGGACGTGATGCTCTGAATACAGAGCATCAGCAAGATGACAGCTCAGTGGCCCAGGAGGGACAGGCTGGTTCTGGACCCTCGGCCCTGCTGCCACCCTCAACACCACGTCTCCACTTCAGCTTGGAGCTATAAGCCGGGCTGGCCATGGAGAATGTCCACATTGGGCCAGGCGGCCTGGAGGTCAGTCTAAGGAGGGTTGAGCACTGAGCACTGTTGCTGGGCGAGCCCTCTGGAGTGTCTATGAGAGTCATTTAGTGGACACTGGCAGGTCTTCTAGGCCAGGGGCCTCTGAGCATGCAGCCCTGGGAGCTGGGCTCTTCAGCTACAGGGCACAACCTTTTTGTGGTGGTCAGTTGTCTCTAGTTTTTCTGCCACCAATTAATATTTATCCAGTGTCAGCTATGTGCCAAGCACTGGGCTGGGCATTTAAAATCCTGCAAGGATTTTATTGCTTTTATTTTTACTTTATTATTTATTTTATTTTATTTTATTTTATTTTATTTTATTTTATTTTATTTTATTTTAGAGAGAGAGTATGCAAGCAGGAAAGAGGGGCAGAGAGGGAGAGAATCTTTTTTTATTCTAAGTTTATGTATCTATTTTGAAAGAGACAGAGAGAGGGAAGGGGGAAGGGCAGAGAGACAGAATCCCAAGCAGGTTCTGCACTGTCAGTCCAGAGCCCGTCATGGGACTCGAACTCATGAACTGTGAGATCATGACCTGAGCTGAAATCAAGGGCCAAGTGCTCAACTGACTGAGCCACCCAGGTGCCACCCCAAGGCAAGTGCTTTTAAATCATTATTTCACAGGGAGGGAACTGGGGCTTACAGGGGGTAGGTAGCGTGCCCCAGGCCATAGCTGGTTGAGTTTCTGAGTCAGGCATACACCTCAGCCCACTGAATTTCACAGCCCATGTTGCCTCTCCTCATAGCAGCACAGACCTCGGGGTGGGTTTCCTAAGCCCATGACTGCTGACCTTACAGACTGTAGAAGCTCTGGCTGAGGCATCAGTGTGGTCCTGCTCTCCAGGAGGAGCCCTGCCTGGGAGCATAAGAGGAGTGGATCCTTTCTGGGCACAGTGACCCCAGGGCCACACTTCATCTTTGGGTTTTATACTAGTCAGGGTTCTCCAGAGAAACAGAATCAATAGGATATTCTCTCTCTTTCTCTCTCTCTCTCTCTCTGCCTCTCTCTCTCTCTGACATAAGAAATTGGCTCACATGATTGTGGAGGCTGAGAAGTCCCAAGATCCACAGTTGGTAAGCTGGAAATCCAGGAAAGCTGATGGTATAAGTTCTAGTCTGAAGGCCAACTCAGTATTTCAGTTTGAGTCTGAAGGACAGAAAAGACCAATGTCCCAGCTCCTCCAGTCGGGCAGGAGGAGTTGCCCTCTGCTCCGCGTAGTGTCAGGCTTTTGTTGAATGCAGGCCTTCAACTGATTGGATGAGGCTCACCCACATTAGGGAAGAAAATCTGCTTTCCTCAGTCTACAGATTCAAATGTTAATGTCATCCAAAAAACCCCCCATAGAACCACTCAGAATACTGTTTGACCAATTATCCGGGCACCTAGTCAAGGTGACACATAAAATTAACTATCACAGGCTCTTAGACTCCAGGCCCAGGAGTCCCAAGTGTGTCCCAGCTTCCATTCACACACCTGGTCTGGGACAAGCTTAGGCTGTGTGGCCTGGATGCAGATGACACCACTTAGCAGTGTGTCCCCTGGGCATGCCCTTCACACTCTGAGCCTCCTTCATCTTCTGCACATAGGTGTACTGCCCATAGCCAGTGACCCATGTAGTATACAGACTAGGGCACTGGGGCTCAGAGAGGGCCTGCTGCCAGTCAGAAGCATTGCTGGGATCTGAACCCAGGCTATCTGGCTCCCAGTCCCAGACCACCCTGCCACCTGCCTCCTGCTGGGGGGTTGTGCCGCTTCCCCTGCTCCTGCTGACTGGTAGCTCTTTCTGAAGCTGAGTGGCCTGTCAGCCCAGGGTCCCTGGAGCAATCTTGGATGTGCATGCAGTACAGTGTTGAGGCAGAGTGGGGGGCTTTAAGGGTGATGAGGAAGACCTTCTCCTTCCAAGAGAGGACCACATCTCTCCAGGAACCCCAAGGGGCTGGCCTTGGGGAAGGCATGTCCAGGAAAGGCAGAAGGATGCTGGATGACCTTGAAAGGGGCAAAACTCCCCATGCCCTGGTGAGATGGCCCTCACATGGAGACCCCTAGACTTGGCATAAGATTCCAGACAGAATGGTCTTCACATGCAGTTTAAAAGTGGCTTCTTCCAAAAATCAATACAGGCTCTTATAATATTGAAATACATGCTGAGATTTGTGGAACTCAGTCCAAAGTCATCATGTTTGTGTGTGTGTGTGTGTGTGTGTGTGTGTGTGTGTGTGTGTGTGTGAAGGAGGGGGATGGTGCAGGGAAGGTGCTAGTAAGCTTGGAGAGAGGTTATAGTCTTAAAAGCCCTTGATAAGCCTTCCAGCCCACAGGATGGCCTATGATGTCCTCAAGGGTAGATTCTGATTTCTGCTCATTCTGGAGACAGGGTCTCTGTAGGCCAAGGATGAAGAGATAGAGGCTTCTGGGATCAGGAAGGAACATCCCTAGAAGGGAAAGTCCTGGCCTTGGGCCGCTCACAGTGAGGCCCCACCTCACACAGAATTCATGCTCTCCAGGCTTCAGGGTTCAGCACACCCACCCCCGTCCCTCAGATGAGGCCCTGAGGGAAAGGAGCAGAATCCCACCAGGCCCCCGACGCCAAGACCAGCCAGGCTCTGCTCTGGTCACTGCCCCACAGGGGACCCCAGGAGTCAGCCCTTCTTTCTCCATTTCTGCCATGTGTAAGCCTCACGGTAGTTCTGTCACCACTGGCTGTAAATCAACTCTTTCTTACCTAGTGTCATTCTCAGCAACGACAGACTTCATTCAAACCATACATTCAATTACTTGGGTTCGTTTCCCCCTCCACCCACAGTCTCCCCGAAGGTGATCTGGGCAATTCCTGGCTTGGAGAGTTAAGGCACGCTTAATCACTGGGTTGCCCCTAGGCTGTTGAGGCGGCTCCACCCAAAACAGGGTCCAGCTGTTCTCCAGGAGCCAAGCTGGATTGGGATGATCTTGAACACACCCCCACAACCTTCAGGAAAATGCCTTTTTCTTCATAAATCTGGGTCACACGCTCTGACTTATTTGGCCTCACAGGAGCGAGGGTTCAATGCATTCGAGCAGGCTACACTTTCTCCCTTTGGTTCACTCTCTAGAAATGGCCCTCTTTGTCTCCAGTGACACTTGGTGTCTTCAAGTCCATGCTGTCTGCAGATGAACACGGCCACAATTAGTATTTATGTGGCAGGGTTCCCCCGTCTTCTCGCCTCCTATGCTCCAGTGTGAAGTTCGTAAGCAACATGTGGCTGGATTTTGCTTCTGTGTCCAATCTGACAGTCACTGTTCAGTACACTTGTGGTGGTTGTTTTCATTGATCTATGAGAATTTATTTCCATCACTTAATTTTTGTCCTGAATTTTTCTAGACCTCTATTTTCCCTCTGCTCTCCTAACATCTACTTGAGAGACTGAGTTTTCTGTATTTCCTTTTCCTCTTCCTGATATTTGGAAGTTGTGGTAGGCTGACAACTGGTTCCCCCAAAGATGTGATTAAATTACCAGTCTCGAGAGGAGGAGCTTATCCTGGGTTATCCAGGTGGGTCTTAAATGCAATCACATGTACCCTTATGTCAGAGAGGCAGAGGGGATTTTGACAAAGACTTGCGGAAGAAAAAGCTTTGTGAAGACAGAGGCAGACATTGCAGTGCTGAGACACAAGCTCTCGCAGCTACCAGAAGCTGAAAGAAGCAGGGAAGGATTCTCCCCTAAAGCCTTAGGAGGGAGCATGGCCCTGCCTTCTTGACACCTTGGTTTCTGTCTTCTGGCCTCTGGGCCAATAACATTTCCGTTGTTGTAATTCACCACATCTGTGGTAACTTGTAATAGCCGCCACAGGAAACGAATGCAGAAGTCATATTTTCTTTTACTTTAATAAATTGCCCTGAAAGTTTTAACCCGTGTACTAGAACATGCAGACTAGTTCTGGACACAGTCAACCTCTCTGCCCCACTCCTTAAATATGCACTGGATTTTGTTCTTAATATATCAGCCTTGTCGTGTTTGTACGGCCACAAATTAATCATTATTGTTTTTCTTTGAACTGTCAACGCTTTATTGGATCTCCCCACAGATTTACCAACTTGTTTGCTCACCATTGTTCCCTTAACATTTTTTATTGTAATAGGATATTTTATTGTAATAGAATATATAGAATATATTTAAGTTTAATGGCTTAAAAATTTTAGCCATTTTTAAGTGTACAGTTTCGTGGCATTAAATACACTCACAATGTTGTGCAAACCTCACCACTATTTATTTCCAAAACTTTTTCATCATCCCAAACAGAAACTCTATGGCAACTAAGCAATAACTCTCCATGCCCCACCTCCAACTTTCAATAAACTCGAATCTTCTTTCTCTCCATAAATTTGCCTATTTTAGATATCTCATATAATGGAATCATACCATATTGGCCCTTGTATGTCTGGCTTATTTCACTTAGCATAATATTTTCAAGGTTAATCCATGTAATAGCATGTACCAGAACTTCATTCCTTTGTAAGGCTGAATACTATTCCATTGTGTGTACTCACCACATTTTATTTATCCATCCATCTGTTCATAAACATGTGGGTTGTTTCCACTTTTGATTCTTGCAAATAATGCTGCTATGAACATTGACATATAAGTATTTGAGTCCGTTTTCTATTCTTTTGAGTATATATCTAGGAATGGAATTGCTGGGTCATATGGTAATTCTTCTCCAGACGTTGTACCATTTTACATTCCCACAGGCAATGTAAGCGGATTCCAATTTCTTCATACCCTTGCCAACAGTTACTTTCCATTTTTGGTTTATTTGCTTTTAATTATAGCTATCCTAGTAGGTGTGAGGTGGTAACTAATTGAAGTTTTTTTTTTTGTTGTTCATTTCCCTAATGATTACTGGTGCTGGGCATCTTTTCATGTGCTTATTCGCATCTGTATATCTTCTTCAGAGAACTATCTGTTCAAGTCCTTTGCTCATTTTTACATTGGTTGTTTTGTCTTTTTGTTGTTGAGTTTTAGACGTTCTTTGTATATTCTGGATATTAAACTCTTATCAGATATATGATTTGCAAATATTTTCTCCCATTCTGTAGGCTGTCTTTTCACTTTCCTGCTAATGTCCTTTGATGCACAAAACATTTAAATTTGATAAAGTCAGAGTTATCTGTTTTTGTTATTGGTGGTGGTGCTCAGGTTTTTGATGTCATAACTAAGAATCCATTGCCATACCTAAGTTAATGAAGATTTACCTATATACTTTCCTGTAGTCTCATGGTTTAAGCTCTTATATTTAGGTTGTTGATTCATTTTGAGTTAATTTTTTGCATATAGTGTGAGGCAAGGGTCCAGTTTCATTCTTTTGCACATATATATCCAGTTGTCCCAGCACATTTGTCGAAGAGACTATTCTTTCCCCATTGAATGGGCTTAGCACCTCTGCTAAAAATCAGTTGACCATAGACTGTACTCTTAATTTTATTCCATTTGTTTGTATGTCTATCCTGATACTAGCTCCATACTGTTTTGATTGTTATAGCTTTGCAATGAGTTTTGCTATAAGTGTGAGTCTTTGACATTTTTTTCTTTTTCAACATTGCTTTGGCTATTCAGGGCCTCTTGAAATTCCATCTGAGTTTGGGTATCTGCTTTTCCATTTCTGCAAACAAGGCTTTTGGAATTTTAATAGGGTTGTGTTGCATCTGGGTAGTGTTTGGGTAGTATTGACATCTTAACAATATTAAGTCTTCCTGCCCAAGAACATGAAGTATTTTTTCACTTATTTTGGTCTTTAATTTTTTCAACAATGCTTTAGAGTTTTCAGGGAACAAGTCTTGTATATCCTTTGTTAAATTTATTCTTAAATAATTTATCCTTTTTGATGCTATTAGAAATTGAATGTTTTCTTAATCTCATTTTCCAATTGTTCATTGCAAGAATATACAAATATAACTGATTTCTGTTTATTGATCTTGTATCCTGCAACCTTGCTGAACTCATGTGTCAGTTTTAGTACTTTTCTTGTGGATCCCTTAGGATTTTCTACACATAAGATCATGCCATCTGTAAATAGAGATAGTTTTACTTCTTCCCTTCCAATTTGGATGTCCTTGTTTCTTTTTCTTGCCTAATAACTTTGGCTAGAACCTCCAGTACAGTGTTGAATGGCAGTGGTAAAAGTGGGCATCCTTGTCTGATTCCTAATTTTAGGAGGAAAGCTGCCAGTCTTTCACCATTGGCTATATTACCTGTGGGTTTTTCATAAATGCCCTTTATCATGTTGAAGAAGCTCCTTTCTATTCCTAGTTTTCTGAGTGTTTCTATTGATAAAGAGTAATGAATTTTGTCAAATGCCTTTTCTGTGTTAATTGAGATGACCATGTTGGGTATTTCCCCCTTCATTCTACTAATAGGCTTTATTATGTTGATTGATTTATTATATTGAGCTATCTTTGCATTCCTGGCATAAATCTCACTTGTCATGGTATATAATCCTTTTAATATGCTGCTCAAATTGGTCGGCTGATATTTTATTGAGGATTTTTTTAATGTTTATTTATTTTTGAGAAACAGAGAGACAGAGCATGATTGAGGAACCTGAGCCGAAGTCAGATGCTTAACCGACTGAGCCAGCCAGGTGCCCCTTATTGAGGAGTTTTATATCTATATTCATAGAGAATATTGGCCTGTAATTTCTTTTCTCATGATGTCTTTATCTGACTTTGGTATTAGGGTAATGCTAGCCTCATAGAAAGAGTTAGCATGCATATCCCCTCTTCTGTGTTTTTGAAGAGTCTGAGAAGAACTAATGTTAATTCCTCTCTAAATATTTGGTGGAATTTAGCATTGGAGTCATCACTTCCTGGAATTTGCCTATTCTCTAGGTCTCAATTCCTACTCTCTGCCTCTCATGGGCCCAAGCCCTTGACCTCTTTCTTCTGAGGACCTTTAAAACTAGAAGCAGGCTGACATGTTCACCAAAGTGCCAATTTACTGAAAACCAATTTGCCAAAAGTCATTTTCTCAAAAAATCAATTTGATGAAGACAGAACTTGTCAGATGACCAATTTACAAAATTTGCCAAACTGAGGAACATTTGTTTCTCTGATGATAATAAAGTATGCAGCTATTGGGTGATATAGTTTTATAGTTTTGTGATGTTTTAACTGGATGGTTGTTGTTTTATTTCATGACAGCCCTTCAAGAAAGGTTCATGTAGTTGGATGCTAACATCACACAATGCAGTCTCTTTGTGAGTATATTCAAGCCTCAGTCCTTCCCCAAGCCACCCCCCTGCCTCCCTCTTGATCACTGCAATATCAGGTAAGGGAATGGGGCTCTCTCTCTTCATATATATCCCTGGAAATGTCCCTCACTTTCTCAAAAGCTCAGCCATGTATTTAAATGTTGCTTGTTATATTTTTCCCAGTTTTTCTAAGGCATGTCTGTGTGTGTGTGTGTGTGTGTGTGTGTGTGTGTGTGTGTAGAGGATTTCCAGGATCTCCAAGACATAGCATTGCTGAAATGGAGCCTGCTGTGCCCTTTATACAGATCAGGAAGCACAGGTCTACAGCACGAAACCCAACTGATGACTGCAATGCAGCACCCGGGGTCAGAATTGGGATCTGAACTTGGATCTACCTCCTGCCGCCTCCTGAGCTGATGGCGAAGGGTCTTCCTTTGAATACTTGAGTCCTCCTCCTGGTTCACAAAGTAGCTTTGAAGAGGAGGGGATGTGAGTTCTCTAGGTGTTGACTCTACCCATTGCCAGGACCCTGGACATCTAAAACATACACTTCAGTGAATTCACACAGCAGGTGCAACACCACACTATAGACAATGTAACTGAGGCTCCAAGGGGCAAAATGGCTCCCTAACTTCCCCTAGTTGGCAAACAGCAGAGCTGGAACACTTATCCATTCCCCTGACTCCTAGTCTGGTGGCCTCCAGAGTGATGTGTCTTTCCATGTCTCAGACTCTGGCATAAGATGGCCCATGAGGCAGAAGGCAGGGGGTGCCCAGGCCTGAAGAGCAACAGCTGTTGGCAGAGACATCTCCATCACTAAGGGTATGAGCAGTGGAGGTACCACCTACAGGCCTGAGGAAAGGGAGGCTGGGAACCTATATGGGAAATCTGAAAGCAGGTCAGGAAGCCGCCTCCAAGTCTGGATTCCTACCATGGGTATCTGGGCAGATTGGCACAACGTCGGGCTCTCTCTTGGCCTCAGTCTCCTGGCATATAAAATAGGATCATATTGCCTGCTCTGTGTCTTAAATATAGACTTTCCTGGGTCTGGTTTTCCCAGGAGCTGAGAAGGTGTTAGTGCAGACATTGTGAATGTGCAGGTAGCAGAGGTAGGTGCAGTAACTATCAGGGACCCCCTAGAATTACGGGGCGTCAGAGCTCGAAGTGTCAGAATAGCTTCGACCTTGTTGTCCACTCGGGTAGCTTGGTGTGGCTTCCTGGAGCCACAGTGGGAGGGGGATCTGCAAGTAATTACCAACGCGCTCCACGGGGAAGGTGGGAGTAACGCTGGTGTGAGTGGAAGCTCCACAGACGGAAGCAAAGGGGGTGCCAAAAGGACAGGGCGTTCAGGTTCTGCCACTGGGTCCAGACCTCCCGTCCCCAGCCTCGCATGCTATGGAACCATCCAGGCCCATTCTTGTGCCTCTTCCTCCAAGTACCAGCAGATTCTGCCGTGCTGGCTCAATCCTGGAGTGCAGGTTAATGTGCTGTTACATATTGCATGAGGCAGCCTGCTGATGAAGCACCCGCGATTCTTGCTTACAGGCAACCCCGCCCCTGAACCCGATGCCCAGAGGGTCCCATTAGCTCAGCTGGGCAGGTCGATTGCACCTCAGATGGGCCTAGCTGGGCTGAGGCCGAGCTGCTTCCCTGAACGCTTTGTGCAGGGAGGAACATCTTCCCTCCATCCTGGGCCACAGCTCACGGGCGTGGCCTTGTCTGAGGCCACCTGAGCCACACTATCGGTGAAGCAGAGCACAGCCACTCCCAGCTGGCAGTGCAGAGCCAGATGAATGTGGGACTGGCTCCGAGCTCCATTCTCCGGGAGTGGTGGTCACAGCCCGCCATGACCTCTTCTGACCTGCCTCCCCTGACCTGCTCTTGCCCAGGACTGCACCCACCCCTCTCTACCACCCCTCCAGCCTCCACGTGGCTGCCTCCATCAGTCATTCTTTTAGCCATTGAACCTCACCTCCACCTTGAGAGAGCTCAGATGGCACGTGTGACAGACTGTCCTCATGACTGGGTGGCACACCGGGCTGATCTTACCTGGTGTGGGAGGGTAGCTGTCACAGGTACATTGGCCTGTAGGGTTTATTCTGTCCAGAACTCTCCAGGTGGCCTGCAGAGCAATGCAGGCTCTATCATGCTTCCGATCAACATTTCCCACAGTTACGACTGCCTTGTTCCTAGACCTGTTTCAAGAGAGACAAGGCGGGGTGCTTACTTCCTGGTGGGAAGACATGGGCAGTTCTGGGGGGTCCCTGGCCAGCTCAAGCCCCTCAGGCCTGCTGTCCGTACATCTCTTTGGAGCCACCCCCAGGCTGGATGGGCATGGACATCTCTAGGTACACATCCCATGTAGGCCAGAGAGAGGTCTGCGGTGCTGCAGTATGGACCCCATGGGGACACCCAACCCTCCACTAGCAGATGTTTCCCTACAAGCCAGGTCTGGGCTGGCTAACACGGGAGGCCATGGGGCCATTGAACGGGGTTCCTTTTTCTCATGGACGTGCATGCATCTACCCACCCACGGGGAGCCCCTCTGGGCCTAACCCTGCCCAGAGGTGACATGGGTTTGTTAAAAATCTTTGGTCCGCCCAGGGGTGTTCAGTTTGGGAGTTAAGCTCTCCAGCTGGTATTTCTGAGCTGGTATTTCAGAGGAAGTGATATCGGCCCCCCAAATCACATTGGGGCTCACCTTGTGGCCCAGAAGAGGCAACAGTGTGAGGGGGATGCAGGAAGGAGGTCTGAGGCTCCAGTACCTGCCCTGTGTGGCAGAGATGTGGGGTCCGCACAAGGGGCTGACTGGAGCCCATGGTCTCTACCCCACAGCGAAGTTCTGAAGAGTAGCAGCCTCACCACCATGCACAGGCCCTCTGGCGCCCCGCCTCTGGGCTCAGCCTGGCCCTCGGTGCCAGGGCACATCTCCCGCACCTGCCCCTGCACCGGAGCCGCTAGCCAGGCCAGTGCAGGGCTCAGGCTTTCTGGACTCTGGGAACCCAGAGACTGGCGGCTGCCCTCCCCCAACCCCACTCTCAGGAAATGAAAGGAGGCCCACTGGGATAACCACCCAGGCTTCTGTCAACATCCTATCCTTGGGGGTGCCCCAGGGGTCTGTGAAAATGGAATGCCAGCCCAGCAACGTGAGGAAGGTATAGGTAGGCATCACTCTCACCAGTCTCCTGATAGGAGCAGTGTCAATAAAAGTGGTGCCATATTGCATTAAACTGAATTATGAAGGGGATCTGGCTTGGGGCAGCAAAGTGCTAGGAGCTGACAGACATGAACCTTCTGGCCCAGGGGGAGGGAACCGAGGACAAAGGGCTCCGGGCCCCACCGGGCCACCACAGTGTCCAGAGGATGGGGTCATGCCAAGACCCTCACGTCCTGGCAAGGAGACTGACTCCCAGGGAGGGTGGCCTGCTCAAGCCATATAGCCAGCTGGGCCAGGCCAGGCTGGGGACCTCTGAGTCACAAGCCAGCCATCTCTCTGCTACCTGGTCTGGGCTCCACACCCTGGGAGACTCGTCATCCCATGTACTTATGTATCTTACAGGGCTTCAAGGGACTTGGGCAGGCACAGTGGGTCTCTAGCTTCACAGGCCTGGAGTTGTACCCATCACATAAGGGAGAGTGGTTAAGGGCCACAGGCCACAGGTCAGAGAGGATGCAGGCCCAGGCCTGGGCTCTCAGTTATACCCATTCTCGAACACTCATGAGGGACACTGTGGGGCATGGCCACCCAATTGAGGGTTATGCAAAGGAGAAGCAGGACATATTTGGGGCCCAGGTGTCAACCCCCTACTCTGTCACCCCATGTCACCTCCACATAGGAGGGCTCTAAAGCATCCTGGAGGGGCCAAGGGAGGGGCAGGCCCACGTACAGGACCACAGCACAAGCCCTACCAAATCCCATGCTAGACCTGGGGTGGAAAGGAACCTTCTTGTACTCTCCCCCCAACTCTGGAGCCCAGATCTGATGTTCCCACCTCCCGCCTGGCTGCCTCTCCTTCCAGCCCCTCTACTAATCGGGAGAGCTTCCATTAAGGCTGATGACAGGAACTGCCACCCAGGAGACACCCTTTGATCTCAGGGCAGCAGGAAGCAGAGGGGGAGGGGGGAGGGCGGGTTACCCTTCTGACAGCCCACAGCTGGTGTTGACTGGGTCTCTAAGTCTCCTATACCTTGTGCAGGGGGGCAGGCAAGGGGGCAGGAGAGCTGGGCTGTGGTTGGCAGGGAGGGGAAGGCCCCTACCCGGGTGGGGATCTCTGCAGAGGAATGGCATAGCTCCAGGGCCCTCTCGAGGGGGGTGCCCCAGAGGGAGCTCGGTGGGCCCTGGTATGTCCTGACCCAGTATGGGTGTGGTCAGCTCCGGGAGAGTGGGGTCTTTCATTTTCTAGAATCCCTCTGGGGACTGTCCCTGCCCTTGCAACAGTTACAGCCTTTAGGAGCCAAAAGTGAACAAGCTGTACTGAGGCTCCTTAAAATGCTTCCTGCACCGCATCTCTAGGGGGTCACCGATTTGGGAGCATTAACCTCAGGACTGCCCCCACCAGCAGGACCCTTCAGCTGCCCCACCTCAACTTCTTAAAAAATCTGAGGACCTGACCCCACTCTACCCCTTTGTGCTGAGGCCTGAACACCCTCCTGATGCTGCCTGCAATTAAGGAAGATCCTGATGAAGCTTGAGGACACAGACCCTGAGCTGGCAGGGCACTCCAAGGCGTAACACCCCCTCTCCATAGCTGCAGACCCTGAACAGAGCCTGGCATTCAGCCTGCCCCTCCTTGGCTCAGCCTGGTTTGCCCTTATGGGTGCAGGTTACTAAAGCCTGAGTGCCCAGCCCATGGTCCAGTGGAGCCCCTCCTTCCCAGTGCACCAATGGTCCTTAAATGTTCTCTCACCAAGGCATATGCCTTTGGGGACCTGCACTCTACAAAGCTGTCTGAGCTTGAGGACAGCACCTTACCCAGCCAGGCCTGGGCTGGAGGCGAGGAGGCAGTGACCCTCAGCTCCTGGACGGCCCATCCAGAGGCAGGATCCTGGTCAACCCTCTGAGCCTCTCCCTGCCAGTAAGAGCCAGGAGTGGAAGGGGGTGGGGAGGGATGTTGTGAAACACGGCACCCACTGGGTCCTCTGGTTTCCCCAGAATCTTCTTGAGCAGAGCCATCCCCAACCCCCTGACTATGTAGGCCCTACAAAGTACCGTGAAAGGCAGTGGGACCAGTGAGGCCTGCAGGGCAGGAGAGGCGCCATTCTAGCATACATTACGGAAGCTGTGTCCAGTGAGGACCCCGCCAGGTACAGTGAAGCAGGCTGGGGGCCCCAGCTAGCCCCACAACCTCCCAGGAGGAGTGAGGCCCAGCCTCAATGGGCTCTCAGGAGATGCCTTCTCTGAGCCCCTGAGGCATAGGCGCCCACACAGGATGGCCCACCCCTGTTCCAGGTACGTGGCATCCCAGAGCCCAGGGCCTTCCCAAGACTTGGCCATGACCATCACCAATCCAGGTCCAGGGAATTCTGCACATGCGTTGTTGTGGGGACGGGTTAGACAGACAAACCTAATGTCAGAAAGGAAGCAGAGACTGAGAGAAAGGAAAACAGGGACTGGCAGAGAAGAAAACAGAAACAGGGAAATGGGAAGAAGACAAGGCAAAGACTGAAGAAAGACAGACAGAGAGAAGAGTGCAAGGGACCAGAGGGGAGAGAAGCACTGAGGCCCAGGCCAAACTGAGAGAGACAAGGAGCAGGCTGGTAGCTCGCAGAGGATGGGCTGAGGTGGGCACGGCCACAGCCAGTTCCTGGTTGTCAGGGTTGGGCACCTATATGTGCCCAGCATTTCTAAGGGACTTGGGGTCTGTGGTTTGGGGGCTCTCCCACCCCTGCTCTGCTGCTGTGCAGGGGGCTGGAGCTAGCGGGCTCCTAGAGACCAAGGCCAAAGCCCATTTCACAGAGGCAGTTATTGTAGCCAGAGGAGAAGGGGTTCTGGGGCCCCTGAGATTAGGCCTGAGCCAGACCAGACCCACAGACCCTGATTCTACACCTAGGCTCCAAAGCCATAGTTGGGAAGGTAGATGTGAGGCCACGGGACCCAGGCTGCCCTGCTCCAGGGACTGGGCAGCTGAGGGCCCCATGCAGCCGGCACGAGCCAAGAGCACTGCTTTGCAAGGTAGGAATGACCCTCCCACCACTAGCCCCTGCCACTCTCGTTATACAGGACAGGGCCCCCATTTCACGGGCACATGGGTGGGCTGATAGCCTGGGTCAAGAGTGGACAGGAAGGTGTCAAGGGTCAAAGTCATCCTGTGGGAGGCAAGTCTAGTGGGTGCTATGGCTGAGCCTTGCTGCACAACTTGGCCTCATCTGGTGCCTGAAAGAGTCCCCTTCAGGGATGCATTTGGCCTTAGAGCCCATGGTATCCTGGACAGTTGTCCCAATTTGCTCTACTGTGGGCAATGCCAGTCCCTGGCTTACACTTCCAGGAAGGAAGTTGCTCAGGCCATTGGTTTGAATTTGGTGCCTGGCCCTTACTGTCTGTGTGACTCTAGGAGGGTCAGTACACCTCGGGTCTTGGTTTCCTCCTCTGCAAAGTGGAGATGGGAATGCCCGGCCTCGTTGGGAGGTGAACACGTGGGTGAACATTAAGAACTCCAGCTGTGTTACACAGGGGTCCCCCAGGCAGGCTGGTCCTTGGGGTTCTGGGCCCAACATGAGCCTGCAGAATGCGAGCCTGAGAGTACCCACCTGGCGTGCTCTGGAGTCGATACCTTGGACTCCAGGAAAAGGGAGGGTCAGCAAAATCGGGGAGCCAAGCCCTTGCTGAGAAACAGAGGAAACCGTCCCAGGAGAAAGTGCCAGGCCATAAACGTAAAAAGGAGAGTCCGGCAAGACAAACTAATGGTCCTTCAGTGGGAGAGGCAGACAGCTGGGATTCACAGGCGGGCTTCCAGATCAATACTTGTGTGCTGATTTGCTGAAGAGGCTTTTATGAAGTTTAAGCAGAGTTCATTGTTAAATACTCTTATGTACAAAGGATGTGGGCGGCCGTATTAATTCCTTTTCTCTTACAGATCAATAATTACATTGCTGATTTGCTTAAAAGGCTCAGGTCGAGGCAGGGGTGAGGGAAGCGGGCCTCACTGCTCCAGAGCACGGTTGAAGGTCCAGGAAGACCACGCTGTGATTGATGAAAATCGTGAGGGTCTGGGAGAGGCTGGGTGACAAAGGGACATATGGCAAGTCGTATGGCCTCCAAGGCAACCAGTTCAGGATAACTCTCAAGGCTGATCCTCCTTCTATCTTCCTCTCTCCTTCTTGAAGCCTTCTCCTGGAGCTAAGCGGACAGTGAGTTCTTGGCTTTTTCTAGAGGCATCTCTCTTCATCCCACTCTCAGGGACCCTGTCCTGGCCTCCTCTGCTCTTGGTATGGGCTGAGCTCAGAAGAGCTGGGGGAGGAGGCCCTTCCTGGTGAGTCAGAGCAGGGAAGAGGCCTTCCAGGAGAGGAGGGAGGGAATGGACAGGCCCAAAGAGGCCAAGGTTGACAAGAGGCCAGCACAGACACTGTTCTCAAGGTAAACAACCAGGGAGACACCAGGAATCTGTGCCCCAAGCAGGTGTCACATTCAGGCCAAAAGCAAGCCCACCTTGCAGGGAAACAAGGCCAGGTGAGGTGGCCATGGGCTTTGATGGTTGGCCTTGATGTTCACTCTTCAATGCCACAAAGCCAGTAGGGTGAGGCTGATAACTCAGTGTGTGTCTTCTAAGGATCGCCTGATCACTGCTGACTGCCAATCCCAGCATTGTCTGGCAAGGTGTTTGCATGCCTGGGTGCTTGGGTGGTCTACACAACAGCCCTGTGAAGTTGGAGGTAAGGAGGCTTGGGGCTACTCTTTCCAGGCCCTGGAATAGGCTTCTAAGCTGGGTGTACTTGAACAACTTGGAGGTTCAGCTGGAGGATCCTGGTCACCTAATTTTATCCATGCTTAGGAGCCACAATGCACTTTTTTTTTTTGAAGGAAGGAAGGAAGGAAGAGAGGGAGGGGGAGAGAGAGAGAAAGAAAGAGAGAGAGAGAAGGGAAGGGAAGGGAAGAGAAGGGAAGGGAAGGAAGAAATAAGGAAAGGAAAGGAAAGGAAAGGAAAGGAAAGGAAAGGAAAGGAAAGGAAAGGAAAGGAGGAAGGAAGGGAGGAGGAAAGAAAAGAAAGGAAAGGAAGGAAAAGGAAGAAAGGAATGTAGATAGAAAGGGAAGGGAAGGGAAGGGAAGGGAAGGGAAGGGAAGGGAAGGGAAGGGAAGGGAAGGGAAAGGAAGGAAGAACTGAGGCAGTGTGGTAAAAGCTTCTCTTGTCTGGGTGGTTAAGCACTTTCCTAGTCCAGGCTGGGACTGATATCATCTGTTGATGGCTGTATAGGGAAGCCTTGTCTGAATTCAATGGTGAAGAGTGCTTACAATTGATTAATAATGTCTGCCATGGCCATGTCAGGGGAAGTAGTGGCACATAGGCCATATTTTCAGCTTCACATGACCCACAGAATCTGGCACCGAGAGTACCATAAGGTTTGCAGAATCTCTTAATAAAAGTGGTATCCTCAATGAGGAGGCTCCTAGGGTCTCCTGTCTGACCCTGCATATGTACACAGGTGCACAGATGCTGTTGGGAGGCTATTATGAATTCTATTTCATCTAATAGCCTGGTCAGGAAATGGAAAGGTATATTACAGATCATTAAGTGGGTAAAGGAATTTGACAACCTTTGATCCGAGTCGGGAAAATAGATGGCATGAATTAATTTGCCGGCTTGTGGAGAGAAGAAAAGTCATCCTTCAATAGCAGTGACAGGAAGGGAGTTCACCCCTCGGGGGACTGATTCCAGGGAAGGCATGCAGCAGCTCTCCTGAGCCTCCAGGCTGCCCTCCCCCTATTACCATCAAAGGCACAGACATGACCCTTGCTCTATATAGGCCAGTGTGCTGGCTCCCAGGGAACGTCCCCTGAAGCAGGGGCCAGCCCTCGGGGACAATACGTGCACTAGGCACCCCTGTGTGAATGGCGTGTGTATACGGTGCCTAGGACCCATCACAGTTTGCCAAGACCTCTAGGACAGACTCCGGGGGGGGGGGCATGTGCCACTTGCTGTCACTGCCTTGATCCTGTGAGGGGGCCAGGGATAGGGTCCCAGGGTGGGACCACCATGGTAGGCTCATGTCCAATCATAGACATTTCCCTTGGATGTCCAGTGGGTATTCAAAAGTCACCTGTCCTGATCTCCCTCCCCAGTAAGCATCCCTCCTTCCCCTGATCCCAGCTGATGCCACCTCCATCCTTCTGGTTTCTTAGGCTATAAGTCCCACTGTCTCTTTGGGTGCCTCCTTCTCTCATCACCCACATCCCACCTTCTAGCAGATCCCATGGCCTGCACCTTTCACATAAACCTGGAATCTGACCTCCCAGCCCACCCTATCCAAGCTCCTATTGTCTCTTACTCAGTCCCTGCACCAGCCTATACCTGTTCTTCTGTGCCCGTCTGCCCGACAGTCTATCTTTTTCCCAGAAGCCACAGTGGTGGGCATAAGTCAGGACCTTGCAGTGGCTACCCATCCTTCCCCATGGCAACTTCTGTGACCTCACTCCGCTCTCCCTCAAGCTCCTGCCACTGACCTGCCACTCATCTCTAATCCACCAGGCCTCCCCCAGCCAGGGACTTGGCTCTGATACCCCACCCCCTCACCCCACAACTGGTACCTCAATGATGTCTGTCCTCAGTGAATGCTGCAGCCCTTTGGGCGGGGTTCATATTTGTTTTGTCACAGCTGTGGCCGGTGCCCAGAGCCAGGCCTGACACAAGGTGGACCCTCAATCCATATGTGTTGAGTGAGTGACGGAGAAGCCTGAACAGGCTGAGTCGGCACAGTGCTGGGCATGAGCTCATGGGCTGCCGGGAGCTGCCCTCTGAGTACTGTACCCCACTCTCTCCTGGCCTGGAGAAGCCCCCAGTGCAGATGAGAAGCACCATCAAAGCAAGAGCTTCTGGGTGAAGTGCCATTCACAGGCCCAGGGAAAGACATGCCCAGCAGAATCCTTCCCAAAGGATGAGGGGATATTACCTGGGCAGGACATGGGGAAGGCTTTCCAGCCTGACAGAGCAGCAGAGAGCACGGCTGGGAGGCAAGCAGTGTCTGGGTCTGAAAGGACACCACACAGGACGCACAGTGGCTGGGCTCATGACAGCATGCCAGAAGAGGGCTGGTGGGGGTGGGCCTGGGGTATAGGTGGGGGCTAGGCACAGGGATGCCAGCAAAGATTGCATCAAAGAGCCCCAGCATCTCTTGAAATGCAGTGAAGAATTTTAATGGGGGGGGTGACAGCATCATTTCTGTATTTCATGAGTCAAACTGGTAGGTGTGGGATAGACTGGAGGGGAGACCAAAGTCAGGGAGAACAGTGAGGAGGCAGTGCCACAAGCTAGGCAGAAGTGGGAAACTGAGTCAACAAAAGGAAAGCAGGAGTCGGGGAAGATGTGAGCAATGTTCTGGAGAGATCCCAGCTTCCCTACTTACCAGCTGTGAAGACTCAGACATATCCCTTTATTTTTCCCATCCTCAATTTACTCACCTGTAAATTGGGCTAGCAACGACAATCCTCCAAGGGGAGGCTGAAGTTAGGTATGCAGAGCACCTGTCCAGGGCCCGTGCTTCCTGCAAGCTGACCCATTGCCCCAGTCCCTCCTGGTCCCCCAGAAGGAGCCGAGGGCACATGTCATCTCTGAGCCTTCACCTCCCCTCAATGCTCACGTTCTTTGCCTGCCTGCTGAGAGCTCGGTGAGAGCAGAGCTTTGATGGGTAATGAGACCTTTCTTGAGGAACACCCTGTGTTCAGCTGAAACTCGTCCTTAGTATGCAAGGGCGCTGGATCCATTAGCTTTGAGTGCACCGTCATATTGCTGGAGCGATTGTTCCTCAAATAGAATTACTTTCTACAATTATCCTCAGGCCCCGGGATATGGGCGAGAGGTGCCAGGAGGCCAGAGCCAAATCAAATCAGGGACCTGGCTCTTTGGAATGAGTCTGGCACTGGGGTCCATGTGGCACATATGTAAGTGGGGACCATTGGACTGTGCCATCCCAGTCACTCCCCCAGCCCCAAACCGAGGAAACTGGAGCCCTGGCCGACAGAGGTGGGGCAGGCAAGGGCAAGGACACTGCTGAGTAAGGGAGGAAATGGCAGGCAGGCATGAGAAACACCAGAAAGAAGGACTCTGTTTAAGACAGTCCACTTTCTGTGGGGTACCTGGGTGGCTCAGTTGGTTAAGCGTCCATCTCTTTTTTATTTTTTTTAAGCAAAGTGGTTTTTTTTTCCCTAATGTATGTTTATTTTTAGAGAGAGAGAGAGAGAGACAGAGTCAGAGACAGAGCATGAACAGGGGAGGGACAGAGAGAGAGAAGGAGACACAGAATCTGAAGCAGGCTCCAGGCTCTGAGCTGTCAGCACAGACCCCAATGTGGGGCTCGAGCCCACGAACCGTGAGACCATGACCTGAGCTGAAGTCGGACGCTTAACCGACTGAGCCACCCAGGCGCCAAACATCAAACTCTTGATCTCAGCTCAGGTCTTTTTCTCAGGGTCATGAGTTCAAGTTCCTCATCGGGCTCTGCACTGGGTGTGAAGCCTACTTAAAAAAAAAGACAAAAGACACAGCCTGCTCTGAGTAGAGCCAAGTCTATGGTGGCCAGGTGGCTCTGTGCCATCCGCCCTCCCTGCCTTCCCTAACCTCCTCGACTGCATTATCCCAAACAGATTCAGCAGCTCAATGTCAATGACATCAATACAAGTCACACCCAACGTTGTCCTAAAGACTTAGATGCATCCCTCATTTAATCCTTGGGTCAACCCTGTAAGTGGAGAGAGGGCTCAGGGCGGGGGCTCTGGCTGGGCAGGAGGGAAAGCCCCTGAGGGGTGCTGGCGTGGAGGGGAAGGAAGCAACCCACGGGGATATGGGATAAAGGGTACCAAACAGAAGGCACAGCTGAGCAAAGACCCAGCAAGTGGACACCTGTGGTGAGGTTGACAAGGGCAGAAGTGGCCGGAGCATCGGTGTGTGCTGAGGCAGGAGAGGAGATGAAATTGGAGGGTGACAAGGGGCCAGGAGACGGTCATGTAGAGGGGTGAGGAGGGCGGGCTTGGCCTGGCTGCAGTAGCAGCCGCTGGGAAATAAGGCCAGAACTACAGGACCCAACAGCGCGCTTAAAAAGATTCCGATGCCGTGGAAAGGGGCAGCTCAGGCTGGTTGAGCCAGTGTGATTGGCAGCTGAGGTGATTAAGGGGCGGAGTCTAGGCGAGAGAGGGGCCAGGTGAGGGAGAGGTCCAGGTGAAAGTGTGTTCTGGTAGTCTGGAGATGGGCGTCCTTAGCTTGGATGTGCGGGGTGAGGGAACGGTGGTGAGGGGACTCACCGGGGTTTTCAGTTCAGGCAGGGAGACCTGGGGTGGATCCTGGTTCACTTCTGGCCCCTGGGTACCAGATGCTGTAGGCGTCAAGGGGACACAGTGTGGAAGTAGCTGGCGAGCGAGACAGGAGTTCAGGAGAGGCGGGGTCCAGAAGAGGCGGGGCCAGGAAGAGGAGGGTCCCAGGGAGAGAGGCGGGGCCAGGAAGAGAGGCGGGTCCAGAAAGAGGCTGTGCCAGGGAGAGGCGGGGCCCAGGGAGGTGGGGCCAGAGACAGTAGGGGCACGGGGCTTGGGTCTGAGTTGCCAGCCCCTCCGAGCTGAGTGGGGGAAGCTTAGAGATGTGCTTCCCCGCCTCAGTCCGAAGTGTGGCAAAGGACAGGGAGGAGCTGAATGAGACCACAGGAGAGGGACGGATTCGGGGTGCTCTACCTCTGCGAGTGAGGGAGAGGAGGGCGCAGTTTGGTGCTGAAAGAGCTGTCTCCTGGCAGAAGGCCTGTCTGCCCCAAGCTCCAGGTCATCAACTCCGTCTGGGCTGGGCTAGGACTGGTGCTTCCTCTACACAGCTACACACAGCTCTCCCCACCTCACATGCTGCCTTTCCATTCCCTGTCTTGAGTCTGGTCCCCAGCGATCCCCAGGATATTTGTCACCATGCCCCCTCTAAATCCCCACCAGGGCAGGGCCCTGCACCTGCCTGTCAGACAGAAAATCCTGGACTGTATCTCATATGTCTCTGTACCCCCCCATAGCACTTAGCAAATAATAGACGCTCTGAATGCTCGATCCATTAAATTAAATAAACCAGGGCATTTTCTTATCTCATTCCTGTTCAGAAGCGGGCTTGCCTTCCCTTGCATCTGGATCCATCATTCAGTGCACTCTAGCCTGTGGGGCTGAGAGTCCCAAGCATGCCAGATTTGGATCGCAGTTAATATCGGTTTTATTGTCCTTCCACACCAGTACCACACCACATGATCGATTGCCCTCCTGGCTGCTGATAAGGAGCGCTCTCAGCTTGGTCAGACAAGCCCTCAGGCGCCAGGGCTTGAGGACCCTGGCCTCCTGGCCCCCCCCCCCCCATTTCCCCAGCTCCAGAAAGCTCTGCCTTCTACCAGTCCACCCCCTCCCCCGCCCCCTCTGAGATAGCTCTTGGAAGGGAGTGGAGGTGAATGTTCTTGAATATCTGTGGTGGGCAACACAGAGTGGGGACAGAGCAGTTCCTGGCATCTGATCTAGGGACTGGTCTGGGAATGAGGTTGTTCTCCTCACAGTGGAGGATGCTGGGATGGTCACCTCTCGTTGGCTTCCGGAGTGAGAGCTACTTGTTTTCATGTGTGGGGCCCCACACCTGAGCTCACCATCCAGAAACAGCCCACCCTCTGCCCACCAGTCATCCTCTGTGTGCGTGGGGTCACTACCTCAATCGCCCTTGTCAGGGCTGCTCCTTGGAGAGTGTCACCTGGCCTGGAGCTGCCAGAGTAGAGCTCCCTGCCCTGGCAGGGTGGGGAGAGGTGTGGCACAGAGTGAAAATGTGGTATCATCCCCCATTTCGAAGTCTGAGCTGTGACTCAGGGCACAGAGGACCAGTCCTCGGGTTGGAAGCCACAGAACCAGGGCAAATTCTACAAGCACTGTTGTGTGAGGGCCCATGACTGTACCCTGTTTTACATTCTCTAGTTCACTCCCCCCAAAACCTCACCTTCTCCTGCTTGGACAGAACACGGGCCCCTCTCCTGGTGTTCAAGCCCAGATGTTCAGAAGTTTGTGTTCTGCCCTTTCAGAGTCCCCCCACTTTGCCCAGTGATCCTCAGTGCAGACTTAGAGTCTGAGTGGCAGATGGCCCCTGACCCCTCCCCACCAACATACCCACCAGCAAAGCTGTAGAATAGAACACATCGGGCTAGACATGGGGTCCCTGTAGATCCTTAGAGGGACTGAAAGATACTTTTATTCCCAGCTTGCAGATGAGGAATTAAGAATCAGAACCTCCTGGTTCCTTTCCATGATGCCTCTTCTTTGCTCCACAAGGGGCTTACCTCTTCCAGGAGGACCTGCCCTCATGGTTAGACACTGAGTGAAACCTGCCCTCAGGCCAGTCTGCTCTTTCCAGGCCAGCACCCTAGCTCTCTGGGTGTCCCGGCCGCTATTCAGCATATTGAGGCCAGGTATCAGTGCCAGCACCCCTTACCTGGCTGTTGCCACCTCTGGGTTGGGGAAGGGGTGTGGGAGGGTGCAGCTCAGAGTGAGTTTACCCAAAGCTGCCATTGCCCCTCGACATATCTGCACAACTCAGAGGCAGGGAGGCTCCCCCGGCTTTGCTCCAAGGTAAGCTGCTGCTGTTCTCATCCTCTGCTCCAGGCTGGACAGCCAAGCGCAGACAGCACTGGCCAGCACCGGCATTAGCCACGGCACCTATAGACTCTGGTGGGTCCCACAATGGGGGCACAGACTCTCCAAGCCAAAGAGGATGGCAGCAAAAATGCAAGACGGAATTTCTGAGTTGAAAGACCCCCCTGTGCCTACCAAGAGGTCTGGCCTTTTCACCTCTTGGTTCTGTCCCCTGCAGAAGCCCCTCTTTCACTCCCGTCCGGCCAGACCCGCTGCTTCTCACTAGAACAATCAGGTCCATTAGTTGTCATAGCAACCAAGACAGGGCAAAGTCATTTTCTAGAAGGGGCCCTGCGCAAATTATGGCTTTACACCAACTTATTGCCAATCTTTTTAATTAAAACATTTTGCTTTCAACTCTACTAATGGCAGAGATCAGTAAACAAGGGAGATTGAATTACTGCTATTGAAGCTCCCACATCTCTTAAATGGCTTAATTACTGGTGGGAACACAGTGAGGCCAGAGTGGGGCAGCAAACAAGCAGGTGCATCTAACCTGCGAGGGCCAGCCTCTGCCAAGGTAACCAAATGAAGCCCAGAGCACTGAAAGGATATACCTGTAAGAAAAATTTTAGAACTCCTGAAGGAGGTAAAGAGATGCTAGAGTTATGGTTACAATTCAGTTTCCAGGACCGATGATGTCAACGTTGCTGACTGCTCAATTTCTGTTTAATTAAATTGCCTGGTCTGACACCTGGAGGCAGAAGCGTGTGTCCCTGTGTCCATGGCATGCGGTGGACTGATAAGGGGACCGCAGATCCCACTGGCCACTTGTTCCAAAGACCCCTCCCACCCCTCCTCCCCATTAATGTCCTCTTAACAAAAGCCCCCAGGGAGCACTTCCCCTCCCAGCAGGCCCCTTCAGGGTGGCTAGAAACTGCTCAGCAGGAAATGCCCTCAGATGAGCCTCTAAATCTAGGGAAGGGAAAACAAAGGCGCCAGAAAAGGGCCTCACCCAGTCAGCAAGGGTCACACAAAGAGACTAGAACCCAGCCCTGTCACCAAGCCTCCTTCTGTGTGTAATGAGCCATGCTAATGACAGTCATCTCCTTCATCTTCTCCAGGGTGTATAATACCCAAGTAGGAACCTTTAGCTTTTTTAAACTGAAATTTCCTGTTCATCACACCTGCTTCAAGTGTGTGTGAGGGTGTGTGTATGTGGGTATCAGTATACATGTAGGTGTGTATGTGAGTGTATGGTGTGCACATGCGCACATGTATATAAGAGTATAGAGGCATCTGGGTAGCTCAGTCAGTTAAGCATCCGACTCTTAATTTCAGTTGAGGTCATGATCCCAGGGTTGTGGGATCAAGCCCTGGCTTGGGCTTCTCACTGAGTGTGGAGCCTGCTCAAGATTTTCTCTCTTTCCCTCTGCCCCTCCCCGGCTCCATTCATCTCTGCCCCCCCTCTCTTTCAAATAAAATAAAATAATAAAATAAAATAAAATAAAATAAAATAAAATAAAATAAAATAAAATAAAATAAAATATAAAATAAAATCAAAATAGTACATGTGTGAGTGTGAGAATGTGTGTGTGTGAGGTGTGGGTGTGCAAGTGTAGCACAAACACCACACTGATATTTCTAGGCTCTTTGTTCCTAAGGATTGTTCCTAAGGTCCTATAGGACCAGTTAAGGTCTCTATAACAAAGCAGATCTTGGTTCCTTATGAATGAAACAGATATCACAGATGCACCTAAAACCAGACCATAGAGGAAAGGAAAGGAATAAAAGGTAGATCCAGAAAATCCTAGACCAATATGTGAAAAAAGCTGACACAAGAATAGTAATAGCAGACATACTGATGTGAGGCAGAAAACATTAATGAGCACAAAGGACACTACAGTTAGGTCTGCCAATAAGATTCACCGACCACAAACTGTGTGCACTTAATAACACAATCTTGCACATTCAGTACAATTTGCATAAAACTGACACGTTCTCCAGCCCCTTGGAAGCCTTAGGACACTTTTAAAATCAGAAATGTATAGCTCAAGGAGACAAAAAAATGGTAAGTAAAAGGAAAGGAAGTCTCAGGAACGTTCAAAGAATGATATCATATAGCCTGCACTCTGACCACAATGCAATAAATTGGAAATGAACAATTAAGAAGTACTCTCTAAAAGCATGCTTGGAAATTTATAAATGTACTCCTAAATGACTGAAGTCAAGATGAAATTTCAATCTTTCGGCATTATAGGGCAAGAAAGTACTATATATCAAAACTTGTGGAATGTAGCTAAAGCAGGATTTGGAGGAAAATGTATAGCCTTGAACACATTAATTGACAGCAACAAAATTTTAAAATTTTTAAATTAAACAGGAAGAGTAAGTAAAGAAGTGCTAGGGGCGCCTGGGTGACTCAGTCAGTTGAGTGTCCAACTTAGGCTCAGGTCGTGAGCTCGCAGTCTGTGAGTTTGAGCCCCAGGTCGGACTCTGGGATGACAGCTCAGAGCCTGGAGCCTGCTTCAGATTCTGTGTCCACCCCCCCTCTCTCTGTTTCTCCCCCGCTCATGTTATGTCTCTCTCCATCTCAAAAATAACTCAACGTTAAAAAAAATTTTTTTTAAGTGCCAAAAAGCAAACATTCGTGTAAAATTTAAAACGTAACAAGAACATTAATAAGGCTGAAAGTTACTTCCAGTGTTTTTAGAGACTGACATGATCGATAAGGAAGGAAGGAACCCTGTTCTGAGGACCTGGGTGCCCCCTCCCAAGACTTGGTCTCTGACCCTGGTGGAACTGCCCCTCCCCACCCAGTTCTCAGGCCAGCTGGATGCTTGCTAAGTCCCTCCAGTTCTGTACAATAGTAGCAGTCATTCCGCCTGTCTCTACCCTGACTTCTGCCTTCTTCCCAGGGATATAACATAAGCAGAGGAGACTTAGGGATGATCAAGCGCCTGGTCAACCACAAAGCTCCATGTAACAGGTGAGATTCTATGTGAAGCGGCATGTTAGAAATTTAATGAGCATGAACACTTGCCCAGCGTCTGCAAGCAGCTACACAGCTTGCTGGATGAGCACTGCCACGTGCTATTCCAGGCTTGGGAAAGGGGAATGGAACTAGGCTTTGCATTCCTGTCCCCCCAAAATGTGAAGAAGAGCCCCCAGTCCCACTGGGGAGTGTGTTGTGCCACAAGATAAAGGTCTCAGGGTACAGGGTGATGTCCAGCTGTGGCCTCCAGCCCTGCCCAGAGTCTGTTCAAGGGCTCTGACTCCAGGGGTCACAGGAAGAGGAAGTTGCTACCAGAGGATCTGAATCAGAGAGGGGCTGCCCCCAGGCTCAGGCACTTGCCCTCTTGGGGTCTTCTCAGGAGGAAAGCCAAATTCCCCTGGCCTTTCCTCAAGCTTCCTAATAACAAGAGCTTCCGTGAAATGCCACCCTGCTGCCAGCTCCCCACCAAATACTTTCCCCGGTGAGTGAATTTCCTTCTCAGCCATCCCCGGAAGACACCATCATCATCCCCCTCACTTCATGGGTCAGGGAGCCAGAGCTCAGAGGGGATAGATAACCTGCCCAGGAGTCCAGCGCGGTAAGGTCGAGTGGGGGTTTGACTAGGGAGGGCACTCAGACTCCCAGTTTCCACCCTCACATGCTGGCCCCATTCTGCCTGGCCCTCCCACCAGATGGAAAGGCAGCCCCTGCCCCCTGGCTCAGCCTCTGCCCCTTGGTAGGGACATGCAGTCACCGGTTACTTCCCTTCAGAGCACCCCCCCCCCCGCCCCCACTCTGCTTCTCAAGGACGCAGCCCTGTATCAGTCTCATCCACCAGCAGAAGGGAGAGCTGGCGGCTGTGTTACAGAAAAGCATCCTCTCCCGGCGGGGTTGGAGATAAGGGGCACTGCATTAACCCCTCATCCAGCCTGCAATCCTCCCTGTGCTCTACGGGCTGGCTCAGGAAGCAGCAACAGCAATAGTCAGGGCCCCCATCAGTCACCCTCCGTGGGGGCTGTCGATGTGGAGGCTGCAGGCAGGGGGGCGGTGGGGGAATCCATCTCCTTCCCCTTGATATATAGGGGAATGGGGACCCCGAGCATCGAGCCGTCGGGAATTTCTCATCTGTTCATGATGTGTCCCCGAAGTGAATGTTAATCAATAGGTCCAATCTGCGACCCCATCCATATTCGCAGCCTGGTAAAAATGGCCTCATTATGCTCACAGAAGGTGTTGTGTCCCCTGTCCTGGATGCCCAGATCTTTGGACTGCTTTGAAATGACCAGAAAACCTCTGCCCAGGAAACATGCATCCCACAGCCCTGAGCTCCCTCTCAGGCAGTTGCCGGCCTCGGCCTGGTCAGTGCCCCCACCATGCTCTTGCTGGACCCTGGGCATTGACGTGGCTGCTGGTGGCACTGTGGGTGTCCCCGGGGATGGATGAGCCCTGCAAACCGGCACTGCAGGTTGGGGTAGGGGTGTCCTGGCTTCAAATCCTGCTCCAGGGCCTCAGCTAGGCCCCCTGCCTCAGTGTCTGCATGTGTAAATCTATAAAATGAGGTGGAGTCCCAGCCCTCACCACTGCCCTGGGTGAGTCTGCCCCGATCCTGACTTGGCTGTCTCTTCTCTGGACTTCAGAAGGATCTAGGTCTGGCCAGTCTGTCACTTGCTGGCTCTGACAGTCCCAGTCCCCTCCTGGGGTTCCCGGCATGAGGAAGTAGATCATGCAGGTGTCTCTGGGCCCAGGGTGGGCCTGGGAGAAGCCTGTGACCCCTACCACAGGGCAGGGTCCCTCCTCACCTATGCCTCCCTTTGCCCTCTGCCCTCAGAACAATCCCTCTCCCTCCAAGCCCCATACCCGTCTTCCCCAAAGCGGCTCTGAGCTGGTGTGGGTGCGGGTGTTAGAGGCTCTCATAGGCGCAGGGCCTCAGAAAGGAAATGTGGGGTGCCTGGGGCTCTGCAGAGGTGGGGGCTGTCTGTGTGGGAAGACTGGAGGAGGCAGGGGCTCTCAAGGCTCCTGTGAGTGACTGATGGTCTGCTTGATTAGTCTGGGCTGCACTCAGCTCCAGGGCATGCGCTAGTCAGGAAATCTCAGGGGCCCTTTCAAATGGCTCAGGGTCAGCCCAGGGCAGCTTGGAGGGCGAGGCTGGCACCCCTGCCTGGAGAAGCTGGCCCTCCTCTTCCCACACAGGCCCCTGAGTCCTGGGGGAGGTCCAGCTGCCACTGTAGGCTGCCCAGCTGCTGTGCCTGGGACCTACCCCCTTCCACCCAGGCTGCCTGCCTCACCCCCAGGCACTCAGAGTCCAGCAAGGATGAGGGGACCGAGTCCTCTGTGTTTACCTATTCCTCTCTTTTGCTCGGTCAGGGAGGGGTGCTTAGCCCCAGCCTCCTGGCCTTTCCAGAAACCTGGACAGGGTTTCTGGAAAGTCCTGAGGGAGGCCAATGGGAAGGCCATGGGTTTTGGAAGTCAGAGATGATGGAATGTGAAGACAGAGCCACTGTGAGGCTATCTCCCTCCACTGTGAATTGGGGGAGCAGGGGATTTGGGACATGATTCTCCTAACCCCAAGGGAAAAGCAGGGGTGTCAGAGACAATGGCATGGTCCACAGCGGACAGGACGTTCCATCCTGATCTGGGTCTACTTGGACCAAGCCAGCCTTGGGCCAGTTGCCAACTTGGAGAGCGGCATATGGCTGGATTTCAGCCTCCACCTGTCCCTTGGCAGGGTGTCCTTGGGTGGTCATCAGTGGAGGCCCTGATTCTTGGCCCTGTCAGGAATGCCAAGATCCCAAGTTGGAAGTTCCTGGTGGGCCACAGCTCTGTCAGTCCAAGAGAGGAAGACAAAAAACTTCCCTTCAAGGCAACTGAACCCTCACACTGGGGAGACCTAGAAGTTGGCATCTCACCATGAAGTCAAACTGATGGTGGACAACCTCACTGAGAGCCTTCTGGTCACCACCAAGGAAGCGCCTGCCCATGAGACAGTCCCCCCTAAACGGGCTAGGAAGTAGCCCTAACCAGGGCTAACTCCTAGTTACAGGAAATATAGGGGACAGAGGAACAAGTCTGATGACATGATGAGGTAGATCCTGGACACAGGTCTTCCATGAAATGATCAGGCTGGATTCTTCATGGAAAGGGCTGTTCTCAACTCAAAAGACCATGGAGGGGCGCCTGGGTGGCTCAGTCGGTTAAGCTTTTGACTTCGGCTCAGGTGATGATCTCGCACTCTGTGAGTTTGAGCCCTGCATCGGGCTCTGTGCTGACAGCTCAGAGCCTGGAGCCTACTTCAGATTCTGTGTCTCCCTCTCTTTCTGTCTCTCCCCCACTCATATCTGTCTCTCTCTCTCTCTAAAAAATAAATAAACATTAAAAACATTTTTAAAAAAAGACCATAGAGGCATAACCAAATGACAGCATGGTCCCAGATTGATTTGAACTTAAAAAAATTTTTTTTAATGTTTTATTTATTTTTGAGAGAGAGAGAGAGAGAGAGAGAGAGAGAGAGAGACAGTATGAACAGGGGAGGAGCAGAGAGAGGGAGATACAGAATCCCAAGCAGGCTCCAGGCTCTGAACTGTCAGCACAGAACCCCACACAGGGCTCGAACCCATGATGTGAGATCATGACCTGAGTCAAAGAGAGACACTCAACTGACTGAGCCACCCAGACACCCCAATTTGGACTGTTTAAAAGGCCATAGAATAGATTCTTGGGTTGATTTGGCAAATCTGAATATGGAGTGGAGATTCTGTGATATTTTGGAATGATTCTTAGTTTTCTTAGGTAGCACAATGGAATTATGGTTATATAAGGAAATGTCCTCACTTTTGTGTGATACAGGCTGAAATATTCAGGGGTAAAGTGCCCTGCCCCATCGTTCCCATCCCACCCTTCACCCTTGTAGACATCACTTCACCAAGCAGCCTTTCCCAACTGCCCGGTGGAGCTGGCACGACTTCATTAGGGGGTCTTGTTTTTCTCACCCGATGACCCCTTTATTCTCCACCAGACTGGCAGGGGCTATGTGTCCAGCCATGCCCGCTAAGGGGGTCGCTGGTGCCTGCTGTCTACCAGACCAGGATCTGATGACCCCGGACCACTAATGGCAGCTTCCAGGCCCACGGGAGAGACTGGGGATGCTGGGAGGGACGGCCAACAGCTGTTATGGGGCCATTCCCTCTCAATGGCTTCTGTCCTTTACCCAGGCTAATGCGATCCCACTGTCCTCGGCATCACCCATTTCCCACCCTGGTCATATTCTTCCAGATGCTGCTCGTGAGACCAACGGCCAGCCTGAAGCTTCCTAGGTGAGTCCTGGAGCCAGCAAAGCCCTGCTCCTCTGGGCTCTGGACGTGCCCAGGTGTGCTGGCTCCTCCCTTAGTGAGGCGGTGGGTGCTCCAGAGGTGAGAGGTGGGCTCTCTGGGGCTGCTGCCCTGACCCCATAAAACACCTGGTAGTGTCCAAGAGCAGTTCCACGTGGCACAGCACCCTATTCAAGGATATTTTTCATTGGGCACAAATTAAATATGTTCTGAAAAGAACTCAACAGAACTGAATTTGATGATGTCCAGTCCTTCCTACTGGGAAACGTGGCAGCTTTCTGATAAAGGAAGCACAGGCTTCCTGATTCTCCTGGTGAGTCAGAAAGGTGCCCCTGGGCCCTCCTTCCTCAGGGTTGAGGGGAGAGCGGCCCGAAGGGGTCCACTTTAAGGGTTTATTGTGCAGTGGTGAGTTAACTCATAAGAGGTTCCTCTCATTCAAAATCATTCTGATTCAGGTTGGATTGAGTCTGCTCAACAGAAGAACCATATTTGAAGTGGTCAGGATTCCGAGCAGGGGCAGGCACTCAGGTGTAGGTCAGAGACCTGGCCCTGGGGTTCTCTGCAAGGGAGCCCCAGCTTATGCTCACCCCAGGAGACCTCCCTGAGCCTCTGTCTCCCGTTTACAAGTGAGGATAACCAGAACAATGACTCTTTTAGGTTTGGGGGAGGGTTGGCTGAGGTGATCCCTGCACAGCACCTGGCCCAGCCCACCCCAGGTAAGCGAGCACCCCAGGGCTATCGCTGGACCATGGCAAGTTCTCACCTAAAAGGCAAAGGCCAAAGGCCCACCCAGACCTGCAGGTACTGCCAGAAAGAGGGTGTGGGCTGAGCTTCTGGAGCACTGGAGGCTTTAGCCTCACCATCTAGATTTCAGTCAAACAGGCCCTGACGTGGCAGCTTGTGGCCCAGGCCCCGCGGCTGCCCACTCAGCTGCCCCTGGAGCACCCGCCAGGCCCAAGCGCACAGGGCTACCTCCTCACTTTGGGCACACTAGGGGTCCAGCCCCGACCTTGGGCCTGCAGATAACGCTGTGAAATTGCGACATGGCCGGCTCTGTTCTCTCCTCACACACTCCCTGTGGCTGGAGTTAGGCCCAAGCAGCGACAGCGGAGTCAAGGAAAGACTGACGCCGTGTCAGTCCAGGCCCCCGACAGAAGGGAAGAGGCCCACCCTGGCGCCAGCCCTCACCTTGGGGTGGGTTCTTTCTCTCTGGAGAAGCACGTTCCTCCCGTGCTGAAGGCTGGGTGGCATGAGGCTTGGCTGACGAGTGCCTGTCATTCCCTGGGGCATCCTGGAAAGGCGAGCAGGTGAGCACCCGAGGAAATGTCAGCCACACACACGCCCACCTTACTCACACTCATGATGACTTTGGGGCCAAGACAGACCCTTTCCAGTTCGTGGGTGAAGAAACTGGGGCTTGCAGAGTCAGGTCTAAGATGTGCGGCGTCACCCCGGGGGTTCATGTGAGACCCTAAGCCCAGTGTTCCTTCTGCTTGGCCTGGCGTGTTCTTGTGAGGGAGCACGGGGCTCTACAAAGTTCAAAGCCTCTACCTGTGCACTGAGCTGCCCGAGATAGGATGCTTGGGTGCCATTTTCTGGCACCAACTGAGTGAGACCCTTGGGGGCCCCGATGGTCTCTGAGCTGCTCACTTGGATCTAGGCCACAGCCTTGTCTGCCAGCAAAAAGAGTCAGGGCTCCCAAGGAGCCAGCTCTGCCTCGCTCATCTTGGGGTCCTAGAGGGCACAGGGGTGCAGGGAGTGGACCAGTGTATGAACTGGACTTTTTCGCATCACCTCTGGAATAGGCTTCCACCTCAGGGAAAGACCACTGCCAGGTTCCTACCTACTGCAGGTCCCCCTGGACCCTGATTGTGCCCAGCAACCTCAGCACCCAGGCAGACCCACCCTGGAACACCCTGGGGCCTGTCGGGGACAACTCACCCAAAGTGACATCTCTGGGACTCTCTGTGGCCTTCCCCGAGCAGCCCAACCTTCCCACGGTCCACGATGACAATAAGGATCCAGGTTGCAGAGGAGGGAGAGGTGGGCTCATTGCGTACTGGGGCACCCAGAAGGGCTGCCCCGGCCACACCTGTGATGGCCCTGGGAAGGCTAGACCTGCATAGTGACTATGTTGGAGCTGGAGGTGGGGCCGAGAGGGTCCCCAACCAGCCCACCCCCAGTCCACCTCAGAGCACAGGGGACAAGGCCAGGGAATCAGTCTCTTGTCCCCGTCACCACTGTCAACTTGCTCAAGACAGCCCTTTGCCCAGGCTTTAGCTTTGCTCTTGGAATGTGTCCAGAGAGAGAAGATTTTTCTTTTCCTGGGGTCCTTCTGGCAGGTAGATGTCAGGGTGAGAAATCAGAAGCACCGTGGGGACCCCATGCCCACTCTGTGCAGGGGAAGACAGGCTGGCCCCTGTGCCCTCCTACTGGATGCCATTCCAGTAGGCATAGGGCTGCATCAGGCAGAGTCAAGGAGACTTTTCTGCTGTTGTGACTGATGCTCAAGGACGGGCAAATTACAGCCCGTGGGCTTCTTCCACAGACTGGCAGTTTTTATAACTTAAGTTTCACTGGGACATGGCCGTGTCTATTTGTTTGCATGTTGTCTGTTGTTTTTGCTTGAGTAACTGCAGCAAAGACCCGTACGGCCTGCAAAGCTGAACACACTTACTGTCCACCCCTCAAGGGAAAGCTTGTCAGCCCCTATATTAGAAGCACACACTATCACAGGCTCAAAATTCCTGTGGCCTCTGGATCAAACTGTCAATTTGCAGGAAATACACAGGACAGAGGCACACGTCGTATACCACTGTAGGGTCGCAACCAGCCAAATGCAGATGGAGGGACCCCACAGGCAGACGTTTCTTCAGTGACTATTACGAAAGAAAAAAATATGGAGCAGGGGCAACAATGATAGATTGGACAAGTGGGCCTTACTTGGATCCAGTTCAAACACACTGTAAAAAGGGACAAGTGCAAGTTGAACGCTGATCGGCTAGTTAATGAAAATAAGGAGTTATGGTTAATTTTGCAGATGTGATACCAGTATTGTGGTGACGTTTTACACGTGTCTATTTTTTCAAGATACACGGTGAAGGGTTTATGGCTGAAATGATGTGATATCCGGTTTTGCTTCAAAATAATAAAAGGGGGAGTAGCTGGGATGTGGGGTTGAGCAGGAAGGGCCGTGGGTTGATGGCTGGGGGCAGGATGATGGTGGGGCGGGGGTCACAATACAATGCTGTCTACTTTTATGTATGTTTGGGATCATCCATAATAGAGAGTTAATAAAATAAAATGAAACCAGACAGACCCCAAACGGACAGTGGGGTTTTCCTCAGCAGCCCCTGGCAGCAGCATCTCCAGCCCTGGCTCGGTTCTCACAGCCCTGCTCCCAGGGACCAACCAGGAAACAGCTCACTGGCCTGGACCGTGCAGGGGTGGGGTCTGACCAGCCCAGGCAGGAGCAGAGCACACACCGGGCAGCCCTCCTCCTGGGGTCAGAGGCCAGCCGGGCCAGAGACCGTTGCTTCCCAACACAGAAGACAAGGAGGAAACATGGTTGGCAGTGGGATGAGAAAGGAAAGTAGAAATGAACAAGAGAACAACTGCAAAGGCAAAAGCAATTTAAGAGGACCCGCTTCACAAAACTGCTATGCAAAGTTGAATGCCTACACAAAAAGAATGATTGTCGAGAAATATATCGATGCCCAATGTTAGCCCCTGAGAAAACATAAGCTTTAGTAAATACTACAAAGGCATTTGACACAATTCAACCGCCATCACTCTTCATAAGACAGGAAATAGATGGGGAATCCACGCAGACATGCACCAACCCACAAAGCAACAGAATCAGAGCTCTATGGCAACCAATGCCGAAGAGTGAGGCCAGGACACCCACTGGTGTGTGATACTGTTCCAGAAGTAGCCAATCAAGAGGGACACAGGAAAAGGGAGGGGGCTACAGTGATCCTTAATGCTGACCGAGGACTGACTGCTGAACAAGCCAAAACCAAACAGCTGAAAGCACGAGAATTCTGTAGAGTTGCTACTAACAAAAATAATACACACGTAGCGGGGGCTTTCCAACACCTAAACGGCAACTAAACAAAGATATAATGGAATAAAACATCCCATATGCAAAGTAGTTCATAAAAGCAAAAGCCATCCAGAAAGGGTCGTAACCACAAATACATAGGACTTGCATGAAGAAAACCGAACTGCCGTGGAAAGACAGGAAAAGGATTGTACAAGAAGGGTAACATCCACTCTGCAATTACAGTCATTAGGAGAGATGGGTACTGCATTACGGGTTTACAGGGCAGAGTCCAAACTTATGCCCAAATGTATGGAAATTCAGTAGGAGATAGGGTCACATTAGGCAACAAGGGCAACGAGGGACCCCTCAATAAATACTGATGTGACCACATATTCGCCATTTGGAAGAAATTAAGCTATATTTTAGATAGAATAAAGTTATTTTACTCTAACTCAATTCCCAACATAAATTTAAGCATAAAACCTAAAACCATAACATTACTGGAAGTAAAGGTAGATTTTTTAAAAAAAAGTAATTAAGGCCTCTCTAAGCATCACCAAACAAAATTGATTTTGGGGCACCTGGGTGGTGCAGTCAGTTAAGGATCCGACTTCTGCTCAGGTCATGATCTCACAGTTTGTGACGTCAAACCCCACATTGGGCTTTCTGCTGACAGCACAGAACCCACTTCGGATCCTCTGTCTCCTTCTCTCTCTGTCCCTTCCCTACTCATTCTCTCTCTTTCAAAAACAAAACATTAAAAATTGATTTTAAAATTATTGATACAGGGGCGCCTGGGTGGCTCAGTCGGTTGAGCGGCCGACTTCGGCTCAGGTCACGATCTCGCAGTCCGTGAGTTCGAGCCCCGCGTCGAGCTCTGTGCTGACAGCTTGGAGCCTGGAGCCTGTTTCGAATTCTGTGTCTCCCTCTCTCTGACCCTCCCCCGTTCATGCTCTGTCTCTCTCTGTCTCAAAAATAAACATTAAAAAATAAAATAAAATAAAATAAAATAAAATAAAATAAAATAAAATAATTGATACATTTTTTCAGAGAAAAATTTTAAAACATTGGTTTGGTAAAGTCAACAGACAAGGGAAAATATTTGCAACACATATGACAACCGAGGGGTTCAATTCCCTAAGCTTACCAGGAGCTCTCATACACCAAAAAGAAAAAAAGACAATCTAATAGAAAAAGGGGCCAAAATATTAAAAAGCACTCAACTTCACTCAGATAAATGCAAAATAGATGAGATGCTCTTTTCATTTGAGAGCATTGATAGTCTGCACCGTTGAAACATAGGCATATTGGTACGGCCCATATCAAATGCAATTTGGCAAGTTTTCTTTACAAATTTATTTGCATGTACTCTTGGGAGCAGGCGGATTATTTTGGGTTGTACTACCATGAATTTATCCTAAGAATACACTTGCAGAATTTGCCAGGTAAAATTTGTATGAGTGAAATATCCTGTTGTGTTGTCGGCAGGGGCCAACGGCTGGGAACAGCCTCAATGTCCATCACTGGGAAGCTGGCGAGTCATAGGACGTGGATCCAGAAGTGGGGGGGGGGTGGTCAATCCACTATGGAACCTTCAAAAGGAAGTTCCATTTGTAACCGGGTTCAGGAGAGCATATAATCTGGGGCACCTGGAGGGGGGGCAGTCTGTTAAGTGTCTGACTCTTGATTTTGGTTCAGGTCGTGATCTAATGGTTGTGAGATCGAGCCCTATGTGGAGCCAACGTTGGGTTCCATGCTGGGCATAGAGCCTGCTTAAGATTCTTTCTCTCCCTCTGTCCCTTCCCCACTCGGGCTTTTTCTCTCTCTTTCTCTCTCTCTCAAAAAACACCTATAATCTGATGCATAAACCTTTTCTCTGAAAGTAAATACAATAAGTGGTTAACAGCAGTGACTCTGGGAGGGACCGTGGGGAGGGTTGGCTTTTACTTTTAATTTCACCTATTTCACCAATTCAGTTTTATTTGAAATTCATCATGTGCAGGTCTTACTTTTATTAAAAACCAAACCAATATAGCAACAATAATGAAAACACACAAACAAAACAAAACAATAAAAACCCCAATTACTTCAACAGAGGGTGCTGAAGGTATGGACCTATTTATCCTAAAAGTCTATGAATAGTAAATCATTTCAGGAGCTTCTGGCCAGGCATGCTGGTCCAGAGACGGAATAGGTGTGCTGGGAGCAGAGAGCCCTAGTTCCCGCGGGGTTGGGGGCATGCTGGGACAGGTGTCGGGGGCACGCTGGACCTCGACTGGGCTGTGTGAGGGAAGAATGGCTCTTCCTTGCACCAGCCTGCCCGCTGGTGAGGGGCATGCTACACCTTTCTCTCCAGAAGGTGCCCCTGAAATCCAGTGGGATTGAATGAGTTATAGAGAAAACACTCTGATTCAAATGGTTTCTAAAACCCACATTAAGAGGTTAAAATGCATTGCAGTGCCGTATCCTTAAAAGTCATAAATGTCTCTTGTCTCCAGGTCTCCTACCCCCGAGCTGGACTCAGTGCTTTTGGTGCCCCGTGGTGGGGCCTTGCTCTTAACGGCATCCCGCGGTGGTGTGGGTGGGACTGGATTGGTGTTCTCTGAAATCCCCACAAGTCCTGAGATGCCAGGCCTCACTGGGTCTAACATGTGAGCCCACTACATCCAGGCTGGGGTTTGAGGGACACGGGGGTTCTGGGACACAGCTCTGGGCTTGAGCCCCAGGAGGAAAGCCACTGGTCCTCTCTCCCATGCCTTCCCTCCCCAGAACTGGCTGGAACCTGCACCCAGGGGTGCACAGAAATCATCTGTGGGGGGCTTTTGCTGGGCAGGGGTGTGGTTGAAATCGCCCATGATCGAGTTCCTCCTGCCCCTCCACCTGACCTGGGGCAACACTGCTCAGACCAGGGCATTCTAACGAGGACCTCAGCTGTGGACAGGCGTGTGTGTGTGTGTGGGGGGGGGGGGGTGCTGTGGCACAGCCGGTGCCCTGTCTGTGGCATTACAAGCCCCTCCCCTCCCAGACACGCAGCCCTGAGCCCCATGCCTGGCAGAAGGGTGCCTGTGGGGTGGAGGTCCGGCTGGTGGCGGCTTGGCCCTAGCATCCCTGGCGGTGGGGGTGGCCCCGGCCTGACTCCGGGGCGAGTCTGGGGCTGAGCGGAAGCTGACATGTTAATGCTGGCGTGCTGGGGCCGCAGAAGCATGGCCTTCATTCGATTTGGGAGGGCCTCTCCGGGCCCAGGCCTCTGGTTTGACTCCTATTGAATTAGTCAGCTGAACAGAGCAGGAAGGAGCTGTTCACCTAATTGCACTTGATGGATCTCTTCGTTCTGTTCAGATGCCAGACACAAGATAGCCGCCCCCTCTTTGCATCTGAGCCCCAAGCTGGTGCTTTGGGGTCAGCAAATAGCTGCTCCACACAGAGGGTTTGGGGGCCCAGCCCCACCCCCTCCCCCGCTTCAGCGGAGAGGCTGGGCCCCCATGGGGAGCACTCTGGGCAGCAGTTACCAAGGGCTGGAGGGCAGGCCAGCGGTGGGGGAGATGACCGCAGTGGCGGGACCCTCGGGCACAGCCGCGTGTCTTTGACTGATTCCGCGGGGTTAAGGGCTCCTTGTCTGGGTAATTGTCTCCCCTTTAATTACCGTGACTAAAAGTGCCTCCTAATTTACTTTAGGGCCCTCAGATGACATCTTAAGAAGGATGGCATCCGCTCCCCATCACAAGCGCGGGCCTCCGCAACCATTCAAAGACCCCCAGCTTCTGCCCTCAGCCTCTGTCCTGCATCGGCTCCTTGCTCATCCCCCCTCACCCCGCCCCGCTTCGCACGCGGCTCTGGTGAGGACGCTAGTGAGAAGCAGAACAGGAGCGGAGACAGGCTCCCTGTCCTAGGGGACCCTGGCCGCTGAGAGCCAGGAGACGAGGGCCTGAGCCCTGGTTGCTATGGAGCCGTCACCTAACGTTTCTGTTATGCCCTAGGTGACAAGATCCCTTTGTTTAGGACAAATTCTGTTGTGCAGCGGGAATGCTTGCCAGGCCCGGGAGGAAGAAGGAAACGATTTCAGAAGACTTTATGCAGGAGGAAGGAGTCAGCTATGTGGCTCCTGGTGTCAGAGGAGGATGACCCCCTAATACCCCATAAGGCACCGCGGACCAATTTAAATTATAAGATTAACACAGAAACCATAAACAGCTAAATGGTGAGGGTGGGGAAGGCCTTTCCAACCATAAAAGCCCAGTGAAAACCATTTAAAACATGAAGGATTCAACTCACATCAGAATTGGAAAGCAAAACAAAATGAACACACAAGGCTCCTGAGCCAAGTTCAAAGGCAAACGATGCCGCCCTCAGGGGAATTGTTGTCACATGTATGATAACCAGAGGATTGCTGTCCTTGCTGTCCTTACTGTATAAAGAGCTCTTTTAATTCAATAAGGAGATGATGAACGTGAGTGGGGAACAGAAGCAGTCACGTTGTAGAGGAGACAGGCAAGGCAGCCCCGGGAAACGTGGAGAACCAGGGGATCCTGGCCAGAGTCGCAGGGTGATTTTGGAGTTGCTGCTTGGTATTTGGCTTCTCTGGAATTGCATAGCGCCCAGAGGACAGCCAGTGCCCAAAGAGCTTAAAACCCCGACTGGATAACACTGGGTGTCCTGAGAGGAGCAGACGCAGAGAGCATTGGAGAAGCAGAAAGGAGGCAAGGGTTCCGCAGAACCTGGGAGGGGTGCCGGCTGGGGTCCGGTCGCCTCACCAGCAGAGCAATCCAGACCCCTGCTCCTGCTTGGAGGAGGGGGCCCTGTGGCTGCGGAGGAGGACTTTAGAGCCAAGGAGAGGAGAAGCAGAGTCTGCAGACCTGCAGTTTTCGGAGTACAGATCTTGCACCTCTTTGGTTAGGTTTATCCCTAGGTATCTAATGGTTTTTGGTGCAATTGTAAATGGGATCAGTTCCTTGATTTCTCTTTCTGCTGCTTCGTTATTGGTGTATAGAAATGCAATGGATTTCTGAACATTGATTTTATATCCTGCGACTTTGCTGAATTCATGTATCAGCGCTAGCAGTTTTTTTGGTGGAGTCTTTTGGGTTTTCCATGTAGAGTATCAGGTCATCTGCGAAGAGTGAAAGTTTGACTTCTTCCTTGCTAAGCGAAATAAGTCAGGCAGAGAAAGAAAAATACCATATGATTTCACTCATATGTGGAATTTAAGAAACACAACAGATGAACATAGGGGAAGGGAAGGAAAAATAAGATAAAAAAACAGACGGAAGCAAACCATAAGAGATTCTTAAATATAGGGAACAGGGGCGCCTGGGTGGCTCAGTCGGTTGAGCGTCTGACTTCGGCTCAGGTCATGATCTCACAGCTCATGGGTTCGAGCCCCACGTCGGACTCTGTGCTGACAGCTCAGAGCCTGGAGCCTGCTTCGGATTCTGTGTCTCCCTCTGTCTCTGCCCCTCCCCTGCTCATGCCCTGTCTCTCTCTCTCTCTCTCTCTCTCTCTCTCTCTCTGTCAAGAACAAATAAACATTAAAAAAATTTTAATACAGAAAACAAACTGAGGGTTGCTGGAGGCAAGGGGAGTGGGGGATGGGGTAAACGGGCGACAGGCATTAAGGAGGGCACTTTTTGGGACGAGCGCTGGGTGTCCTATTTAAGAAATGAATTCCTGGGTTCTACTCCTGAAGCCATGACAACACTATATGTTAAGTAACTTAAATTTAAATTAAAAAAAAAAAAAGACTGCAAACCTGAAGGGTCTGTGCGTATACTAGGACCTCGGGTGTCCCAGTGATAACCAGTGCCAACTAGTCACTGAGTCTGGAAAGTCTCCATGAGAGACCCCAGGACCCCAGAGCAGCCCCACACAGAAGTTCCAAGCTTGAAATGAAATCAAGTGGATTTTAAAAGAGAAAAAGATGAGCTTTTGCCTCATACTTGTGAATTACGCATTGAGAGTCAATATTTGCTTTACTCGCAAGGAATGCAAATTAAAACAATAAAGTATAAGATCCCACCTCTAAGAAAGGCAAATGCAGTATTTAAAAAAAATAATTGAACATTCCATGTAGGAGAATGTAGGGCATACTTCTCGGTGAGAGTGGATTTGGGCATAAATATTCTAGAGGGTAATCTTAAAACTGATCATATCCTTTGACACAAAAGTTCCTCTTCTAGAAATTTATCTTGAGGACATAATCAGAAACTCACCCAAAGATTTATGTATGGATTTGTTCACAAGTAGTTCAACTTATAATGGCAAAAATTAGAAACAAATTTAAATGTATACTAATGGGGAATTATAGTATATCCACATATGTTAAAATCATATTTTAAAAAATCTTTAGTAACACAAAGATATGCTTGAGTTACTACCATAAGTGAAAGAGAATGTGTTCGAAACACATAAACATTTTATAAAAAAAGAAGTTCATATCAGAAAAGTCTGGAGGGACCTAACTGGTAGTCAGGAGTGGTGGAAGGGGCAAGGTTGTTTTTGTTTGTTTTGGTTCTTTTAATCTTTTCTTTTTAATTCTAGAGGCAGAGAAAGAGCACAATCAGGGGGGGGGGGGCAGGGGGAGAGAGAGAATCTCGAGCAGCCCCCACAGTCAGTGCAGAGCCAGACGCGGGGCCCGATTCCACAACCCTGGGACCATGACCCAAGAGTCGGACGCTCAACCCACTGAACCACCCAGGTGCCCTGAGCCAAGGTTTTTAAATACATTGTTTTCACTACAGTTTTTTGTACTTTCCAAATTTGCTCCAATTAAAATGTAATTATTTTATACTCACATAAAATAAAGCTATTTGTGAGTTAATAAAAAAAAAAATCAGCTGTTGGGGCAGGAAGGTTTGCTGAAGATCTGCTCTGTGCAGGAACCACACTCTGAGACCAGAAGATTTTGTCTTCCCAGAAATCCGTTATGACGAATATATCATCCCCATTTTCTGATGAGCAAACTCTGAGAGCCTCAATCACCACTGTGGCTAACGTGTTACTGAAACCTGACCATCCCACCCAAAGGTGTCCTGAGGCCCTCTGTCCTTCTGGTTGAACGACCGCCCCAGCTTGTGAGGCCCTGCTCCCGACTGGGCCAGCTGAGCCCTCTAGGCCCCATGGCTCCCAACAGTTTCCCCAGCTTTGGTCAGCTCTCCTCGCCGACCCTCAACCTGTCTTGCTCCTTTGTGTGCTGGAGATCGGGTGGATGGACAGGCTGGTGTCTGCCATGTGCCAAAGGCTGGTGTGGGTGGAGAGGCCTCCTCTGGGTCCACAGCCCCATCCGCACAGATGCCCCTGTGCCTCTCTCCCTTGTCCTTCGCTCCTTTCCCTGGGCTGCCCCAGCCGCTTGCTAAAAGGGGCTCCTGGGAGGTGGGCACAGCGGGTGCTGGGCCTCCCAGCCCCTGATGCTCATGGGCCTCTGCAGGTGGTGCTGTGCTCTGGGTCTGGTATCCCTGGGGAGCCACACCTTGGTGTGGGGGTGAGTGGCAGCAGGTAGCCTTGCCAGGCCTCCCAGGCCACACGGAAGTCTGACTTTTACCCTGAAGGAGGAGCCCCAGTGGGGAAGAGGAGGGCTGTGAACCAGCCTTCATTCCACTGGCCCCTCTGACTGGGTGCAATGGGAGGAGTAGAGTCCGGGCATTGATGGCGCGTGGGATGAGCCCTGGCAACCGTGAGCACTCAGAAAAGTTCTCTGTGGGGATCACTGCTGCTTCGTGCAGAGAAGACCAAGGCCGGTCCTGGGACCTCAGGATGGCCAGGAAGGGTGCCCAGAGAGAGAAGAGCTCTTTCCTCCCTGTGATTCTGGGGTGAGCATCCCCCCTTCCCTCCACCTCCCCCCACCATGTGACAGCACGTGCCACAGCAGGCACCTCACCATGGGGGGCCTCTGGGCGGAGGCCAGAGCCCCATTACGTCAGCACTCCCTCGGTCTCCGAGCCTGCGAGCCAGCACAGCTGGCCACCTGGCCGCGGCTGCTGTCCCCGGGAAACCTCGGCTTGAGGATGACGCATCTGCCCAGAGCACGGTAGGAACTGCCTCCTGCCTGGCAGACCTCCCTCACGGGGACTCCTGGTCCCCATCCTGACATAACAGCTGTAGCTGCAGCCCCTCACCCCACTTCTCCCCACCCCTGCCTCAGGCCCAGCCTGCCCCAGGGAGAAAGGTTCAGAAGCCCTGAGGCATGGGAAGCCCATGAGGAGGAGGGAGGGGAGGGCGAAGGGGTCTTGGCAGAGACAAGGGAGGGGAAGGGGCCCAGCTGGAGGAGGGATTGTGTGCATTAGACTGGCGCTATCAGGGCGACACAGAGCCCAAGCGGGGTCCATGCCTGTGAATAAGCACCACACAGGACCGGAGCACAGAAGGCCAGGGCTATGGGAGGCACGGCTGGGGTCCAGAGGATACTCACTGGATCTGGCGGGGAGCAGCTGGGCTCCCCACACTAGCACAGAGCAGGCTCTGGTTTCAGGCGCCCAGGCTGATCCAGTGTTGATCAGTAAATCAGGTCAACATACTGGGCTCGAGGCACAGAGAACTGGCCTGCTCTCCCCCAGCTCCCATTGGCTGAGGTAGGATGTGTGGCCACAGTAAGGCCTGGGCAGGGGCTCCGGTAGTGTGTGGCAGATGGGGGCCCTGGAGAACTCTCTTCCCAGTTCTTCGTGCCCCAGGATGGGAGCACTGGTCCCTGAAGCAGGAACCCCCAGCGGAGAAGCCTGTGGAGACCAGGAGCCCAAGAGTGTGGACATGGGATGGGCCTGCTGGGAGTCGGGGAGGGGGCAGTCTGTGGGAGGCCTCAGACCTAACTGTCTGGGGACATCCTAGAAACAACGATGATATGGCATAAACATTAGACACTCTGTTAAACCATCACACACGCTGAGAGAGGCAGGAATTGTTTCCTCTCATTACAGAGGAGAAAACAGAGGCCCAGAGAGGGCCAGCGTCTTGCCCAAGGTCACACGTGCAGCAGCTAGAACAGGGCAGGACTTGTGTAGGGACCTCCGAAACTGTTTCATCTTCCTCAGAGAGGGGAATGATGGTCAGGAGGCTGAGCCAGGGTCGGCTCTGAGACACCAGGCAGCATCACCCTCGGAGCCCGGACCACCTCTGAGTGAGGCTACGTTGGAAAAACAATATGTGGGTTTTAATATACCATCAGGATGATCTTTATAAACATCGCAAAGCTAATACTGCATCAACAGAAAGACCTTCTAAAAAGAAGCTTAGGAGGCCCCGGGACAGAAGGCCTGCACTGTGTGGCTTGAGCCTTTGCCTCCGGGGGCCTCGTCCCTCCTGTGTGGGGGGCTGGCTGAGCCCCAAGGACAGCTGAGTGTGCTTTGGAGACAGCCAGCAACCGCTATTAGCCCTGAGAAAATTCTAACAATTGCTTTTTGGAGTATCTTCTGCAGGAGGGGCCGGTGGGCAGGTGGTCAGGGGTGGCTGTTTTCCCAGTGAGTGAGGCACAGCACGGACTGGGTGGGGTGGAGGCTGTCCTGGCCGTTCCTGGACTGGCTCTGCAAGGCCTTTCCCTTCACCTGAGCTCATCTGCTCCTCTGGGCCCTGTGGGCACTCAGTCCACCCAAAGTGTTTTCTTTTGCTCCCAGTTGTCTGTCCTGGAGCCCCAGAAATGAAAGCCTCCCTCCCACCATCTGATCTCATCAAGTCCAAAAAGGCTGCCCGGGACAGGAAGGAGTTTCCCACTCTGACAGCTGGACAGAGGCCTCTAGCAAGGTGCTTGGTGCCAGGCACGGCTGCGACATGGACAAGAAAGGTCCTGGCCTGAGAAGCTCCCTCCCAACCAAAGCTTATGTGAGCTGGAAAGGGCCCAGGGTCTGACCCGACCATCTTGCTGCTGCCAAGGACAATGCTCTGCATGGCTCATAGGTCCAGATGTCCGCCGGAGACCTCACTCCTTGGCCAGAATCTCTGTTGAGTCTCTGGCTCCTCCTCTGAGAGGAGCCCCGGAGGAGCTGGGGGCCAGGGCCAGGCCACCTCTGACTCTGCATTAGCAGCCCTTAATCATGGCCTTGGCATGTGACAAAGACACAGCTGGTTCACCCACAGCTGAGCTCCTGCTGCCCCCTTGCCCTGCCAATAGCCATCCCACGGATGTAGGACAGAGGGGTGGAGGCAGTCTTTATCCCAGAATCAGGGGATTCCACTGCACAGGATCCACAAGCCTCCTGAAGTTGTAGACAACAAAAACTGTCTGCTATGTTGTGGTCTCTATGTCCTTGCCTGGCTTTCATGGATTCTTAAAGGGGCCCATGACCCAAAGAAGGTCAGAAGTGCTATCTAGGACACAGAGGGCTCCAGGACTCCCTGGCCCTGCACAAGCTACAAGCACATGTTATGGGTGGAGTTGGATAGGGTGGGTGGGAGTAGGAAGAAAGGAAGGGATGTCAGGCCCTTTTGTGGATAAAACATCTCTTGCACATATTTCAGAATCTTAGGAGACAAAACGCACTGCATAATTTTCAAATTATAATTTAGAAACTTAAAAATCGGATCATTCTGCACACTTTTTTGATAATATTATTGGCTAAGTACCTAGATCCGCTCTTCCACTAAAAATGTGGATGAAATATAAAAATAATCTAGAATACGTGAAAGAATTAGCCAAAAAGCAAGAACTTCTCAAGTCATAACATTCAGACAATACAAAAAGTCAGACAGGCAAGCCAGCATTTGGCCTGAGGGAATTTGCCAAACAAAGTAAACTCAAACTTTGAGTTTCATGACTTCTTGGTGAGTAGTGGACAGAAGTCAAAACCCATGACTGGCTCAGCTTCCTATTAGAATATCCCCACAATGTTGGACCCTAATCAGCTACGTTCTCAGAGGAAGGGTAAACTAGAAATAAACCTTCCTTCTCTCAAGGGAATAACAGTATCAGGTACCTTGATCATCAGTGCTGAGAGGAGACAGGCAAAAAAAACCCAAAACCAAAACCAAAAACCAACCAACCAACCAACCAGCCAACCAACCAACCAACAAACCCTGCTGAGAATCTATAAACATAAGCCAGTGGCTTTCTTGTAGGTTTTCAGTCTTAATTCACAAGATCTTAGTGGTCTGAAACTTTGAGACGGTAACTCAATTTTCAGTATGCATAGTGGTGGTGTCCACAGGTACAAAGCAAATTCTCCCTGAAGAACCCACAAATCATATATTCCAAGTGCCATAGACTGAATGTTTGCATCCCCCTCCCCCCAAATTCATACATTAAAACCGAATCCCTAAAGTGATAGTATTTGGAAGTGGGGTTTTGGGAGGTAATTAGGTCATAAGGGTGGAGACCTCATAAATGGGATTAGTGCCCTTATAAAAGAGACCGCAGCGAGCTCCCTTTCTCCTTCCATCATGTGAGGTTACAGTGAAACGATTGCCATCTATGAACTAGGAAGTAGGCACTCACCAGACACTGAATCTTCCAGTGTTTCATCTTGGATTTCCCACCTGCAGAGTTTTGAGAAATAAATTTTGAGAAATAAATAAATAAGCCACCCGGTCTATGGTATTTTTGTTATAGAAGCCCAAACAAACTAATACACTAAGAAAATTAAATGTTCGTGGTCAAAAATAACTAAACACAAACACGAATCAAGGAATAGAATTGAGAGCCCAGAAATAAACTATATAATATGGACACCTGCATATGCTTGAGCTAGTATGGCTGATCAGTGCAAAATGGGCTAGAAATGGTCCTTAGAATGGCCCAATGGTCCTTAGAAAATTGCAAATACATATGGAAAAAAGTAAAATTATATCCCTATTTCACACCATTACAAAAAGTTATCCTACATATGAAAGAAATAGAAGACTGTTAGAAGAGAATATGTACAATTGTCTTCATGAATTCAAGCTGGGAAGGATTTCTTAAACAGGAAATAAAAATCATAAACCAGAGAGGCAAATATTGAGAAATTCGATCACAGGAAGATTGAGAACCTTTGTTCATTCAAAGGTATCATTAGGAGAGTAAAACTATAAACTACCAACTAAAAGAAGATAATGTACATTTATAATACATTCAGTGATTTTAAAAATGATCATTCTTGACGTTGCAGATATAGTTCTCTATTTAATAGATTTTTTAAGGCATTTATTTCATGATTTCTTAAAGAGTCTCCTTCCTAGAATGCACATCTGTTTTAGGTACTGAAAGCCACAGTACTGGTCTCATTGCGTAGAATAATAAGGATAACCGCCAGGCCTATCAAACTGGTCCCCCTGTACCATATGGCACCCCATGACTTTCTTCTCAAGACAGCTTTTATTTTTTTTTTAATTTTTATTTAAATTCCAGTTACTTTACAGTATTATATTAGTTTCACATGTACAATATAGGGATTCAACGGTTCTATACATCACAGATTACAGGTGCTCATCATGACAAAAGTGCATTTCTTAATCCCCATCACCTACTTCATCCATGCCCCACCCCTCATCGCCCCTCTGGCATCCATCAGTTTGTTCATCATAGTCAAGTGTCTGTTTCTTGATTTGTCTCTCTCTCTCTTTCTCTTTGTTTGTTTTCTTTCTTAGATTCCAACATAAGAGGGAAATCATACAGTATTTGTCTTTCTCTAATTTCACTTAACATTATGTTCTCTAGCTCCATCCATGTCATTGCAAATGGCAAGATTTCATTCTTTTTATGACTGTATGATATTCCATCACACACACACACACGCACACACACCATATACATATATATATATATATATATATATATATATATATATATATACCACATATATATATTATATACACACCATATATATATATATATGTATATATATATACACACACACACACCATATATATATATCTCACATCTTCTTTATCCATTCATCAACTGACGGATACTTGGGCTGCTTCCATATCTTGGCTATTGTAAATAATGCTGCTATAAACATAGAGGGGCATATATTCCTTTGAATGTTTTTTTTTTTTAATTCTTTGGATAAATACCCAGTAGTGCGACTGCTGGATTGTAGAGTAGTTCTATTTTTAACTTTTTGAGAAGACTCCATACTGTTTTCCACAGTGGCTGCCCCGGTATGCATTCCCACCAACAGTGCATGAGTGTACCTTTTTCCCCCACATCCTCGCTAACACCTGTTGTTTCTTGTGTTGTTGAATTCTGACAAGTGTGAGGTAATGTCTCATCATAGTTTTGATTTGTATTTTCCTGATGGTAAGTGATGATGAGCATCTTTCCATGTGTCTATTGGTCATCTGGATGTCTTCTTTGGAGAAATGTCTGTTCATGTCTTCTGCCCATCTCTTCCCTGGATTATTTGGTCTTTTGGATGTTGAGGGTTTTGTTTGTTTGTTTGTTTTTGAGAGAGAGAGAGAGAGAGAGAATGAGCAGGAAAGGGGCAGAGAGAGATGGAGACACAGAATCCGAAGCAGGCTCCAGGCTCTGAGCTGTCAGCACAGAGCCCATCATGGGGCTCAAACTCACGAACCGTGAGATCATGACCTGAGCCGAAGTCAGATGCATAACTGACTGAGCCACCCAGGTGCCCCTGGATGTTGTTTCAGTTCTTTATAGACCTTGGATACTAACTTTTTATCGGATATGTCATTTGCAAATATTTTCTCCCTTTCCATAGTTGCCTTCTAGTTTTGTTGATTGTTTCCTTTGCTGCACGTAAGCTTTTTATTTTGATGTAGTCCCAATATTTATTTTCGCTTTTGTTTCTCTTGCCTTGGGAGACATATCTAGAAAAAGCTGTTATGGCCAAGGTCCCAGGTTTCACATTTAGTCTTTAATCCATTCTGAATTTATTGTTGTGTACGGTGTAAGAAAGGGGCCCAGTTTCATTCTTTTGCATATTACTGTCCAGTTTTCCCAGCACCATTTGTTGAAGAGATGGTCCTTTTCCCATTGGATAGTCTTTCCTGCTTTGTCAAAAATTAAGTGACCGTAGTGTTGTGGGTTTATTTCTGGGTTTTCTATTCTGCTCCATTGATTTACGTGTCAAGACAGCTTTTAAAGGTTTTCTGTTCCCTTTCCTTGCATCTATGGTCACTGCTATCAGCAGTGAGTCTCTTTCTCAGCAAGTTCCTCTAATGGGGCTGGAGTCAAGAATATGAGACTGTAAGAGTAAACTGGCTCGTTGAAGAACTCTCCTCCAAATAGAGTCACCTGTCCGACTTGATACAAACATCTGGATGCTCAGATACCTTTTAAAAAGAAAGGCTTTCTTGAGATAAAATTGACATCCAATAAACTGTGTATATTTAAAGTGTACAGTTTGATGTTTTGACAGATGTACGCACCCATGAAACCATCACCACAATCAAGATAATGAACTCAACCATCCCCCATCCAAAACTTCCGTGTGTGACCTCTCCCTCTGGTTCTTGCCTTATGTCATATCTAATAAACCACTGCTGGATCCGAGAACGTGAAAAATCACACCCATGTTTGCTGAGATTTTAACAGTTTGAGCTCCTATACTTACATCTTTGTAAACGTTTGCAGCTGAACCTCCATGGGCATCTCTGGAGAGACGATTTACTCAGGTAATGACTATATAGCACCATGTATCAAAACCTATCAATCACCAGGCATTTTACACATCTTACCAACTGTCAATTTTATCTTCACACACCCTAAGCAGTGGGCGATATCACTCTTTTCACAGATGGAGAAGATGAGGCTCAATGACTGTCAATAATGTGTCAAAGACGGGGCGCCTGGGTGGCGCAGTCGGTTGAGCATCCGACTTCGGCCAGGTCACGATCTCGCGGTCCGTGAGTTCGAGCCCCGCGTCGGGCTCTGGGCTGATGGCTCAGAGCCTGGAGCCTGTTTCCGATTCTGTGTCTCCCTCTCTCTCTGCCCCTCCCCCGTTCATGCTCTGTCTCTCTCTGTCCCAAAAATAAAAAAAAAAAAAAAAAAAAAAAACGTTGAAAAAAAAATAATGTGTCAAAGTTCACACATTGGCCAAGACCAGTGCCCATAGTCAAGCTCAGCTGGGTGTGACCTCTGAGCTACGTGTTCCTTGGTGGGCTACACTCCACACCCATCTCTGTCCCCAACTTGGGCTTGAGAGAGACTCAGCATTGGGTGGGCTACAGAGACCCCCTACCTGCTCTGCTTCCAGGGGGCCCCAGAGCACTCGTAAGCTCGCCAGGGAGAAGGCAGTGCCCACTTTGGCTGGCCCCCACCTCTCCGTGTGGTCAGGAAGGGCATGGTACCAGAGAGGAGGGCCCAGATGTGTATTCAGATGCTCCCCTCAGCCAGAGGAAGGATTGGGGGCACAGAAGGTTAACCATCCACCTGGGATTAGATGGAGGGCACACGGGCCCTGGACAGGACTGGCGAGTGGGGCCCTGCGCATGGCCCCGCAGCGGAAAGTGGTGACCCAAATTTAAGGAGACCATAAGGGAAGAAGAGAAGGGCAAGAGAGTGAATCCCAACCTCCCTTGATACACCCTCCCTGGGAGATGCATATGCCAGAGTGGGGTTGTGGGCGTTTATGCACCGAAGCCCGGAAAACACACGTGTTCAAAGTGTCCCTACTCCTGCCTGTCCCACTGGCCACCAGACATGCAGCCAGTTGGCCAAGTCCCATGTGGGCATAGAGCCAGGCAAGCAGGGGCTTCAGCTGCAGAAGTGCTCCCCCTATGCCCACTCCTCCCTCCTTCCCAGGTCCCTGCACAGGTCAGCAGGGACTTCTACCTGTGAACTTGACTGCAACTGTCCCCTCCACCTGGCCTGCAAAGTTACACCAGTCCAGCTTTAACCCTTTGTGGGCCTTCCCTGATGGCTTGGACAGGGTGAGGAAGCCCTTTCCGGATCCCATATCACAGGGCCTGGGTCTCCTTGAAGTTTGGCTTCTGCAAGTTCTGTCTGCGAACAGGAGCCGCTTGGACAGCCTCTAGGCCAAGGTGGGAAGCAGGCATCTGCGAAACCTGGCAATGCCGGGACAGGTTGGACGATCCCAGCTCACCCACCCCTGAAGGAAGTAAGGCCTGGCCAGCTACAGCCTCTGAAGCCCAGACTCTCCAAGAAACTGAGTCACAGCTTGGGGTGGCCCAAGTAGGAGGCATCCCTGGGCAACTGCAGCAGGGATATTTTTAGATTCTGTTGTGTTTCTCATAAGAAAATATTTTTAGACCAAATTCCCCCTGAGTGGCAACATGTAGCTTCTGGCTAATTATGAAATTAATCAGCAGGGCTGGGAGCGCGTGGGCGAGCCCGTGAAGGGCACACAACGCTACTCCACAGACTGGGACACATGCAGGAAGGCCACAGCCACCAAGGGCAGAGACCACACTGAGTCTGAAGCCCTTACATCAGCCTCTCTCAGACCTGCCGGGCCCTGACTCCTGCAGGGAAAGCAAGCACCCTCCCCATGGCCCAGAGCTGCAGCTCCCACAAGAGGAAGCTATATTGTCAGGGTGGACAGACTGCCCTTCTTCTGGGACGTGGGACACTCAGCCGAGCCTGGGCTCTGCAGAAGTCACAGACCTAGGAGCCAGCTTGCTCGGTGAGCCCGCGGACCCCCGGTGCAGGGGTGCTGCACACAGCTGTCTGGGCCATACCCCGAGTGGGGGCACCTGCTGGGAGAACAGGGCTGTGCTCCCACTGGGCCCTGTGCACCCCAACTCAGGTTAGGGCTGCCTCCTCTTCCTAATTCACGCCAAGGCCCTAGAGGTCAGGGAAGCTCCCAGCCATTGCCATTCGGCCCTGCTGAGTGAACATGTGGCTAGGGGGAAGCTCATGTCTGCACCTTAGAATGCAGGGAGCAGGCTCCTCACCCCAGGATTCTCCCCAGGATCCTTTTGCGCGTCTAAAATCAACTGGGCTGCAAAGGCAAGGGAATTAAAAGCAAAAATGAATTACTGGGACCTTATGAAGATAAAAGCTTCTGCACAGTAAAGGAAACAACCAACAAAACTAAAAGGCAACCAATGGAATGGGAAAAGATATTTGCAAATGACATATCGGACAAAGGGCTAGTATCCAAAATCTATAAAGAGCTCACCAAACTCCACACCCGAAAAACAAATAACCCAGTGAAGAAATGGACAGAAAACATGAATAGACACTTCTCTAAAGAAGACATCCGGATGGCCAACAGGCACATGAAAAGATGCTCAACGTCGCTCCTTATCAGGGAAATACAAATCAAAACCACACTCAGATATCACCTCACGCCAGTCAGAGTGGCCAAAATGAACAAATCAGGAGACTATAGATGCTGGAGAGGATGTAGAGAAATGGGAACCCTCTTGCACTGTTGGTGGGAATGCAAATTGGTGCAGCCGCTCTGGAAAGCAGTGTGGAGGTTCCTCAAAAAATTAAAAATAGATCTACCCTATGACCCAGAAATAACACTGCTAGGAATTTGCCCAAGGGATACAGGAGTACTGATGCATAGGGGCACTTGTACCCCAATGTTTATAGCAGCACTCTCAACAATAGCCAAATTATGGAAAGAGCCTAAATGTCCATCAACTGATGAATGGATAAAGAAATTGTGGTTTGTATACACAATGGAGTATTACGTGGCAATGAGAAAGAACGAAATATGGCCCTTTGTAGCAACGTGGATGGAACTGGAGAGTGCGATGCTAAGTGAAATAAGCCATACAGAGAAAGGCAGATACCATATGTTTTCAGTCTTATGTGGATCCTGAGAAACTTAACAGAAACCCATGGGGGAGGGGAAGGAAAAAAAAAGAGGTTAGAGTGGGAGAGAGCCAAAGCATAAGAGACTGTTAAAAACTGAGAACAAACTGAGGGTTGATGGGGGGTGGGAGGGAGGGGAGGGTGGGTGATGGGTACTGAGGAAGGCACCTTTTGGGATGAGCACTTGGTGTTGTATGGAAACCAATTTGACAATAAATTTCATATATTGAAAAAAATAAAAAATAAAAAAGGAAAAAATCTTCACTAAAAAAATAAATAAAATAAAATAAAATAAAATAAAATAAAATAAAATAAAATAAAATCAACCGGGCTGCCCTCCAGTACTGACCCCCATGGGGCCCTCCAGGGAGAGGCAGTGAGGAGAGAGAGCTTTGGGGTGCTTCACTCAGAGCAGAGAAATCCTCATATTCAGACGCCCACCAGACCTTCATAACACCAACAGAAGCGGGCTGCTGTAGAAGGTGAACCAGACCCAGGGCTGTAGCAGCGGGGGCCCTTCTCAACACTTTCTTTTCTTTCCACTGGGCTTAGAGACCTTGAATCTCCCCTGTGCCTCCTCTTCCCTTCCCTGTGACAGAAGGACAAGGGAGGCTCCCTGGCAGGACCGTCTGGGCATTAGGGGAGGGAACCCGTGTGTTCACCCACATGCACTGGCTCAGCCGGCATGGCAGGTGCAGGGCAAAGCTGGGGATGGTAAAATGGTAAAGCAGGTTTCAGCCTGAGGAAGGGACCTTCTCCCTACAGATATTCTTTCCCCCTGTTTTGTTTTCTTAAGTAAACAGGACCATGTGGTGATTCTGAGTTTTGAGGAGACACGCTTTGGAACAAAATGACCCACGAATCGAAACATGCCCCACCGTGATCAACAGGCCCAGCCCACTCGTTCAAGTGCAGTTGCTCGGTGACAGAGTCCGTCCTCTGCTGAATTCCAGGAGGAGCCCAGCCGCTGGCAGACACATCCCTGCTCTGAGGGACAGCAGCAGGTTCTGTCCCAGTGACCACGGCAAGGGTCAGTCTTCCAACCAGTGCAGCTGTCACCCCCCACGGGTCTCTGAGAGCAGCCCAGGCCGGGGCAGGGGCAGGACGAAGGTGCCGGCTCCTGTCCCTCGGCTGTTAATGCCATCTGGCCTTTGCCCTGGGACTCTGGAGTTTCTGCCATGGGGCAGGGGCGGGAGACTGGAGTCGGTATTAGTATCATTTCTGTCTTTCTCTTTTGCTGCCTGCATCCAAGTGTCGGGGGCTGCATTTTGACTTTTCAGAAGATCCATGTGAAGAGTGCTTCATTCGGTCATCAAGGGTAGTGACTGCTGAGACGGAGAGGGTGGAACTGGCCGGAGACACATTCGGTGGGGCAGAAGGCCACCTCCCAGGTCGCCGTAAGGTTGCATGCAAATAAGAAAAGCACGTGCGCCCATCATGGGAGGCGCCCTGGTTCCTGGCCCCGCTGTATGCCCGCAGCACCGGCCCGTAAGGCTCCCACCTCCCCAGTGGTCCCAGAGCCTCATTCCTTGCCTTTTGCCCTTTACGCAAAACCACCCAGCCTGACAAACTCTTTAGCCTTTAGGGTCTGGTCAGCTGTTGCTTGTAGTGAAGCCTTTCCCCAGGCCCCAGCCCACCCCAGGGCCACAGGTGTGGCCCGCGTGAGTCTGTGCACACCGCATCGGGCCCGGCAGGCGTCTGCTTGGATACCTGTCCCCTCCCCAGACCGAGCACCTCAGAAGACTGTGTTAACCGGGAACTGATTCCCTGCCACGGCCGCTACCCCGGCTCCAAGGGCTTCTCCCTGCTCTCCTCCAGAGGGTGGTGACCCCTCGCCCAGCACGAGCAGGGACCAGCCTGGCCTCGTTCCCAGCCAGCTGGAAGAGGTGGGCGAGCCTGCCGCTCACCACCCACGACGCTGCCGCAGCGGGTCCCTACAGCTTGACCCAAAATAGCCTGGGCCGGGAAACCGGAGCGTGACAAGGACGACACAGCCCAGCTGTTAAAGGAGGCAGCATCCTCACCTCCTCCCTACTCGTTCAAATTCAGCTCGAGCCCATCTCCCCCGAGAAGTCTGTGCCTCTGCCTCAGCCCTCCACGTGGGCTCCCGGGTCTTTGCCGCCCCCACGGCTCCTCGGGCTGGAGCGTGTCCCCCTGGGAGGTATGCAGCAGGAGAGAGCAACTGGGAGCAGGAGAGAGGGGGCACAGAGTTTTAGAAGACGGAAGCCGAGAAAATGGGGGGTACCTGACTCCACAGAGTAGAAGACGCTGGACCTTAGCTGCCGACAAGGGGCGGGATGGGGCGTCGATAAGCGGGAAGCAAGGCCAGCTTCCCAGGAAGAAGGGACCCCGGGGACACGAGGGGGTGCAAGCTGGCTGCCCACTGGCCGTCTGCTGTCAGCTCCAGTGTCCCTCTCGCTCCCACGGCTCCAGCATGTTGGCCTGGGGACACACCAAGCTTACTCTCACGCGGGGCCTTTGCACAGGTGTTTCTCCTGCCCAGATGAGCTCCTCTTCTAGAAACCCACGGGGCTCGCCCGCACCTGCCAGGCCTCTAAGTGCGCCCTCCTCACACAGCTCTGCGGGGAGAGAAGCCCTCCCGTAGCCCATCCTGTTAGTGGCCAGTAAGGCTCTGCAGAGAGACTCGTGCAGGGTTCAAAAGTCGCTGGGATGATTAAGTCTAGAGTCAGCAGCCCTTTATCCGAACCATTACTTCATTCCTGGCACCGATTTGCTTCTGTATCTCAGCTTTTAATATTTCTTAAAGGAAATAACTACACAGATATTAAATTCTACTTCCAGTTTTAAATTCTGTGTCCTTATGTTTGGTTAAAGGCTGACAAGGTGCAAAACACTGTTCCCTTTTTAGCACCTATAGGATATTTTCACCATCTGTTACACACACACACACACACACACACACACTGCATGGATCTGAGGGTTGGCAACCCTTAATAGTTGTGAGAAGGGCTGCTACCAGGTGAACTTTGGGTCTTCAACACTTGATCAAGGTAACTATTTTTTAAAAGTCGAGTACTTGAGCATTAGGTCTGTTCCTCTTTTTAATGGTAGAAAGCAGCTTAACTTTGAGATCAAACTATGCTATATTCCAATACATAGGCACTGTCCCATCTTTAACATACAGGCACATGACATTAAACAAAATGTACAAACACTAAAGACCTCAAAATCAAACTGACCAGGAAAAGGAGTAGCAGAAATCCAAGTAGGCTGCCTCCTCCCAAGACGTCAGGTCAAGAACATTTCTTTCCCTTCCTCCTTTCTTCTCTGACCATCCTTTTCCTAATTCTTACACCATGAAACTTTTTTATGATTCTTTTGTCCACCTTTTGCCTTGCCCTGGCCTGGAAAGAATGTCATGGTTCACATGTCTCAGGTCACTGTAAAGGAAGGTAATCGGATCCGCAACCAACTGTTGGATTTGCTACGATGCTGCTGATCCTGTAGTTCTGATTTCCACTGCCTCAGTTTCTCTGGAACAAGCTCACTGGATAAACTCTTCCGGGGGAAGTGGAGACACAGTTACGTGAAATACATAAATAGGCCAACTGGCTAAAAGAAATATCCCTGATGTACCAGTCAAGGTCGAGTTTGTATAGTAGTCTCCACCCCCACCCCCTTACCCAAGACCCCTAGCAGATGCCTGAAACGGCCAATAGTACTGAACTTTATGTACACACTAAGTTCTTCCCGAAGCATACATACCTACGATAATGTTTAATTTATAAATGAGGCACAGGAAGAATTTTGTTTATTGTTCACTTATTTATTTTGAGAGAGAGCACTCACTCACTTTATTTTGAGAGAGTGGGGGATGGGCAGAGAGAAGAGAAGAGAATCCCAAGCAGGCTCCACACACAGGGGTCAATCTACAAACCATGAAATCATGGCCTGAGCTGAAATCAAGAGTCAGACGCTTAACTGACTGAGCCACCCAGCTGCCCCTCATTGCCTTTTTTTTTTTTTTAAATTCGAGATGCTTCCTATGTGCCTCTAGGTTAGAATTGTTTTCTCTCCCTTCTGCCTAAACCTTGTCACACCTGTTTTAAATAAACTCCACGTTTATTTTATTCATGATTCTTGGTATTTAAGGGAAACTACAATGTGAGTTGGAAAAGAATATATTTATGTCTGCTACGATATCAAAGAAACATTTTAATCCCAGCTCCACTAAAAAACCCTAACAAGAGACATTGCATGATTTTGGAAAAATGACAGTGAAAATGAATAAAAAGAAGCATCACAAAGGCCAAATTATCCCCCAAAGGTGGTGCTGGTAGGTCAGCACTGTTTCTTGACTCACACGTGAAAGTCACAACACGCTTGAAAATACTTAGCGCTCAAAGAAATATCCGACACAGAGAATTACTTTTATACGGTGGGCTTCCTTGGGACAAGGACTAAACTCAGATTCTAATACAGCACTTAGAATAATAGCAAACGCACAATGAGTATCTGTTGTATTGACACGTTCTTTTTATAACCGATGTAGTGAATTCTTGGTAACTCGTCTGTTATATAATATCTGGTGGTTAGGTTATTGCTGAAGAGCATTTTGCACCCCATCTGCTGCTCTTCAGTGGCATTTAACACCAGAAAAATATGAATGAGTTTGTTTCTTATTCAGCTCCCTGACCCTCAAGAACGTAAGGGGTTCCATTTATTTTGTTCAGCGCTGTGTCCCCAGCGCCTAGAGCAGTGTCTGGAACACAGTAGGTGCCAATAAACACTCACCATATGACTGGATGAATGAACTTGAAAAAGATCGGGTTCAGCTGTGAAAGACAGTTACTTAGCCATGTGTTAAAAAGAAAGCATGAATTTAAGTGGGTATCATGAGCTAACTCCATTAAAAGGAAGTAGAGACAAAACTCTCAGTCTCCTTGGAAGGAAGTCCACCACTTAGGCAACGTCTAAAATGCAAAAATCAAGAAACAGTAGTGTAGGCACTTTACTTGGAATCATAAAGGTAAATTGCAGAAGGAAGACCCAAAAGGCTTAAACAGGATGCTTTTGGGAGCAGGGGGGATTAGGGCATGGGGCCGCCATGTTTCTTTATAAACTTTGTAATATGTTCAAATGTTTTAGACAATGCTTACATATCACTTGGATTAAATTTTTAAAATAACTAATGAAAGATAGCCTTGATTTGATGTTTTATAAGATGTCATTAAATCCACAGGTTTATTTAATTTTGTTAAATCTAGGCAACTGTTTTAGTACTTTTGAAAATTAAATTACACTTTTTATTTTGAAATACAGATTCACATGCAGTGCTAATAAATACTACTGATAGATTTTGTGTATTTTTACCTCGTGTCCTCCAATGACAACATCTTGCGAAAACTATACTACAATGTCACAATCAATTGACATTGGTCCAGTAGAGACAGAACATTTCCATCACCACTAGGATCCCTCATGTTGAAACTTGTCGACACACACTTCCCTCCTAGCTCCCCAAGGAGAGGAGTTTCCTGACCCCTCATCTTACCCCATCCTTAACCCCTGGAAAACATGAAACTCTTTTCCATTTCTACCATTTTGTCATTTCAAGAATGTTATACAATGAAATCATAACATATGTAACCTCTAGCTTGGGCTTTTTTCACGCAGCATAATTCTTCAGAGATTCATCCAGGTTGATGGTTATATCAACAGTTTGTTACTTTTTATTGCTGAGTAATATTCCACGGTAGTGGCATTATTTGTTTAACCATTCACGTATTGAAGGATATTGGGGTGTCCCCAGTTTTCAGCTACTACCAAAAAAACCCCAAACAAACAAACAAGATTGCTATGTACTTTCTTGAACAGATTTTTGAGTAAACATCAACTTTCATTTCTCAGATATAAATGCCCAGAAATGTAGTCACTGGATCATATGGTAGTTGCATGTTTAGTTTTTTTTAAAAAACTGCCGCGGCGCCTGGGTGGCTCAGTCGGTTAAGCGTCCGACTTCAGCTCAGGTCAGGATCTCGCGGTCCGTGGGTTCGAGCCCCGCATTGGGCTCTGGGCTAATGGCTCAGAGCCTGGAGCCTGCTTCCGATTCTGTGTCTCCCTCTCTCTCTGCCCCTCCCCCGTTCATGCTCTGTCTCTCTCTGTCCCAAAAATAAAGAAAAGAAAAGAAAAAAACCTGCCAAAACATTTCCTAGAATGGCTTTACCATTTGACATTCTCACCTGCAGTGTATGAGTGATCCAGTTTCTCTGGACCCTTGCCAGCATTTGGTGTTGTCACTACTTTCTTATTTTAGCCTTTCTGATTGGTGTTTAGTGGTTTTAACTTACATTTCCCTGATGGCCAATGATGTTGAACATCTTTTTCGTGTAGTTATTCGTCGTCTCTTTGGTGAAATGTCTCTTCATGCCCTTTGCCCGTTTTCTAATTGGGTTATTTCTTTCACTGTTGCATTTTGAAAATTCTTCGTATGTTTTAGGCTATTCTTTTGGCAGGTATGTAGCTTGCAAATATATTTCCCCAGACCGTAGCTTGTCTTTTCCTCCTCTGAATAAGATATTTTGCAGAGCTAAACTTGTTCATTTTGATGAAGTCCACTTTAACCATTTTTGAAAATAAATTATGCTTTTGGTGTTAAATCTGAGAATATTTTGCCTAGTCCTAGATCCTGAAATTTTTATCTTTTTTCCCCAAAGCTTTATAGTGTTAAGTTTTACATTTAAGTCAATTATCCTTTTTACATTAATTTTTTATTAGGTGTGAGGTTAAGGTTTGGTTGTGGGGTTTTTTGTTTTTTGTTTTTTGTTTTGGCGGGGGGTGGGGGCGTTGCTTTTGATTTCTCCAGCACAATCAATTGACATTGATCCAGTAGAAAAAGTGATTTGTTGAAAAAGTGATCTTTCTCCCACTGAATTACTTTTGCACCTTTTTCAAAAATCAGTTGGGCCAATTTGTGTGGGTTTATTTCTGGCTTCTATATTCTGCCCCAGTCATCTATGTAACTGACCCTCTGCCAATACTACACAGGTCTTGATGACCATAGTTGCATAATGTCTTAAACTCACGTATGCTGATTCTTCTCACTCTAGTCTCCTTTTCAAAAGTGTGTTAACTATTCTAGTTCTTTTGCATTTCCATATTGATTTTAGAATGATTTTGTCTATATCTACAAAAAAAAAACTTGCCGGGATTTTGATAGGAATTGTGTTAAACCTGAACATCAATTCCAGAAGAATGTTCACCATGCTCAGTCTTCCAATCCATGAGTACAGTATGTGCCTCCATCATGTAGATCTTCTGTTATTTCTTTCATCAGTGTTTGGTAGTGTTCAGCACACAGGTCCTGTATGTGTTTTTGTTTGACTTACACCTCGGCATTTCATCTATTTGAGCGATTTTAAATAGCAAGGTAACTTTTCCAGCTTTATTGAGATCTAATTAACAAATAAAAGTGTATGTACTTAAAGCATACGACTTGAAGGTCACTGTGAAATGATTCCACAATTAATCAGCACATCTATCACCTCACCTAATTGCCTTTTTGCGTGTGTTTGGTGGGGAAGCTTAAAAGGTACTCTCGGTAAGCAAATTTAGAGGATATAGCACAGTATCATTAACTATAGGCACTATGCTTTACGTTAGATCCCCGGCACTTATTCCTGATATAACTGAAAGTTTGTGGCCTTTAACCAACATCTCTGCACTTCTTCCACCAACCCCAGCCCCAACCTCTGGCACCTAGTGTTCTACTATCTGCTTCGCTGGATTTGACTTAAAAAAAAAAATCCATATATGAGTGAGATCATACAGTATTTGTCATTCTCTGTCTGGCTTATTTCACTTAGCATAATGTCCTCCAGGCTCATCCATGTTGTCACAAATGACAGGCTTTTCTTCTATTTTATGGCTAAATAACTGTATATATGTATACCACATTTTCTTTATTTACAATACTTAGGTTGTTTCCATACAGAGATGTTGTGAGTAATGCTGCAATGAACATGGACGTGCAGATATCACTGTGAAGATATTGATTTCATTTCTTTTGGATATAAACACAAAAGTGGGTTTATTGGATCATGTGGTAGGTCTAGTTTTAATTTAATTTCAGTGTCTCCGTGTTCGTGCTCGTATATAGAAATACATTGGATTTTGTATGTTTATCTTGTATCATATGACCTTGCTAAAGTTCACTTATTGGTTCTAAGAGGGTTTTTTTAATTATTTCTTATAATTTCTATAATTTTTATTATTTCTTACAATCACGTCATCTGCGAACAGAGACAATTTTATTTCTTCCTTTCTAGGCTGAATGCCTTTTATTTCTTTTTCTTGCCTTATTGCACTGTCTAGAACTTTCAGCACAATGTTGAGTAGAAGTGGCAAGAGTGGGTATCCTTGCTTTTTTCTTGATCTTAGGAGGAAAGCGTCCAGTTTTTCACTATTAGGTATTATGATAACTGTCTGTTTTATGTAGATACTCTTAGCAAGCTGAGGAAGTTCCCCTCTGTTATTTTTCTAAAAACTTTGTCATGAATGGGTATTGAATTTTTTAAAAAAATTTAATGTCATAAAACATACATAGCTTAAAATTTATCATTTTAAGCATTCTACAGTGACATATGGGACATTCACTACCTTGCACAATCATCACTACTATCCATTTCCAGAACATTTTTTTCACACTGAAAGGGAACTCTATACCCATTAAGCAGTCATTCCTCATATCCTCTTTCTCCCAAGGGTATTAAATTTTGTCAAATGCTTTTTCTGCCTCAATTGATAGAATCATATGATTTTTCTTTTTTCAGCCTGTTAATAGGGTGGATTAAAATGACTTTCACATAGTGAAACAGCTTTTGTATTTCTGGAATAAACTCTACTTGGTCATCGTGTATAATTGTTTTTATATATTACTAAATTGTGTTTACCAATATTTTGTTCCTGATTTTTGCATCTGTACTCATGAGGAATTTTGGCCTACAGTGTTCCCTCTTTTTTGTATTATCTTAGTCTGGTTTTGTATCAGGGTAATACTAGCAATTATATTGAAAGGAGTTTGCTCCTGTTGTATTTCCTGGAAGATATTGTATAAAATTGGAGGTAATTCTTCTTTAAACATTGGTACCACTCTCCAGCGATACCATCTGGGCCTGTAAATTTCCCTTTTGGGAGGTTTTAAACTATTACTTCAATTTCCTTAACAGTTATAGGGCTATTCAAATGATCTATTTCATATTCAGTGAGTTGTAGTAGTTTGTGGTTTTTGAAGAACTTAACCATTTTATATAAGTTGTCAGATTTCTGTGTGTAGAGTTTCCCACAGTGTTCCCTAATATCCTTTGGTGTTCTCGGAGTCTGTAGTGATACCCTGTTTTATTCATAATATTGGTGATTTTTATTGGCCTTTTCGAAGAATCAACTTTTTGTTTCACTGATTTTCTCTATAGTCTTTCTGTTTTCAATGTCAGTGATTTCTGCTATTTTCATTATCCCCTTCTTTCTACTTGCTTTGGGTTTATTTTGTTCTTCTTTTTCTAAGTTCTTGAGGAAGAAGTGTAGATTACTGATTTAATATGGTTCCTCTTTTCTTTCTTTTTCAACTCCAATTTTATTTTATTCTATTTTTTTACGTAGGCGCCATGCCCAATGTGGGGCTTGAACTCATGACCCTGAGGTCAAGAGTTAAAGACTCTACCAGCTGAGCCAGCCAGGCACCCCTGGTTCCTCTTTTCTAATGTGTACATTCAGTGTTATACATGTTCCTCTTGGTCATACTTTAGCTGTTTCTTACTAATCTTAATACATTACATTTTTACTTCATTCAGTTTTACTTATTTTGACATTTTGTCTTTGACCTATGAGAGTTTGAATCTGAATCTTCCTGTGTGGCCCCTATTGACACCATGGGATGGAGGGGGCTCATTCCTGCCCAGTGGAAATGAGTGTCCTGGCTCTCTACTTGGTCCTCTCTCACATTACCCCTACAGGGAGCTGGGGCACCTCATTACAGCCTGGTGACAGTGGAAGTCTACGCTATTCAGCCTTTGATGACAAAGGGGGCAGTGGGACCACAATCTTTTGTGTGGTATTTGGTTGGAGTCACTGATTATCATCTAAAATTTTCTCTCTCTTTTGCAGAGAAGGAAATGGAGAATGGGAGATGGGAAACCCTGTCCCAGACCTCCCAGCTGGGAGGAGTGGAGCTGTGTTGACAGCAATACCCAGCACCTGCACAGCTCGGTGAGCTCCCCGAGGAGGGGCTGGTTCCCACAGCTGCCAGCAGGGGGTCTGTGCTTGGGCAGGGCAAGGGGCTAAAGATGAGCAGGAATGATCTGCTAGTTCCCTGCTCAAAAGCCATTTTGGCCTCATGTCTCCTCCAGGATAAAATCTTACCTCCTCAGGCTGGTATCCAGGGCCCCTAAGACTGACTATTCTAAAAGGATCAACCAGGTCAACTCTTGCTCTGAACCCTAGTGTCCTGCACTTAGAATGGAACCTAGGCCATATGCTCTTGAGGCCAGCCACCTACTTCTCTGGTCTTCCTGTTTTCCTGGCTCACTTGACTCTGTGTGCTCCCTTCTTCTTCTTGCCTGAACACTCCATACCCATATCTGCCACAGGGCCTTTGCTCTGCTCTTCCCTCACCCTAGACAGCTGTTTGCACAGCTGGCTTCTCCTTGTCACTGCCTCAACAGAGAGGCCTACATTTTTTATGATGCCCCACCTTGCCAGCCCCTGTCACTCTCGTTCCCATTACACTATTTCATTTTTTCTCTTTTTTTCTTCTCTTTTTAACATTTTTGTTTTTCACAGGGCCCTGCTTTCAAGATCTGTATTCATACCGAAAACCAAGAGCAAGCTAGCTTTTGCCCTGCTGCTTCATGGGTGCTGTTTCATTTTCTTCATAGCGCGCATCTCACTCTAAATTTTTCTGATGTGTATTTGTTTATATGTTTATTTTCAGTCTTCTCTTTGGGGCCCCACGGGACAGGCTTGTTTTGTTTCAGCTCAGGCTCAGTAAGCAACAAATAGATGTATGTGTGCTCAGGGCTGGCTGGCTCCAGCCTCTTGGACACTGTTGGGTGCTGTCTGTAGGCCCGCGTGGTGCAGGCCAGACCGGCCAGGGTCTCTGTGCTGGGGGAGCAGCAGCACATGGGCAGAGGCCAGGCCTGTCAGCAGGAGACCCACTGAGGCAGAGGAACTAAAGAAGCCGCTAAGAGTCCATTTTCCCTCCTTGTTGCAGCCTTGACCAGAGGGCAGGGCTCTCTCTCACCCCTCCTAGGGAAAACCAGCTGTGGTCCTTCACACACACATTAGTCCTGCCCCTAACCCCCAACTCCCTGCCTGGAACAGGTGGTCCCAGCCCTGGAAGTGCAGGGTGGGACCAAGACCTGGCTCCTCTACTGGCTCCTGCACAGGCAGGCCACGTGTCTTGCCCTTGCTGGCCTACACTGACTGCCCTGTAAAGTGAGGTATAAAGTTCCCACAGCCCTTCTGGTACATGCCTCACCCCCTGACCTGGCTAAGGCTGCCCAGAGTCCATGGCCTGGGTAGAGCCATGGTCAGCAGCGTCCTGAAGGAGCCTCCTGGGCCAACAATTGCTCGTTAAAATGGAGCAGGCTGGTTGGGGAGACTCATCCTGGGGGAGGATACACACCCTTAGAAAAGGAAGAAAGTGTACAGAAGGTTAGCACACTACCAAAGGGTACATCCAACATGGAGCCATATGCATTATGGAGGGAAAGAGAAGGAATGATGCTGACTCTGTGTGTGGGGGCAGGGGGCAGCGCTGGTCAGCGGCAGGGGACACAGACCTGCTTCAGCAGGACTACCGGCCCCCCCCCAGGGCTCAGCTCCTGGATGTACGCAGCCTGGTGCTGTCCACACCCAACACTTCCAACTCAGAGCTTCCTCAGCCAAGGGAGAGTGGGGGTGGGAAAGTGTCACTTCTCATTTCCTTTGACCAGTTCAAGAAGAAACAGAGCTCCGTTTTCTGAGAGGCTCATAATTAAATGAATTAAAATGTTTTCCTTCACGGTGACTTTGCCAACTCCCGTCCACCTCTCCCTGGCCCCGTTCCCAGCAAGTGGAGAGAGGCTGGGAGGATGCAGAGTGACATATTGTGTGCCTGCAGAGCAATTAGCTTGTGCATCGTCATTTTGGGGAGAGATTTATGGCCGGCGTTCGGAGCATTCCAGCCCAGACCTCTGAGGCCTGGATTCGTCTGCTGGGGAAGTTCCTGGAAGCGGAGCCTCAATATTAGTTCCAATTACAGTCAGATGAGAGCCCATTCATAAGGATTGCCTTCGACAGGCTCCTCTCCTGTCGCTCTGGTCTGACCTTGAGCCACCATTGCTGCCACCAGCCTCAGAGAGGGAGGAAAACTCTCTGGGCTCAGCCCCGGTTCCTAGCAAGCTGAGGAGGCAGGCCATGGGTGTGCTGGACTTTGACAGGGAGAGCTGCGGAAGCCCATGGAGGAGGAATGGGGAAGACTAAAGATGTCTCGGCATCTTGCTTCTCCGCAGATGCTTCTGGAAGGGTGGCAATGCAGGGGGCACTGCCCATGGTCTGAGATCTCCCAGGCCCCGGGACCATCCTTTGACCTTGTTTCTGAAGTAGACTGTGTAGTCCCAGAGCAAGGGCCTGAGTCCTTTAGGGACCCAGGAGGCATTGCAGCCACAGCCTCCAAAGAGTCCTCACTGGGCACAAGGACCAGAGCTTACTATCTGGCCATCAGCGTCCTTTCAGCCGAGCCGTGCCCCTGAGGGGTCTTTGGGTGAGCTGGGCTGTCAGTGGCCAACACACACACCCATTAGCACGTCTGCAGATGGATATTCCTCATGGCACCAAGACCCCAAGGACTAAATAAAAACCCAAGGAAGTAATTACCTGCGTATTGATTATGGATTAGGCTAACGACATTACTAATTACATCTAAAGATGTGTATCCACTGCACCAGCCTGTTAATGGCTTGCATGAGGTATTAAAGCGCTAATTAGGAAAAATAGGTTTCTCACCAGCTGTGATTACAGGATCCCTGGAGAAGGAAGAAGGAAGATCCCCCGAGAGGCCCAGCTTTCCTTCAGTGGAGGCCTCAATCAAGAGCCAAGTCCATCATCCAAGACTGGACATTTCCATCCACCTGACAGATGCTCCTTGAGCTCCTGATGTCTTTCACGAGCGGGCTGAGGGGGCTGAAACTGGGCTCAACCGCCACAGGGCATTGAGAAGGAGACACAGGCCTGTGCAGATGGGACAGGATGGCCCCAAGAGGGACACATTCTGGGCCTGGTAAACAACCTGAGAAGCCTCAAGCCCCTTCCAGAGAGGAACAAGAGGTTCCCGTAAATCATCTGGTCTAGATCCTTCTTTCAGACACAGAGAGGTGGAGTGAGCTAGCAGGTGGTGACGTGAGGCCCAGGGCCCAGATGCAGCCTGCACCCTTTCAACCGTGGTGACTCACGGTGGTCAGGGACTGGGCCCCTTCCTCCAGGACGGGAAGGTGGGGAAGCACTGGGTCTCTCCATCCACAGGGATTTCTTGTGCTTCTCCCTCTACTGAGGCCGCCTCTCCCCTTCCCATCCCTGCCACTACCTACACTTTACTCGCCTTTTGGTTTCTGCTTAGAGTAACTCCTGGAAGCCTCCCCTGCATTATCCTGACTGGGCTTGCAGAGGCCCCCCTCCTGGGACACACCATCAATAGAAGGCTGATGTCCATCTTCCTCTCTTTAGACCATAAGCTCAATGAACAGTGACTGAGCAGACCTGATTGGATAAGAGGGGATCAAGATATCTATCTATCTATCTTTCTATCTATCAATCATCTATCTATGTATCATCTATCTATCATATCTCTCTCTCTACCGACCTAGTTACTTATCTAATGATTTATTTGGCTTTACAACAATTCCTGAGCATTCTCTATATTTTCAATGTTATAGGATCTTATCTCTGAAGAGCATCTTGTCCTCATTAGATTTTCTTTCAAGTTACTGCATTTTAATTACTCAAGGAATACATTAATGCAGTTTTTTGTTAAAACTTCAGACCTTATAGATAAAGTTAAATGCCCCTCTTGCCACCATCCACAACCTCAGAGGGGGCACAGGTATAGATTTGATGTGGATGCTTCTAGACCTTTTGGTGTGTTTTTGTACATACGTTTGTACCCGCAGAAATATAGAACGTTTGGTGTGCCTGCGTATGTGTGTGTATGTGTTGCACATGGGGCATGCATCTCCTGTCCTGTGTGCACAAGGAGAGCATGACAAAAATGGCGGGAGGACAATCTAACCTCTTCAGGGATGGTTTTATTTTACTGTCTTGATAAAAAATAAAAAATGAGGGGTGCCTGGGTGGCTCAGTCAGTTAAGCATCTGACTTCGTCTCAGGTCATGATTTTGCAGTCTGTGAGTTGAAGCCCCACATTGGGCTCTGTGCTGACAGCTCAGAGCCTGGAGCCTGCTTCGGATTCTGTGTCTCCCTCTCTCCCTGCCCCTCCCCGACTTGTCCTCTGTCTTTCTCTGTCTCTCAAATATAAATAAATGTTAAAGAATAAAAAAAAGCCTCTAATGAAAAATTATAGCACTGGACTGTTATGAAATATAATGTGGACTGTGACTTACGTATGTTCTCAGTTGATACAGCTCATTTAGAGGCCATGACACAAGATTGCCAACAGTTACCATTTTTCCCCTTCTGGGACACGCATTGAGATGTTGGGGAGCCCACTGAGGGTACTGGGACTGCAGGCTCCCAATTCTCTACCATATCTCTCCCCTAATTTTGGTTCAGCTGATGGTAAGCCAAGTCTTCCTGGCTCCTACACAGGCCTAGTGTACCCAGTAGGCACTCAGTCAACACTTCGGGAAATGGAATGAATCCAGCGAGAGCCACGTACGAACAAGCAGCATCCAGCCGGTGGCACCAGTCAGGACAGCACAGTCCAATGGGGGAGCGTCTGATTGTCTATTTATAAAGGTGGGGAAGGGGCTAAGGAGACCAAAAGAGGAATGACCAGTGACCTCTTGAGGTGTGAAGGGACAAAGGCGGGGTAGCTGTCACCCGGAGATGGGGCTTGACAGAAGCCAGGGGTTTGCTAGAGAGTCCCGCCAACCATGGGAAACTGGAGGTGGAAGAATAGGGAGAAGAAATGCTCCCCGGTCACTGTCTGCTTCCTGCTGGTGCCTCCCGATGTCTGAGTTAAGCAGGAGCCAGAGGCCAGGGAGACTGCACTGGGACAGATGTGTGTGGATGACATGTGGCCTGCCCGGCTCCTTGGAGCCATCCGCAGGGTGGGAGGAGGAGGAGAAGGAAGAGGAGGGGGCGGGCTCCATCCCTGGCCTCCCAGTGGCCCCCAGCAGCAAGTCTGTGCCCTTTCTGACATCTGGCTCAGACCTTCCACCTGCAGCCCCAACCTGGGCAACGTCAGCCACCTCAGGGCTGCCAAACAGCCACCGCCCTCCGGCAGCAGTGGGGGGGGGGGCGGGGGGGAGCACATACCTGGGCATTTGGCCAGGTGCAGGAAGGTGGGGAAACTGTAGTGTGCCTCTGTTCCTCTACAGTGGTGACATCAGCTGGTGACATCACTGGGCTGGCCCTGCAGGTGGAGGGCGTCACAAGTTCAAATAACTCATTGGGGATGGGGGTTAAGGGATGGCGTCAACAGTAGGGGCTGTGCCAGGAACACTCCTGCTGATTACTGAGGGGCCTGGGCGGGAGGACAAAACCTTGTGCAGCTGTCTGAGGTTGTGACCCCAGCTCTGTGCTCAGGAAGGGTCTGTGCACAGCTGGGCCGTCTCTGAGTGTGTGTGTTGGGGGGCGGTGTGCCTGGGCCCTCGCATGTGGGTCCACAAGGACGCTGCAGGTCAAGGGCATCCAACTCTCCACAGGTGTTCCCTTTCAGCAGAAAGGCTTGGGGGCACTTTCGTTTCTTACAGAGGGAAGACCCCACCCCACCCCCTGTCATATTTGGGCTGGAGGTCAGCCCACACCTGCCTTCTGTCGCCCAGGTGCCTCCTTTCTACCCTCAGGCCATTCCCCGCCTCTCCTGCCTCCAGCCTCTCCCCTCTACACCACCCTGTACATGGGGGTGGGGGAAGAGGCTCCAAAGCAAAAGTCCACATCCGGCTCACTTGCTCTGTCAGCTCCGTCTGCCTCAGAATAGAGCGCAGAGTAGGGGCAGGCACTGGGAGGGGGCAGCTGGCCATCCTGTTGCTCTGAGGATGCAGCGTGTCCTTCCGTGTCCCCTGGAACCCGGGGGGGGGGGGGCAGGCGAGGGATGGGGCTGGTGGCCTGCCTCCACACCCGCGCTCCCACCCTACCCCCGACGGCAGCGCGCACCCTCGGGCCCACGCCCCCAACTCCCCTCGCAGCCACCGTCTCCCCGACTTTCCCAACACCCCCCCCCCCCCCAGAGATAACACCTTGGCCTCCCTTTTGCCTCAGGAGCCTGATTGGTCACCTCCGTGCCCCTTGCAGAGAGAGACCAGGCCACCGCACAGGGCCTGCGGGACGGACGCAGGGGCGACCGGGCCCCGGTGCGTGGTTGTGAGCGCAAACCCCCGTGTGCACACGAGACACGCGGGCCGAACGAGCGTGGGGCTGCTCGGCTGGGTGGAGACCGGTCCACGGGGCAGCGGTTAACGCGGACTGTGACTAAGGCTGCAAGGGGACACGGATGGCAACTGTGCGGGACACGTTGTGGGCAGGAGCGTCGGCCGGGCCAGCGCAGGGACCAGGGCGGAGCGTTCAACCAGGAGGCTAGGCTGAGCGGTTACCAGACGACCCAGAAGGACTGGAGCGCTGGCTTTCCTCTCAGCCGCTGTGGGGACGCTCCCCTGCCCTCCTCTAACCCCTCCCCCAGCTCCTCGCGGGCCCCGCCTCCGGCCCCCCCCCCCCCCCCACCTCGTTAACCCTGTTCTTCAGCGTGTGGTGGTGGAGATTGGCAGACCGGAGGGGTTAGAACGACTGAAATCCTGCCTGCCTCTGAGAAGCAGTGACAGGGGAAGATGAGCAGCTTGGGACCCAGTAAGCCTGGGGTCAGAGAGGAGGACAGGGCATCAGAGCACGAAAGCAGGGCCTAGACAGGAGGCCTTTTATCCCTTTGGAGAGACACGGTCAAGATTAGTATGAAGCGGGTGTGGAGCCTTTCTTCTTTGAGCACAGTCTTCTGCCTTCTTCTGGGAGAGGAAAGCCCATGACCAGAAAGAAAGGAAACAGCAGGAATGGATATGGGGTCCCCGCCAGGGTTTTCAGGGCTGGTGCTCCAGGTCTCCTTGGTCCTGTGATCTTATTCCAAGGTGCCCCATCCCACCAAGGGGCAGGAAGCACACAGTGACTAGGAGTCACCCCAGGGAGGATTCTGCCGTGCCCAGTGACCATTCACCTCCCCAGCATCCCCAGCGCCACTGTCCTGAGAAGGCTCTGGTCTCCTCCTCCGATGACCACAACACTCCCTTCTCGGTCTTCCCACCTTTGGTCCAGGCCCTCTCAGGCCACCCTCCCACAGCCTGGAGGGGGTACTCCCTGGGAGTGGCAGTTCCCAAGAGTGTATTCTATGGATCAGTGACCCACAAAGTCCCATGTAAATGGAAAAGGCTGCGCTCCCCCCTACCCCTCTGCTCATTGCCAACTTTTCTTCTCAATGTCTAACATAGATTCACTGTGTTGGTGAGAAGACAGAGCCTCCCACAGCAAATAAACACATTTAGTTTGGAGTCATGCGGTGTTTCCTATATCTGTTTGATCATGGGGTCCTTTTTCATCCAATGCATTTTGAAAAAAAGCTAACTAAAGTACACATCTGATCATTTCTTCCTTCAACACTTGAGTGCCTCCTTGCACCAGTGCTTTTTGCCCTATGACCTCCATGGTTCTTGCCTTGCCTTCAAGACACAGGTCCCTTGCCTTGCCTGGCCCTGAACTCTCAGCCTGGGTTCATCTTCCACCACACCAGGCACACAGGCCCACCGCCTGACGTCCATGCACTCTCTAAACACAGTGTGAGTGGGAGGTCTCCAAACCTTTGTTTCAGCCCTTCTCCGGTGCTCTCTCCCATCTCTTCTTCCATCCACCCAATTCTAACTCATCACTGAAATCTCAGAAGCTGTCTTCTCCCTGAAGCCCTTCTTGATCTCACAGTCAGGATGACTCACTCCAGATGGGCACTGCTTCTTTATTACCCCTTCTTGTCTTCAGCCAGGCACTCTCCCTCTCCCCCAAAGAGTAATCCTTCAGGAAGAGTTCCAAGTCTGATATGACTCTTTATCCCTTCCAACCCCACCTCATCCTGATCCCACACAAGGCTGGTCTAATGATATTTCTATCAATCAATCAATAAATGTTGAAATCACTGCTCCCTCCTCTTCTGTCTTGCCTCTGGGAAGAGCCCCAAGAGGCCAGGAAGAACACACGTCTGGGAGTTCCTTTCACAGGAGCTCTGGGATTATGGCGTTGTCATGTGCACACTACAAGGGGTCATATTTATCAGGGTAATGAATGTTGCTGTGTTACGTCTGGCGGCTCATTAGATCCATGTACTTAATCAAGTACAAAGTTCAGCCCTGAGTTGAGCCATCATCTAAGGAACTAATGAGGCTGTACGAGGGTCAGCAGAGACCTGGGACCCCGAAGGCCAGCACAGAGTCCTCAGGGGTGGTGAGAAATGGGGATGAGAAGGAAACAAAAGATAATAAAAGAGCCCAGAGAGGAGAGAGGAGGAGTCACCAAGGAATCCTGATGTCCTCTGGTTTATTAGACATTTTGGGGGGAACGTACAGGAAAGTGCTAGAACAGTATAGTACACCCCTCCCCTATAGTACATCCTTTCTGATGATGCTGGCTCCACACATACTCCACTCTGGTGAAGTCAGCGGGATAATGGTCCTGCCCTGAGGACCCTGGTGCAGGACCAGGTCCCTAGAGTCAGCAGTAAGGACCAGACATGCTAGTGCCAAGGGGGGCAAATCGCCTACAATCCCTTAGGCTGGCATGGGCCACATAGGAGCATTTGCCAACTGCAGGGTGCTGGACATGAGAGGTGACAGGATGACAAAGATGGAGGAAGAGAGGGCAGGGAGAAGCTTTAACCCCACCCAGCCTCCTCCAATCACAACTGTGTGCATGGAGCTTCCCCTTTCCTGGGTGGACTTTTCTGAAAATGAGCTTATGAGCCCAAATGTCCTCTCAGGCCTTGGTCCCCAGCACGTGTCCTTGGAGCAGCCACATCATTCGCACCGTGAGCTTGGCCCAGCCCAGCCCAGCTCCTGGGTCAGGATCTGCATTTCCCTCAGGATCCCTAGGAGATTTGTGGGCAAAGATGTGAGAAGGGCTGATCTCAGGTGCCATCCAGCCAAGGTGACCCTCCCATCCATGTGATAGGCTCATTGAAGTACAAACCCATCTTAGGTATCTTGAGTCTCTCTGCCTCCCCAAAACCCACCCACGTAAGTTGGCCCAAAACCTGAAGGGAGATCAGTGCTCAGTAAGGAAGAAATAAAGTAAGTGAGACCAGGTAACAGGTCTCAGCATTTTCTTAGGGTCTGAAAAAACAATGGTCACTCTGATTATGGGAAACTGTAGGCTGTAATCAAATATTTGCGCTGGCAACTCCACTCTCTGGTCACCAGCTGTTAGAACTCCAGCTGGACAGGAACCCAGGTCCCTCCTTGCTCAAGTAGAAGAAACAGGAGGGCTCGGTCTCCCCCTATGCCAGGGGGATGAAATTCTTCCTTGTTTCGGAGGCTTTGGAGAACATCACCCGCCCTATGTAAATGCACGCCGAGAGGCGCCAACTATTGTCATGCTCTCATTATGTGTCTTGGGATTCCGACCGGAAGAGTCGCACTCCAGAGAGGCAGCTGTTCTCCTCTGCAGGTGGAGCATTTGCCTGACGTCACTGGAGTTGGAGGCAGACAGTCTCCTGGACAGCCAGGGACAAGGGCGGTGGCCTTCCAAAGGAGCCACCTGCCACAGCCTGACAGATTGACATAAGGAAGGTGGACTCGGCCTGTTCCTGGCCTTGTCCGACCAGCGGAAGAGGATTGAGAAATGTGTCTGGCGGTGGTGCCACAGGAGAATGCATAAGTAGCCAACTCGCTTACTGGAAAAGAAATGACCTAATCCACCAAGCTAGCCTGAATCTTAATGGGAAGACCATGCAGTGGGGTAGGAAGGCTGGCCAGAAGGCCTTGGCTGTGCCCAAACTGTGGGTGCTGAGTGCCTTCCACCTCATGCCCTGCCCTGGAAGCAGCAGAGCCCCTTAGAAAAAAGCAGTGGCTCTGAAAATGCCACTTCTTAAGCCAAGAGCCAGTCTGGGAGAGTGAAATGCACCCAAGAAGGGCTGAGGCTTAAAATGAGGGTGCTCAGCAGGAACCCAGACTGCAGTGACCTGGCCAGCCTGCCACCCTTTCAGATGGGAAAGAGCCCAGAAAGTTTCAAAGACAGTGAAGCCCACCAGTGTGCTTTGAGAGAACATCCATCCCTCTTCTTTCTTCATTATGCTGATGATATACATTTGTCACCAATAAATAAGCAAACAGGACAGACAGAAATGCCTCATGGTCCCACACACAGACATTGCATTTGAGTGGATGCTGTGCTGCAGGGCACCAGGACCTCGCTGGTATGGAGGCTGCTGGTCCAGGAACTACACTTTGAGTAGCAAGGCCCTGCCAGATATTTTCAAATATGCCTGTATATACATTTTTGTTTTAAAAATTTCCCATAGGGTACATATTATTTTGCAATAGGACTCAGTTTAATAACTTATTATGACTCCCTTTTGATATAAAAAATATACTTCAGTAATAAATAGTGATGGCTACACAGAATTCCAATGTATGCAAGTTCCAGAATTTAGCCACTCTCCTATTGTGGGACACATGGGTTCTTTTCAACTTATCTTCCATATTAAATAGCCCTCACAAAGATAAGTCTTGTGACTAAACCTTATCATACATCCTAAACTCTTTCTTTAGAATTTCAATAGGTAAAATTAAAGGCATGCATAATTTGGGGACTTTCCACAGAGATTACCAAACTGCCCTCTGAAAAGGTTTACCAACAAACACAGACCCCAGCAGTGTGCCAGTCACTCTCACTTAAAACAATTATTCAGAGAAAGAAAATCAAAGGACAGCCTCAGGTTTCTGTCTCAATTTTTGCTACATCAGGAAAGTCATACATTTTCCTAGTGAAAGAGCATGGAATCTCACTTCCTCATTTATTTCACATTTATCTACTACCTCCTGTGCAATGAGGTATTGCAGCAGGCACTGGAGGGGCTCAACTCAATGTAGTCACCGTTTAGAGAAGAACTAAGACCCAGTAAAAATGGTCTGTTCTCCCCAGTTTTCTCCAAATTCTCTTTGATCTTGAGAAACTTACTTCTAAGATGATGGGACATGTCCCAAAATGATTTGGGACCTGGTGAATTTGAAGTGTCTCTGGGACAGTCCAGTGGAGATGCTTGGTAGAAACCTAGACAAGGGGGTCCAGAAAAGTGGGTCACTATGATGGTTAATTTTTTGTGTCCACTTGACTGGGCTAAGGGATGCCAGACAGCTGGTAAAACATTACTTTGGGTATTCCTGTGAGGGTGTTTCCAGAAGAGACTAGCATTTGCATTGGTGAACTGAATAAAGCAGATTGCCCTTCCCATCATCCAATCCACCAAAAGGTGGAGGAAGGGTGAATTCACTCTCTGCTTGAACTGAGACATCCATCTTCTCCTGCCCTTGGATATCAGTGCTCCTGGTCCTCAGGCTTTCAGACTCACATTGGAACTTGCACTACCAACCCCCTCCTTCTCAGGAGTTCAGGTTCAGACTGAATTATACCACCAGCCTTCCTGGTTCCCCACCTTGTAGGTGACAGATCGTGGGACTCCTCTGCCTCCAAAGCTGCATAAATCAATTCCTATAATAAATCTCTTCTTATATATATATCTATAAATCTCTCACTGGTTCTGTTTTTCTGGAGAATTCTGACCAGTATAGCCACTTACCCTGTCTGAGTCCCAATTACCTCCTATGTAAAATGGGACCTGGGAGAAAGCTGATCTAGGAGCCCTTGGTATCCAAATGCCTGGTGTTGCAGGAAGGGCGGGTGGATGCAGCCCAGGGAAAGAAGAGCCTGAAAGCAAGGAGGGCTGAACAGAAAGTCCTGGCTGCCTGAGGGTTTCTAGGCATTCAGTGAGCAGGTGGATGGGTTGCAGAGGAGGTTAGAAAGAGGAAAATAGATACCTAGTGAAGAGGTATCATCAGAGCTCACCATTAACCCCGTAAATGCAGTTTCCCCTTGATCCACAAATCCACCTCCAAGAACTTGTCTTTCAAAGCCACTTTTACGCACATGCTTGAATATGCATAAAAAATTAATATTTTTTGTAAGAGAGAAAAATTGGAGGCAACCCCAGTGCTTAAGGCAGCACCTGGCATGCAGTAGCACTTTGTACCACTCATTGAATGAAGAACAAACTCAATTTCATTAGTAGGACTATTGATTACTTAAATTATGGGAAGTCCATTCCAGTGAGAACTCTGCTGCCATAAAAATAAAATAGACTTATATTCAGAGGTATCTATGCTACACTGCAAAGTGAAAAAAGTAAATCACCAAATGGTTCGGATAAGCATGGGCTCCTTTCTGAAAATACCTATGTATATATATGCATCTATACCTATGTACTATACATTATACATGTACATTCATGTGCAAGGGGGTTGTTGAGTGCTCTCAGGTGGAACCCGTAAGGGATGAGGGAAACAGGGAAGGGACAGGGAAGAAGCCAGGCAAGATCGTGGGTCCAGCCTCACTTGATCCCACCAGGAGCTCTGGCACATGAATGGCACCACAGAGCTGCCCACCTCGTAGCAAGGAGGTCAGGCTTTTGTACCTGTATTATTCAGTCATTGGTTGGGAGTTACCCCATGGGATGGGCAAGAATTTCCAGACATTGCTCGATGAGGCAGATCATTTCTGCTGAGGGTGGCTCTCCAAAAGAGGGTGCAACTCTGAACCAATAGCAGCCTGGATGGTACACTGGCCAGAGGAAGAAAATCTAGGCAGCACCAACAGTATCTAACACAGATATATAGGTGTGTGTGTATTTTTGCAGGTGCACAGAAAATAATCTGGATGGATATCCACCAGGGTGTCAATAGTGGTCACCCCTGAAAATGGAAATCAGGGTTGGAGGAAGGCAATGAGAAAAGAAAATTGTGTATTTCACTTAACATACTTATGTATTAGTTGCATTTTCCTGTAACCAGCATGTATTACATTTGTAATAAAAAAACAGAGTTAAAAGCTGCAGACAGGCCAAGCCATATAAAAATGGAGCAAAACCCCCCATGGGATGCATTGTAAGAGCCCTCTGACTATAGGCAGTAGGAGGGTCAGGACATGGGAAGTCCAGAGGGCCATAAAACAGGGCTAGTGTCAGGTAGAGAACAGGGTGTAGAGAACAGAGCCGGCAGCCAGGAGCCATACACCCAGGGCAATATGGGGCCCCTCAGCCAAATCACCCTTTCCAGGGTTGAGATTCCTCATCTCACCTCACTCTCAGTACTCACTCTGTAATGAATTATTTTTCCTTTCTCTTGGAATGGATGACAAATTAGGCATCTTAAGGAAGCTGTGCCAGGGGCTGGGTGTTCCTTCCCAGAAGATAAATTGTACATAAATTGTCATGAGGGAGGAGAACAGGAACTTGTCAGGAATTACGCGTATTTGCTCTTGAGGTTTCTATTAGAAATTAGAGAGCCAGAGCACTTGGCCCACTCAGAGGTAGGTGGCTGGGGAGGGGGTGGTGATCAGGCAGCCCCAGAGACTGGCCCTGTGGGCGTCAGAGCCCTTGCACCTATTCCCCCACCACAGTCAAACTTGCTCTGGGCCTCCAGCTAGCAACATCCTGGTCCTCATCAGGGGATAGGAGCAGATTGAGAGCCTGACCACAAAGGGGGGGACATGGACAGTGTAGAAGGGGGTGGGACCCTGAAAACCTCACCAGTGTCCACTGGCTCCAAGCAGGGGCGATCACCCACTGGCATCTATCAGTCAGTTTGGGCTGCTATAACAAATTACCACAGACTGGGTGGCTTAAACTACAGACATTTACTTCTTATAGTTTTGGAGGCTGGATGTCCAAGATCAGGATGCTATCATGGTCAGATTCTGGTGAGGGACTTCTTCCTGGTTTATAGACAGCTGACTTCTCATTTGTATCCTCACATGACAGGGAAAAAGAGGGCTAACTCATTTCCTCTTCTTATAATGCAGGCTCCAGCCTCATCACCTGATTACCTCCTAAAGACCCCCACATCCTAATACCATCCTATTGGGGTTAGGGTTTCACTATATGAATTTTGGGGGACACGAATGTTATGCAGTCCATAACAGTGGTGATATTCTAAGACAATAAACCTTCAGGGGAGACAACCTTGTGAAGGTGCTTGACAAATTTAGAACAACATGTCATATGCTGATGATGGCACTTAAGCAAATGGCTCTGGTAAGATCTGAAGGTATGGAGAGTGCTAAAGAATGTGCTCTGTTGAAGTGGATGAGCTTGTAAAAATGACTGAGAAGAAGGGCCACTCTCCAGGAAATAGATGATCCTAGAAAGGGCAGCCACACCCTTGCATTAGCTACTTGGAAACCCTCTGTGGAATGTTTCTATACCAGGCAGGCCTGTATAATGTCAAGGTAAAGGAAAGGAAATGTTAATGGTGGATGAATTAACACAACAAAAAAATATGTATGAATATGAATATAATCTGAGTATGCAGAGCCAACTCTTCTATCTGTTGTTAGGAATGACAACATGTTGAGACTACACAAAATGATGCCTGGACATATAAGATGGGTGGTTGGATGGGGCGCCTGGGTGGCTCAGTCGGTTAACCGTCCAACTTCAGTTCAGGTCATGATCTCGTGGTTCATGGCTTTGAGCCCAGTGTCAGGTTCTGGGCTGACAGCTCAGAGCCTGGAGCCTACTTCAGATTCTGTGTCTCCCTCTCTCTCTGCCCCTCCCCTGCTTGTACTTCGTCTCTCTCAAAAATAAACAAACATTTTTTTAAAAATCTAAAAAAAAAGATGGGTGGCTAGAGACAAACCATTGTGGGTGACTGTGAACCTAGTTTAGAAATGATGGCTGTGGTCTCACAGACCACAAGTGCCTTAACCAAATCATTATAGAGTGGGGTGTTGAGAGTTGGGGAACAAACATGGGAGTGGCATGCGATAGTAATTTCTCCTGCCCCCTCCCAGACAGACTACAAAATTTGCAGGATAATGGAAAAAAAGGTGTAGACTCCACCTTCAGCAAAAGGAGGGCATGGTAATCTATAGACTCAAAATCTGTGTAAGGACGATTAAAATAAACTGACTTTTGCTCAGAAACCACATGGGGCAATGCAGGAGAAGCTGAAACTGGAGAAGAGTCATGTCCAGCAGATCTCAGGAGACAATAACAAAATCTCCTTTCCTGTGGGTAAGGGACATACTAGGAGTGATAGACTTATAACCAGACCCACACAAGGTGTAGAAGGGAGGGAGCATGAGCAGGAGGCAATGTACAAGAACAAAGGAGGAAATAGTATAAAAACATCCAAAGAGTGAGACTGGCAGTTCCCAGAAATTGTCAATGAAAAATCCGGTTCAAGACATAATGAGGTAAAAAACTGCTGGCATGCCATCAATACAAAGACAAAAATGGAGAAAAGTGAGTAAGATCAGCAAAACTTAACAGGAAAGAATACTCATCTAAAAATTGTTGCCATAAAATTGTCAATAACAAAACATCTTTCTATGAATTAAAAAAAAAACAACCAAAACTTTATGAAGCAACAACATACATGAAGGAAGATCACAAAGCAGAAATACAAGATGTGAGAATACTAAAGTGAATAAAAGAAAGTATAGACATGAATAAAACATATTATAAAGGGACATGGAAGTTAGAAATGAGACAGGCAACCAAAATGACACACACTTAAAGAGCTAAAAAGAATTTGAAAGAGAAAAAGGATTTGAGATGGAGCTCCAACTTAATATATCTGGCCTACAGATAATTGCAAATGAGTCCTCCCATTTGTTTTTAGAAAAGGTTTTCAGAATAAATCACAAAATGAAACCCAAATCAACACAGAATACAAGAGAAGCACCAAAAGATGGGCAAATGTACCAGGCAAATGTAAATAAATAAAATCATGCACTCATATACTTAGTTCTCCTAAGGATATTTTTAAAACATGTCTCACAGGAGAATGAACTATAAGAACCACACACTTCTAAACACAGGGCTTCACAGGGAAGACTCTATGCTCATCTTCTCATGCAGTGTTTAGACATGTCTCATGGTATCACCTTGGAAAACAATGCTTAGAAGTGTTTGGTTATAGTTCAGATGTGAATGCAAAATGGTATAGCAACCTAGAACATGGTTTAGCATTTTCTTAAAAAGTTATACCTAGAGTATTATACTAAATAAATAAGTCAGACAAAGACAAATACCACATGATTTCACTTATATGTGGAATCTAAGAAACAAAAACAAGTGGATAAACAAACAAAAAGCTGAAACAGACCCATAAATAAAGGACAAACTGATCATTGCCCAACAGGGAAGGATGGGCAAAGAGGAGTGAAGGGGAGTGGTAGTCACAGGCTTCTGGTTATAGAATGGATAAGTCACTGTATTAAAGGGTGCAGCATAGGGAATACAGTCCATGGTATTGTAATAGTGTTATATGGTGACAGATGGTAGCTACACTTGTGGTGAGCATAGCATAACTTACAGACTTGACAAATCACTAGGATGTACACCTGAAATGAATGTAACATTGTATGTCAACTGTACTTCGATTTTTAAAAAAAGCTACATGTATACTTACTATATGACTCAGCAATCCTACTTTTGGGAATTTATCCTAGAAAAAAGAAAACTTAAGTTCCCCCCAACACCTGTATACAGGTACCTTAGCAGGTACCAAAAATATCACAAATGTTCCCCAATGGATGAATGTGTTACATCCATAAAATAGAATATTACTGAGCAATAACATGGAAAAAAATATTGTTACTTGGAACAAATTGGATGAATCTCAATGGCATTGTGATTAGTAAAAGTAGATGGTCTCAAAAGGTTATATACTGTATGATTATTTTAACATGTAATTTTCTAAAAGATAAAATCGTAGTGATAGAGAACAGATCAGTGATTGACAGGGGCTGGGAATAGGGGGAGAGTACAAATAGCATGAGAGTTTTGTTCTTTAAGATCATAGAGTATTCTGTATCCTGATTATGGTAGAGTTTACACAGATTGATCAATCTATCTATCTGTTACAGTTCATAGACTTATATGCCAAAAGGATAAAAAAGTTAGTTTTATTGCATAATTCTTTTTTAAGTAAATGTGTTTAGTCACTTAAAGAAAATTTAAAAAAAATACCATAAGAATAAATAATAAGGGATAAATAACCAGAGACAGAAAATTTAAAAAATCATAAAGATTTACCTGGTGAATTTAATTTAAATATATTTTAAATATATTTCCCAAGTTACAGCCTTTTTTAAGAAACGGGTGATTCAGTAAATAAAATGTTTCTCTGAGCTCTTTGAGCCACTCCAGAAAATTAATTGAACACAAGGAGGGGTCACTGGAACCTTCAATCTATAGCCAATTGGTCCAAAGCCCAGGTGACAACCTGGGCTGGTGATTGGCAGCTGAAGTGGGGTGGAGGAGGGGGCAGTGTTGCAGGCAGGACTGAGTGCTTAACTTACAGAATGTGATGCTATCTCTGGGTAGATAGCGTGAGAATTGAATTGAATTTTAAGATACTTATCTGGAGTCCAAAAATTGCTTGGTGATATGGGAAACCACCCCTCCCAAACACACACATATACACATTAGAATTGGTTCCAGAACCTCTAAATACCTGAGAGAATTAAAAACATATGTCTACACAAAAACTTGTACATGAAGGTTCATAGTAGCATTATTCATAGTAGCCAAAAAGGGGAAATGACCTAAATGTCTATCAACTAGTAAATGGATACACAAAATGTGGTATGGCTGTTCAATGGAATATCATTTGGCAATAAAAAATGAAGTATGGATACACGGTATAACATGACTGACCTTGAAAGAAGCTAGCCACAAGAAATGTTATATGATTATATATAATAATCACATATAATTATATTATACGGTTCCATTGGACACCTTGACTATAGTTCTCATGACATACCAATAGGCATAACAGCTTCCTGCTGTTTTTAATTTTCTTTCATCCATTCCAGGGGGATGTGGAAAAACTGTCTTCCCTCTGGTTGGAGCACTTGGTGTGACAGGCATTCCTTCTGCATGAATCTTAGAAACAAAAGTGATATACCTCCATCTATTTGGGGGTAACTTCAGTTCTTGGTTTCATAAAGCATTGATTATTGCTTTGCATGAAAATCTAGAATTGCAGTCATTTCTCCAACAGCAAATCATTGTTTTCTTAATAGCAAATGTGTGCTCTTTGCTCTATTTCCATGTGTTTCTGTATTATGTTACTAAACTTTCATATTAATACTTTTCATTTCAGTGCCAAATCATAACATAAGCTTTTGAAAACATTTTAAACAGCAATTAAACTAAACACATATAGTGCCGACAAAGCACGTAATTCATTTGAAGTAATGACGAAAAGAACAGCTATCATTATGTTCATATAAGCACTGACAATGACAACTAGGTCACATCTGCTGCCTCTCTGACAGCAAGTGTAAGAAGCAACTCAATTTAGAGATGTTAAAATGTGGAAAGATACCTGACTTAGAGACAATGAAATATAGTATCTCACAAGACAGAATTTAGGATAAAATACTAGGAAAAAAATACAGATGTTATAAACTACTTAAAGGAAAAAATTAAATGTACATATTACAATCATGAAGATGTGTCCCCACCATCATAGCATCAAAATATATAAAGCAACAATGGACAAAATTACAGATAAATGCACGAATCAATAATTATGCTAGGATATTTTAACATACCATTTCAGACACTGATAAATCAAGCAGACAAAATAAAATAAGCAGATACCAAGATCTGAACACCGTACTAAATAGATATATGGAGAACTCTACCTAAACCCAAGAAACAGGTGATACACATTGACGTGGAGCACACGTGGGACATGTACAAAAACTGACCAGGCACAAAGACATAAAGCCTCCACAAAGTCCGAAGGGTGAATTTCACACAGAACGTGTTTCCTAAACATGATACAGTGCAACTGTAAGCAACATAAAAGAGAATTTTCCTTAATCCCACATATTTGGGAAGTAAATAATATATTACCAAAGAGACCCTGGTTTAAGAAGGAAATTAGGGAAATACTTAAAACTAAATGATAATGAAAACACAATTTGTTAAAAACAGCATTTTTCAGAGGGAAAACTATGATTTAAAATGCATTTTTTAAAACATAAGATTAAGAACATATAAGCTAAGTGCTCAATTTAAGAAACTGGAAAAAGAGCAACAAAGTAAAGCCAAAAAAAAAAAAAACCAACATAAAAAAACAAAAAACAAAACTGAACAGGACAGAATAAAACTGTAACTCTTAGGACAGAGATCGATCAAATAAAACAATGACAATTAACAAAAGCAAAAATGGAATCATTATAAAAAATAATACTCATCAAGAAAAAAAGATAAGTATAAAAGCAAAAGATTACATATTAAAATCCTGCAAACATCAAACTTCATGCATTCTCTTTAATATTATTTATTTATTTATTTATTTATTTATTTATATTTTAGAGAGAGAGAGAATGTGAGTGGGGGGAGGGGCAGAGGGAGAGAGAGAGAAAGAATCCTAAGCAGGCTCCAAGCTCAGTGCAGAACCGGATGCGGGGCTCAGTCCCATGACCCTGAGATCATGACTTGAGCCAAAATCAAGAGTTGGTCACTCAACTGACTGAGCCACCCAGGCGCCCCATCTCTTTAATATCAGTAATAAGAAAAGGATAAAGTTCCTGTTTTAGACTATAAGGAAATAAAGAGAAGTAAGAAGTATATGACTAGAAATTAAGATATATATATATATATATATATATATATATATATATACATATATATATTCTGTCATATATAGAGAGAGAAAGAGAGACAGAGGAGAATTTCTTAACAACTCTATCAAAAGACAAGATGATCCGAAAAATGGAAGGATACTTCAAGCTCTTGGCTGAGACAATATTAATTTTCAAAATGTCACTTCTCTGCCAAGGTACAAATTCAATACAGTCCCAATAAATGTAGTTACATTTTTTTTTTAGAAACTTGGATAAACAATGTAAAATTTATATGAAAGAATAAAGGGATATGAATAAGTTTTTATTTAATTTTATTTTTAATTTTTTAAAGTTTATTTATTTTTGACAGAGACAGAGTGCGAGCATGAGCTGGGGAGGGGCAGAGAGGGAGACACAGAATCCGAAGCAGGCTCCGGGCTCTGAGCTGTCAGCACAGAGCCCAACGCGGGGCTCGAACTCATGAACTGTGAGATCATGACCTGGGCCGAAGTCAGACTCTTAAACGACTGAGCCACCCAGGCGCCCCAAGATAAGTTTTTAAAAGAGCAATAAAATGTAACTTGTTTTACTAAGTAGATAGTAAGCAACACTACAAAGATATATACTGTAATACTGGTGCAGGAGCAGACAAATAGGCCAAGGGAACAGAATCGAAATCTCAGAGGTAAGCCTATATATAAATAGAAATTTAAATAAACAATTTCAGTTTAGCAGAGGGTGTTGGGAAAACTGTTATGGAAATGATCAAATTGAAATGATAAAATTGAATTACTGCTTAACACAATCTACAAAGATGAAATCCAGACGGATAATAGACAAATTGTAAAATATTAAACTCTGAAGTCAACAAAATAAAACATAAAGGGTTATGTTTATGACCTAATGATGGGAAAGGACTTCTTTTTAAAAAAATTTTTTTTAATGTTTATTTTTGAGAGAGAGAAACAGAGTGCAAGTGGGGGAGAGGCAGAGAGAGAGGGAGACACAGAATCCGAAGCTGGCTCCAGGCTCCACACTTGTCAGTACAGAGCCTGATGCAGGGCTCAAACTCACGAACCATGAGACCATGACCTGAGCTGAAATTGGACATTTAACTGACTGAGCCACCCAGGCGCCCCAATGGGAAATAACTTCTTTTTTTTTTTTAATTTACATTCAAGTTAGTTAGCCTATAGTGCAATAATGAGTTCAGCAGTAGAATCCAGTGATTCATCCCCTACGTGTAACACCCAGTGTTCATCACAAGTGTCCTCCTTAATGCCTCTTCCCCATTTAGCCCATTCCCCCACCTGCAACCCCTCCAGTAAACTTCAGTTTGTTCTCTATATTTAAGAGTCTCTTATGTTTTGTCCCCCTCTTTGTGTGTATATTATTTTTGCTTCCCTTCCCTTATGTTCATCTGTTTTGTATTTTAAATTCCACATATGAGTGAAGTCATATGATATTTGTCTTTCTCTGACTAATTTTGCTTAGCATAATACCTCTAGTTCCATCCATGTTGTTGCAAATGAAAAGATTTCATTCTTTTTGATTGTCAAGTAATACTCCATTTTGTGTGTGTGTGTGTGTGTGTATATATATATATATATTTGTATATATATGCATATATATGTAAATGTATATATACCACATCTTTTTTAAATTATTTTTTTTAATGTTTATTCATTTTTGAGAGAGACAGTGTTAGTGGGGGAGGAGCAGAGAGAGAGGGAGACACAAAATCTGAAACAGGCTCCAGGCTCTGAGCTGTCATCACAGAGCCTGATGCAGGGCTTGAACCCATGAACTGCAAGATCATGACCTGCACCAAAGTTGGACACAACCAACTGAGCCACCAGGTGCCCCTATACCACATCTTCTTAATCCATTCTTCAGTTGATGGACATTTGGGCTCTTTCCATGCTTTGGCTATTGTCAATAGTGCTGCTATAAACATGGGGGTGCACGTGTCCCTTTGTAACAGCACACCTGTATCCCTTGGATAAATACCTAGTAGTGCAAATGCTGGGTCATAGGGTAGTTCTATTTTTAATTTTTTGAGGAACGTCCATACTGTTTTCCAGAGTGGCTGCACCAGTTTGCATTCCCACCAACAATACAAAAGAGATCCTCTTTCTCTGCATCCTCACCAACATCTGTCATTGCCTGAGTTGTTAATGTTAGCCATTCTGACAGGTGTGAGGTGGTATCTCATTGTGGTTTTGATTTGTTTGGGAAAGGACTTCTTAAACAAAATCTGAAATCACAAACCATAGGCAAAAGTTGATTAATTGATGTTCATCAAAATGATAATTTTTTTAAGGAGAAATAGAAAAATACCAACAGTAGGAGAATTTAACATACAAAAGAGATCAAATGGACAAAAAATGACTAGGAATAAAGAATATCTAAGCAACATAATTGATAAGGCAAATATGGATATATGACTATTATACTTTGGTAATGGAGAATAGACCGTCTGAAGTGCATATCGAACATTCACAACAATTGATCACATGCTTGTTCATAAGGAAAGCATCACTACAAGGTGAAAACCAATATTTCTTATCAATTTGCTATAAAAGTTAGAAATTAATAGTATATTTTTAAAAAGACTTTCACTCTGACAATTTAAAAACTTTCCATTAAGCTACTCTTAGATGAAAGGAAAAATAAAATCAAATAAAATAGAATGCCTAAAAAATAAAGATAATAGAAAGCTTTTCCTTAAAGCATTGTGGAAGAAAAATTCATAACCTGAAAGAATTAAAAGCAGTGAATAAACTGCAACTCATCAAGCCAAAAATGAACAACAAAGTCACCAAACATAAACATAAAGATTAAAATAATAAAATAAAAAGCAAAAATTATTGAGACTGAAAACAGAAAAATAGTAGGACTAATTAATAAATTGAAATTCTAATTATGTTGCTAAAATCTTTTTAAAAAACAGGAGGAAGGATGATATAAATAAAGAAATAACAAGGTAAGAAAAATCACTAAAGTAGAAGAAATTTTAAATAGGAGATTATTTGCAAATAAATTTTAAAGTTTCTTTAGAGAAGAAACTCTGAAACTGTTTTTATATGTATTATAGGATTGAGCAAATGAGTAAGTATATTACTTTTTGGGAGAGAATGAAATAAAAATATGGGGTGAGGCAAGAAGAATCCTGTGACTTTGGATTTGAATAAAGGTATTCAGATAGACTCCTATTTTAAAGAAAGAAAGAAACAAACAAACCCATGTATTTCCTACCCCTGTTTGCATAAAGGATCTTGAAGCATGATACTCCAAGACCAATGAGTATAACTAGAGCCTGGATCTCGGTTTCTAAATGCCATTCCCCCACTCAATTGAATCAAGATTTCTTGACAAAATGGATAAATCCAAGACTGGAATAGAAAAAGTACCTTATGAGTATAGAATGTCGTGCTGTGCTAGAAACATTGTGCTATGGGGGCGCCTGGGTGGCTCAGTCGGTTAAGCGTCTGACTTGGGCTCAGGTCATGATCTCGCAGTTCTTGGGGTTCGAGCCCCGCGTTGGGCTCTGTGCTGACAGCTCAGAGCCTGGAGCCTGTTTCAGATTTTGTGTCTCCCTCTCTCTCTGCCCCTCCCCCACTCGCACTCTGTCTCTGTCTCAAAAATAAATAAACATTAAAAAAAATTTAAAAAAAAATAAACATTGTGCTATGTTAGAAGGAAGTGCTGGAAAACTGATAAGGGCATGACAAAGGACACAATATCCAGATTGAAGAGGTCCCCAAATCTGAGGTCTGGCCAAATCTGAGATGATCTCAGCATGAAAACAAATAATGACAGCAATGAATTATAAAACAGCAAATAAAAATAGAATACATGGTATCATAGTGTTAGTGTAAGTAATAAAATGAATGAATGAATGAACATAGCTCTTTACAGGGAATGATGCAGAGTTAAAAACCACCATTTTGTAACCATCATTGTAATTATTGATTCAGGCAAGAAATATCAATGGATGTTAAAACCAATAGATGTAAGTTAATGATGAGTAGATTATTTATGCAGATCACTTATTAATTTTAAAGGGGAAAAATTCCTTTACTAAAATAGAAAAATCTGGCAGACACTACCTTGATATTGACTTAAGTGATATTAATATATCACTAGTAACAGCATAAACCAGCATCATGATGAATGCCTTAAGAAAGATATAACATCATTCCTGGAATATTCCTGCAGGAAATGCATAACCTGTATCTAATCACAAAGGAACATTAAACTCAAATAAAACACAGTCTATAAAACAACTGGCCTGTACTCTTCAAAAATAAAAAAATCCATGTTAAATTAGATAATTATATTATGGTTTTATGAAACAATAAAAGAATATTCTTGTTTTAAGAATATTTAAGAATATTCTTGTTTTAGGAGAGACGTTGAAATAGGAATGATTGTGATATCTGCAACTTATTCTCAAATGGTACAGCAAAAAGAGAGGGGGGAGGAAATAAATAGGACAGGGGTGCCTGGGTGGCTTAGTTGATTAAGCATCCAACTCTTGGTTTCAGCTCAGGTCATGATCTCATGGTTCGTGAGTTCGAGTCCCACATAGGCCTGCACTGACAGTGCAGAGCCTGCTTGGGATTCTCTTTCTCTCTCTCTCTCTCTCTCTCTCTCTCTGCCCCTCCCTCACTCATGTGCACTCTCTCTCTCTCTAAATAAATTTTAAAAATTAAAAAAAAAAAAGGAAAGGAGTAGGACAAAATGTTAGCTGGTGACTCTAGGTGAGGGGTATACAGAGATGGAATGTGAGTGGCGAATAAATTTCTCTGTGTTAATCCTAAAACCAGTGAGTCAAGCCAGCTCAGGGATTGCAGGCTGCTTGGATGTTTGAAGCTAGCTCTCACACTTAACACAGGACTAAACAGTGAAGGTGATATCTAAACATAGCTTACTACTGTCTTGGTTAAGACTGCAGACTCTGGAACTGGGTTACTGAATCCCTATTACACTCACAAGCTTTGTGATCTTAGTGAAGTTTGTTAGCTGTTTAAGCTGGCCCAGTCCCCTCATCTGTAGAATGGGCATAATAGTAGTAGCTATCTTCTAGGATTGTTTTGAAAATTAACATGAGTCAGTATATCCACAATGCTTACAAGAGTGCCTGGCATACGGTCAGCAGATATAAATGGTAATTATTATACTTATTATTAATTAGAGGGGAAACAAGAATCTTTTAATCGTTTCTGTCTCTTAGTAATCTAAAACTTCCATTCTGTACTATTTAAAAGAATTTAGGTAAGTTCACATCCAGAGAGTGAGTCCTCCTTCATTTTGGAAAGATTTTTAAACACTGGGTTCTAGTCCCACCAGGATCTTCTACATGGCCCTTTCTAGAGAGGAACTATGCCAAGTAGGTGGGCAGTACAGAGAAAAAGGAAGAGAGCAGGTAAATGATTTTACCAGAATAGAAAACAGGACAAGAGGACCCATACGGAATGCAGAAACTGGCACCATCTTTCTTCAACTACTATTAGATAGCCAGACTGAATGAGACTCCCTTATTAATAATTTTTATGTCAAAGAATAAATTTGGAATAAAAGAACAGATGATAAAAACAAAATATTTCAGAGCCAAAGAAAGAATGCCAAAGCTTTGCTCAGTAGTACAATAGTTTAAAATGGCTTCAAAATTTTAAAAGATATTTTCATTAACCATTACTATTACGTTTTGGTTCTTCCAAAGTGCTGCTAAGCTCTTAGCATGCTTAAATTACAGAGTACTTTGGCACCTTGGAGGAGACAAAATATTAACCCTGGAGGAGATGACAAAAACATAACTATAACACAGGGTAAAATTTGACCAAAACTTTATAGGAGCATCCCTAAGGAATCATGCATAGAAGGTATTCAAAAAATATTACAGCCTAAATAAATAAGGCTATGCCATTGAAAACCTTAAGGATCTGGACTACTCTCCAATAACTAACATACCAGTTATATACTGCTGTGTAACAAGCTACCCCCAATCTTAGTGGCTTAAAAGAGTAACCACTGATTATTTCTCATGAGTCCACAGGTTAGTAGGGCAGTTCTGCACTCTGGGCTGGACTTGGATGACTGTGGCTGATCAGCCGATGGGTTGGCTGGGAACTGTTTGGTCTAGGATGGCTTCCGCTGGAATGACTTGGCTCTCCACCACATGTCAATTATGTCCTTCACGCAGGCGAAGCCAGGTTTGTTCTCAAGGTGGTGGCAGAAATACAAGAAAAGAACAAAAATGTACATGTGCTTTTCTAAGCCTCTGCTACTGCCCTGTTGGCCAAAGCAAGTCATGGCACCAAGCCCAGCATCAATTGGGAGGGCTCTTCCAAAGTGAATGGCTATAGGTATGCATGAACAATAGGGCATGTTTCTGCAGTTAATCTACCACAATTGGGCATCATGTAGGTATGTGTCTTGGGACAATTCATCCAAATGACACACATAAAATCATAAAATGTATGGTTACCTTCTCACTATGGTCGATTCTAATCTAGTTATTGGATTATTTGCCTTATCTCACCCAATTCGGCACAGTTATCATCACACTGCCTTCTCCTATGTCTGTGAAGAAATATGCAATCTCAGCTTTCAAAAAAAAAATTGGACTCACTATCCCACAACCCACACAAATTCAGGTATATTGAAGATTCACATGTAAAAGACAAAATTCCAAAACTTTCAGAAGAAAATATGAGAGGATCTCTTAATATCCTCAGGATAGGAAAGATTTATTTTTTTTTTAATGTTTATTTTTGAGAGAGAGAGAGAGACAGAGACAGAGCACGAGTTGGGGAGGAGCAGAGTGAGAGAGAGACACAGAATCTGAAGCAGGCTCCAGGCTCTGAGCTGTCAGCACAGAACCCGATGTGGGGCTCAAACCCATAAACCATGAGATCATGGTCCATGAGATCCAAAGTCGGATGCTTAATTGACTGAGCCACCCAGGTGCCCCAAGATAGGAAAGATTTCTTAAACAAGACACAAAACATAGTACATATATAGGAAAAAATTTAAAGATGAAACCACATTAAAATTAAGAACTTCTGTTAATCAAAATTTACCCAAAGGAAATGTTTTTAAAAGCCACAGTGTGGGGTAAGATATTTGTAGCAGATATAATTAACAAATGACCAAAGCCTAGATACAAAAAGAATTCCTATAAGCAGTGGTGTGCTGAAAAGTGTTTAACAGCTTCTCCAGACCCAAGAAAGTCCTGATTTGTAGCATTTGCTGACCTTCATGATGTAAATACTCCCGTGTGACCAATTTCAAGCCACCAACATGAGGTCACGAAGCAAAGCACAGAGATGGGAAGAGGTGGGCACCTTTGGTTCCCATGAGCCGGTATAAGTATCTTCATCACAAAAGTCAGTAAGGAAAGAAAAATTGCCCAACAGGAAAATGCGCAAAAGACTTGAGAAGGCCATTACAAAGCCATAAAAGAGAAAACCTGAATGAACAATAAATATGAAAAGATGCTTAACCGTGTTACTGGTAAGAGAGATGCAAATTAAAACCACATTGAGATACCATTTCACACCCTCCAGATGGAGAGAAGTTTGTGAGTTTGGCAATCCAGTGTTGGTAATGTTGAGCAATAGGAACTCTCACCCACTGCTGGTGGAGCCTGAGCTGGTACCCAGCACTGAGTCACAGTGTGGCATTACCTAGAAGAGGCGAACTGTGCATACCCTGAGGCCCAGCACTTTCTCTCCTCTAAATACACTGTACAGATATATGTACATTTCCTTCAAATACATATACACACAGCCACTGGAGAAATTCTTGCCCATGTGTCCCATAGGGTTCATGGGAGCACTGTTAACAACAGGAAAAAAAAAAAAAGGGATAACAATCTGTATGCTCTTCAGCAATACATTAAATAAATAAACTGTAGTATGTAGACATGATGGGATATGATTTCACAACAGTGAAAATGAAGGAATTCTAGATAGCTAAGTGCATTAACAGAGATAAATTCCAAAAAAAACTCATGGAGAGTGAGCATCACAAAAGGATACATATAATTAAATTGCAATAATATAAAGTTTATTATATATGCTAATAAAAGAGCAAAGATGTTTATCACCAAACTAGAGACAGTGGTTTCCTCTGGGAGGGGAGGGCCTATTCCAAGCTACGAGAAATATTCTATTCTTAAACTGGATGCAAGTACAGAGGTATTCACTGTACCATTATTATGTAAACAGTACACTGGCATTGCACGGATTCTTCCACATGTTTACTTCACATGTTGTTATAGCAAAAGGTGTGTATGTGTGTGTGTGTGTGTGTGTGTGTGTGTGTGTGTGTGTGTATAATCACAGTATAGCATGACCAGTGTGACAACTGGAGAAAGACCAGGATACATGGCAGCAGAGAAGGGGTACCTGTCCTACCAGAGGTGGGAGCAGGTGTGAGAGAAGGCTTCCAAACTGCAAACTGAGATGTGAATCCTAGATAGGAATTAGCCAAGTCAGGGGAAGTGGGGCATCTCTCAGATAGAAAGAAGATCCTGTGCAAAGGTCCAGAGGTCCCACTTAGCTGGTACGTAGAACTGCAGTCTATCTTGTTCCACTTTCTTTAACCCCCGCTTCCCACTGCCTGACCTAAAACATACATGCCTGCATGAGAGACCAGAACCCTATGACAGACCCCAAATGGAGCTACCTATGCCAAAGGAGAGAGACCAATGGGATGGACAGAGCAGGAACTTAAGCAACTGAAGTGCTCAGAGTCATTAAGGGAGCATACTGGGAACACAAGCTCAAAGGCAGTTATGAAGGTGAACCAACTGGAGACGTTGGATGAGAAAAATATACTTGTTCAAATGGATTGAAAGATCTCACTGAGGGACTCTTCCAGAAAGCATCAGGAGGGATAAGGGGGTAAAACAGAGAGGGAAAGTTAAGAGGTGTGGAAAATAGAAAAAGAAGTGTCCCCATCCCATACCAGGCAGAGGTCCTGGAAAGAGAAAGAGGAGTGAATGGGGAGAAAATATTTGAAGGAATGCTGACAGAGAAGATCCAAGAATGAAAGACGTAATACTTTACATGGAAGCATTTGTCAAGTGTCAAACAGACCAACCCCAGAAGAGTTAGAATTCAGGGGTAAAAAGTGGTTACAGAGAGGCAAGTGTGCCTTCAGACCACTCAAGGCCGTATGAGAGGTTCAGTCCAGTCCAACATCAGGTCAGTGGCGAGGGACACGCAGACAGGGCAGTACAGCAGACAGGAGGTGCGATGGGGACACACGGGTGCCCATGAGAAAGGGAAGAATCAGGATGAGACCCACAGCCAGATACCATGAATGTGTACCACAAAAGTTCATACACTTGATATGATACTTTGTATTTTTTTAAATCTCCCAGTAGTTGTAAATAAACATGTCTGTGAGAGGGGCTGGGGCACCTGAGGAGCTGGGTTAGAGACAAGAGTGAAAAGGGAATGAATGCCAACACCATCCAGTACTGAAGGGGGCCTGGTGTGGGCTGGTGATGGTGAGGAGGGGGCCAGGAAGGACAGAGGAGGGGGTGGGGAGCACTCCACGAACTGAGGAGTGCTTGAGTTTGTATGCCTGAAAGCCACTAATCACAAAAAATGAAGTGCAATCACAATAGAAATAGGTCTTAAAACCTCTAGACTAGCAGGGAAGGGAAAGAGAATAAGAAAATCCACTAGGGACAAAGGAAAAAAAATGCTAAAAAAATATGGTAAATAGAAAATAAGACAGTAAAAGTAATTTGGAATATATCACTAAAAAACAGATTCTCTGGCTAGATTTTTTTAAAAAAATTAAAGTTTATTTATTAATTTTGAGAGAAGTGTAGGGACAGAGAGAGACAGGGAGAGAGAAAATCCCAAGCAGGCTCCCAGGGGTCAGCACAGAGCCAGACGAGGGGTTCAAACCCATGAATGGTGAGATCGTAACCTGAATGGAAATCAAGAGTTGGGTACTTAAATGACTGAGCCACCCAGGCGCCTCTGAAATGCACAATTTTTAAGTTTGACATACTGGGCAGATACAGAACTCTGCAACCAATGTGTTACACATTCACATTTTCTTAGCACAGATGGAATGTTTATAATAATATTGACTGTGTAGTTGGCCACAAAGAAAGCTTCAACAAATACCAAAGATAATATACAGAACATGCTTTCTCATCAAGACACAATAATATTAGAAGTCAATCACAGGACAGGACCCAGATCCAGATACATCTGGAAACCAAAATAATTCATGGGCCAAAGGAAAAATGATAATGGAAAATACAAAAGACATAAGCCAAGCAATAATAGAAGCAACAGATATTGACTCTCATGGGATACAGGTAAAATGGCACTGGAGGGAGATTTATAACCTTAGGTGCTACGTTAAGGAAAAGATAGAATGAAAATTAATGAGCTCTCTGTTCCACACCAGATGTTAGGGAAAAATGCACAGAATAAGCCAGGGAAGAAATTGGAGACAAAAGAGGGTGGGTGGATCAGGAGAAGGGAGAGCCCAGTGAGGCCCAGGAGCAGGTGTGGGGCTGGGCACCGTGCTGGCTCCCATCATCTGGCCTGTCTCCCTACCTCTTGGATGGTGCTGGGCCTCATGGGAATATGGGTCTCGGTGCCCCTTTGGCCTGCTACTCCCTCTCTGGCCCTCCCTCAACCTCCCATTTTTCTCTAACCTTGGCCTCCTCATCCTATTGTGGCCAACGTCTTAGCAGAGCCCATGCCAGCTCTTTCTGCCCATCCCTTGACTACCACTAACTCCCTGACTCTTGTGAGCCCAGAGCAGTGCCGAGGTCCAGCTCAGGGTGGTCAGCCAGAGAGAAGGCTTAATTATCAAGATAAATTCAGCATTTCAAACTTAACTGAGATCAGTGCCATGTCCCACATATCACCCTTGTGTCCTGAGGAATCCACTGGGGAAACCAATGTCTACATCCACTGTCTCCACTGGTTCATACTGATCTCCTCGTGAAGCAGCGAATTGGCAAAGCTGAAGGACACCCTTCTATTTGTTGTCCCTCCATGGCTCTCCTGATCCGTGGATCCAACACAGAGCTGCTCAGCTCCCCTGGAAGAATGGATCCCATCTACCCAGCCCTGGACACCTAAGCCCAGGCCATGACTCTAGGCAGGGCCCTTGCCTCACCCAACACCCATTGGGTCCTGAGTCCCTGGTCTTGCCTCCTCCATGCCTCCCCTCCCCCAATGCAGCCCAGCTTAAAACCCTATCTTCTATCACCAGAACCCTCCTGACTTACCCCTGACTTCCCTTGCCCATTATCTTTGAGTGCAGCCACAAGAGCTTTCAGAAGTGCAATCTGACCCTGTGGGCCCCTGGATCAAATCTCTCAGTGGCTCCACACCACCTACAAGGGCCAAGTCTAGGCTCCTGGGTGTGTTTGTCACCCTTTGAGACCAACCTGCTCTCCTGGCCTCTCCTCTTACACCCACAACTTCCTCCTGGGAAGATCAGCAGTCCCAGTTGGGCCAGGATGGAACACTTTAGTGGCCCGTAGGAAGCTTTGGTGATAAAGGTGGGGAAGTCCTGGCCAGAAAGATGAGCTGGTCACTATGTCCCTGTCCCCTGGTCTCATGCTAGCTGGTGCCCCCTTTCCTTCCAGGCCTGCTCTCCCTGCTCCAGGACCCACTCAGGGAAGCTTGGTGCCCACCCCACCATGGGGGCAAGGCTCCTGTGTGCTCCTGCATCCCTGAGAACTCAGCACTCATCTCCATAAGTTTGGGCTCCTGGGGAAGGGACCACAATTGTTAACTGCATCCCCATCTAGCTGGCCTGTGGGCACTGGGAGGTATTCACTTACAGCTTGTTTAAGAGGCACTTAGATGGGGTGCCTGAGTGGCTTAGTCAGTTGAACATCCAACACTTGATTTCAGCTCAGGCTATGATCTGGTCATGGGATCGAGCTCCATGTTGGGCTGTGTGCTGAGTGTGGAGCTTGCTTAAGTTCTCTCTCTCTTCCTCTCCCTCTGCTCCTCCCCCTCTAATGGAAGAAGAAGGAAGAAGAAGGAAGCAGGAGGAAGCAGAAGGAAGAAGAAGAAGAAGAAGAAGAAGAAGAAGAAGAAGAAGAAGAAGCAGCAGCAGCAGCAACAGCAGCAGCACTTAGATGGATCTGGTAGGTCTCTGACCTCAGCCCTCAGTCTCTCTTGAGGGAAGCAGAACCATAGAGAACAGGGTAAAGATCAGTGCTGGGTTCACACAGTTCACACACACAGAGAGGAAGAGGGCGATGTGGGAAAAGGGACAATGGTGATGCCTCTGGAGGAGGCTCTTAGACTGGACTATGGAGTACGACTGCTGCCCCTGAGGGCCTGGGGAGGTGTGAAGACTGAGGGAGGAGCCCCAATGTCTTAGGGTCTGCCCTGAGTCCCTGGGCATGGGTGGACACACAGAGGACAGGGCCGTCTGCCTTGTCAGTGGGCGCAGTGACTCAGAGCTCCAGGAAGTAGTCTGGTGGGAAGTAGAACAGGGGGACTAGACATAGGGTTTACATCTAAGGGGCCTCATCCTCTCCCTCTTGCCCTGGTCGCAGCCAAGGACAGTCCTGAATGGAGCCTGTGGTCAGTACAGAGGGCCCCTTGTCCCCTGCAGAGAGGAAGCATGGCCCCACAACTCCAGACACCACTGTCCTCTGACATGAGAATGCCGCCAGCCATCCCAGAGGACACTGACCTTCAGTTCCTGCCACAGGCCCACCCACTGCTATTTCCAGCAGCCCAAGGACCACCTCCAGCTGTCACCACTTAACTAGTGAAAGAGGCATGGGGGCTTTGTAGGAGGAACAAGAGCTGTCCCATGAACCTCCCAGGGTTGATCATGGGCCAAGGGTGGGCCAGTCCCTAGGTGATGCCAATCAAGGTGGCCATTGGGCTCATCTCCAAGCACTACAGCTGCCCTAGGGGTCTCTGTTTCCCATTGGCCAAGGCCAAAGATCCCTCACCTGGCCCTCAGTGTGGCTCACACTCCCAACACCCACTGGGGCAAGGCAGACTGTAGGTAACACTGTGGGGGAGCCAGGTAAAGGAGCAGAACCTAGCACAGGCTGGGCCCTCTGAGGTTGGTGGGGGTGGAGTGTGATATTATCACGTGGAGAGGAACATGGAGACACTGCAGGGATGGCAGGCTGAGCAGGTTGCTCCAGGCCCTCAGAGTCCCCAGGCCAGAGTCCCAGGCCCTGTTAGGGCCTCGGTGCACACCTGCCCTTCCCTGGGTGGTTTCTGCCCTCAGTGTCTTCTGTAAGATGGAAAGATGTAAGACTCTGAAGCTGAGCTCTGGCTGCCTGGCCCAGTGAGAGGTGGGTGTTGCTGGGAGCTGGCGGCTCTCTAATCCCCTATGGTTCCATGGAACTGCTGAGCTACCCCCACCTTCCCACTGGGACCCCCTCTCTGAGAGGTGAGCCATGCCCACAGTGCTCTGGCCTCGGTGCCCTGTGCAGGGGAGTGTCCGTCCACAGCTCCCACTGCCATGGCCCTGCCGTTGTCCACATAGGGCCCACCCTCTGCGTGTCTCTACTCACCCACCAACTGACAGGCATATCCCACAGGTACCAAGCCCTATGAGGACAGAGAGGTGGCTGGTCCACTCCTCCAACCCTGGACCAGGGCCCAACAGGGCACCTGTTCATTGAGTATTTGTTAGATGAAAAGCAAATGATTAGTACTTAGAAAGCCTTTCTATTTAATTCCAACAGGGATATTTCATCTATTTGTTTTGATTGTTTCCATGACTGGCTGGGCTATATTGACCACCTTCATATCTATATTAGTCGGTGTAATAATGAAAAAGAGGTTTATTATGAGGAACTGGTTCATGCAATTACGGAGACTGAGTCCCACAATCTGTCATCAGGAGAGTCAGTGGTCTGGTTCTATTTGGAGTCCAAAGTCCTGAGAATCAGGGAGCCAATGGAGTAAGCCCCAGTCTAAGGGCAGGAGAAGACATGTCCCTCCACTTTTTGCTCTAGTCAGGCCTTTGACTGTATAAGGCCCCCTCACACTAGGAAAGGCAATCTGCTTTACTCAGTCTACCAATTCAAATGCTAATCTCTCCTGGAAGCACCCTCACAGACACACCCAGAAATAATGTTTAATCTGGGTTCCCCGTGGCCCACTCAAGTCGACGTATAAAATTAACCATCATGATATCTTGGTTAACCACACTCATGCATCTCGCCTGGTCGAGTGTCTTGGTGAGACAGGCTACTGGAATCTCAGGCACATCGACAACCGGAAGGACCCTTCGTCTATCAATCCAAATGCACCGCACGTCCTAGGCTCAGGTGGCCCTGAGATAGGACAGCTTTGAGAGAAGAAGCCATGCAACTCGCTAGTGGGAAACTGCAGTGTGAACCCAGGTCCAGCCAGCTTCAAAGACAAGGCTCCCAATCGCCGGTCCACTGACTCTCAAGGGACACACCAGCCCGGTCACCTGATGAGACTGTGCCAGGCACCACAGAGCCCTGTGCGTGGGGGAGGTGACACACACCAGGGAACTCCAGTGAGTCTTCCTGCAGCCTGCGGCTGGGGGCTTAAATACACTTTCCACCTCTATTTATCTGAATGAACTTATGGCAATTCACAACAGGACACAAACATAAGAAAGCTGAAAACCACCACAGCTAGACAATGGCTGTGTGTTTACATAACTATGTCACACAAACACCTATTTGCTGCCACACGTAGGCACACATGTGCGTGTCATCCAACAGCCCCGCGCACACAGGCCGGCCAGGTCTTCTACCAGAAAAGGGGCGGGCACAGCCTTCCGAACCACTGGGAACATGACCATCAGCATCCGACTTGCTTTGCATTTGGAAAATGTATTTGATGGGAAGGTCCAGGGAAAGCAAATGGCAGTATGAGGCTTCAATGATTTCTTAAGGACATGTTGCTAAATGATTTAATCCCTTCCTGAGACACTGCCCATGAATTGATGACCTCTGCTTTTCCTTTCTCCAGTCTGATGAGCAATGGCTTTTCTGACAGGCCAGTAAATTTCTCCCGTTGCTTTTGCTAAGAAAAAATTTTTTTAAAGATGATGAGGAGAAAGTGCTTTATTGCAAAGCACTCTGCACCCCACCCCCTTTCCTCGCAGAGCCTGAAGACACAGTGGAAGGAAGGACAGGCCGGTGGCAGTGCTCCCAAGCTGAGCTGAGTCCTGCTAAATTAAAACAAATGAAGGCGACTTCCAGATGGTGACTCACACACAAAGGAGGCCGGAGACAAGGGGACGGCTGGCTGCCTTCCCGAGATTTGCCCAGGCTCTGTCACGAGGCAGGAAGGGAGCACCTCTCAGCTTCCCTCCCACCCCACCCCACCCCACCCCACTAAAGCACCCTGACACTCCATATTCACATCTGAAGGAGGCCCGGGGTTCCCAGAGGGAATCCTCACTTGTCTGCCAGAGCCTGGGGTCTGACCAGCCAACAAACACATTCAGTCTGACAACCACCTACTGTGCCTTTCTGGAGGCCAGGCAATAGCCAGCCTGTGCCTGTGGGGACACCTCTACTGGGAAGTCCTCGGGATGCCCCTCCAGGAAGTGCTATGCAGAGGTCTGGAAACTGATTGCAGCAGGAAGCAAGGGAAAGCTTCTGGAGTGCATTATCAGCGGGACTGACAAGTGACCAAGGCACCCCAAGGGGACAGCATGGTGGGCAGGAAGCTGAGGAGATGCTGGAGGTGAGGGTCTGCCAAATGGGAAGGGCTGGGAGGGGTCTTGCTGAACACCTGTGGTACAGCCCCTTCCCTACCTCTGACTGCACAAAACCCTCTGCAGGGGGTGGAGTGAGTGCTCCCATCACACCCCAGGGCAGCCTGGAACCAGGTCTCTAGGGGCTCACAAAGCACTTACCAGCATAGAGGGTAGCATGTGGTCACTGAGGAACACATCCTTGGGGACCTCCCTTCTCAGGTATGGGTGGGTCTTGGAGACCCCCACAGCCCAGGGAAAGAGAAGTTGTGGACACCTCCAAGGCCTGAGTTGGGCGCTCGCCTATCTTGGTCCATCAGATCCAAGGTTGGTGCCCTGCCAGTAACCCTTGTCCAGGTGTTGGACTTGTCCCAGCTCCCAGGCCTCTGGAGCCCAAGTGAGAATAAAACACAATGCAGTGTCCAGGTACAGGCCTCAAATGCACAAGCTATGCCCCCAAAGCCCACTCCCAGCCAGGCCTGGCGGCCTCTTGGGATGGTGTCCAAACTCAGGGTGAGGAAATACAACCAGTCGGTTCTCTTCCACCAGCAAAATCAGGACCATGACTTGACTAGGTAACAATCTGAACTTCTGAGAAAAAAAAAAAACAAACTAAAAGAAGAAAAACAGGCTAGAAAGATATTTATATTAAACACGACAATCTTAGAGCTACTATTGCATTTAAAAATTCCCTCAAGTGTCAATTCCCTCACCAAGTCCTTGACTGATAAAGGTGTCATGAGTATGACAGATAGTTCATGAGGAGGAAACACAAAAAGCAAAAACAAACAAAAGAGACAACAAAAAGTAGAGCCAAGTGTTCAACCACAGAGAAATCAAAGAATGTCAGACGGAGCGATAGGTGCAGTTCTGTAGCAAATTAATGTCTTCATGGCAAACCCAACAGTGACAAGTTAGGGGTACGGGAGCAGGCGATGTGGGGCCGGTGGCCTGGGAACTGGCCAGGTCCTTCAGGCCAGCGCTCCACACTACCTGCATTCAAATGCTCACATTCTGGTGCAGTGACTTCAAATTTGGGAGATGACCCCATGGAAATGATTTAAGAGAAGGAAAAAGCCGCATGCATTCACAGGCTCACTCTGGCACTATCTTCATCAGTGAGAAGCAATAGAGATAATCCAAGTGAGTCCCAACAAGCGGTAGGGTGAGACATGAGCGCATGAAGAGCTTGAGTCTTCTCTTTCCGGTGCAAGGTCAGCGAGCAAAGCACAACACAGACACATTCAACACTGCCTCAGGTGCACGCCGAGACATCCCAGAAATATGAAAGCAGCGAAGACTGAATAAGGGGCACGGGGCTGTAGATGGGTTCTCCCTCCTGCACTTTTGAGGTGCATTGATGCTAACATGCAACACTCCTGTTTATCTCAAGCATCCGTGTAATATGACATGCTGAGATGTCACCATAGGTGCATGTTCCTTGACACTTGCTTCCTAGCTGCCACCTGAGGCCTCAGTCCCATGTCCCCCTTGCCAGCCCACATGTGAAACCCATCCTCAGCAGAGAGCCTTTCCAGGACACTGCTTTCTCACTCTTTATGCTCCACCTCTCTCTAGAAAGGATGTCACACAATCAGCAATAATGGGAAATATGTACAAAGGTTAAACAACAGGGTCCCGGGATGAAGAGGGGAAAGGGACCAGGGCCTGTGTCAAAGAACCAGACCAAGGAAAGTAGGGCTGGAGTTGAGCATAAAACTGAGCTTCCTGTAAGCCAAGGTGAAAAGGAAAATAGGATCTAATTTAAACTCTCTTTTTCCAGGACAAAAAGCCATAATCATTTGCAGGGACAGACCAGTGTTTTCCTAGCCCTATTCCAGGAGACCTATTACTGTGTGTTTGCTCTTTTAAAGGTCCTGAAGACATTTCAGGGTTTCCAATGGTTTCCCAGCTAATACAGAAACATTCTTTGTGTGACTTGATCTCACCCCAGCCTCATCAAAATGCTATGTCAAGTTCGGGTTGGCTGACACATTTCTGTGGGAACTCTGTAAGGTAATCAAGACAGGTCACTTTCTGAATGAATCTAAAAGTGAATGCTGTCAGAAATGGATGGCAATCTTGGCTACCACCCCTGGTTTCCTGACACAGCTTTATTTTTTGTTCCATGAGAAGCATGAATATAAGGGAGGAATGAAATGACAGGAGCAGCAAACGGCACTCAGGCTCCTGGGCCAGAGGGTGGGTGGACGTCTGCCTCTCAGGGATCCTGGTCCCTTCTGAGGCACAGAAGTCCTTGCTGTCATGTGGCCTGAAGATGCCCAGAGGACTCATGTATGCAAGCAGGAGGGAGAGGGGCTGACAGGACCTGGCTCAGCCCTGCAGAGGGAGGGCAGGGGCCCAGGAAGACCTGTTTCCAACCCCAGCCTCACTTCTAGTAGGCTGTGTCATCTGGGACAAGGCACCTGTGCCAGTCACCGAGCCTCCTGGAACCCCATTTCCTCCTGTGTCTCCAGGGGACAATGGAGCATAACCGGCAAGATTATTTTAGGGATTTGAGGGCATGTGAAGCTCCTGGCACACAGTAGCTCTCGACACATGTTAACGGTATTTTTTTTCTAATTTCCTGGATTACTCTGACCCACAGAAAGAGCAAGCATCCCACTGCAAATTGCAGGTGGGGAGCTCTCAGGAGTATTAAATAGGAAAGGGAGGAAAGTCGCAGGTGGGCCTTGAATGGGGAGGAAATGAATGACCATGTGGCTGTGTCATCATTACCCTCCTTGCCATTATCTCCCCCACATCCAAGGCCCTGGTACTATGCATAGTCGGTTTATGGTGAATTCTGCTGAAGCCATGAGGTCTGTCTGGGGACCCTCAGCCCGGGGGGCAGATCCAGGCCCAGAGCCCAGTCTCTAAGAAGCCCCTCAGGGACAACTGACACCGCTGGGCATCTCCTTGCTGACAGCTCCACTCACAAAAACCACAGGGTGCTGGCCAGAGGGTATAGGAGTGAAGAGGCCAGGTTAATTCAGAAGGAACTACACTTGACCCCACATGGAGGGGGCGCGTGGAGAAGGTGAGGCCTCCTGTGTCCTCAAGAGCCACACCTAGCCACTCGGATGCACTTAGAGGAGGGAGTGGTTCTTCTGACCGCCACCTGAGAAACCTGCCCTCCCCACAGGGACCAGTCTCCTGCAGCATCCTCACCTTCAACTATAGTCCCTGCCTCACTTGGGAAACTCAGGCCCTCAGGTCAGTTCCAGACCCTGACCACTGGCCACCATGCACCGTCCCCAACACCCCCACTCACCCAGCCAAAACTCTGCCTGGAAGGCCCTGTCCCCATGTTTTCAAACTGACACTGAGTTGCCTCTGAGATCAGTCCTGGGTGCAGCCTGGAGTGGGCTGGAGGGGGTGAAGGACAACCAAGGAACAAGATGCACCCCCTACCCTGCCTGTATCTATTTCCTGGAATATTTGACCTCATTAGTTCCCTCACCCCAACTCCCAGGGTCTGCTGATAACACACTCTAGGCAATCCTGGGGAGAGAACCCACGAGAATTAATACAACTCCTTGGTTCTGATTACAGCTTATTACCATAATGGAGAGAATTTCTGGCCTCTCCCCAAATTTCCTCTGCCCAAAAAATTTTCAATTAAGAGCCTAACCTTAATAGAAAATGGCTGTTTTCTGGAACGTTCTCCAAAGTGCTGATTCCTCATTGATGAATACTTTTTCTAAACAGATGAAGGTTCTCAATGATTCTGAATAAAATCAGAGCCAAGGACCTCACTCAAAGAAGGGAGGAATGTGACAGCAAGACATTCCAGTGAGCCTGCCACACACCCCTCCCCTCCACTGTGGGCACTGGTGTGGTCAGTGGAGGGTTTTTGAGTCCCTTCTAGCCTGGAGAGAAGCTGTGAGCAGAAGAGCAGTGTGGATGTCCCAGGAGCCAGGCCTGCCTGCCAGCAAAGCAGCTGAAGTCTTGAGGAAACTTCCTGATTGCATTAACGAGGTGGCACCACCAGGACATAATCAAATCTCCCTGGAGAACGTGGCTTCCAGAAGGGCTGTTGCTCACACGTGGCAGAATCGGGGCAACAAGGGCCAGACAGCAGATGAGGGAAGTCCCATGCTCAGGACCCAGGGAAGGAGGTTGGATGGGCCACCTCACTGGGGCTTGCGGGTGGCACAGGGCCACTGAGCAGTGCCAGTCACCCAGCCCTGGGAGGCAGCCTTTCCCAGCCCTCACATGTGCAGGCACCTGGCACTTGAAGGCCCAGTTCCCCACCCAGTGGCCCCACGCCATCGCCCTCCTAGTTTTACAGGTAAGCAGGGGTGCCTAGAAAAGCTGCATGCTGCGGGTGGGGAGAGGTGCCCTCTCATAGCAGAGCATGGGCACCTTGCTCAGGGAAATGAGCTCTGGATCAGAGGAAGGAGAAAGCCAGCTGTCATTCCAACCCCCCCTTCCCACCTCCGGCCTGTCTGCACCTCGGTGGGACAGGAGCAATCATATCTGCTTGTCAAAATTGCTGTGAGGAACACAGAAAACTCGGGCACAGAGATTATATGATTTGGGACTGTGGTTATAAGTGTCAGAGCTCCTTGGGCTGGCTCACCTACTGGCTAAGAGACCCTGGGGAGTCTATTTGACCTCCCTGGGGCTCAGTTTCCTTGCCCAAGAAATAATCATAGGGTTGTTCTAAGGTTCAAGAATATATGTAAGGCACTAAACCCAGAGACTGCCTAGAAAAAGCACCCAGAAGATGGTAGTGGTCATTGCTAGGTTTAGAAAGAGAAGACAAGATCACTCCCACCGGAGTGAGTGCTGGGGCATGGGTGGTGATCTCAAAGCCTGTTGCCTCCCTTTGCAGTTTCAGCACTCTCAGGGCACGACTCCTACTAACCCAACCACAGAAGACTAAGGGATACACTCAAGACCAACATCCTACAACGATGCCCCCTGGTTTCTTTTCTAAGAATATGTTTATAATAACTTCCAGGGCAGCTAAATATATTCCTATGTCCTGGACCATGGAAAGTAAGTGTATATGAGAGTTTCTCAACATAGGTTTCTTGAACAAAAGTTCAAATGCAGGGATGAAGGAACACACCTAGAGACTATGACACAGAGCAGCCCGGTTGACTTGCTGATGCACACGGGGGCAGCTCACTGTGGGCCTCCACACCCAGCAGGACTCCTAGCTTCCCTGTCCTGTCCAGCACAGCCTCTGTCACCTAGGCCAGCCTCGTCCTGCCCCCAGCCCCCTTCATGCCTCTTCTCTTCCCTCTTGCCAGCTTCTGCCCCAGGACTCCAGGACTCCTCTGCTGACGCCCACAGCTTCCTGCGGTCTGCTACCACACCTCCGAGCCTCACACCTCCCGGAATGCCCACCTGAGTTCTCAGACAGGGCCCAGCTATGGAGCCTGAATGTGAAGCCGGCTCTGCCAGAGGGCCTCTCTGTGCCCGTCTCCTCATCTGTTTGATGAGGTTGACCTCACCCCAGACTCACAGAGGAGTCTGGGCTTGGCATACAGAATGCACTCAGTAGCCGCGGCTGGCACAGCACAGGAGGGCTGAGTGCCCAATGAATACTTGGTGACTGAAGAGCATACACTCAGTGCCCAATGAACACTTGGCATACACTGAAGCCATGAGATCTGTCTGGGGACCCTCAGCCCGGGGGGCAGATCCAGGCCCAGAGCCAAGTCTCTAAGAAGCCCATACATGAACTGAGTGCCCAAGGAATACTTGGTGACTGAGGAGAGCATTGCTTCTTCCAAGAGGAGGAAAGGAAAAAGGACCAGAGATGCTGGGATAGGTTTTGAGTGTGGTCTTGAAGGATGGGCAAGCAGGCAGGGGGATTGTAGTTCAAGGAGCAGAGACAAGAGGTTGTGGTGTACGTGTGCGTGCATGTGTGTGTGCGTGCGTGGGTGTGCACATGTGCTGGGGCTGAGTGCCCTGTGAAGCTCACAGAACGAGATCTCTCTAGAACTTCACCCTGAGCCTAAAGCCAGTGGACAGGCATGTATGGCTCTTTACTGGCAATCAGGCCATGTGCCAGGCCCCGTGGAAACCCTGAAGACAAGACATGGTGGCAGCCTGCCTCCCCAGAGCCAGGAGAGCCGGTCAGCTCCTGTACCTCAGGGAAGCCCAGGGGCCGAGGGGCTGACAGAGCCCCCCGAGCCCCGGGTGGACCCAAGCAGGCTTCTGGTGGTGTGCCTGTTAGGATTGGACAGGAAGAGGGCTGGGGAGGGGGCGGAGGAGACGGGAGAGGGGAGGATGGAAACGGTGAGCCGTTGGTCTTGTTACTCAACCTCTGTGAGCTGGGGTGAGAGCTGTGCTTCCACTTCTAGTAAGAGGGTTGAGAGGAAGCACCTATAAAGCTCCTGAAACTGCGCTCAGCACGCGGATAGCTCCCCACCCATGCTGGGGGCAATGGGGAGGATGGTGAAGAGGGTTGGGATGGCAACGGCAGTACAGCATAGAGCAAGAGTGGCTGCCTGTAGTGAGTGCAGAATGCTGACGACAACGGAATGGCCAGTCCCGGGGGACTCCAGCAATGGCAGTATCAGGACTAAGTGCCACCACTGAAGAAAGATCCGAGCATTCAAATTAAGCAGGTAAGCCAAGATTACTTAGAAGCACACCTATCCACGATTGCAGCTATGGAAACACGAGCAGGCCTGAAAAAAGCATGGAAGGGTCTAAGCAAGTTCATGTCGGTCCTTCAACTTTGGGCTTAGGGGTTGGGATGCTTCTCTCTTCCCCAAACCTGTTTGTGCTGCTTGTGCCCAGGACAGTCTCGGGGCCCCTGTGATTTCAAATGTTCTGTGTCACCAGTGTTCCTCTCTCTGACTCAGGGAGCCTAGATGTGCAAGGTGCCCACACCTCACAGGAATTTCTGGGGGGCAGGGGCGAAAGTAGCCCCCCACCCCACCCATCAGTGTGTTCTGTGTGGCCCCCATCCAGAGGCCCTGCGGTCAGCAACTTATCCACCCCTCCCTGTCTCCACTCCCTCACCCCTGCTTCCTGGGATCTCTCTCAAGTTAAACACTTGATCATAAGACTTTTATGTTTTCCTCTCTTTCTCTTTTACATGTAAAGTGCTAGAATTTATTTTGTAGTGTGAGGAGTGACTTTATGTTTTTTCAACGCACTAACTAGTTGTCCCAAGCACACTCGTTGAATAGCTCATCTCTCTCCCGTTTCAGTGGGGCCTGGAAGCAGCACCACCATTGTCATACGCCCACTGGTCCATCCCCGCTGCGGGCCCCCCATGTGGAGCCCTGTTCCATCCCCTGAGCACAACTCTGTGACAGCCTCCTTCCCAGGGAACAGCCTCCACCGAGGTGCCAAGATGCCTGTGCGTTTCTGATGCCTCTGAGTCCCACTCGTGCAAGCACCCTCTCCTTCTTCTCCCTTATGCTCCCTCCACCTCTCCTGAGGCAGAGGACTGCCCTAGGCCTTCCCACAGTACTCCCCTCTCTATACTGTAAAGGGGCTCCCTGGGCCTCTCTCTTAAAACACGACCCCCAGGATGCATCTGGCTCTCAGCTTCTCTCTTGGACACCAAAGTCCTGGTATCAGCTGCCTGCTGGGACTCTCTCCTTCACTCCTCAACTCCATCCTCGGGGGCTTTAATACACATGTGCAAGTGCACACACTCACACAGGCACATACGTGCAAACACATGCACACATTCATGCACAGATTCCCACACGCATGCGTGAACACACACAGTTATGCTAAAAAAAAAAAATCTATTTTATGTAGAAGAACCTCAGGCTCAAAGATGTGCCCAAAGTCACACAACTAACTACCGAGTTGCGGGACTCGGGTCTCTACTGCTTTTAGCTCTACTCTGGGTGTTTTTAAATAACAGATTTACAAAATACAGGATTCCATGTTAGGGAAATAAAGTGAAAGAATCCACATTATGCAGTCAGGCTGAGAGTATAAATGCTAAATAAGCAATAAATGTAGTGAGTAATAATTATTATTGTCATTGTCAGCCATTGGCCTGGAACAGAGACCAGGGCTAACGACTCCTGCCCTATCAGGCGGAGGAGGAGCCTGGAGCCCACCTGCTGTCCCTCTGCATTTGTTTGCCGTTGGCGCCCCCTCCTGGCCTCTGCATGTAACTCCCGGTGATGAGCGACGGTAGGTGAGCCCAAGCATAGCAGTGCCCTTACCCCAGGACACCAGACCCCCACGGTCGCTCAGACAGGTGGGATGGTCCTCCATCTTTATCCCCTAGGATCATGAGAGAAACGAGTCTTCTGCACTGCTAGGAGCTGAGGCTGTCTCCTGTCTGAACACAAACCACACACTCTCTTGCACTCTCCCTCCCACCTGGGAGGGTCCCCTAGACTTACACCTGACTTGACACCTATTACCATCATAAAAGCACATGGTAACAGAGCTATGGTGACCTCATTTGTCGACTGTATAGATGGGGAAACTAAGACCCCAAAATACATTTACTGACCGTCCACCATGGCCAGGTGTTAGGGCAGCAAGGAACATGCCATTTGTGGTCATTTTCTGGTCCAGAAAACAGTACCCTGGGACCAGTAAGGACCTCCTCCAGGACCTTAGCATCCACTGGGAAAAGCAGGTGTCTCAACAAACAGATCCAATAAAGTGTTATGAGGATAGGATGGACACCTTCTCAGAGCCCATGGGAACCAGGACCCAGCAGTCAAGGGCTGGTAGAGGGGACTCCAGGGCTGAGTGTGAAAAACAAGATGTTATTGGAGATCACGAAGCAAGTAGGGCACAATGGGCAGGGAGAAGGGTTCTGAGGCTTGGGTGGGAGGAGAAGCGTGGCAAAGTCCTCCTGGAAGAAGGCTGGGAATTAACAGGATGGTAGACCGATCTCCCTTTCCCCCAATCCCCACACATGCATCCAGGAAAGGCAGGAGCAGCCATCACCTAACACTGGGCCAGGCGCACTCCCACAGCTCTGCCAGTGTTAACCCCCAGAGCCATGCTTTAATATACCTAGTACTCCCATTGTACAGATGAGGCACAAGGAGATTTAGTAACCTGCTTAAGGCCGTACAACTTAATGGCGAAGGCAGGATTTAAAACAGGCAGACTGGCTCCAATACCCTTTTAAAAAAATTGTGGTCAAATATACATGAAACTTTCCATTTTGGGCATTTTCTTTTTTAAAAAAAATTTTAATGTTTATTTATTTTTGAAAGTGACAGAGAGATACAGAGTGAGAGTGGGGGAGGGACAGAGAGAGAGGGAGAAACAGAATCCAAAACAGGCTCCAGGCTCTGAGCTGTCAGCACAGAGCCCAACGTGGGGCTCGAACCCAAAACCCATGAGATCATGACCTGAGCCAAAGTCAGATGCTTAACCGACTGAGCCACCGAGGCGCCCCTAGGCATTTTTAAATGTACAATTCAGTAGTATTATTAAGTAAATCCACACTGTTCTGCATTCATCCCACCATCCATCTCCAGGACTTCTTCATCTTCCCAAACTGAAACTCCAAGCCCATTAAACTACAGATCCCCATTCTCCCTCCCCACAGGCCCTGGCAAACACCATTCTACTTTTTGTCTCTATGAATTTGCCTATTCTAGGTATCTCTTGTGAATGGACTCATGTACTATTTGTCCTCTTGTGTCTGGCTTAGTTTACTAAACAAAATATCCTCAAGGTTCATCCATGTTGTAGTATGTCAGAGTTTCCTTCCTTTTTTAAAGGCTGGATAATATTCTATTATCTAGATACACCACATTATATTCATCCATTGATCCACTGTTGGACACTTAGGCGGTGTCCACCCTTTGGCTAGCGAACATGGGTGTGCAAATATCCTCACTTTCAAAGACTCCACGCTCTTAGCACCAAGCAGAATCGGCGCCCATAAACCACAGGGAAGATGGGTGTCAGTGTGGAAGGGCAGAGAGTGAGAGGTGAGAGAGCCAGACAAGATCTGGTGCAAGAGAGACAGGTGGCCCGGAGAGCCACCACGAAAGGAGGGAAGACTGCCAGGGAACAGGTGTGGGGCCTACCTCCCAGAGCACCCTCCAGTCAGAACAGCAGCAGCCCCAAAGGTGGGGCGGGTCTTGGCAGCTTGTGGAAGGCTGTCCTCTCCACTCCTGCTCTGCCCATCTTCACACAGTGGACTGGCCAGTAGCCCAGGCCAGGTGGAAGGCAGCTGACCAGCAAAATCTATCATGAAGCAGAGGAGGGGGTGGTATCTCAGCTGTAACAACAAACAGAGACAGGACCCCCTCCAACCCAGGGCAAATATACCTCGCTATGCAACTAATGGCTAACTGCACTCACTATTCTCTCCAAAACAGGGGAGCGCTTACCTGGCAAGGCACAACAAGGGCAAATGAAAGTGTTCCAGGTCTGGACAAACAGATCTCTAGCGTCTCTCCACTCCCTTCAGCCTAAGCAAACAGAAACACCATGGATACGTTAAAAGATTCATTAACTCCAGGGCGCCTGGCCTGGCTCAGCCAGCAGAGCATGTGACTCTTGATCCCAGGGTTGTGAGTTCAAGCCCCCCATTAGGCATGGAGCCTATTTAACAAAACAAAACAAAACACAAAAAAAGTTAAAGGATTCACTAGCTCCAAAGATCTGGGGCATCTAAAACAAATAAGGCTGTTAGAAAACAAGAGACTATCTCTAACTTGTATTTCAGAAATAAATGAACTTCTATCCAACAGAGAATATGTGTTCTCATCAAGCTCCTGTAGAGTATTTGGAAACATTGACACAGTGCTGAATGAGCAAAGAAACCTCAGCTCATTCCACAAACCACAGTCTCTCACCAGGCTCAATAAAATTAGAAACAATATGAAGACAATGTCAAAAATACATTTTGGAAACAAAATTAATTTCCACAATGGAAATTATAAAACATTTGGAACTCAATGACAATAAAATGTTCATATACAAATTATGGCATTCAATGAAATTGGAATTTATTGAGAAATTTATACCATCGAATGAATTTGTAATAAACAGGATGAAAGGGACAGAGGAGAAAGCTGAAGGCAAAAGGCCGATGGATTAAAAAGAAAATGAAAACTAAGATGAAAACCACTTTAGAAACAGACTACTATAAGAGCATGACTTATCAAAACCTGTGGGATATTTCCAAAGAAGTATTCAGGGAAAAATGAAGAGCCTTAAGTATATATGCATCACCCTAATGCTAAAAGAAAGATATAGCTAAGCAAATAACACAAGATTTCTAAAAAAGGAAGAAACAAGAAATAAAGTAATTTACCTTAAACACAACCATATAGGGGCGCCTGGGTGGCTGAGTTGGTTGGGCATCAGACTTAAGCTCGTGATCTCCCGGTTCATGAGTTCGAGCCCCATATTGGGCTCTGCTGACAGCTCAGAGCCTGGAGCCTGCTTCCTATTCTGTGTGTGTGTGTCTCTCTCTGCCCCTCCTCCACTTGTGCTCTGTCTCTCTCTCTCTCAAAAATAAATAAACATTTTGGAAAAACATAATAAAACTAGACTTGATAAATAAAATCCAAAACTGGTTCCTTGAAAAGATCATTAAAATAAGCAATCCTCTGGTAAGTCAAGCGAAAGAAAAAAGGAAAAGGTAGAAATCTGAAAACATTAGGTTAAAAAGTGACATTGACTCCATATATTAAGGAGATATTTTAAACCACAAGAGGATAGTAGACACAGCCTCATTCTGGTTGATTTTATCTGGAAGCAGTGGAAGATTTTCTTGGAATGCATAAATCACCAAAATTGGCTTAACAGGAGGCAGAAAACCCGAAAATAACAAGAAACATAGAACAAACTAAGCAGGTAATGAAGGTATTACAGGGGCTCCTTCAGCCTCCAGAGACGGGATTGTCGTTATGGAGATTACCAAAGCACAGGAAAAAATGGGAAGCTCCCCAGTTCTTTCTATGAGATTAACAAACTTTCTACAGGAACACACACACACACGCGCGCGCACACACACACACACACACACACACACACAAGCCTGCACACCTGAGCACACACATACACATGTATGCACGCATATGCGCAAACACAGGTACACAATGCAATGATATAGAAACATCCCCCAAGACGCTTATAATGGCTAAAAATAGAAAGTTTCCAAACAAAACAATTCTATGTGCCTGTTTTTTAAAAAACTGGAGACCGCATGAAGGAAAATAGTATATAAATGTGTCTAAAGGAGATCTAGAAGATATACATGAGAACAGCAAGGTCAGCTGTGGGGAGGATAATGAGATGAGAGATTTGGGAGGGAATTACAGAGGAGATTGGTTCTGTTTACGTTATTCCTATATTGCGGGAATGTTTACAAACTACATATATTTATCTATTACTTCAAAAAAATTAATGAAATTAAATGTAAACCAATCCATAAAAGTAAATGAAACCAATAATTAATAACTTGTAATACTAACTTGAAAAGGAAAGTAACAGTTTTAACAATTACTAATTATTTTTAGGCTAAAGAATAAAAATTAAAAGTTAGGAAACACGGAAAGACCTTTCACAATAGGAGAATATTTAAAATAGAAGGCCATGTTTTTAATATATTTTTTAAATGTTTATTTATTTAGTTTTGAGAGAGAGAGAGAGAGAGAGAGAGAGCAGCACCCGTGAGTGGGAGAGGGGCAGGGAGGGGGTGGGGGAAGAGGACCCAAAGCGGGCTCTGTGCTGAGAGCAGAGAGCCTGATGGGGCCTGAACCAACCGCGAGGTCATGACCTGAGCTAAAGTTGGATGCTTAACCGAGCCACCCAGGTGACCCCAAGGTCATTTTTTTAAATTAAAGAGGTAGGAATGGCTCACCCAAACAGGACACAAAACCTCAAAGCCATAGAGGAAAATATTAGATATGATTGTATGGACATTTGAAACCTTTATATAAAGAAAAGCATCAGGGACTTGTCGAAAGACAAGTGTCATATTAGGGAAAAAATATCTGTAAGATTTATAAACAATCATAGGATTTATATCCAAAATATATAAGGAGCTTTTACAAAATTAATACGGCAAAATAACCCAACAAAAAAAAATGAGCAAATGATATGCACAAATCACAGAAGATTATGAGAATGACCAATAAACACTAGAAAACATGCTGCAGCCTTCTGGTTATCTAATAAAAATGCAAATTTAAACAATAATGAAATATTTCTTGTGCTTACCAGACTGGCAAAAATTAAAAGTATTGAACACATTTACCACTGGCAGGAATTGGGAAAATTCTGTTATTTTTTAGGTAATTCCTCTTTATCTATGGATCTCTTCCTCTCCTTCTGGCACTCATATTAGATGAAAGTGAACACTTCTTCTCACCTCTCTCTGTAACTCTCTACCTCCTTGGCCCCTTCCTCATCTTTTCCAGAAGAGCCCCAACTTGATTCATTCATTTTTTTTCTTCTGCTCTTTAACCTTCCCATCAAGTTCATAATTTCAGCACTTAAATTGTTCATACCCAATATCCCCAGCTGGTACTTCTTCATAACTGCCTCATCAAGCCTCCTGTTTCCAATATCCTCCTGGGGATATTCATTATGCTCATGTAAATGCTCTTCCTGTCTTGCCTATTTATCTGCTCCCTCTGGTGTTCAGTTTGTGGTCTTTTCCTCTCTGGGTTTACTCTTCTCATGCTCTGCCTCCCCTGAGACTTCTCATGGGTTTTTAGCTTAGGATCTGGGCTCTATCAATTAAGTATCCTGTTTGTGACATCTCCAAGGTTTGGGTTCACAGGATTACAGCTAGCAACCCATCTTAATCACCTTATTAGGAGCCAGAAGCAAATTTATAAACAAAAATCTTAACATCAGATGTTTTCATGGCTAAAGAAAATGGACGCATGAAGGCGTTGCTGGTAGGATATGAAGTGTTGCGCCCTTCGAGGGGCAGATTTTGTGGCAGCATATCCCAAATGCCTAAAAACTTGACTGGATGTACCATGACAAGATGGTGTAGATTTGCCTGTCTCTGCTCCTTCCCTGTAAATATCACTAACTGTGCTAGAAATAATCTAACAGACAATCATAAAAGGACTACGGAAGAGGAAGGCAGACTGGCTGGAAGCACAAAACTTGAGGAATGACTTGAGGGATAAGTTCCTGGGTTTTCTTTTTACTTCCCATTGTCTTAGCCCATTTGGGCTGCCATGACAAAAACACCATAAACTAGGTGGCTTGAACAACAGAAGTTTCTCACAGTTCTGGAGGCTGGGAAGTTTAAGATGAAGGCACTGGAAGAAGGTGGGGGAAGGGAGGAAGGGGAGGGAAGGAAGGAAAGGCAAAGGAAGGGAAGGGACTAGGTAAATGTTCTTAGACTTGACACCAAAAGTATAATCCATAAAAGGAAAATTTGATAAATTGGACTACATCAGAATTAATTTTTTGTTGCTCTGCAAAATATCCTGTTAAGATGATAAAAAGACAAATTACAGACTAAGATAAAATATTTGTAAATCATGTACCTAAGAACCTGTGCCTAGAATATAAGGAAACCTCAGAGCTCAACATGAAACAAATGAAATTGAAACTGTTCAAAAGAAATGAACAGATATTTGACCAAAGAGGATATATAGATAGCAAATATGGACATGAAAGGATGGTCAACATCATTAGCCATTAGGGAAGTGGAGAGCTAAAAAGGAGAGCCCTGGGAAACAGGAAAGTACCAGGGAAATTATGGAGTGGAAGTAGTTCAGGACAGTGAGTGCAGGAAGCTGTTTATGAGCTCCTGTGCTCCCTCTTGAGCTGTGGATACATAGACCTGACCCTAAACAGCATATCACTGACTTTGAGAATGGACCTAAGAGATCAATGTCCAGGCTACGTTGTACAATGTACAGGCTACTACATAATGCACATGTGAAACTGACCCAAATAACACCACCACAGCTTTGCACATGGAACGGACAACTGTCAGAACTCACAGAAGGCTTGTTGGGACTTGCAGCTAAACAGTGCTTACAGGGACATGTTCAGCATTAAAATGCTTATATTAGAAGCAAAGAAAGGTCTCAGATCATTAATCTGAACTTCAACCTTAAGACATTACAGAAGAAGAGCAGAATAAAATCAAGGCAGACACAAGAAAAGAAATAATAAAGAGCAAAAACTAGTGAAATTGAAAATAGCAAAAGAATGGAGAAAATCAATAAAACCAAAAGCTCATTCTTTAAAAAAAATCAATAAAATTAATAAACCCCTAAAAAGACTGACAAACAACAAAAGTAGAGAAAACTCAAATTACCAATATCAAGAATAAAGGAGGTGGTATCACTATAGAACTCAAAGATAATAAAATGATGGTAAGGGAATCCTACAAATAACTTTATGACCACAAATTGGGCAACTTAGGTTAAATAAATTAATTCCATTTCATAATCTACCAAAATTCACTCAAGATGAAATAATCTGAATAGCCCTATAACTATTGAAGATACCAAATTCATTGTTAAAAAACATTTTTAAAAAATCCCTGGGCCTAGGTGGTTTCACTGCCAAAGTCTATCAAACATTTAAAGAAATAACACCAATTCCACTTAATCACTTCCAGAAAATAAAAAGGAAGAGAACATTTCCCAACTCATTTTATAAGGCCAGCATTACTCTCATAGATACCATCATCAGATAAAGACACAAAAACTCTACAAATCCATATCCCTTACAAACACAGGTGCAAAAATACTCAACAAAACATCAGTGCATCAAATGTAACAACATAGTAAAAGAAAAATATGCCATAACCAAGTGAAGTTTATGTCAAGAATGCAATGTTGGTTCACTATTTGAAAAATAAATCCATGTAATCCACCATATGACAATCTAAAGATGAAAACCACATGATTATATAAGTTGGTACAGAAAAATCACTTGGCAAAATTCAACACCTATTCATGACAAAAATTCCCAGCTAACTAGACACAGAAAGGAATTTCCTCAAACTGAGAAAGGGGATCTACAAAAAAATTGGGAACAAGGCAAGGATGTCCACAGTTACCACTCCCAATTCCACACTATATGAGAAGTCCCAGTCAGTACAATATATCAAGAAAAAAAAGCATACAGTTGGAAAGCAATAAAAACTGTCCCTAGTATAAAACCCTAAGGAATCAACCAAAAATAACTACCAAAGACCTAGAATAATAAATGGGGCTAGTAAAACTGAAGGATATAAGTTCAACACACAAAAATCAATCATTTTTCTAAAAACTAGCAGTGACCAAATGAAAACTAATATTTAAATAATTAATATTACCTGCAATGGCTCCAAATTATTAGAAAACTAGACATAAAACCAATAAAACATGGATGGGATATGTAGACTGAAAACTATAAAATGGTGATAGAAGAAATCAAAGAATCCCTAAGTAAATGGAGAGAGATGCCACGATCACAGACTGGAGGACTCAACAGAGCAAAATTGTCAATTCTCTCCAAACTGATCCGTAGATTTTAATGCAATTGAAGTCATGGCAGGATTTTTTTTTATATAAATAGAGGCAAGCTTATTAAAATTTACACCAAAAGGGAAGGGTCCTAGAATAGCTACAACAATTTTGAAAAAGAGGAACATAGAGGAATCCCACTACACCATTTTGAGACTTAATATAAAGCTAAAATAATCAGTTGTGTGGCAAAGGGTTAGACATATCGATCAGTGGAACAGAATAGAGAAACCAGGAATATACCCTCAATATACCCTGGATTTTGACAAGGATGCAAAGGTATTTCAATGAAGAGTGGATAGTCATTCAACAAGTAGTACCAGAAAAACTGGTTGTCTCTAAGTTAAAAAACGAAAACAAAAAAGCCACCCCAATCCAAATCTTACACCTTATCCAAAAGTTTACTCAAAATGAAAATCATAAAGCTATAAAACTTTTAGACCAGGAGAAAATCTTCATGAGCTAGGGTTAGGAAAAGAGTTCTTAGTCATGATAACAAATATACAATCCATAAAAGAAAAAAAATTAGTAAATGTTAAAAACTTTGTAAGACACTGCTAAGAAAATGAAAAGACAGCTGTAGATCAAGAGAAAATGTTTGCAAATCACATAGCTGACAAAGGACTTATTTAAAAATGTATAAAGAACTCTCTAAATCAACATTAAGAAAACAAACAATCCAGGAGAGGGGCCAAGATAGCAGAACAGCATGGAAGTTTTTTTGCATCTCTCATCCCTGAAATACAGCCAGATCAACACTAAACCTCCCTGCACACCTAGAAAACTGATTTGAGGATTAACACAACTATCTGCACAACCTGAACCACAGAACTCAGCAGGTATGCAGCAAGGAAAGGTGAACTGGAGGAGAAAGCCACAGAGGGCAAGGAGCTGTTTTGCTTTTGGAGAGAGGACAGAGATGGGGAGAGTACGGGAAAAGCACCCCTACTCCCCTCCCCCCACCAAAAGCGCTGGAAAGAAAGTAGAAAAGTGGAAACACCCGCAGGAACTGAACAAAAAAGGGAGACAGGAGAAAGGAGAGGGTTTAAATTCCATTAAGATTCTATAAACAGGGGGAGTGCAGAGTCTGAAACTCTCCAGCTTGATACCTGGCAGAGCTCTGGTGGGAAGGGAGAATGCCCAGGAGCAGACAGTGAGGTCTGAGGGGTCCTCAGGCCACACGGGGAGAGGTAGTTCCCCTGTGGGGAGGACATTTGGTAAAGGCTGTGCTGCCACAGCAAAGGTCCCAGCGGACCCTGGAGAACAACCACATTCACTGGTGCTAGAACAAGGACGTTAAGGGAGAAGCCTGGTGCCAGATGTGTGTTGTGATTTACCATAATCCCTGAAACACTGCTATTACACAATCGCGTGAACTTTTTCTGGGGTGGGCTGGCACCCAGGCGCAGTCTCTGGGCACTGGCAGCAGCACAGTCTCACGAACATTCCTGGGGGAAGACCAGCACCCAGCCATTGCTCGGTGAGACCCTCCCCCAGAGGGTCAGAACGGGTCAAAGCGGCAGTCCCTCAGAAGTGAGGGGTCGGGAAATATAGCCACATCTGAGATAAAACTCAGGAAGGGGGTGCTGCCTGGCAACCTGATGGCTTGGTCACGGATGGTGTAAAAGCCAGGAGTGGATGGAAGCCAGAGAAAAGGGCAGGGTGCGTGATTGCTGGTTGGGGAGAACAGAGTTCCAAAACTAGAGACTGGTAGCTGGGTGACGCCATTTTCACCCCTCCTACACATCAGCATACATACCTACATGCGCCACAACAATACACCCCAGTAAGCTAAGCAGCGCCATCTAGTGGAGAATGGAGATGTTACACTAAACCCCGTCCAACTGGGCCAACCTTGCTCTTCAGGAACACCACAAGTCTCTCCGCCTGCTTGGTTTATGAACTATAAAGTGCTTCATAGTTTGACCTGTAGGGGAAACCAATGTAATTTCAATCATGCTTAAGTCTGTTTGCTGGTCCATCTATTCAATTTCTTTTTTCACTTTTCTTATTCTTGAATACAGAAAGAGAAAAAATTTATCTTTATTTTCCATTTTTATTGAAAATATTTTTAATTTCTTTCTACATTTTTACTTTTTTGTAAATTTTTCAAATTCTATTTACTTCCATCATTTCATTTTATCCTATTTCATCATATTCATTTTTTTCAAATTTTCAAACATTCTTCTTTTTTTGGCTTTTCTTATCTTTCCCTTTATTATCTAATCTATCAATCTCCTTTCAACAACCAGACCAAAATACACCTAGGATCTAGCATCCTTTATTTGATTTTTTTGTGTTGTTTTCAATTTTTTAATTTTAATTTTTTGTCTTATTAATCCCTTTTCTTCCTTCAAAATAATGAAACAGGAATTCACCCCAAAAGAAAGAACAGGAAGAAATGACAGCCAGTGACTTAATCAATACAGATACAGGCAAGATGTCTGAATCAGAATTTAGAGTCATGATAAGAATACTAGCTGGGGTTGAAAACAGATTAGAATCCCTTTCTGTGGAGATAAAAGCTAGTCAGGATGAAATTAAAAATGCTATAACTGAGCTGCAATCTTGAATGGTGCCACAACAGCAAGGATGGATGAAGCAGAGCAGCAAATCAGCAAGGTAGAGGACAAACTTATGGAGAACAATGAAGCAGGAAAAAAAAAGGGAGACTAAGGCAAAAGAGCACGATTTAAGAATTAGAGAAATCAGTGACTCATTAAAAAGGAACAACAACAGAATCATAGGGGTCTCAGAAGATGAAGAGAGAGAAAAAGGAGTAGAAGGGTTATATGAGCAAATCATAGCAGAAAACTTCCTAACCTGGGGAAAGACACAGACATCAAATTCAGGAAGCACAGAGGACTCCCATTAGATTCAACAAAAACTGATCAAGCCATATCATAGATCAAATTCACAAAATACTCAGGCAAGGCAAGAATCATGAAAGCAGCAAGGGTAAAAAAGTCCTTAACCTACAAGGGAAAACAGATCAGGTTTGTAGCAGACCTATCCACAGAAACTTGGCAGGCCAGAAAGGAGTGGCAGGATATATTCAATGTGCTGAACTGGAAAAATATGAGCCAAGAATTAATTCTTTATCTAGGAAATCTGTCATTCAAAATATAAGGAGAGATAAAACGCTTCCCAGACAAACAAAAATTAAAGGAGTTCCTGACCACTAAACCAGCCCTGCAAGAAATTTTAAGGGGGAATCTCTAAGGGAAGAAAAGATGGAAAGTACAAAAAAGACCCAAAACAACAAAGACTAGAAAGAACCAGAGAATACCACCAGAAACTCTAACTCTACAGGCAACACAATGGCAATAAATTAATATATTTCAGCATTCACTTTAAACATCAATGGACTAAATGCTCTAATCAAAAGACACAGGATAACAGAATGGATAAGAAAACAAGATCCATCTATATGCTGTTTACAAGAGACCCACTTTAGACCTAAGGACACCTTCAGATTGAAAGTAAGGGGATGGAGAACAATCTATCATGCTAATGGTCACCCAAAGAAAGCCAGAGTAGCCATACTTATATCAGACAAACTAGACTTTAAAATAAAGACTGTAACAAGAGATGAAGAAGGGCATTATATCATAATTAAGGGGTCTATCCACCAAGAAGACCTAACAGTTGTAAACATTTATGCTCCAAATGTGATAGCACCCAAATATATAAATCAATTAATCACAACATAAAGAAACTCACTGATAATACCATAATAGTAGGGAACTTCAACACCCCACTTGCAGCAATGGACAGATCATCTAAACAGAAAACCAACAAGGAAACAATAGCTTTGAATGACACACTGGACTGGATGGACTTAACAGATATATTCAGAACATTTCATCCTAAAGCAGCAGAATACACATTCTTCTCCAGTGCACATGGAATGTTCTCCAAAATAGATCACATACTGGGACACAAAATCAGCCTTCAACAAATACAAAAAGATCGAGATCACACCACACATTTTCATATCACAATGCTATGAAACTCAAAATTGATCACAAGAAAAAATGTGGAAAGATAACAAATACTTGGAGACTAAAAACCATCCTACTAAAGAATGAATGGGCCAACCAAGAAGTTAAAGAGGAAATTAAAAAGTACATAGAAGCCAATGAAAATGATAACACCACAGCCCAATACCTCTGAGAGACAGCAAAGTGGTCATAAGAGGGAAGTATATACCAATCCAGGTCTTCCTGAAGAAGGAAGAAAGGTATCAGATACACAACCTAATCTTATACCTTTAAGAGCTGGAAAAAGAACAGCAAATAAAACCCAAAACCAGCAGAAGACAGGAAATAATAAAGATTAGAGCAGAAATCAATGCTATCAAAACCAAAACCAAAACCGAACAGATCAACGAAACCAGAAGCCGGTTCATTGAAAGAATTAACAAAATTGATAAACCCCTAGCCAATTTGATCAAAAAGAAAAAGGAAAGGACCCAAATATATAAAATCAAGAATGAAAGAGGAGAGATCACAACCAACACAGCAGAAATACAAACAATAATAAGAGAATATTACGAGCAATTATATGCCCATAAAATGGACAATCTGGAAGAAATGGACAAATTCCTAGAAACATGAACTACCAAAACTGAAACAGGAAGAAAGAGAAAATTTGAACAGACCCATAAGCAGTAAAGAAATTGAATTCATAATCAAAAATCTCCCAAAAAACAAGAATCCAGGGCCAGATAACTTTCCAGGAGAATTCTACCAAACATTTAAAGAAAAGTTAACACCTATTCTCTTGAAGCTGTTCCAAAAAATAGAAACAGAAGGAAAACTTCCAAACACTTTCGATTCCAAAACCAAAGACCTCACTAAAAAGGAGAACTATAGACCAATTTCCTTGATGAACATGGATGCAAAAATCCTCAACAAGATATTAGCCAACCGGATCCAACAATACATTAAAAAAATTATTCACCACAACCAAGTGGGATTTATATCTCAGATACAGGGCTGGTTCAATATCCGCAAAGCAATCAATGTGATTCATCACATCAATAAAAGAAAGGACAAGAACCACATGATCCTCTCAATAGATGCAGAGAAAGCATTTGACAAAATACAGTATCCTTTCTTGATAAAAACCCTCAATAAAGTAAGGATAGAAGGATCATACCTCAAGATCATAAAAGCCATATATGTAAGATCCAATGCTAATATCATCCTCAATGGGGAAAAACTGAGAGCTTTCCCCCTAAGGTCAGGAACAAGATAGGGATGTTCATTCTCACAACTGTTATTCAACATAGTATTGTAAGTCTTAGCCTCAGCAATTAGGCAACACAAAGAAATAAAAGGTATCCAAATCGGCCAGGAGAGGTCAAACTTCCACTCTTTGCAGATGACATGATACTCTATATGGAAAACACAAAATATTCCACCAAAAAAATGCTAGAACTGATCCATGAATTCAACAAAGTGGCAGGATATAAAATCAATGCACAGAAATCAGTTGCATTCCTACACACCAATAATGAAGCAACAGAAAGAGAAATCAAGGAATCAATCCCATTTACAATTGCACCAAAAACCATAAAATACCTAGGAATAAGTCTAACCAAAGAGGTAAAAATCTATACACTGAAAACTACAGAAAGCTTATGAAAGAAATTGAAGAAGACACACACACAAAAGGAAAAATACTCCATGCTCCTGGATAGGAAGAACAAATATTGTTAAATGTCAAAACTACCCAAAGCAATCTACATATTCAACACAATCCCTAACAAAATAACACCAGCATTCATCACAGAGCTAGACCAAACAATCCTAAAATTTGTATGGAACCAGAAAAGACCCCAAATAGCCAAAGCAATCTTGAAAAAGAAAGCTAAAGCTGGAGGCATCACAATCCCGGACTTCAAGCTATACTACAAAGCTGTAATCATCAAGACAGTATGGTAGTGGCACAAAAACAGACACTCAGATCAATGGAACAGAATAGAAAACCCAGAAATGAACCCACACACGTATGGCCAACTAATCTTTGATAAAGCAGGAAAGAATATCCAATGGAATAAAGACAGTCTCTTCAGCAAATGATGCTGGGGAAAACTGGACAGCAACATGCAGAAAAATGAACCTGGACCACTTTCTTACACCATACACAAAAATAAACTCAAAATGGATGAAAGACCTCAATGTAAGACAGGAAGCCATCAAAATCCTCGAGGAGAAAGCAGGCAAAAACCTCTTTGATCTTGCCTGCAGCAACTTCTTACTCAACATGTCTCTGGAGATACAGGAAACCAAAGTAAAAATGAACTATTGGGACCTCATCAAAATAAAAAGCTTCTGCACAGTGAAGAAAACAATCAGCAAAACTAAAAGGCAACTGACGGAATGGGAAAAGATATTTGCAAACGACATATCAGATAAAGGGTTAGTATCCAAAATCTATAGAGAGCTTATCAAACTCGATACCCAAAAACCAAATAATCCAGTAAAGAAATGGGCAAAAGCCATGAATTGACACTTCTCCAAAGAAGACATCCAGATGGCCAACCGACACATGAATAAATGCTCAACATCACTCAAAATACGAATCAAAACCACAATGAGCTACTACCTCGCACCAATCAGAATGGCTAACATTAACAACTGAGGCAACAACAGGTGTTGGTGAGGATGCAGAGGAAGAGGGTCTCTTTTGCACTGCTGGTGGGAATGCAAACTGGTGCAGCCACTCTGGAAAACAGTATGGAGGTTCCTCAAAAAATTAAAATAGAACTACCCTATGACCCAGCAATTGTACTACTAGGTATTTATCCAAGGGATACAGGTGTGCTGTTTTGAAGGCACACATGCACCCCCATGTTTATAGCAGCACTATCGACAATAGCCAAAGTATGGAAAGAGCCCAAATGTCCATTGATGGATGAATGGATAACGAAGATGTGGTATATATATATACAATGGAATATTACTTGGCAATCAAAAAGAATGAAATCTTGCCATTTGCAACTACATGGATGGAACTGGAGGGTATTATGCTAAGTGAAATTTGTCAATTGAAGAAAGACAATTATCACATGGTTTCACTCATATGAGGACTTTAAGATACAAAACAGATGAACATAAGGGAAGAGAAGAAAAATAATATAAAAACAGGGAGGGGGACAAAACAGAAGAGACTCATAAATATAGGGAACAAACAACAGGTTGCTGGAGGGGTTGTGGGAGGGGGGATGGGCTAAATGGCTAAGGGGCATTAAGGAATCTACTCCTGAAATCATTGTTGCACCATGTGCTAACTTGGATGTAAATTATAAAAAATAAATAATTAGCTTAAAAAAAAAATCCAGGGGTGCCTGGGTGGCTCAGTCGGTTGAGCATCCAACTTTGGCTCAGGTCATGATCTCATGGTTCATGAGTTCAAGCCCCACATCAGGCTCACTGCTGCCAGTGCAGAGCCCGCTTTGGATCCTCTGTCCCCTTCTTTCTGCCCTTCCCTGGCTCACATGCTCTAAAAATAAATTAAAACATTAAGAAAAAAACACATCCAAATAAAAAGCAGGCAAAGGCTTGAACCTAAAGTTCACTAAAGAGGTCACTGTATATGAAAGGCAAGTAAGAGATCCTCTTTCTCCACAGTACCCAGTAGCATGGCTAATGTAAAAAGCACTGGCAATACCAAGTGATGATGAACAGGCAGAGTGCTAAAACTCTCTTTAATTGCTGGTGTGAATGCAAAAATGGAACAGCCACTCTGGAAGAGTCTGACAGCTACATTAGACCATATGACGTACTCCAAGGTATTTACGCTGCAGTAATGAAATCTTATGTTCACACAAAAACCTCCACACAAATGTTTATAGCAGCTATATTCATAATTGTAAAAAAAAATGGGAAAAACCACACCGTCCTTCCATTGGTGAATGGATGACCAGCTGTGGTCCATCTGTACAGTTGGATACTATTCAATAATCAAAAGGACAGCATCAACAATACACAGAAGAATTGGGATGAATTTCAAAGGCACGATGCTCAGCAAAAGTAACCAATTACAAGAGATTACATAACTCATGCTTCTACTTACATGACATTCTCAAAACAGAGCTATGGTGTGGAAATATATGTCAGTAGGTAGCAGGGCGGGGTGGAGGACAGTTGGGAGGGCTACATTGCATGAGTTAGTGCTTGGGAGAGAGGACTGATTGGGATCTTAGTTGTGGTACTGGTGACATGAATCTATATACATGCTAAAATACAGAGACCTACACACCTCTTTAAAATGGGACCAGACAGGAAATCTAACTTTGAAAATCTGTTCTGTAGCAGTCACTTCGAATGTAACCTCATTAAATCCTCACAGACCGCACGATTGGTTTATTATCTCTATCTTGCGGACAAGGAACCTGAAACTCAGAGATACTCATGAACTTGTATTGAGTCACATCACAGTGAGTGGTGTGGACACTGGAGTCCACTACCCAGACCCTTCCTCCACCTCAGCCCCTGGGATGGTCAAGTCTGCCCACAGAAAAGACAGGCTGTCCTATTTGTTGATGTCACTTACATGTCTGGCTTCTATGCCCAGCTGTGCTTGGCTGGACCTGCTCAGCTCTAGTCACGTGAACCGCAGCAGGATCCCTTGGGCTTCTTGGGCTGCTCATGTGCATATGCGGGTTGGACTTGGTGATTTTGAGGTATGTGATAATATTGACCTAATGGGAAGAATGCTGGACTAAGACCCACCTATGTTCAATTCTGACTCCTCCCTAGGTAACTCCATCCACTTCCAGGAAGGTGTTGCTGTCTCTTAGCAATGCATTTTAAGCCCAGATAGGATGTCAACCTGAGCTTCAGACAGTATTCCTAACTACCTCTTCAGACATATCTATGTGGCTGTCCCACAGGTACCATTTCCTAAAACCAAGTTCCTCACTACCCAGCAGCCCAGACAGCAAAATCCTCAGTGTAAGCCAGACACCTAGGAATCAGAGGGGTCTCCTGAAAACCCCTTGCTCCCCACAACTCTCAGATCCAACATACCTCCCATGTTACATCTAAAGCTCTAGCATCTACCACTTCTCCATCTCTGTACCACCTTCCTGCCTCAGCCTACTTCCAAGACTTATCCCTGGATTCCCTCCAAATTAGTCCCTACCCAGCAGTAATGGGAATTTTTCAAAAATACAAATCTGACCATATTGTCCCAACTAAGTATCCTCCAAGGGCTTTCCAGTATCTTGGGATAAAGATAGTATCTTAATGCAGCTTCGTTGCCTGTCTCTCCATTTCCTTCTCTATCTTCCCCTGCAGCTTCCTGCAACCCTGTGTCCATCCTGGCTTCAAACACAGCGGCTTGCAGGTATCGAGCTGCGTTGTGCCCAAGGCCTTTGGACGTGCATTTTTATTGGCTGACACGCTCTTCTCCTTCCCAGTCCTACCTTTTGCCAAGTTAACCTGCTTCCTTTAAGGAAGCCTTTCCTGATGTTCTACACTATAGAGCCACACTGTCCTCAACGTAGCCATTGGCCATGCAGTCCATCAAGCAACTGAAATGCATGACTGCTGCTGAGAACTGGACATTTTGTTTTAATTTTAATTAATTTCAACTTAAAAACCAGTACCAAGTTCAGTCATATTTAAAACGAGGGGGTATGAATCTTGTTTTTTAAACTATAAACTTAATGAAATCTAAATACAGGTCAAGTATTTCCACAAAATTTAGCATCTGAATTGAGAGGCACTGTAAAAGTAAAGTGCATACGAAATTTCAAAGACTCCACAAAAAATAGAAATGTCAAATATCTCATTATATAAAAACACAGGCTGTATGTTATAATAACATGTTAGATATAATGGCTTAAAAATAAGAATACTAAAGTTCGTTTCACCTGTTTCCTTTTCCCTTGCATTAGTCAACGTGGTAGCATCATATTTCTATCAGATTCAGAGGGCATCATCCAGAGCAGGCATGGATGGCCCTCCAGGCTGGGGTTCTCACTGCCTACCCTCAGTGGAGGGCAGAAGGTCTCGTGGGCTGGGATGGGTATCCTTGATTTGAGCCAGCCTTGTGTACCAGGCCAGTCTTCAGTTCTCTCTTCCGTCAGAAGCCCACCGAAAGGAAAAGAAATTTAAGATGATGGTAAAATAGCTCCACCTAGGTAACAAGTTCCCTACCAGGATATCATTACACGGTTACCTTTGCCAGAAATTAGTTTGTAAGGCACATTATCACATTCAAGTGCTCCCACCTGAGACTGGCAAGCCACCTTGGGTCTCGGGCAGGTAAAGTGTGCTCCACAAGGCAAAGGGAGGAGGCAGAAAGCTCGGCGGCAGCCCCCCTTCTGTCCCCCTATATGCTTTGCTGCCAGGCCACAGCGTATTGGCAGTTATGGAAAAATCGAAGCACATTTAGTGATAGAGCAGGAATTTAATTAATTCATCCCTGCACTTATTGTACTGGCACCAACAGCATTCGGTTCTGGATACACCATAGTGAGCAGCACAGGTGGTCACCTCAGAAGGGAGTAGTTTAGGGCTTGGATCTCCAGATCCTTATTACACTCTTAAAAATGACTGAAGGACTTCAAAGAGTTTTTCTTCAAGTGGGTTGTATCTATCAATTTTTACCATGTAAGAAATGAAAGCTGAGAAAATTTTAAAATATTTTATTAATTTGTTTTAACAGATCAAAACTAGCCCCATATATGGTGACATAAATTAATAGAAGCAGCTGGATTCTTCTATGTGCAGTCAGGTCAGCCTGTTGTGCTATTACCCATCACATGGCCTCTGGGAAATAGCTGTGCACTGAACCATACACTCCTTTCTAACATTTGAAAGCTGAGTTTTCAAGTTAATATTTTTCCCCTTTGGAGGACGCATCATGAGGATGGCAGAATCAGCAATTTATCCACAATCATCAAGCATTCATCCCTGATGAAAACTATTAAGCCAAAATTAAGTATTTTAGTAATATTTTTGTAGCACAAAAAATGAAAACTAAGGTAAGAGGAATGTGAAGGAATCTACAAAACCATAAATAATATTGCTTTAAATCTTGACACAACCTAGGCTCTGAGAATGAATGGGCGTCCTATCAGCTGAGTCTCCATTTCTCTTCTCAAAGGCACAATCTGGGCAACATATCCAACAAAGGGGTCTTCCTTGGGCTCCAGTGCCCTGCTGTCATTTACAGGTACTGTAGTATTTGAAACCATCCCCCTCTGCAGATGCAAAGACTATCTGTTTAAAGCTCATTTTGATGGCTCCCCAGACCCCTTCAGGCTGGACTTCTGATTTCTCCTTTCTTTTTGACCCTGAATTCGGAAGAGCTTCTTCCTGAGGTCCTTCTGTCGCTTCAGTTTCTCTTCTTCCTCCTTCTGCTTCACCTTGAAGTGTTCTTTATTGTGCAAATGCCGTTGTTCCTTGGCCTTCTTCATCTTCTGACTGTGCACCGTACTTAGAGCATCCAGCAGTGCAAGGATCTGACAAGGACAAAACGCATGAGCATCAGAATACTCTTACAGCATGCTTTCCTTCTAAGTTTCCAGGGGCCTAAACACCTCAGCTGATGTATCAAAACTAGAAGCAATCCATGATCCAAATGAACATTAACCTAGGAAAAATTTACCCTGAACTAGGACATCATAATTTGCATGGAAGCAGAAATAGGAGCGTATCTAGAGCAAAATACTTAAATAACGGCTTTCACCACAAAACCACCTTTGTTAATCACTCTGGATACTATGGACAACTACGATACAGTGACTTGTCAGCTGGATGCTTCCATTACTCCCCATTAAAATGTGTAAGACACAGCACGACTAAACAAAAGGGAAATGGACTCTGGCCTCTCCTCTAAATTTTGGTGCTAGTGCCTTGAATAAGTCTGGCCCTTACCCTTTCCCAATGAAAAATGAGAATGCAGTAGAAGCACCACATGTGCTACTTGAAAGTGCTATTTTCACATCTAAATGCAAGATGCAGGAAGCCATTATCGACAGTACCTTCCTTTCATGAGGTTCCCGTATGACGGCTGGTCTCCGCCTGTCCTTCGGTATCTTGCCTGCCTTTGCTTGGGTCTTGGGCTTGTTCTTAAATGGCAGGGCCTTCTGCAAGGCTTTTGGAATGTGCAGTGAATTAAAATGTTTCTTTTGCCTCATGATTGGCTGAAAAGAAAAATAAAGACAGTGATGTATTTGAATGATGCTCTATATGCATTTAAAACTTGCCTAAAATCTTCTCAGTGAATTGACTTTTCCATATGATCAGTAACACCAGAGTCTGCTGATCATCAGAAATGAGGATTCAATTGTCTATCAAATATGGATTGCCTCAATGGATGTATACTTCTCTGTTGCAAAACAGAGAAATACATAGAATATATTTATAGTTCTTCCAAAAAAACAACTGTGTCCATGTCTATGGTATGAACTATGGGGATCTCAACAGAGCAGATCAACAGATCCAAAGTTTCTTTTAATGGAAAACCCACACCTTATTTTGGGGGCACTGAGGTAGTTTCTTGTATCTGAAGAAGAATAATCTAGCTGTTCATCTTCACAGTCAACCTCTGTGAATTTAAGGTCATAGTTCTTCCTCCAATCAGCAGCAGCTGAAGTGTCCCCATCCCTGACTGCCATTAAAAAGTTTAACTTTATTCTGTTTCTAATGGAAAGCCAGCTGAGAAAAAGGAGATTAAAATGACAGATAAAGGCCAAACACCCTCTGCATTCAATTTTTACAGGAGTCTAATTTCACTGCTTAAATTGAGATGATCAAAATTCTTAGCTGCCTCAAAAATACTAATAAGTTGAAAATCTTGCCCTAGGTCTTTACCAAGGCCAACATCAACTATATAGAGAATATTTCTGCCACGTCTTTAAATTTACTATGAAAGACATCATCCATGATAATATTCAATATTCCTCTATTTAGGAACCTAAAATGCTTGGAATGAAGGACCTTGGAGAAGTCACATTCTGAAAAAAAGACTAAGCATCATAAGCTAGACAACAGGTATCACATCCTGTAATACATTTTAACAGAAATTCGCATAACATAATTCAAAACTGTATTATTAACTATTTCATTAAAAAAGTAATGACTGGGAAACTTCTGTTTCTGGCAGAATGGCAGACTGATATCCTGAACTACCCTCTTATTACAAAACAATTAAATACCCAGCATTAAAATAAATCTTTTCAAATGCATTAACGTGTGAAGAAAATAATAAAAGTTCTCCAAGACCAAAATCCAAATGAAATGGGATTTTGACAGGCACTGAGAACTTAAAATAAAAAAAAAATAGTGATGACGCCAACTACTGGCAACTATTGGTGGTGGGAATCTAACCTGGTATGGCTCCAGAATACTACAAGCATCATCCAGTGAAGCTGAACACATGCATACCCTATACCTGGCAATCCTAACCTGGGGGGGGGGTCTATGTAAAAGAAATGTGTGCATATGTATATCAAACAAGTCACACGTAAGTATTCAGGGTAGCATTTATAATGGCTAAAAACTGGAAATAATGTCCAACAATGGATAAAACTGACACTGTCACATAATACAATTCTACTTGACAGTAACAAATGAATGCCTGCTATACAAAGAACACGAATGAGTCTCATAAAACCGAATGAAAGAAAACAGGCAAAATAGTTTATGCTGTATTTTATAAAACTCAAAAAACAGGCAGAAATAATTTACCTGTCAGGAGTCAAGATAGTGGCTATCTTTGAGGTGGAGATGGGGTATTGACTAGCAGTCATAAGGGAGGCTTTTGTTGTGCTGGTAATTCTATTGCTTGATCCAGGTGACAGCAATTTTGGGTGTGTTAAAATTCATGAGCTGTATGCTTATGATCTGTGTAGTTTTCTGTATGCATGTTAACACTTCACTACAAAGTTTATTAAAACTTTCAAAAAAAACTCACCCACATTGCTTCAATAACAATTAGCACATTAGTGTTCTTAAAAGTAATACATGTATATGGCAGGAAAAAAACAGTTCAAAAGAGTATACAGTGAAAAGTCTGTCTCCTTTCCAACCCACGAAAACTATTACCACTTTCCTGCATTCTTGCCAAAATACTCTATGAATATACAACATGTTCATTCAAATTTAACATTAGATTTCCTACTTGAAAATTCAAAACATTCAAAAACATTATGTACAAAGCATCTGGATGACCCCCATCTACAGAGCACATGTGTGACCATACCTTATACAAAGAATCCTTGTTGGGCTTTAGTCGGACACCATGGGCAAGCCGGAGTTGACCGGTGGTCCGCATTCCTGACCATGTGTCTTTCTCACCAACTGGTTTTAACAAAGAAGTCACTGGGTTATAGAAGGCTGGAATGGAGACGGGATACCAAGTCCTCATGAAGACAATATCTGGAAAGAGAGGTAATTTACTTTAACATTTTCAAAAGAAAATTCGTAACGATCCTGTCAAACAAATGAACATTCACTCCAAACTTCTCTAGTTAGTTGCATGGTATTTGAAGAGAGACTTCACCAAGTAAAATTTTAAATATCACAAAACTCTTACTGGGTCTGAATCACATGGCTCCACACACAGCATGACTTAGCCTAAGATGCTCCAACTGGGGAGAGCTGGAGCTGATTCCAATTTCCTAAAACCTAAACTACAGCCTTGAATCCACACTGGCTAGAAATCAACAGTGAACGGTAACATGCTGTTATGATTACACCACGATTATATTTACCACTCATCAACAACTTATCCTCAAAGCTGGCCCGGAAAGCTCCTTCTGGAGCCCGAAGTGCTTTCTTGATCTGTCCCCTTATGCCACTGACAGTTCGAATCACAGCACCTTCAAATTTGGCCACTTCCAAAGCAGAGTTAAACATTCCCTACAGGTATAAGAAAAAAACAGCCCACATAACACAAAATCAGATACGTTACTTCCTAGTTTATAAATAAATCCTTGGTTAAAAAAACAACTCATTTAATGGTGATAAAATAATCAAAATGTATTTTCCCCACTACGAGTGAACTACTACGTCAAAAGGAATACAACTCTATTTCATTTTCCCCAAAATAATATTAAGATTCTACTGTAGGTTCATTAGCATGCTCATCACTGATATCTCTGTAGAAGAAAAGATCAAAAAGATATGTACTAGACTGAACAGCCCTAGATAGCCTCTGCTGTCATCTCACAGGGCTGGACTGCAGCTCATATCCTATGACTTAGGTGCACGTGCTCAGGAAATAATGAGTGTGGATAAATGCTGGTGATATTATTACTTTATATAAAGAATATTTTATGATCTTCACACTGTATTTTTAATGGAAACACCCTACTAATAAAATTTTCAATAAATGCCACTCAAACCACCTTCCCACATTACACTGCAGAACAGAGCGTCCATTTCTCTGTACCCCTGGCCAACAAGTATTTTACAAAATACTTGGTCTATTTTTCTACCGAGCTATTTAACAAACCTATGATCTTCCCCTTTTCTTAACACAAAACAAAAGGACAGGAAACAAAACCCAGTGAATGAGATTATATATTTTCACTATTAGCTCTGTCACAGTCTCACATGGAATAAGGAATAGCCTCAATTAGTAAATATCTCTGTTAACTTGATCTTAAACTTTTCTGAGCATACTTAAGTAACACAGAAACCAATATAAAGAAGTAAACCAATATCAAAGACCAAGTGTATAAAAGATTTCAATACTCTTTTGAATGCATCAGACTGTATTTTAGAAGTATTTCATTCCTTCTTTCACAAAATATACATTCATAAACGTGAATATACAGACATACGGACCTTAATGAATGATGTATTCTTGAAAATTTTATATGGAAAACCAGTTAGCTTTAATTTCTTCACAATTTTTATGGATTTATCCAGATCAAGGACAACTCCTGTGGCAGCTATCCGGAAATCAGGCTGGGAAGAACCCCCAAAATTTGAATACAGGGGTAACATCAAGGAGAAAAACTACAATTCTATGATGCAATAAATTACCATAGTGCATTTCACTTACAATCAACTAAGAACAAGAAAGAATATGTGAACATGCAAAGCAATTATTTTAGAAAAAACAATGTGAAACTATAATACATGTAATAAGCCAAACTAATGATGATGTCTTGAATATTCTCCAGAGGGTGATTTCATAATCACGTAATTTCACAACAATGACTGATTCAGAATGGAAAGCAATATGAAAATCTGGTTACAATGTTTAAGAAATTAAATTTTAGACCCCCAGGGCAGATTCCATCTGCTCATTGTTCAATTTTTATGTCAAACTGGGCCGATAAAACCTGCTCTGATTGATCAAACGAAGACTGTGTGAACATACTCTGCTAAACAAGCAGTACCAAGGGGTAGTCTTATGTCTACCTGGTATCCGGTATATCCCTAGAGCCGAGTACAATGCTTAGTACATGGTGAGCACCACTTAAATATTTTTAGAAAAATAAGTCCAAAAAACGCATACAAATATAAAATGTTATCAGTACCATAATAATTCTTCTACCTCTCCCTTCTCCATTCCCACACCTTACTTAAAAAGACACAGGAAAACTAAAAGCAAAGAGAAGCTTACTATAAATACTAAAAACATGTCACTTGCAACTTAAAGTTTCATGTACATATTCCATATTTAAGATATATTCCTCAAACATAATCTGGAAAATAAAACATTCAAGATATTTACCATTATGCCACTAACAGACTGTACTGCCAAGAACCCAGTTCCCTGTGGAGTAATAGGACCTTAAAGAAAATAGAAAAAAAAAAAAAAAAAAAAGAAATACAGTGAATCACAAATTTTGGATTCTATTTTAAATATGTACTCCAATCCAAAAACAAGAGAAAGAAAAATCTTATGAATTGAGATTTAATGGAGAAAAGCAAAACTATAATGATAACAAGTAAACGGTTTAAATCAATCTACAAGCAAGTTATTCTAGTAGCGTATTACCCCAAATAGTTGCTCCACAATGCATGTGCTGTGGAGTGTACTTTAGAAGCCTCTGTCTCCCATTGTGGTCTTCGATGTAATAGAGTGGAATGGTCTGAAACCTCCTCCACCCCACAGAGAAAATGATTGGATCTCGGGACTTGAGGATTTTCTTATACCAACGATGTTTCTTCAGACGCATCTGAGGGGAGAAGAGATTTCAATTTCAATAAGATTATTGGTGGAAGTACATCCAAAGAACCCCAATTGTCAAGCATGCAGCAAAGGGTACCTACCTGTACATATCCGACATTGCCTTCGCTATTGCCCAAACCACCCAAAATCATTGGGTAATGGGGGTCGAAGTTAAGCACAAATTCACAGGGGACATTTTCTATCTCAATTCGAACATACATCCCAGGTCGAAAACCCTCATATTGAACTCTAGCTTCATCATCTTGATCTTCAAATTCTGCTCGATTAAGCTATATATAAGGGGGGGAAAAACAATAAAAAAAACACATAGCTGTTATCTTAATAAATGTAAGGTTAACATTTTTAAGACAAGCAATTTCTCAATAGAGGAACATGGACAGAATCATTTACACTTTATCCTTATTAAAAATAACATGCACTCTTATCTTTACGGTTTGTTTTCTTCTTTGCTACTCCAAGCACAGCAAACGCAAACAACTCTGAAAGCAGCCCTTCATGCTGGTCAGCGAACACTCTTAACTTCTTTCTTTTCTTACTCTGCAAACAATTGTTTCACACTTTTCCTTTCTTTGAATATCCAGTATCTCCTCCCTCATTCTCACTCTCAGCTGCTGTTTCTTAATTCACTCAGGATCTAAGTAGTCTAAAAGAACTTCCACAGTCAACTCCTCTACCAGGGTTTACGCCCCCATTCAGCCTTTTATTATAGCTTGTTATCATTATATCTATAACTTATTATATTACTGCAATTAATTAAAATTAAAAATTTTAAATTCAGTCCCCCGGTCACAATAGTCACGTTGCAAGTGATCAGTATCAACACGTGGCTCGTGGCTACAATGCAAGACAGCACAGATATACATTTCCATTATCACAGAAAGTTCTACTGGGCAGCCATTATAGCTTATTTATCCGTGCCTCTATTCAATGCCAAACTTCACTTGCAATACTAGCTATCATTCACTTTTATTCTAACAGGTCTTGCCTGTTATTTCTCCGGTCTTAACACCTTCTTTTGACTCTTTCTCCAACTATTGCCCCATTTCTCTGCTTCTCTCTGAAGTAAAATGGCCCAGAATTTTTTTATAGTCATGGCCTCCAGCCTCTGCTCCCATTCTTTTGAATCCTCCCCAAACTGGTCTTTAATCCACACTCCATAACAATGCTTACCAAAATCATGTAAGGCCTCCACATTCCCAACCCAGTTGTCAATCCTGTCTTCATCACAGTTAACACATCAGCAGGATTTAAGATAATGTATCCCTCTTTCCACAGTGGTTTCCAGCATACCTCATGTTCTCTTAGATGTCTTCTATCTCCTGAGCGCTGCTCAATCCCACTGCTGCTTCCTCCTCTCCAGCTGGCCTCTTACAATGGAGCAGCCACTGTCAGTCCCCGTCCTCTCTCCTGTCTCCATGCTCACTCCTCAGGTCATCCCATCCATTTTATGGCTTTAAGTAGCATCTAGATGCTGAGGGCTGTACATCTGAGTCCCTGGCCCCAACCTCTTTCCAGAGCTCCTCACCGACTACTTGATGCTCCACTTGTCTGGGACAGATCTCAAACCAAACAGCTCTAAACTTCACCTTCCTGGACAAACCTGCACCAACTAGAGGCTTTCCTATCTTACTGACAACTCGACTTCCAGTAAGTCATCCTTGTTTCCTCTCACACACCCCACACTCAATCTACCTTTAATCCACCTTTCAAAAGTATACCCAGAATTTGACTCTCTTTTTCCTCCATGCCACACACCACCCCACCCCACAGTGTGAGTCACCTTAATCTTACTGAACTCTTGCCACAGCAATGCTTTCAAAGGTAAGCAGGTCACACATATCTCTCCTCTGTTCAAAACCCCCATTGATCCCCATTTCACTCAGCATAAAAAATTCAAAGTCCTTTACAATGGCCTACAAGATTCTAGGTGATTTTAAGTAATAAATGAATTGAAGCAAAGACTTCAGAACTAGCTTTACATGTCTTAGTTACTTCTATCAAAGGTCAGTACAGACTTGGAACCTACACATTAATGGCTAACCAGGAGGTACTTGAATAGATGAAGGCCTAGGTTGGGCAAAGCCTGCTGACCACATTTTTACAAATCACATTATTTAACCTGTATAAGATGTATTAGGGTATATTCTAGCTTAAAGGCATTCTTGGTACCCCCCACCCTTGTCAAAGCGCAATTCAAACACTCGCCATCACCTGCACACACATCTTTGCGTGTCCTTCAGAGTGAGTTCATCAGCTCAGTCTGTTTAGCATAGCAGGTAGGAGGGCCAGATTATCTCCTTTTCAGCATTCTACATGCTCCCTTTATCTCCATATCTGACCTGACACTTGAAATATCCTGTGAACTCTGCCCAAGGTGAGTATTTAGAAAAGCTTCCCTGGAGAGCATTGGTACATGCATAAGACTGGTATGTGCAAGAATCACCTGCCCATTCAAATTATTTAATTATGGTTCCAGGGACCAGTAATCAGAATGCTACAGCAATGCTTGTATTTAAATAAATAAATCACTACACTGTGAGATCCTCAACAGTTGCAGCCTATCTTAACCATTTTTGCTACCTCAATGCTTGGTACAAAATAGACACTGGTATCTTTCTGGTCCATTTCTGACTGAAGAAACTATCAGATGATCACATGAATAAACACTCATCTGCAGCTTGACCTAAGAGTCCAAACAGGAGGCACAGAAGCAGGTCAGGGAGTAGAGACCTAAACAAAATTACATATTCACAATACTGTACTATAGCCTTGAAATGAAGCTGATAAGAACCAAGTTTTCTTACCTGTGCTTGTTTATGCATTTCTCCTTTAAGATCATCAAAATATGTGCTTTCTCCTTCATCATATTCTGCATCAAACATCTCCTTCAATTTTCTCTTTTTATCCAAATGCTTTTTCTTGGCACTTTCCTCTGCATTGGGGTCAATTTCTTCCTTAACTTCTTCTACATCTTCAATCTTAAATTTCCATAAGAGAAACAGTTGTAAAAGTTTGTGGAGATCTTTTCTTTAAACATTAAAGCAGATTTTTAAAGTTCTTTTTTTTTATGTTTATTTCTTTTGAGAGAGAGAGAGAGAGAGAGAGAGAGAGAGAGAGAGAGAACAAGCAGGAGAGGCAGAGACAGAGGGAGAGAGTGGGTCCCAAGCAGGCTCCACAGTCAGCACATAGCCAGCACGAACCATGACCTTGGCTGAAATCAAGAGTCAGATGTTTAACCAACTGAGCCCTTCAGGCGCCCCAGATTTTTAAAGTTCTATCCGAGCTGCAAAAATCTTGGTTGTGATCATCATGAAAACAAAACAAAACACAGACTTTGGCTCTAAAAAACATGTACTGCTACAAGAGGCATTTAGGCATCTGCAGCACAATAAACTGTCACTCCTTAATCTGGCTGGAATGCCAAATATAAATAAAAATAACAAGTATTCCCACCCAGATGCTCCCCAGAAATTGTTCTAAAGAAATATTGGGGAGAATAGGGATTTAATTATTTTAAATGGTACTTAAATTTAAGAAGAAGAGAATGATGGCAAAAGGAACGGTAGAGAGAGAGACAGTGACTTGGGAGATAAACTTCTATGACTGAAGAATTATAATGATAACAAGAGGCAGTAGGTGTCACCCAAAAGATCAAGAATAACTAACAACTTTGATCTATTCACAACCTCCATATTTTAGGAAAGAATCCATCCACTCTGTAATCTACACAGATAGTAAGATGTGCATTTCTTTTTAATGATAATTTTTTTTAACGTTTATTTATTTTTGAGACAGAGAGAGACAGAGCATGAACGGGGGAGGGGCAGAGAGAGAGGGAGACCCAGAATCGGAAGCAGGCTCCAGGCTCTGAGCCATCAGCCCAGAGCCCGATGCGGGGCTCGAACTCACGGACCACGAGATCGTGACCTGAGCTGAAGTCGGACACTTAACCGACTGAGCCACCCAGGCGCCCCAAGATGTGCATTTCTTAATATGGGCCTCTCTCAAAACATAATGACCACAGATCAAGGACCATAATTCACAGCCAGCCACGGCAAAGTCATACCTGAGTATCTGGGCCTGGTTTTCCCTTGTGTACATCCCCTGTTTCCAGGTCTTCAAAGTCACCATAGAGCTCTTCTGGGAAAAGAACATCCAAATAAATCCTCTGTGAATAGGGCCAGCATGTGACACTCTAGCATTACCACATGCACTGTGCACTCTGAAGCCCAAACCTCATTTTTAGCCTTCTTATTGCTACACACCCCAGGAGAATCCTATACATACATAGCCTTCTTTTTCTTGTTAAATTATCAGTATTTCATTACCTGTTTAATTTTTTTTTTTAATGTTTATTTTTGACAGAGAGACAGAGAGACAGAGCTTGAGTAGGGAAGGACCAGAGAGAGACAGAGACACAGAATCTGAAGCAGGCTCCAGGCTCCAAGCTGTCAGCACAGAGCCTGATGCGGGGCTCAAACTCACGAACTGTGAGATCATGAACTGAGCTGAAGTCGGACACTTAACCGACTGAGCCACCCAGGCACCACTTTCATCACCTGTTTAGATGAAGCAAATGGACACCCGCATTTCCTTACTTTACTTCAACCAAGAGCGATCTTTCTAACACACGTGATAAACACTGTAGCAGAGACGCACACAGAGATGCATGGATTACCCTGCAGGTGAGTCCCCAAGACCAACAGTAACCCAAAAGTGACATGAAAAAAACATGGTTTGATTAATAAATCCCACATGGGAAAAAGAGTCTGAAAGTAAGATCAACACAGCACAATGAGTGACATATCTAGGAAAAGTCTCAGATTACATAAAATACAGCCTTTAGAGTAAGACTGGTAGCTAAAACAGTGCCAAACCACATGAAAAGCTCATTAATTCATTCATCCTTTTGTTTTCGGAACTCTAAGTTTAGCTCTGGGTCCTATCCTTAAAAGAAAAAGATACTGAAACTCCTTCAGGAAGCAGTATTTAGATAAAACATTTTCATATAGGGGCGCCTGGGTGGCTCAGTCAGTTAAGCGGCCGACTTCGGCCCAGGTCATGATCTCGCGGTCCGTGAGTTCGAGCCCCGCGTCGGGCTCTGTGCTGACGGCTCAGAGCCTGGAGCCTGTTTCAGATTCTGTGTCTCCCTCTCTCTCTCTGACCCTCCCCCGTTCATGCTTTGTCTCTCTCTGTCTCAAAAATAAACGTTAAAAAAAAAATTTAAAAAAAATTTTTTTCATATAAAAAAGAGCCAAAGAACCAAAGAGCCAAGGAAGATACAATAAATGAGAAGATTCCATTTGTAATAAAAACACAAAAAGGATAAAATACTTAGTAATGAGCCTAAAGAGAAATGTGCTGGAACTTTATTTTAAAAATTTAAAAAAGCGTTAATATGCTACCAAGGAACACATGGAATAACATTAGCTAACACTTTCAAGTGCTGTATATACCAGGCACTACTCTAAGTGTTTTACATGTCTTAACTACATTCTTCAACATGACCTAACTAAGTAGGTGTTATTAATGTTATCTACTAAACAAATATAGATTACCATATATTTGAAAAAGATGACTCAATATCAGGAAGCTGTCAATTCTCCCTTCACCAGTTATAATAAAAACCACCACCAAGAAAAAGACCACTTATGGAATGGGAGAAGATATTTGCAAATGACATAGCCAATAAAGGGTTAGTATCCAAAATATATAAAGAACTTATACAACTCAACACCCAAGAAAACAAATAATCCAATTAAACGTGGGCAGAAGATATGAATAGACATTTCTACAAAGAAGACAAACAGATGGCCAAAAGACACATGAAATGATGCTCAATATCACTTATCATCAGGGAAATGCAAATCAAAAACCACAATATCACCCTACACCTGTCAGAATGGCTAAAATCAACAACACAAGAAACAAGTGTTGGTGAGGATGTGTAAAAAAAGGAACCTCTTGCACTGTTGGTGGGAATGCAAGCTAGAAAGACACCATGGAGGTTCCTCAAAAAATTTAAAATAGAACTACCATATGATCCAGTAACCATACTACTGGGTATTTACCCAAAGAATATGAAAATACTAATTCAAAAGGAATATGCATCCCTTTGTTTATTGTAGCATTATTTACAACAGCCAAGTTATGGAAGCAGCCCAAGTGCCTATCAATAGATGTATATAAAGAAGATGTGGTATAAATATACAATGGAATATTATTCAGCCATCAAAAAGAATGAAATATTGCCATATGTAACAACATGAATGAATCTAGAGAGCACAATGCTAAGTGAAACAAGTCAGAGAAAGGCAAATACCATATGATTTCACTCATGTGTGAAATTTAGGAAACAAAACAAATGAATAAAGGGGGAAAAAGAGACAAACCAAAAGCCAGACTTTTAACTAGAGAGAACAAATAGATGGTTACCAGAGGGGAGGTGAGTGGGAGGTAAGTGAAAAGGGTGAAGGAGATTAAGTGCATACTTACCATGGTGAGCACTGAATAATATACAGAATTGTTGAATCACTACATTGTACACCCGAAACTAATATAACACTGTATGTTAACCATACTGGAATTAAAATGCAAACAAAACAAAACACCACCAAGGATTTTTGGTCTGGAAAAGATAGTATAGACATTTTCTTCTGTTCCTCCCAACTAAGTATAACCAACTCCAGAAATAACACAGGAGCCTAAGGAAAACCAAAGTACTCTGAAAGGTAGAAAGAAACAGAGAGCTGGCGAGGGTCCCCAGGACCAGAGGAATGACGTAATGACCAGTAGCTCACTACACCCACAGAAAGGCAACTTAGAGCCACTGTTTCCCAACCTCCAAGCTAGCAACCGAAGGTAGACCAGATAGACTCATTTCCTACCCCAGACAAATTTGGATCTCAGCAACACTGGACAAACGAGGCAGCACTGGCAAAGAAGTGCTTTGAGAGCCCCACTGACAATAAGTGATGAGAAGTGTTCACCTTCCTTGAAGAGCTTGAATCTCCTTTCCTCCACACCAAGATATACTAGGTGGCCAAGGGCTATTGGCAAAGGGACATTCTGCCAGGCCTGAGACTCTCCTCCCTCATCTAAAAACAACGTGTGCCCAGGCAGGACCAGCAAAGATCCTCCTACAGCAAGCAAACTTGCCCCACAAGCCAAGACAACCTTCCCCTACCTAGCCAAACCAGGGGGCCCAGACTGAGGAAGCTCCTCTGTCCTCTCAAACAGCACCTGCAGAGAGGCCAATGGCATAAGATAAACTAAGCAGATCAAAATAGCACCACAAAGGCTCTAAAATTGAATTGTCATTAGAACCGCCATCCACAAAGTACACCAGGACCTGCACACTAAACCCAAACAGGATGACTGCCTGCCAAAATAAAAAAATTACACAGGACCAAGTGTCTCCTAACGTAATAACCTAAATGTGCAGGACACAATAGAAAATCACTTTGTCATACCCAAAACTGGGAAAATTATAAGTATAATGTGAAAAGACAACTGACACCAACACTAAAATGAATCAGATGTTGAAACTATCTAAAATCTTACAGAAGCCATTACAAAAATGCTTCATCAAGCAACTACAAATCTTATGGCAACAACCCAAAAACTGAAAATCTCAGCAAAGAAACTGAAGAACCAAAAAAATTATAGAACTGAAAAATGCAATGAAAGAAATTTAAAAGCTTGCTAGATGGGATCAACAGTAAGAGTGGAGATGACAGAGGACAGAACCAGAGAACCTGAGGCTAGATCAACAGAATTCACCTAGTCTGAACAACATAGAGGGAAATAACCAAAAAACAAATGAATAGAGCCTCACGGACCTGTCGGACAGAAACAAAAGATCCACCACTTAGGAGATCTCACAAGGATACTGGGGTTGAAAGAAATACTGATTGAAGCTTCTCAAATTTGGTAAAAGACATAAACTTACAGATTCAAGAAGCTGAGAAAATTTCAAACAGAGTAAATCCAATGACATCTATACCAAACTTCTGAAAACTGAAAGCAAAGATAAAATCTCGAGAGCAGCTAGAAAGAAATGACAGATTACCTGTAGAGGCACACCATCAAAGTGACAGTGCTTTTCTCCTCTGAAATCATGAAGGCCAGAGGAAGTGGTACAATATTTTTTATGTGCTGAAGAAAAGAATGCTTTGCTATGAATTCTACATCCAGTGAAACCCCCCTTCTGAAATAAGGGGGAAAAGACATTCTCAGATGGAGAACTACAGGAATTTGTCACTAGCAGACCTCCCTTGAAAAATGGCTGAAGAAAGTTCTTAAACAGTAAGGAAATTATAAAAGGATAAATCTGGGACCATCAGGAAAAAAAGAAAAAACAACAGAAATAAAGATACATACAACAAACTAGCCTTCTTATGAGTTTTTAAAATCATATTCAATGATTGAAAAAAAATTATAACATTAATATTCAAGCCAATAATATTTAAATGTAGGAAAGATAAAGGGACCTAAATGGAAAAAAGGTTTCCATATATTACCCAAAATGGTAAAATGTTGGCACTAGTAGGCTACTATATTACAATGAGCAACCACTACAAAAACTATACAAAAAGATACTCTCAAAAACACTGAAAACATATCAAGATAGAGGGAAGAAAATGAAAACAGAAGAAAAACAGAAAAAAATAGAAAAACTAAAGCCAGAGTAAACAAACAACAAAATCAGGGCACCTGGGTGGTATAGTCAGTTGAACGTCCGACTCTTGATTTTGGCTCAGGCCATGATCCCAGGGTTGTGGGATCCAGCCCTATATAGAGGCTCCACACTCACTGTGGAGCCTGCTTGAAATTCTCTCTTTCCCTCTGCCCCTCTCCCAGACTCTCATGCTCTCTCTCTCTCAAGAAAAAAAATATCAGACTTAAGCAATTACATATCAGTAAGTACCTTAAATGTAAATGGCATAATGTACCAATCAAAATACAGACAAATACAGAGAGGACAGAAACACATAAAACTATTATATATGCTATTTACAAGAAATTCCTTTCAGATTTAATGACCCAAGTAAGCTGAAAATAATGGAGAAAGATATACCATGCAACTCATCTTTTAAAAAAAGCAAGAATGGTTATATTAATATGTCATAAAATAAACTTCGGAGCAAAGAAGAGGATCAGGGCCAAAGAAGGACTTAACTGAACTGTAAGACCTAAAATTTCATGTGCTGCCTTGACATCTTTGAGCCTCACAGGGTCTCAAAGACTTAGTTGTGAGCAGGCCTGCCAGCCATGTTCCTGCCCTACAAGAAAGGCTCCCCACCCTGTTAGTTCTTTTTCAGTTGGACCACCTGCACCCTACCTACTCCTCAACCTAATACATTTCACTTCACCTCTCTGCCAGCCCACGAATTTATTCAAACACATTAATTACATCATCTCAAGGGAACCAATCGTCATCCTATGCTATTTAGGTGCAAAGCCTGCCTCCCAAAGCCCCCTGGTTGTTCAATCCCTGTGTGGCATGCAGTGTTCTCTTCCCTCAGACTGTGAGCATATGTGACTGATAAACTGTTGTCAATCACATCTGTCCACTGTCAGGTGCTGTGTGTTTGGCCTTCTCCATAACCCTAGAGCGGGAATCTCTCCCTCACCAATGGGGTAAATAGGAGGTGACCATAATACATAGCAATAAAAGGATCAATCTACCAGAAAGACATAATAATCCTAAATGTGTGTGCATCAAACAGAACCTCAAATATAAAAAGCAAAAATTGATAGAGCTGCAAGAGATAGGTAAGTCCAGAATTATACTTGGAAACTTCAACATCCTCCTCTCAGCAACTGATAAAACTAGTCAGAAAATCACCAAAGATGGAGCACCTGGGTGGCTCAGTCAGTTAAGTGTCTGACTTTGGCTCAGGTCATGATCTCGTGATTTGAGACTTCGAGCCCCACATCGGGCTCTCTGCTGTCAGTGCAGAGCCCACTTCAGATCCTGTCTTCCTCTCTCTCTGGTCTTCCCCTCTCTCTGGTCTTCCCACACTCACTCTCTCTCCCCCTCTCTCTCTCAAAAATAAACCTTTTTTAAAAAATCACCGAAGATATAGAAAACTTAATACAACCAACCTAACAGAATCTGACATATATAGAACACTATACCCAACAATTTTTAAAGTACCCACAGAACATCTACCAACACAGGGCACAGTCTGGGTAATAAAGTGAATCTAAACAAATGTAAAAGATTTGAAATCGTAAGGAGATGTTCTTATAATATAATGTAATTAAATTGAAAATCAGTAACAGAAAGACAAGAAAATTTCTAAACATTTTGTAGTTAAATAACACACTAAATAATGCACGAGTCAAAGAGAAGTCTCAAAGGAAATTCATGAAAATGAAAATACAACATAAGAAAATTTGGGCAAAACAAGTAAGCAATGCTGAGAGAGTAATTTACAGCACTAAATGCTCACAGCAGAAATGAGAAAAGGTCTTACACCAATAATCTAAGCAGACTGAAAAGTACAAAATAACCTAACACAAGCAAAGAACAGAAATAATAAAGATATGAGCAGAAACCAACAAAATTAAAAACTGGAACACAGATATGAAACCAAAAGCTGATAATTTTTTAAAAAAATCAACAAAATTAATAAACCTTACTGACAAAGAAAAAGGAGGACACAAATCACCAGTATCAAGAATGAAATGGGGGGCATGTGGGTGGCTCAGTCAGTCAGCTAAACATCCAACTGGCAATTTCGGCTCAGGTCATGATCTCACAGTTTGTGAGTTCAAGCCCCATGTCGGGCTCCACACTGGCAATGCAGAGCCTGCTTGGGATTCTCTGTCTCTCTCTCTCACTGCCCCTCCCCTGCTCGTGCTCTCTTGCTCTCTCAAAATAAATAAACAAACTTAAAACAAACAAAAAAAACAGAACAAAATGGGATTATCACAACAGATTCTGCAGCTATTGAAAGGTTATTGGATGAACACTAGGATTACTACCCACCCATAATACCCAAGCTAGCTTCTTGGAGAAGGCACTTAATGAAACTTCCACTTCCCCAAAGCCTTCGAAATTCCTTGAAAACCAGATAGCAAAATTTGGACAAGATGGAATAAACTAAATTATTTAAAGTATCCTATAACTATTAATGAAATAAAATTTGTCATTATAACTGCCGAGAAAGAAATCTCCAGGCCCTGACCTTTTCACTAGAGATTATACCAAATATTTAAAAAATTACATTCTAATTCTATACAATCTCTCCCAGGAAACAGAAAATTGGGAATACTTTGCAGCTCATTTTATGAAGCCAGTATTATTCCAATACCCAAACTAAATGAAGATGGTACCAAAAAAAAAAAAAAAAAAAAACCCCAAAAACAAAAAACCAACAACACTATAGACCAGTATTTCATAAACTCAGATGCAAAATCCCTTCACAAAATACTATCAAATACGGGCGCCTGGGTGGCTCAGTTGGTTAAGCGTCTGACTTGGGCTCAGGTCATGATCTCGCGGTCCGTGAGTTCGAGCCCCGTGTCAGGCTCTGGGCTGATGGCTCAGAGCCTGGAGCCTGCTTCCGATTCTGTGTCTCCCTCTCTCTCTGCCCCTCCCCCGTTCATGCTCTGTCTCTCTCTGTCCCAAAAATAAACGTTAAAAAAAAAAAAAAAATACTATCAAATAAAGTTCAAAAACATATACAAAGAATTATATATTGGGGTGCCTGGGTGGCTTAGTTAGGCGTCTGACTTCAGTTCATGTCATGATCTCATGGTTTGTGGGTTCGAGCCCCATGTCGGGCTTGATGTGGACTCAGAGCCTGAAGCCTGATTCGAATTCTGCATCTCCCTCTTTCTCTGCCCTTCCCCTGCTTGTGCCTTTCTCTCTCTCTCTCAAAAATAAATATAAATAAATAAACCTTAAAAAAAAAAAAAAAGAATTATATATCATGACCAAGTGGGATTTATTCCAGTATGCAAAGCTGGTTCAAAATTCAAAAACTGGGGCACCTGGTGGCTCAGTCAGTTAAGTGTCCAACTTTTGGTTTTAGCTCTGGTAATGATCCCAGTTTGTGAGTTCGAGCCCTGAGTCAGGCTCCGTGCTGGTAGTGTACAGCCTGCTTGGGATTCTCTTTCTCCCTCTCAAAATAAGCAAATAATCTTAAAAAATTAAAAAATTAATCAATGTAATTTACTGTATCAAAATTCATACATGAAAAAAAATTCATATATGAATAAAATTCATATGATCATATCAACTGACACTGAAAGGCATTTGAAAAAATTTACTACCCATTCATAATTAAAAAAAAAAAAGAAAAACCACCTCCCAGTATACCAGGAATAGAGAGAAATGGAACACATAAAGAGCATCTAGAGAAAAAACAAACTAACATCATACATAACAGTGAAAACCATTGGGAAAAAGGCAGAATTTCCTCTTAGCACTAATCCTAGTCATTACATATAAAAAAATTAAAAATAAATATAAATATATTTAATATACATATAATTATAATTGCACTGCTGGTATTTACCCAAAAAATATAGAAACACTAATTCAAAAGGTACACGCACCCCATGTTTATTGCAGCGTTATCTACAATAGCCAAATTATATAGCAGCCCAAGTGTCCACTGACAGATAAATGGATAAAGAAGATATATATATATATACACACACACACACACACACACACACACACACACATACACACACACACACACAATGGAATATTCAGCCGTCAAAAGAATGAAATCTTGCCATCTGCAACAACATAGATGGATCTAGAGAGTACAAAACTAAACAAAGTAAGTCAGAGGAAGATAAATATGATTTCACTCATATGTGGAATTTAAGAAACAAAACAAACAAGCAAAGGAAAAAAGAGAGACAAACCAAGAAACAGACTCTTAGTGATAGAGAACAAACAGATAAGTTACCAGAGGTGAGGTAACTAGGGGGAGAGGGATTAAAGAGTACACTTACTATGATAAATAAATAAACAAAATGATTATTAATAAATAAAAATAAACGGCACACAGGTTGAAAAGAAACAAATGATACTGTCCCTATTTGTAGGTAACACAATTGTCTATGTAGAAAATCCCAAGCAATCTACAACAAAAATCCTCTCACAACTAATAAGTGAGTTCAGCAAAATAAGATAAACACACAAAAATCAATCAAAACGAAATACTAAAGTATAAACTTATCAAAATATATTCATTATCAGGATGCTGAAAATTACAAAATACTTATGAAGGAAATTAAAGACAAATAAATGGAGAGACATACCATGCTCCTGGATTAGAATACTCAAAATAGTAAAGATTCTCCCCAGTTAATCTATAGGTTTAATGCAATTCCTATCAAAATCCCAGCAGGTTTTCTGTAGACACAGACAAGATTATAAAATTTATACACAAAGTCACAGGCCCAAGGATAAACCAATCTTGAAAAAGAATAAAGTGAGAGGAATCATTCTACCCACTATTAATGTTTACTACATAATCACAGTAACCAAGATATGGGTGGTATGGGTGGAAGGACTGCACATGAATCAATGGAACCCAGAAATAAACCCAAAGATGCTCAACTAATTTTTTTACAAAGGTGCAAAAGCAAATAAATGAAAGAAAAATGCTGGAGGAATATACACCACAGGCAAAAAACATAACCTTTAACCTAAACCTCACACTTTATAAAGAAATCAAGATAGATCACTATCATACATGGAAAAGAACAGTTTAAAACTTTTGGAAAACATAGGCACCTGGGTGGCTCAGTCAGTTAAGCTTCTGACTCTTGATTTCAGCTCAGGCCACGGTCTTATGGTTTTGTGAGTTTGAGCCCTGCGTTGGCTCTGTGCACTGACCACACGCAGAGTCTGCTTGGGACTCTTCCTCTCCTCCCTTTCTGTCCCTTTCCTGTTCACGCTGTCTCTCTCAAAATGAATAAACAAGCTTAAAAAAAAAAAAATTAGGAGAAAAGCTTCAGGATCTAGGAATAGAAAATAATTCCTGGACTTGACATTATTCCTAAAAGTGAAAAAATGATAAACTGGACCTCATCAAAATTAAAAAGTTTTGCTCTGTGAAAGGAACTATATTAAGAAAATGAAAAGATATGCTACACACTAGGAGAAAACATCTGCAAACCACATATCCAATAATGGAATAAAATACATAAATAACTCTCAATATTCAACAGTAAAAAAAAAAAAAATCCAGTAAGAAAAAGGGCAAAAGACATCCACAAATATTTTGTAAAAGAATACATTGCAAATTATAAAATGCAGCAAAAATGGCAAAATGCTAAACATCATTAGCCATCAGGGAAATATAAAATGAAACCACAGTGAAATATCACTATCAGATTAGCTAAAATAAATAATAGGACACTGAATACTGGCAAGGACGTGAAGAAACTGGATCATTCATATATTGCTGGTAGAAATACAAAACAGCCCAACTACTCTGGCAGTTTCCTATAAAGCTAAGTATGCAATTACCATACAGCCCAGCAACTGTATTCTTAGGCATTCATCCCAGAAAAATAGGAAGTTTATATTTATATAAAAATCTGTACACAAATGTTCATAGCAGTTCAATTCTCAAAAGTCAAAAACTAGAAACAACCCAGATGTACTTCAGTGGGTGAATGGTTAAACAAAATGCTACATCCTTATCAGGGAATATTACTCTGCAATAAAAAGGAATGAACTACAGTCACATGGAACAACTTGGATGGACCTCTCTAGGAACTATGATGAACAGGAAAAAAAAAATCAATCATAAAAAGTTACATATTCTATGATTCTATTTAACATTCTTAAAAATTATAAAACTGTAGAAATGAAAAACAGGTAAGTGGCTGATGGGTCAGAACTTGGGGATGGGTGACAGAAAGGAGCTAAATGTATTTGTAAGAGTAATACAAGGTATCCTTATGGTGATGGAAATGTTCTGTCTGGTAACTGTGTGTAGACACATAAACCTACACGAACTAAATATAGAGAACTAAACACACACACAAACAACACATATGAGCATAAGTAAAACTGGGGAAATCTATATAAGATCAGCAGATGTTATCAACGTTAATATACAGGTTGTGGTCTTATACTATACAGTACCCAATACAAGATACAAGAAACCTATCTGTATGAAATATATATTAAAAAAGCTATGCATTATAAATGAGTGATTTGGCATGGTTGCAGGATAGGAGATTAATATACAAAAATCAGCCATTTCGTGTAATAACAAATAAGTGCCAACTAAAATTAAAATATCATTTAAATATTAATAACAATACAAAATATTTAGGAATATATTTGTTAAGAAATAAGTGAGAACAGCATCCTAAAATCACTGCTAAAAGAAATTAAAAAACAGAGGCAGCTGGGTGGCTCAATTGGTTAAGCGGCTGACTTCGGCTCAGGTCACGATCTCATGGTTCGTGAGGTCGAGCCCCGTGTCGGGCTCTGTGCTGACAGCTCAGAACCTGGAACCCGCTTTGGATTCTGTGTCTCCCTCTCTCTCTGCCCCTCCCCCACTCACACTCTGTGCCTCTCTCAAAAATAAACACTAAAAAAAATTAAAAAAAAAAAAATAAATGGAGAGATTTACTTATGTTCATAGATCAGAAAATTCAATATTGTTAAAATGTCAATTTCCCCAAAATTGTTTTACAAATTCCACAAAATCCCAATCAAAACTGCAGGGTTTTTTTTTTCTGGCAGCAATGGGTAAGCTCATCTTAAAACTTAAATGGAAGTGCAAGGGACCCAAAATCGCCAGAACAACTTTGGAAAAAGAATAAAATTTGAAGACTTAAATTACCTAATTTCAAGATTAATTATAAAGCTGTAATAGTGCAGGACACCTGGGTGGCTTAGTCGGTGAAGCATCCAACTCTTGGTTTCAAGCTCAGGTTATGATCTCATGGTTCGTGGGTTTGAGCCCTGTGTCAGGCTCTACACTGCCAGTGCAGAGCCTGCTTGGGATTCTCTCTCTCTCCCTCTCTCTGCCCCTCCCCTGCTTGTGTTCTCATTCTCTCTCTCTCTCAACATAATAAACTTTAAAAATAAATAAATAAAAATAAGTTAAGCTATATATAACAGTGCAGTATTGCTATAAAAATAAACAAATATATGAATGGAACAGAGCCCAGAAATCTTGCCCATATATGGTCAACCAATGAAAGGCAATTCATTGTGGGTAAAGGACAGTCTTCAACAAATAGTGCTGGAAAAAGTGGATATCCATAAGCAAAAATAAAAGGAAACCTTGATCCATACCTAATACCACATAAAAAATTAACTCAAAATGGATCACAGAACTAAATGTAAACCTAAAACTGTAAGAGTCATAGAAGAAAATATACAACCTTGAGTGGGGCAAAGATTTCTTAAATACATTATCAAAAGCACAGTCCGTTAAAAAAAATATGGCCTTCATCAAAATCAAAAACTTTTGTTCTGCAAAAGACACCGTTGAAAATATGAAAAAACAGGGGTGGCTGGGTGGCTCAGTTGGTTAAGCATTCAACTTCAGCTCAGGTCATGATCTCGTGCTTCGTGAGTTCAAGCCCCACATCAGGCTCTGTGCTGACAGCTCAGACCCTGGAGCCTGCTTTGTATTCTGTGTCTCCCTCTCTCTCTCCTTCTCTCAAAAATAAACATTAAAAAAAATTTTTTTTTAGGGGCGCCTGGGTGGCTCAGTTGGTTAAGCGTCTGACTTCAGCTCAGGTCAGGATCTTGCGGTTCATGAGTCTGGGCCCCACACTGGGCTCCGTGCTGACAGCTCAGAGCCTGAAGCTTTGCTTTGGATTCTGTGTCTCCCTCTCTCTCTGCCCCTCCTCTGCTCGTACTCTGTCTCTCTCTCTCTCTCTCTCTCTCTCAAAAAAATTAACATTAAAAAAAAATTAAAAAAAATTTTTTTTAAATATGAAAAGACAAACTACACACTAGGCAAAAATAATTAAAATCACAAGTGATAAATGACTTAAAGAAATTAAATAGATTAAAATACTGGACAAGAGGTTTGACATTCACCAAAAAAGAAACAGATGGAAAATAAGCACACAAAAATGCTCAATATCATTAGTCATTAGGAAAATACACAATAAAACCATGAGGTATCATTCTATATCTAAAACTAAAAAGACTATATCAAGTATTGGCAAGGATGTAGAATAACTGGAAGTCTCATAAAGTGCTAATAGCAATACAAAATGATACAATCACTTGGAAGAACAATTTGGCTATTTCTTAAAAAATTAAACATACATCTGCCATATCCATTTAACCCACTGTGAGATATGTACTCAAGAGAAATCAAAGCAGTTGTTCATGCAAAAACTTGTGTAAGAATGTTCACAGTAGCTTTATTTGCAATAGCCAAAGCCCAGAAATAACTTAAATGTCCACCAACAGGTGAACAGATAAACTGTAGTGCATCATACAATGGAATATTACTCACTAATGAAAAGAAATTAAGTATTCAGCAATAAAAATGGATGGAGATGCAAGAGCATGAACATATCTCAAAATAATTATGCTGAGTAGAAGTTAGCCAGAAAAGGGTACATCCTGTATGATTCCATTTATATAAAATTCTAGAGGGTACAAATTACTGTATAGTGACAGAAAGCAGGTGAGTGGTTAAAAGCACTCAAACACACAAAAATGAAGGATAAATATCCTTTAAAGAATAATTTGCAAATCAGAAAAAAAAAATCTATCTATCTATCTATCTATCTAGATAGATAGATAGATAGATATATCCCATTAGAAAAGTGAGCAAAGAACACAAAGAATTCGCCGAAGAAATGCCATACCCAACACATCTGAAATAAATATTTTCATTTACTGGTAATCAAAAGAATGCCAGTTATAAATTTAAGAAACAATTTTCCTTTATCAAACTGCCAAAAATAACATTTTTTTATGCGTGGTATTCAATATTGAATGAAAGCAGTAAAATGTTAAGTACTAAGATACACTGCTTATGGGCACATAAGAACAACTTTCTGAAAAAGCTTTTGGCAGTTGTAGTCCATAAAAATCACTCAATAATTCTAAATTTTATGAATCTAACTTATGAAAATAAAAAATGTGATCCAAGAGTTATTTCAAGGTGGCCCAGTGTAGAGTTAATTATAATACAGGCGAAGTAAATTGCTTAAATGACAAACTGTGAACTGAATTAGGATATGATAGAATAAAATCGCAAACATGAAACCTTTGAAAAAATTTAACACAGTGTATATAAAGTAGAATTATAACTAGAAAATTTTTAAATTTATAAAAAACTAGAAGGAAAAAAATCTCAAAAAATTAATAAAGGTTTTTTTAACACAGGCGGAGATTATGGTATGACATGAACTTTGTATTCTAAATGTTCTACAATGTATACTACCTTCATCATTAAAAGAAAATGTTATTTGAGTACATTTTTCACACACACAAAAATCCATTTTTAACAAACACATGATAAAAGTTATGGAAAGCTTCCTACTTTTCTTCAAGGTCCATATCTAATAAGTCAGTTAACCAAGGGAAGAAAGTAAGATCATGATAAAAAGAGGAACCAGAATACTACCCATAAACTCCTCTGTCAGCATTCCCCAAAGCATTTCGCGTTTGCCTATTATTTCCGACTGTTAAAGATATGGAATAAAACAAAGTATAGATAACAGTCTTCTCTGAAGAATACTGTCCTTTACTTACCATCTTCTGCTAAGATCTTGGCTGCATCTTTATCATCTTCCCACTTCCCAGTCACAAAGCAATCTCTGATACTGTTCATGACCTTACACAAAAAAGAACACTTAGCTGACATGCTCCAATTACTCAACAAAACAAGTGCTATTAAGAAACAGTAGCAGGTGAAAACTTGCCTTTAAATACTTTTCAAGATACATTTTTTTGGAAATTCTCATTTCAAGTGGGTGAATGAGATAACCTTATCTTTGATGTAGATAGTATAACCACAGAGATAAAAACTTGCGTCTTAACATTAAACAATGGTTGAAGTGCTATTAGCCCACTGACCTCGTAAGTAAACAGATATTTACCAATGCAACTGATTTTCAAAGTTCATTAGTGTTCCTAAGGCAATGCAGTTAGATAGCATTTAGGAAGTTGGTCTTACTATTTGTTAATCCAGACTTATTATGGTTATTTGAAAATTCAACTCTTTGGCCAATGATAATATTCTGACGATGGCAAAATGTCTTATATGAGCACAATAGGGCAAAAAGTACTGATGAGGATCCCAGTCTCGGACCTGCTGGATCATCTAGTATATACATGTAGTAGATTCTGGGTACCCCTCTTAAATATAGTAAAGCCTTGTACATAACTCTCTGTTTCACAGGCTGTTTCCTGGGGAACCTAAGATAGCACATGTCATTTACTACCAAGGCTTCAAAAAGCACACTTATAGAAATCTTCAGACAGGTCCTGGCTTTCACCTCAATCACATTCTGGTCATGAATCATGTTTTTCATACACAACCTCACTCTCAAAGAGTAGCCCTGAGGCTAGCATGATTACAATGGATACAGAATCAAATTCGTTAGCGTTGGTGGTATAGTGGTGAGCACAGCTGCCTTCCAGAATCAAATTCGTTCATTTACTCATTCCTTCATGCCTATAATCACTCACAAAATATTTAAAGAAAATCTGCTCTGTGCTCAGAAGCTTTGCAGGGCACTGAAGGATGAAAAACTGTTAGAAGAAAATCCTTACTTAATGAAGATTAACAACTGACTTAGGGAAACCAAAGACTGAAAAATAATAAAAGAGACCTTTGGTGATAAAAGCACTAAACAAACTAAGAGTAGAAGGGAACTTCCTTCACCTGATCAAGAGCATCCATAAAAAAACCCCACAGCTAGCATCACACTAAATGGTGAAAACTGAGGGCTTTCCCCCTAAGATGAGAAGTAAGACAAGGATGTCTCCTCTGACCACTTCTATTCAACACTGTACTAGACGTTCTAGACCGGACAATTAGGCAAGAGACTGAAATAAATGCATCTAGTTTAGAAAGGAAAACTACCTCTACTCACAAATGATATGATCCCATATATAGCAAATCCTAAGGAATCCACTGAAAAACTATCAGAATAAATGAGTTCAGCAAGGTTGCAAAATACAAGATCAATATAACAACAATAAATTGTTTCTATACACCAGCAATGAGCAATCCAAAAATGAAATTGAGAGAATAGCTCCTTTTGCAATGGTATTGAAAACAATACTAGGAATAAATTCAACAAAAGAAGGTCAGAGCTTATACCCTGACAACTAAAAAATGTTCTTAAAAGAAATGAAAGAGCAGGGGTGCCTGGGTGGTTCAGTCAGTTAAGTGTCCGACTTTGGCTCAGGTCAAGATCTCATAGTTCATGAGGTTGAGCCACGTGTTGGGCTCTGTGCTGACAGCTTGGAGCCTGGAGCTTGCTTCAGATTCTGTGTCTCCCTCTCTCTCTCGCTCTCTGCCCCTCCCTGTTCACAATCTCTCTCTCTCAAAAATAAATAAACATTAAAAAAAAAAAAGAAATGAAATGAAATAAAAGAGGCAAATAAATGGAAAGGCAGCCCATGTTAATGTAACAGGAGACTGACTATTGTTAAGATATCAATACTATCCAAAGTGATCTACAGATTCAGTGCAATCCCTATTAGAATCCCAATTGGCTTCTTTGGAGAAATGGAAAAGCTGATTCAAAAATAAAGAAAACACAAAGGATCCAGAAAAGGCAAAACAATCTTAAAAAAGAAAAGTAAAGCTGGAGAACTCATGCTTTCCAATTTCAAAACTTACACAAAGCATTAGTAATCAAACAGTAAGGTACTGGCATAAAGAAAAATAGAAGTCAGTGAAATATAATTAAGAGTCCATAAATAAGCCCATGTATCCATGGTGAAGTGATTTACACTCAGGGTGCCAAGATAAGGCAATAGGGAAAGAATAGTTTTTTCAACAAATGGTGCTAGGACAATAGGATATCCACATGCAAGAGAATGAAGTTGAACTTTTCTCACACCAAATACTAACATTAACTTGAAATGGATCAATGACTTAAATATAAGAACTAAACTATAAAACTCTTAGATGAAAACATAGGAGTAAAGCTTCATGATCTTGCATTTGGCAACTTTTTTTTAGACAGGATACCAAACATAGAAACAACAGAAACATAAACAAGTTAACCCTCATCAAAATTTAAAACTCTGCACTTCAAAGGGCACAGAAAAGACAACCTACAGAATGGGAGAAAATATTTGTAAATCACATACCTGACAAGTTGAATATATAAACAACTCTTACAACTCAATGACAAAAAGACAATGCAATTTTTTAAATGGCCAAACAGTAAGAATAGACATTTCTTCAAATGGCTAGTAAGCACATGAAAAGATGCCTGGGATGCCCAGGTAGCTCAGTTGGTTAAGCATTCAATGACCGGTTTTGGCTCAGGTCATGATCTCATGGTTTGTGGGTTTGAGTCCCATGTCAGGCTGTGCGCTGACAGTGCAGAGCCTGCTTGGGATTCTCTCTCCCTCTCTCTCCCTTGTTCATGCTCTCTCTCTCAAAATAAATAAATAAACATTAAAAAAAAAAAAAAAAAAAAAAGATGTCCAGCACCATAAGCTATCAGGGAAAGGCAAATCAAAGCTGCAATGAGATACTACTTCACACCAATAGAATGGCTATAATAATTAAAAAAATATATATGCAGATAATAACAAGTGTTGGTGAGGATGTGAAAACTCAGAAGCCACACACACTGCTGGTGAGAATGTAAACCTACGTAGCTACTTTTGAAAAGAGAAATGGGGAAACATGAGGAAAACAACTTTGTTTTCAGTAATCATAGTAATAGTAATACATGTAATGTTATTCTGACACTGTTTTGTACATAGGTGGGGTAAAGCAAATTAGTAATTTTCTAATTTCATCATCTTCAAAGTCAAATGGAATTAATTCTCTAGTGAAAAAACAAAGATACACATGTAAGATAAAAGAGGTTAAATAAGAACTCTGCAGGTCTGCATCTGAATTGGATTCTCCTAGCTCTGGTCACTGAAAGGCCTAGAAACAATGACCAATCCATAGCAGTGTGTATTCCTATGCCTAGACTGTGATGCTGAGATGGCATTTTCCTCTAAAAGGAATCAGGACTTCTTATGGCTGCTTCCAAGTCTGGCATCAGAAGTGTACGAGACGATGCTGGAACACCTCATCAGATCAGGCAGAAACAAAGCAATCAAAGACTACTATCCCATACCCCAAAGATATGGGATAAATATGAAAGAGTATCAAAAAGGATAACAAGTTCAGTGGAAGGAAGCATTCAATGATATTAAATTCTATGAGCTGAAAATGATACTAAAAAACAAAGTCACTTTTGGAGAATCATTCTGAAAACTAACAAAAAGAATCAAATATTCATCCTGCTTGTATAGAAATGGGTAAGCAAATAGATGAGGGGAAGTTTCCCTTTAGCAGGGTATTCCAGCTAATAAATTAAAAGCAATTTGAACAGAATATCACTATTTTACATCCTTAATAAATTAATGGATCTAGCTAGGCATTGAGGCTCAACAGATTTTAAAATCGTAAGATGATTTTATGTGCCTCCTAAAAACAAACACCACGATCTATGGAGCAGTCTTGACAAAACAACAAAAATCAAACCTAAATCTAATCAAATTCTAGATGTGCTGTCCATAGGGTAGTTGTAACCACATGGTTATGTACATTCTAATTAATTAAGATTAAATAAAACTAAAATAAAATTAAAAACTTAGTTCTTCTGTCTCATTGGCTACGTTTAAAGGTCTTAACAGTCACAAGCAGCCACACTGGGCAGCTCAATGATGTACAGATCATTTCCATCATCACAGACAGTTCTATTGGTATTGTTCTGTACCATTTTATAGGAAATACAGAGAGGAGCCTCATAAAGTGTACTTAAGGATGTAATGCAATCCACAGAAACCAAAATATGAGAAACTCTACACATCAAACAGTTTCTTAAATGAATAAAATATAAGAGGAAAAAAAAAAAGAGATGTGTGCAGGGGATTTGCAGACTAAGAGACTGAAAAGGCATAGTGAGAAATAAACCAAAAAAATCTGATAAAACTAACTTATGGTGTTTATTAATGCAAACTTGAAGGATGAAATTATGAAGAAAAGAAGGAAATGATTATCATAAAAGTCACGGTTCCTTCTGCAGGACTATGATTGGGACAGACACATGGGTTACAGGTGTAACCTCATCTAATCCATTAATTTAGATGGTTGTTTTTATGTGATTTTCTATAATCTGTATGAAGTTTTACTTCAAAAAAAATTTACATAAAATCTCTTAAAGTGCCTAAGTGCTACTCAGTGAATTATATTAGGAATATGATAGTGATTGGGCCTCTCTTGAGAAGTGATATTTAAGCTAAACTGAATGATCAAAAGAAGCCAGCCTTAAGAACATCAGAACATTCCAGAAGAGAAAACTGAGGGTTTTCTAAGATGGGATTAAGCCTGTTAAGTTTGAGAACTTAATGAATTCCGGTGTAACTAAAGAATAGTGAACAGGGAAAGAAAATTTACCAGTGTCACGGATTTGTTTGCTTACAAATAGTAGAAATTATAAATGTTAACTCAGGGTCGTGAGGTATATCCTAGTTATAAAACACAAAATATTTCAAATATATGAAAACTTACGTACAATGCTTCAAAATAAAGATTAACACTACCATCCACATTTTCCTTTTCTCCATAACACATGCACATAGTCTACCTAAACCCAAAACACATTATTGCTTAGGATGCATAAAATAAGTAGTCCAATATCTGGGGGAATGTCCTATTATCTTACAAAAATGAGGAGCCAATAACAAATAGGCAATACTGAAATCACATAATCTTCTTTTAGAACAATTCCTTAGATGTCTCTTAAGTCAAACATATTACTTCAGCCTTACCTCCTCTAAATCCCAATCATGGGGCGCCTCCACATGAAATCTGGAGCAGTCCAAAGAATCAAGCTTGTGCTTACATTCTCTTGAAGGCTGGCTGACACGGAACAATCCTCCGAGTTCCTCCCTGGTATCACCATCTTCTTCTTCATTGTCCTCTGTCACTGAAGAGACACCATGACGAAAAAGTGAGAAGAAATCTTCACCCTAAAGGACTGAGGGTCCCTGTTTGTGGTAGGTATGGCGGTGCCCCTGAGTGCATCAGCTATAGGCAGAGAAAAGGCCAGGGAACTACTGCTCACAATGTCTGGAGGACTTAGGCCCTCCTGCAAGAAAGCAACAAAGAATCCAGTAAGGAGATAGAATATTGGGGGCAGGGAAACGAAAGGACACTTAAAGGCAAGCTTTTAACCAGCATAAAGCCATTCTCTTGAAGACTGCTGAGTCTCTAATCACCAACAGTACTTAGGCAAAACCTGAAGGGAAATCAGTACACACCAACCCTTTGATTCAATGCTCTGCTCCTATACACTCCTTTGGCATTGTTCTAACCACACAGTAACTGGTGACCACAATACAAAATGCACCACTTTGTTCTTTTCTGGCACTCAATTCTACCCAAAAAAAATCCCATGAAGGACCTTGTATAGAGGGTATAAAATGACATAATAGAGAGTACTCTCATCAACAGTTTTATGGCAAACCTGTGAGCTGATGATTAAAAACATCTGCCACATACAAACTATGACAGTCAGGGATATCATACGGATATCAAAAGGACCACCCAAATCCTTCAGTCAACTTCATCTCCTTTCCAGAAAATTGTCTAAGAAACTAAAACGTTTCTGGATCTGAACTAGAGCTCTTACCTGTCCCATAAATAAGCTTTCGAAGGTTTGGAGTTGCCTGTTGCTGCCTCAGAAAGGCCTCAGCTGCCTTTCTGGAAAGGTCTTCCTTCCACTTGAGAGCACCTGAAAGGACCAACACCAACATCAGTTAAGTCTGTTTATTTGTCCTCTCTGTATTCATCCTGAAATCCCATGAGGTGCAATATTTGAACAGTTAACAAAATCTCCAAAACAGCAGACTCCCAAATGTAGACATTCTTTTTTTAATTTTTTTAATGTTTATTTATTTTTGAGAGAGAGAGCTAGATCATGACAGGGGAAGGGCAAAGTGAGAGGGAGGCACAGAATCTGAAGCAGGCTCCAGGCTCTGAGCTGTCAGCACAGAGCCTGATACGGGGCTCAAACCCACACACCACTAGATCATGATCTGAGCCAAAGTCAGATACCCAACGGACTGAGCCACCCAGGTGCCCCTGTAGACGTTCTATTGGTAGAACATTTTCAGTGCCAAGTTTATACCAACAGCTACATTAAATTTAAGCACACCTGAAGTTTCTGTGGAATAGTTATTTTCTTCCTTGTAATCTTCTTCCTCTTTGAGTAAGTCTTCTACATCACTGGTCTCATCAATTAAGTTCTCTGACCCCAGTCTCTGACCACTGGCCACTTTAGAAGACTCTGGAAACTTTTTCTTAATAGCCTCTTCATTTTCTGAGTCCTCGTCCTCTGTACTGAGAGAGGAGCTTTCTTCAGTTTCATCCCCAGATGCAAATGCCTCTTCAGCTGTGCAATGACCTGAATCTGAAGTGGTGAGGGTTGCTTTTCTGATTGTCAAAGGATTCTCCAGGTTCAAACTGTCACTCAAACCATTAGTCTGTAAAAGTCCTGGTTTACCACGGTCTCCAACAACCCTAGATTCTAAACTATCCCTCTCTCCTGAAGTGGAATCCTCTTCTTCACTGCTTTCATCAGCTTCCTCTGCGTCTCCTTCTTCCTCTGAACTCCTCTCAAGGTCATCATCACTATCAGCAAATGCTGGCAAATCCACCTCATTGTCTTCTTCCATCTCCTCAAGTCTCTGCCGTTTGACACCTTTACCCACCATATACATTTTATTAGTCATTTCAGCATCTGCTTCCTCTTCCGATTCATCAGCACTAGAGCCATTTTCCAACCTGTCGCCTTCAGACATCTCTTCATCATCTTCTTCATCACTATCTCCAGACTCATCTTCCTCATCTCCAAAAATGGCTTTCCGACGCACTCGACCGGTTTCCAAATCTATCTGCCTTTCTTCTTTTGGCATCCAGTGTCTATATTACCAAGGAAACACAAAATAACTCAATTTGTACAATAACTGGCTACTCTAGGAATGGCAAGTCAATAATTATGCACAGAAATAGAAAATAATATCATGGAATGGTTATAAATAACACAGCATAGAAAGGAATGATTTGATAAAAACTAGAATATATGATATGCAAACTTATGCACAGTTCCCTAACACCTCTCTTCAAACGAACTTACAGAGAATCAAAAGGTAAACTTCAAAAACAAAAATTCTGGCATTAGGGAAAAAGTGCTCCAAAGGGAAGTGACTGTTTAATCAATCTTTTAGAAGACTGATATTTTTTTTTTTAAGTAAAAAAAAAAGTTATTTTTGAGAGAGAAAAGAGCATGAGTAGTAGAAGGGAAGAGACAGAAGCACATACAGAACCTGAAGCAGGCTCTAGGCTCTGAGCCATCAGCACAGAGCCCAATGCGGGGTTCAAACTCACAGAACCATGAGATCATGACCTGAGCCAAAGCCAGACACTTACCCAACTGAGCCATTCAGGCATCCCAAGACTGACCATTTTCAAGCTCAAAATAGATGGTCCTTAAATACTGACTCCAGATCCAAGGCAAGGAAAGTACAAAGTAAGCCTGGAACACATCCTATTGTGTCAAAAGCAGTGCTCAAAGGCTAACAGGGAAGTGCCAAAAGGACAGGAGACAGACTGAAGGGACCATATAGGCATGAAAAAAGAATGATAGCAATGGGATAATAACAAATGGAATTTTTTAAAAAGTCAATTAGTCAACAGTGTTATTAAATAAAAAGGTATAAGAGCTTCCTGTTAAAGAATGACAGCTAACGAATGTAAAAAGAATAACATATCAAGAATATTGTACTTACCTACCATGCTATACCATCTGCTAGTTAGAGCAGATGAATGTTTCCAAAAAATTTTCCATGGTTTGCATACATTTATAATAAATTCTAACCTAGATAATTTCAAACATTTTCAGACTGATTTTTTATTGGGAGTCATACATAAATCACTACAATAAAACCAGAACATTCACTATGTATAAGGTATACAAATTCCCAACCCAGACTGAAAATAATTCACATGAGCCAGATATTAGTGGATACGACCCAGAAGATAATATAAAACAATTTAAAGAAAACTTTTAGAGACAAGATATGTAGCTTCTCAACAGCCACCTGAACAAGCTTCCTTACTCTGCCTGTACTAGTATTTGGCCACTAAGAGAAAGCCAAGTGGCCTCAGGTCTCCTAAGAAACCAAAAGCAACCTACAGAAAACATTTTGTGACATCTGAGGAGTATTCTGGGTCTGCTAAAAACTGAATCTTGTATAATATTTCAAGAATACCTCCACGTAATGTCACATAACTGAAAAGCCCTCAGAAACATATGTACATATAAAGCAGAGCAAACAAAACAAAACCAGCTTGGAATGCATCCCACCAAAATGTATATTGATGGCAGAATTATGGGTGATATAATCTTATAATTATAGGTAACATATTTTTTATGAAAAACAGGAAAATGGTAAACTTACCCTTGATTATCTATATCCTCAGATCCCAGTGGTTTAGAATCAGAAAAAAGTGTCACTCTACTTGAAGCCATCTTGGCATCAATAGTGGAATGGGTAGAAATGAGGCTCTGTACCAGTTCGTGGGTGGGCCTCACCTCGTCCTGTCAAGGCCACCAAGAAAGGGAAAGTGAGGAATACACAAGGATTCTGAAGAGAGACACACTGGTTTCAATCAGTTTCTCAAAATTATCCTAAACATAGTTCCTAAAATCATTTCTTACTGCCTCAAAAATAAATAAAAAGATAAAAAATAAAGAAAATTCTTATAACCAAGTCTAAAATTGACCTCTGTCTTCATTAAACCTTTCCCAGTTCATGGAGTATACAACCTGATAACCTAAATACTTAGCTACACAAACCGTAAGTGCCAATGCTACAGAAAATATTTATTCTGGCCCAATAAAACCCCTCTGCAGAATAAAGAAATGAAAATCTGGAGTCCATTAAAAAAAATTCTGTCTTTTCATCCAAAATTTTCATCTCAAGGAATTTACTGCATAAAAAGATCCCTCCCAATAAGCAAAACTGCATAATCAAGGGTACTAAGTGAGGCAATGTTCAAACCAGGGGAATCTAGGGGTGATCCCCCGCCCCCCGCCACAGACTGCCAAGGGTTGGTTCAATAAACAAGGTTTATCCATACAGCAAAATATCACACAGCTCTAAAAAAAGACCAAAGCAGCTCTACAAATACTAACAGGGAACAATGGAATCACATATTCTTTGGTGCCCCCCCTAAAGTTGCAAAAGCATTTAAAGTTGAAGCCCACATAATATTACTTCTCTCTGTCTCACAGACACCCCTACACACAAAGACCATATATGTACACAAATACATGGTATTGACATGTAATACGTAATAACCTAAATATACATAATATAACCTAGATAAATAAATATATGTTTAGAGAGAAAAATAAAAAAAGAGAAAGACCAAAGAGAGCTAAAAAACATACTGCTATTATGCAGGCATACTCCAGAGATACTGTGGGTACAGTTCTAAACTACCACAATAAAATGAGTCAAATGAATTTTTTGGTTTTCCAGTGCATATAAGAGTTAATGTTTATACTATACTGTAGTCTATTAAGTGTGCAATAGTATTATGTTAAAAAAGCAATGTGCATACTTTAATTAAAAATATTGCTAAAAAACGCTAATCATTACTTGAGTTTTCAGTAAGCGATAATCACTTATCACAGATCACTGTAACAAACATAATAATGAAAACAATCGTTAGAATTGCCATAATGTGACACAGAGACACAAAGTGAGCAATGCTGTTGGAAAAAATGGCACCAACAGACTTGTTCGAAACAGGGTTGCCACAAACCTTCAATCTGTAAAAAAGGTAAATTTTTGGCAAAATGCAATAAAGCAAAGCACAATAAAATGAGGTATGCTTGTATAGAGAGACGGGAAGTACAAGTACAGACCGCATGCAATGTTCACACTAGAAGACCTAGGATCCCCTGTGTGTCTTGGCAACAGAATGGAGGACATGACTTTTACTTTCTCCTTGGTAAAACTACATCATCTGTATATTTACGATACGCATTGTGGTTTTTACCGTAATTACAAATAGAGATAAAAAAGCTTCAGTGTGTAAAAGCTGACTACATCACTTCCTGTGACTTTCCTCTCACCGATTCCTGGAAGCCATGGCTGCCACCAAGATCAACATAGACCGCATCTTTGTCATACAGCACACCACCAACTCCAGACAGCGGCGCATAAACCAACTTCTCTTTCTCATTTAAACAGCGCTTCTTTTGTTGTTCAGGAAGCGCACAGGGGTCTGGGAGGAAACTGACATCACTCACAGCAAAATCTCCTACACCTGGAAGACAGACACAGAAAGACGGCTTCAGCTATAGGCGTATCAACTGTTGGCAAAAATGGCCCACAGTTGGAAGGCTTCAACCACAAGGGTATCATCTGACACTGGTCCCGTGCCTCTCTAGCTAGCTGACACCATCAGAGCAGAGGGATTTGGTCAACTCAACACCTTTGTGAGCTGAGGCAGAGTCGGGTTAGTCTTAAAACGTCTAGCAATGTAGCTCTATCTTGCTTGGCCATTTTTCAGCTTTCCTGAGAAATGAAGCAAGCCATCCTAATGGTTCTACAAATACAGTATATTTTATAACAAAACGATACCTGGCATGTGAATTTGGCTTTTACTTTTCAAGTGTGCTCCTCTTAAATAACCATAAAGAGATACTTTTCGGTCACACTTGATATTTTTTCGAATATCTTCTGGGTTTGTCAAATCTTCCATCCTAGAAAAATAAAACCCAATCATACAGCAGAAATAAATGTCAAAGTTCTTGTACCTCCCTTCACATGTCAAAGATGGATCAAATTCACTAGTTCACTAAACATATTGTTTAGAAAATTATAGAAAATACAGAAAAAATGAAGCACAGTTCACCATCTACCAGAGGAAAAGAAGCAAACAAATGATTGTATTGCTCTTAGGCTTTATGTGATATACGTTCTGTGAATAAGACACCAGAAATGGGAAATAATGTGCAATAGGGGTCAAGAAGAGATTAGAACATATCCAGAAAACCCCTTCATGGAAGAAGATTAAGCTTTAACCCGAGTTTTTTGGTGTGCCTTGAATTCTGGCAAGTAGAGAAAAGGGATTCCAGGCTGAGAAGACAATTTGAAAAAAGGCATAAAGGAAAGAAAGCACAGGACACATCTGGGTGACTGGAGCACAATGATTCAAAGACAGTTATCACTGAAAATTAAGGTTCAAAAAGCAGGATAGGACCACACCTTATAGCCTTAAATGCTCCAAAATCCTCACATTTTTCTAAATGTTTCATATTTTACTCCTGAAGCCACAGCACCTTTTAGGTAATGATGCAAAGAAGTAGATCTCTTCCGCCAACTACAATGGCCCCTTACTATTAAAAAATAAGCACAAAGTAAGCTCTATTACTGCTCTTTTTCTAACCTTTGTAGCTTTGAAATATATGGGCCAGGAAGAAAAACTTCACATGTAGTTTTTACCTGTCTGCCAGGATATAGGGATGAGAGGTCTGCCACGTAAGAGGCCTAAACTTCATAACTGTAATAAAACGGCCCAGATTGTGAATTTCTTGGTTTTGATATTCTCCATGTACCATTCCAGAAAGGTAGAACAGCTTAGCACCCTAAACATTAAAAAAGCAAAAAATTAAATTTCAATTAAATTCTTGTCAATACTACATCAAAATAAAGATGTGTAAATAAGACGCAATCCTAAGGGAGACTTCTGGCATGCCACTTCTCAATGTTTCCTGAACTTCTCCGCCTCTTTCAGGACTCATCTTTAAGGCTTAGTACAGTCAGAACTGCAAATACATTCAAGACTGCTCTCCAGCCAAGCAGTGGTGTCTGGAGTATTGCATGGAGAGGGCAGTGAGGCTCCCAGACACATGAAAAATTCTATGACGCTGAGCCACAGCAGTATGCAGGGGAGGGTGGAGTGGCGATATGTATGCACTGTAGTTGCTGGTCCTATAATTAGGAGAAACTTCTGACAAACTCTTTTAAACAATCACAAATGTAAAATACTTAGAGCCAGATACTGCCTGGTGCTGGGGGGGGGCTACAGAGTAAAGGAGATACACCAAAAGATCTGAAATACAGACTATTTTGAGAAAAAATTGATATATAAGAACAGATATATAAAGGAAATTCCAAAGGTGAATCCTGAAGGATGTTTGTTAAGCTCTCCTATTCCTCCTATTTTTTTTTTTTTTTAAGATTATAGTGTTAGTATTCAAAAACTAATTCTCGGGGCGCCTGGGTGGCGCAGTCGGTTAAGCGTCCGACTTTAGCCAGGTCACGATCTCGCGGTCCGTGAGTTCGAGCCCCGCGTCAGGCTCTGGGCTGATGGCTCAGAGCCTGGAGCCTGTTTCTGATTCTGTGTCTCCCTCTCTCTCTGCCCCTCCCCCGTTCATGCTCTGTCTCTCTCTGTCCCAAAAATAAATAAATAAATAAAAAATTAAAAAAAAAAAAAAAAAAAAAAACTAATTCTCTTCCTACCGGGTAAACTTCTGTCCAGAACCGGTGTTTTAATCGCTTCTTTGTCTTCTTCAGTTGTTTATTATACTTAAAGGAATCTAAGTGAGTGAGAACACCCATAATTTTAGGAAAGCCATGTACTTGACAGATGTTTAGAAACTCAAATGTTTCCATTTCAAAACCAAAGCTGGCATCTATAAGCATCAGAACCTAAAAACAGAAAACACAATTACTCAAGGAAACTACCCAAAATAGACCATAAGCAAACTATGGTCCGTGGACAAAATCTGAGCCATGACCTATTTTATAACTAAAGTTTTATTGGAACACAGCCACATTAATGTATTTATGTATTGTCTACCCCTGTGTCTGTACTCCAACTACAAAGTAAGTAGTTGTAAGAGAAAGTATGACCCGCAAAACTTAAGATATTTACCATCTGGCCCTTTACAGAAAAAGTTTGCCAACTCCTATTCTAGACTAAATCAAAGCATTACTTAGGGATCATCATGACAGAGAAAATACTACCCTCTGACATTCCCCAAAAGGCAACCATGAGGCAATAACCACCACAATATAAATTTCCACTTCAAGAATTTGGATATATTAGAAATAACTCAGAAAAAGCTAGGTCTAACTTGCCCCTCACCTGGAAAATTCCTCACTTCAAGAAATAAAGTTTTGTGTAAGGTATTTTTAAGCCAAATAACAGGTCTCTAACAGGAAAACCAAATAACAGATCTCTGACATCCAGAAAATGGGACAAAGTGGTAATCAATGAAAAATAGCAAAAATATAAGAAAATCAAACATTTTTGTTTCAGTCTTCTAACAGAGGGAAAAAAAAAGTTGCTGGGAGATATACAGTAGGAAAACTCTTCTATGTTAATTTGTAACATGCAATTGCTCAGACACTAAAAAAAGCTTCCAGTTTAGAATTAATCCAAAAATAGTAAAGTTATGAATGCTAAGAAAATAGAAGCATATAAGACAATCTTTAAAATTTTGACTCTTCTGGGGCACCTGGGTGGCTCAGTCAGTTAAGTACCTGACTCTTGATTTTGGCTCAGGTCATGATCTTACAGTTTGTGAGTTCGAGCCCCATGTTGGGCTCTGTACTGGCAGTGTGGAGCCTGCTTGGGATTCTCTGTCTCCCTTACTCTCTGCCCCTCCCCTGCTGGCTCTCTCTTAAAAACAAATATACATTAAAAAATAATAATAAAATTTTGACTCTTCAAACATGCAAAATAACTTCAGAGCTGATTCTTCTAGAAGAAACTTCCAGTTTTAACAACATATTAAAGACATCTCTGTTCTCACCTTTTTGTAGCTAATTCAAAAAACTACACACACAAAACCAGAAAAACTTATCTTTGGTTAAATTAAGGAACAGTCATAAAAGCACAAGATACATGAAGGTGGGCCACCAAGCACTACAAGAAAATGCAGCCGCCACTGCACACCGCAGGCCAAGCTGGCGCAGTTCTTCCTCACCACTGGACCAGGCTGAAGGTGAGTGAGCCTGCAGTGGAGTATCACCACACCCCATCTGACATCAAAGCGTGCCAAGGGGCAAGTGGTTCGTTGTAGAATCACAAGAATAGGTAGCAAACAGTCCTTTAGCGGACAATCTTGTCAACTAAAGATAAATGAAGCCTGTATTATTCCTTCAATGCACACACGTGCACATATACATAAATCCAGGTACTGTATGTGTCTTTGCTGGGACTTAGGAGGCTTTATGACAGACAACCCAGAGCAGAGCGATCAACATAAGACAAGTTAAGTAAATTATGGTACATACAACGAAATACTTAAAAAGAATGAAGTTGAGCTATAGTACTTACATACCTTTAAGACACATTAAATGAAAAAAAGCAAAGTACAGAACAGTGTATATAATAAACAGTGTGTGCTTTAAAAGGGTTGTATGTATATTTCCATACATATCTAGAAGAATACTGCTTTGAGGGAAACTGAGAGACCAGGGGTCAGAGCAGGAAAAACACGCATTGTACCCTGTAGTATAGTTTGAATATTTACCAAATACATGGGTTCCTAAATCTTAAAAAAAGATGTATATGAAAAATATCTTTCTTAACATGTGTATGCTTTTTGTACTTAGATATTTGGTATATTTTACACAAAAAACAAACTAATGGAAAAAAAACAAACAAAAAACAATGACTTATACATGAATCTACCTTAATCATTTCAAAAACACAAGATTTAATATGTTTATACTATTTTTTACTGACAATAACACTTATTTTTATTAATAGTAGCATTATATTAATAGTAGCATTCAAAATTTGAATGGTATTTAGTTTTCTGATATTATAATGGCACAGCTATAACATTCACATTAAATTACTTTTTATTTTCTATTTTAGAAGACTTCTTAGGCCAAAGGATAAAACCTGTAGCTCTTGGTCACCAAGCAGCTTTCCAGAAATTGTTGAACCAAAAACAAACAAAAAGAGGCCTCTGTTACCCCAATCTTCCTAATCAATATGGCCTTACATTTTTTTTAATTGGATTTATTTTTGTTAATTTAAAATGTAACTAGGAACACTTGGTTGGGCGTCCAACTCTGGATTTCAGCTCAAGTCATGATTTCACGGTTCGTGGGTTTAAGCCCTGCATCGGGCTCTGCGCTGACAGCTCGGAGCCGGCTTAGGATTCTCTCTCTCTCTCTCTCTCTCTCTCTCTCTCTCTGCCCTTCCCCTGCTCATGCTTGCTCTCTCTCTCTCTCAAAATAAATAAGTAATCTTAAAAAAAAAGTTAATGAACATTACCACTAAATGTAATCAAAGCTACACAATTTCCATGTGCTGCATACTATCTAGATTTTTTATTATAAATTCTGACAACTTCTCAAAGGCAACTCATGTACTTATTTTGTCACAATCATTAAGAATGGAGGTTCTGGGGGCACCTGGGTGGCTGAGTCAATTAAGCGTCTGACTCTTGATTTCAGCTCAGATCATGATCTCACAGTTCATGGGTTCAAGCCCTGCATCAGGCTCTGTGCTCACAGCTCGGAGCCTGCTTAGGATTCTCTCTCTCCATCTCTCTTCGCCCCTCCCCTGATCATGCTTGCTCTCTCTCTCTCAAAATAAATAAATAAACTTCAAAGAAAAAGTACTTAATGAACATTACCATTAAATGCAATCAAAGCTACACAATTTCCATATGCTGCATACTGTCTAGATTTTTTATCATAAATTCTGACAACTTCTCCAAGGCAACTCATGTACTTATTTTGTCATAATCATTAAGAATGGAGGTTCTGGGGGCACCTGGGTGGCTCAGTCAATTAAGCATCTGACTCTTGATTTCAGCTCAGGTCATGATCTCATGGTTTGTGGTTTCGAGCCCTGTGTCGGGCTCTGTGCTGACAGTGCAGAGCCTGCTTAGGATTCTCTCTCTCCCTCTCTCTCTGCCCCACTCCCAACTCACTTGTGCGTGCTCTCTCTCTCTCTCTCTCTCAAAATAAATTTAAAAAAAACTAAAAAGAAAAAAGAACAAAGGTTATGGCACCATCAAGAGCAGAGTCCCCATCCTCAGACAAACTACCTAACTTCTAGGACCTCCATTTCATCCTATGTAAACTAGAGAAAATACCTACTTACCTCCAGGGCCTACTGGGGGATTAGATGAGCTAAATTTCTAGAAAGGTGTTAGCACAGTGCCTCATAAGAGTCCAAGAAATAGTATTTACTATTATATATTTGTATGCCAGTATGTCTATCTGTATAGCTTAATTAGCAATGATCATTACACGTTTTCTCTGTAATTTGCTTTTAGATTTGAGAATACATTTCAATGTGCATATTCCATTTTTATTATAACAATATCATCATCATCAATTCAAACACATCTATGGTATCCCTGATTAGACTCATCATTCCTTTAATAATCATAAGCCTTTCTTTCCTTCAACATAAGATATAAAATAATCTACCACACTGCTGTTAAGTCCTCCTCAGAAATTCAGACTGTCCCTACTGACTTACCAAATCTGCCACTTTAGCCAGATCAATCATCATATTAATGTCACACCCACATTCAATGATGGTAAGTCTGCGCTTTTTACCTATAAAAAACAAAAAGTTTCCTTCTAAAAAAATCTTGGAAAAATGTAGCTATTAACGCTAATTACTATTTTAAATTGGGTCCAGTAAAGTACCATACACATGTACAGAAAGTATGCCAGAAGTTCAATTTTATAAGAGAAAACTAATAAATTCCATCTTCGTTTTCTTGCTATCTATATTCTTTAATTATAAATAATACCAAAAGTCTATGTACAAGAATAAAGTGCTCAAATAGGGAAAATTCTGACTGGAATGGACAGACAAGAAAGCTTCATGCTGACCGTGATCCTGCTGTTCAGTAGCAGGCCAACATTTCGTTCTTTATCAAAGTTTCCCATGTTCTCGCTATAGCTAAAAACATCCTCAAACCCAACGTAACAGAATCTTCATGGAACAATCGTTATTTCTAAATTAAAAGAAATCAGTCTGCTACTCTTGATCTCAGAGTCAGGAGTTTGAGCCCCAAGTTGGAGTTAGAGATTACTTAAAAAAAAAAAATTAGGGTGTCTGGGTAGCTCAATTATGAAGCATCTGATTTCAGCTCAGGTCATGACCTCACAGTTTGTGAGTTCAAGCCCTGCTGTAGGTGAGCACGAGCCCCACATCGGATGAGCACAAGCCCAGCTTCAGGTGAGCTTGAGCCTTGCTTCAGGTGAGCTCGAACCCCACTTCTAGTAAACACGAGCCCCACTCTGGGTGAGCCCTTCTCCTCTCTCTCACTATCCCTTGTGGGATTCTCTCCCCCTGCCTGTCTCTCTCTCTCTGCACCTCACTCACTTGTGCCCTCTTTCTCTCTCAAAAAGAAAAAAAATTAAAAAAAAAAAAAAAATGGGGCACCTGGCTGATTTAGCCAGAGCATGCAACTCTTGATCTCAGAGTCATGAGTTCAAGCCCCACAATGGGGGTAGAGTTTACTTAAAACAAAAACAAAAACAAAAACAAAACAAACAAAAAAAACAGTAAGAAAGAAAAAAAAAAATCAGTTAAAATGATAGAAATGCCTTTAAGATAAAGAAAAGTCTCAATCCAACTACATTACTGCTACAGTAAGAATTTCAGAAGCACCTAGCTGGCTCAGTAGGTGGAGTGTGCGACTCTTGATCTCAGGGTTGTGAGTTTGAGCCCCATGTTGGGTAAAGAGATTACTTAAAAATAAAATCTTTTTTTTTTTTTTTTAAATAAAATCTTTAAAACACCAACACCACCACCAACAAAGAAATCTTAGATTCTTCCACTGACATTTTGGGAATGTGTTTCACTTTCCCTCAAACAGAAATGTCACCATCTCCCAGAGCAGGCAGATTCTCACAGAAAAAGAGAGGAAAACTCCCTCACTTCCATAACAATGTGGCTTCATGAGGGCGAGTAGGTATGCCTGACATACTAGAGATACTCACTCCCTGTTAAAAGAAGGTGGTCACCGGGACCAACCCAGGGTGCCCAGGCCTGCCAAACCTTTCATAGATAGCAAATCCATGTAGCAGTGAGAATAGGGTATACATCTACATCGTTATTATTTTTGGGAATCTATCCTTTTCTGAAGCTACAGCCAACTCAGCACAAGAGAGGTAATATGAAGTGACAATATTACTTTAACATTTAGAAATGTTCAACAAAGCCAAGCCTGTCCCTCAGACAACATATGCCATATCAATCTGGGGTAGCATGCTCCTACCTGACACGATCGTAACAGGGCCTCTGATCTCTGTCAGTTTCTGCCTAGTGAAGTTCCGAATTAGGCACTGGATCAAAGTGCTCTTTCCAACTTTTGGAGGCCCCATCACCACTACCACTATTGGTGGGGGCTCTAATGGAGTTCGATCAACCACCGGAATGTGATGCTTTTTGGTCTTCAAATCCTGAGTCCTATTTGTAACAAGAAAAAAAAAAAAAGTAAATCCACTTTCAAAATATGAAGGACATCATCCTTATAAATAAAGATTTTTAAAAAGACAGCAGAACAGACAACATGGATACAACTAATTGGTTAACTTCTAGGCCCAATCCAAATGACCCCTTCAGTAAATACACAACAAACTGACTTCGACAATACAAAGTACTGAAAACTACACACAACTTAAATCTAATTGTTTTACTAGATGACTGTAATAGTTTAAAAAAAAAAAAAAAGGTAAACATGCAGGCAGAAGATCCAAATGAATAGCAGCAGAGGCTTTCAAGTTAAATTTGGCTCTCCTATAAGGAGAATTTAATTCAGCAATGTTTAAAGTACACTGCCTCGCATATAATAAGGACTCATTAAATAAAGCTACTCATTACTATGAGTTATATGAAACAAATTCAGAAAAAAACACAAGCACACCTATTACTACAGAACAAACAAATTCTATAAAGAAAAACTCAGAAGCTTTTCTCTTGGGCCAAAAAAAAGCCAATCAACAGGCTGACACTGGAGGCAAAGTGACTTCCACAGGGAAGACTACATGTTCCCATTTTAGTAAAAGGAATATCGCATGTATCTTCATGTCCTTCAAAGTTGTTACAGACTCAGGAATCCAAGCATCATCTGGGGAGGTGCCTTGGTGGCTCAGTCGGTTAAGTGTCCGACTCTTGGTTTCGGCTCAGGTCATGATCTCACAGCGTTGTGGGTTCGAGCCCCACATCAGGTTCTGCCCTGGCAGTGTGGGGCCAGCTTGGGATTCTCTCTCTCTCTCTCTCTCTCTCTCTCTCTCTCTCTCTCTGCCCCTCCCTCACTTGTGCTGTCTCTGTCTCTCTCAATATAAATAAATAAAACCTTAAAAATAAATAAAAATAAAAAGGATAAATGGAACAACAGCTAGATCCCAGCTAAACATACCTGTGAAAAGATCGAGCCATCCGCACAGCAGACTGTACTGCAAAGGCTTTGGGGTTTCTCTTCCGGGCATCTTCCTCATCTCCAATTTGGAGATCCTGCAGATGCCGTTTCTTCTTCTTCTCAGCTTTGGGCCCACTGTTTTTCTTTCTGTGTTTCTTCTGGTCCTTAGTCTCCATAGTGGCTTTTTACCAATTCACAAGTAACTCTAACCTACATTGATGAGGCAGGGATGGGGGAAGCATTTTACAATCCAGACAACACCCAAGGAAAAAGAGTAAATTTCATTTATTTCTTTAGGAAGAAATATGTGTTCACACAGGATAGAAACTGCTTAATACTATCCCTAATTTCATTTCTCTGTTATGCTAGAATTAGATCTGTTAGTTACTTCTGCTTAAATTACTTTTTATTCATCTTAAGTGTCTATATCAGCACTGCCCATTTCTTCAATGATGCAAATACTCCATTATATCTATACTTCCACAGTGGCCACTAACCACATGTGGCTTTGAGAATTTAAAATGTATCCAGTAAAACTGAAACACTGAAATTGTATATAATTTTAGTTAATTCCATTCTAAATTTAAAATGCCGTATGTGACTAGTAGTTACCATACTGGACAGCTCAGCACCTAATATCAATTGGACTAATGAAGTGGTTTCCAAGCTTAAAGTATTTTGAAGACATTTTTCTTTTTAAAACTTAAAGCATTTTAATGAACCTCCAACATGATAGCAGTGTTACTTTCTAGTACCTGTTGACACTGTAAAATTTTTAAATTATAATAATCACGTATATACATTTAAACAAAAACAGTAACATCTACATGTGTAAGATATGGCTGGTTGTGGAGGATGCCTGGAGACCACACGGATTTGCAGAAACTCTTACAAAGATTTCTGAGCATCCCGGAATTCATGGCCCATTAATGAGAACCACCGGATTTGGTGAGCTTTTTAAGGAAACCAGGCTGTATACAATCTGAGCGCTTGGTTAATTAAAACAAAACAAAAAGTCTCTTCACTCAGTTAAGGCACTGAATTAATTTCAGCTCAATAAATACTCGTGTCTGCCTATGATGTACGAGGCATTTTGCCAGGAGGGGACTACAGCTGTTACCTGACTAGCAAAGGAAATCCAAACCACTATCTTCCATGCCACACATTAAGGGCGAAGTCAGAAGGCTGCACTTAGGCGATCAGAGATTTCCCACGGGCACGCACCAGCGCAAACAGAAAGTCCACGTATATACCAGCATAACGTCAAGAAACACTACCCAGGAGTGAGGGGAGCCGAGTTCAGGGAACGCTTTGAAACTAAACAGATATGTGATTTCGGGGCATTATTTTTCTTCTCTACCTTGTTTTGGTCCCGAACTTGTACTGACACTTTTCGCACTTTCAGGACGGGGTGGGGGGAGGCGGAGAGGGATGGGAAAAGCACAACTGGGAATCAACAGATGTAGCTCAGGTCTGAGCCACCTGCTAGGATTACCCCGCCAAGAAAAAAACTTCTCACTTCTCCCTGTCACCTCCCCACCCTGTGCCGACTCTCCGCACGAATTCATTCAGCCATTCCCAACGACCTCGCAGCAAGTCTCCGGCAGGTACGACGTGTGACTCTCCACCTGAGCGCCTGAGGCGCTCTTTGGGGGCAAAGACTGTCCTGAAGGACCTCGTCAAGTGCGACTAGCAAAGCTCTTAGAACCCCAGGTCCCGGGACCCCACCACCGCCGCCTCCCCTAACCCGCGGCCGTTACCGGCTTCACAACTGCTTCTTCTCAAGTCCGCATGGACAGCGCCGGAAACGGAAATGCGCCCTACGCGCGGACTAAACACGCCGGCAGGAAACAGAGAGGCAAAAGAAAGAGACCGACGCAAGGGCGAGTCTGGGAAAAGCCTGAAGGAAGGCTCCTGATTGGCTGAGGAGGGGCGCAGGAGACGACTGCGCGCTGCGATCCAACCTGAAGCCACGCCCGTGCCGCCGCGCTTCCTGTCTGGCGGGGACAGCCGCCGCACTGCAAATACTGGGATTTAGAGTCCCATGCATCCCGCTCGCCCGGGATCCCAGGAGGCTGTGCTGACAGTGCGGCCTGGAGTTCGTTCGTTGGTGCAGGATGAAAGACGAAGTAATATATTTAGTCCTGGTCAACCGGAGTCACGGCACCCGTCCCCTCTAAATGCCAATGGCATCGCGTCCCTCCGTGGCCTAATGGAATATCCTACGGTTGGGAGTCTCTCTGACATATTTGCCTGCCCTTCCTTAAAGATGACAAGAGCTGGAGGCGCCTGGGTGGCTCAGTCGGTTAAGCCTCCGACTTCAGCTCAGGTTATGATCTCACAGTCCGTAAGTTCAAGCCCTGCGTTGGGCTCTGTGCTGACAGCTTAGATCCTGGATCCTGCTTCAGATTCTGTGTCTCGTCTCTCTCTGCCTCTCCCCTCCTCATGCTCTGTCTCTCTGTGTCGCAAAAATAAATAAAAACATTAAAAAAAAATTTTTTTTAAAGATAACAAGGGCTGACCATTTCTCGGACTTTTTTTTTTAATGTTTTATTTATTCTTGAGAGAGAGTACAAGCGGGGGAGGGGCAGAGCGAGAGAGGAACACCCAATCCTAGCAGGCTTCAGGCTCTGAGCTGTCAGCACAGAGCCGATGCTAGACTAGACCTCATAAGCCGTGAGATCACAACCTGAGCCGAAGTCCACGCCCAACCGATTGAGCCACCCAGGAGCCCCTCTCGGACTTCTTTAGTGCTGTAATTCCCGGGTTTTGCCAGCACCAACAGACTCAGGGAAGTGACAAACATCATCAGTTTTTACTGGACCATTCCCATCATCATAAAATATGCAGCTATTTCTCTCCTCTTCCAAAACAAACTCCTCTCGGTTCCATTTTCTGTAACAGACACCACACCTTTTCTCCGTGCCCCTTTGTAGCAAAATTTCACAAAAGAATTGTCAATATGTTCTCCAGTTTCTCTCCTCCTATTCTCTATTAGATTCTCTGCGCCCAGCACACCACCAACAATCTTGGCTGCTCCTTCTCAGTAGCCTTTGCTGAAGATTCTTCCACTCCTACCTGACATGCTTAAGTTAAAGACAACCCACAGGGCTCAGCCTTTGGTCTTCTTTTGTGTCTATACTTATTTCCTAGGTGATCTCATTCTGTGGTGTGATTTTACATGTCACCTGTATCAGTTAATGTATCTCGGCTACAAATTCATTCTTCATTGCCTACTTCGCAAACATTTTTCCTTTGACGCTGGCATATATGTTAAGTTTTGTCAGTAGAGGGCAGTGGAGAGACCTTGTAGGAGCAAGCTTTCCGGTCCTGCTCTGCTCCTTGGTCAGGATTCTGTAGATGGGTCATTTCTCCAGGGCCAGCTCCTCCAGTATGTGGTGGCCAGCAGTGCCCCACTCTTTCTCCACGTTCCTCCACCTCTTGGCATTTTTGTCATGGAGTGACTCCCCTGAGACACTTACCTTTTCCGTAGCACCCGGAGAGGGATTTCCAAGTTCCAGTGGTGCAGCATCATAGGGACCACCCTGACACCCGTGGGCCATGGCCATACCCCTTCAATGAGGTCTAGCTCTCCACAGATGGAGGTTGGGGGTGAGGAGTGGGATTGTTCCTGGGCCCTCTATCTCTGTCCTAGGGTAGTAGCTACTCCTCAAATCTGCTATTCTTAATATTCTTTAGAGTTCTCTTCTTACTAGCCCATACCCCATTGCTCCAATCCCCTGTTGTAGCTAGTAAGTTTTAATGTAAACTTTCCCTGTTCAAATTACAGTGTAGTTTCTCTTTCCTAATTAGACCTTTAAAATACACCATCATTTGCCAACAACTCCCATATTTGTATCAATGACTCAGACCTCTTTCTTGAACCCCAGCTGCCTCCCTCACATATCTATTTGGATGTATAATAGACATTTCAAATGTAACATGCCCAAAGAAAACCCATGATCTCTCTCAAACTGGCCGTCCAGTTTTTTATCTCAGTTGATGACTGTTCTAGCCATGAAGTTGATTAGGCCCAACACTTCAGACACATCCTTGTCTCCTCTCTTTTTCTAGCCTCCATATCCAACCTATCAGGAAATTCCTATTAACTCTACCTTCAAAATGCAACCGCAGGGCACCTGAGTGGCTCAGTCAGTTAAACGTCCAACTTTTGATTTTGGCTCAGGTCAGGATCTCTTGTTTCATGAGACTGAGCCCCAAGTAGGGCTCTGCACTGACTGTGTGGAGCCTGCTTGGGATTCTCTCTCCCCCCTCTCTCTCTGCCCCTTCTCTGCTGTCTTTCTAAGATAAATAAATAAATTTAATTTTTTTTTTAAAAAAAGACATGTACAAGAGTGTTCATAGCATTGTCCAAACTGGGAAAAAGCCAAAAGTCCATCAGCAAAAGCATGACTAAACTATAGTATATTGATACAATGGAATAATATGTAACAATGAAAATAAACTACCATGAGCAACAATATAGATGATATTTAGCAAAAGAAGCCAGACACAAAGGAGAACATATATGTTCCTATTTATATAGTCTGAAACTAGGCAGAATTGACATATGGCAATGGAAGTCAGGATAATTGTTCCTTTTGTAGAGGAGGGGAATATATGAGTGGGAGGGGTCTTGCAGACAGCTCTGGAGTGCCTAGTAGTGAGTGTTCTGTTTCTTCATCTGGTGCTAGTTTCTGGGTTGTTGACTTTGTAATTATTGAGCCATACACTTGGGCTTTGTGTATTTTCAGAATGTATATTCTATTCATGTTTACAAGTCATGTATTTTTTTAGTCAATAAATTGCCATTTTAGGTTCTTTGCCCATTTTTCTTTCCCTTTAATACTTAATTATGGATTAAGATTCCCCATTTATATTTAGGAACCTTCCAGAGATTGCTGAGGGGCTCTTACAGAAAGCGGTTCTTAGCCTACTGGGGGCAATAGATCCCTTGGAGAATTTTATGCATGTCCAGAAAAATTCACTTTTTCACCCTCATATACAGTTGTTAAAATTTCACACATTTCTGGACCCATGAAAGCCTACCATAGCCCAGATTAAAGTTTTCCAAAGTCTACTTCTAAAATTCTCAGGAGTTCTCCTACAGGAAGAGGAGCAGGTATCCAGCGCTGGGCAGGCCTTCTGGGCAGTGGGCCAGGCATGAGGCAGGGCATCCCTAGCGCACAGAGGCAGACCTGGGAGAATGGACAACAGTAAGTGAGGTCCTTATTCATGTCAGCTTATTGAGGTCAGGCTGTTCACCTTCACGGAAACAGCTAAGGTTGAGCATGGCTTCACTGGATGATTTCTGGGCCAGTTCTTGTCAGTGGGATGACTGTGTTCAAAGTTTACCATGAGCACGCCATGGTCAGGCAGGGGCACCCAGACAAAGTGCGTCAGGTTATGTGGCCACCAGCTCAGTCTCTATGGCAGCATAAAGATGCTGTGCACGAAGGACAAAACCATCTCTACTTTGTGGGTCTTCCATTTGCAAGAAAAGGACTTGTATCCCTGGTAAGGAGAAGTGCTCAGGGTGATAGAAGTCAGTACAGGACAAGCACTACTCCTTGGGGCTCCTTACTTGTAAACTCAAGGCAAGCTTCATGAGAGCAATTTCAAAAACAGGCTGGAGGACTTGGGGAGGTGGAATTGGAAGAGCTGATGGCCACAGTGAGTAAGAGGATGCTCTAGGGCCATGGTCTTCAAATATAGCACACATCAGAATCTCCTGTGGGGCTCATTAAAACATAGATTGACAGGGGTGCCTGGGTGGCTCAGTCGGTTGAGCATCCGACTTCAGCTCAGGTCATGATCTCACGGTTTGTGGGTTCAAGCCCCGCCTCAGGCTCTGTGCTGACAGCTCGGAGCCTGGAGCCTGCTGCGGATTCTGTGTCTCCCTCTCTCTCTGCCCCTAACCCACCGCATTCTGTCTCTGTCTCTCTCAAAAATAAATAAACGTTAAAAAAACTTAAAAAAACACAAACAAACATAGATTGACAGTCCCACTGGAGTTCTGATTCAGAAGTGCTTGGGTAGGGCCTGAGGATTTGCATTTTAAGAAGTTCCCAGGTGAAGCTGACGCTGCTGGTCCTGGGACCAGCATTGAGAGCCACCAGTCTACAGGATTTTGGGTTTCCAGGAGTCCCCGCCTTTGTGGATGTGTTGCCTATCCTGTTGATCTTGGAGACTCAGGTCCTGCCCATAATTGTGGCTTACCAAATCCTTCTTTATGGTACAAAGGATGACCAGGAGCCAGTAAGAACCATTTCCTGGATGCAGCAGAAGCCAGCCAAATGCTCCTAGCCGCACAATTCATCTTTCAGTGGCCTCGGTCTTCTCTCCTCTCCTCTCAGTTGCACCTGCTGGGGAATGAGGTGTGGATCTGGCCTCCCTAATAAGCCCTGTCATTCACTGTGGGAGGCAGGTCACACAGCTGCACTGGCCTCAGGTCCTAAGTTGTTAGGTAGGTGAGGGCAGGCAGGTGCTCACAAGAGCTGTGCACACTCATACACAGTCAGGGTCAGACACCTGGACATGCACCATGACTCAGGCCACAGGGGGCAGGTCCAGCAGCTCTAGGGGTCCAATTCACCTCTGCGGTCCTTAGTTAAGCAGCATATCCAGTTTGTAGAGAGAAGAGCAAGACTAAGAGAGTCTGAACACCGCTTTGTTCTTCAGTACTATAACCCCGAGCTCTCTTGCTTAACCCAGAGCCCTTGCTTTCTCCAGCGAGCTGCCCACCAGGGCACACCGTGAGAAGTGCTAGGATAGGAGGACTCAGGGCAAAGTCACCTGCCAGAGTGTGTGCGAGGTGGCATCAGGCCTGCTGCCTCTGGGAGCCTGGATGAATCTAAAGGAAAGAGAGAGGTGGGCCATGACCAGTCAGGTGGAGCTGTGCATCTTGGCCATGGCCCCACCAGGCCCCTGCTCCCCCTTTTCATCCTAATAATATCCATGAATGCCCACTGGATGATCTAGAAGCCATAGGGACAGCCCTGCCTTTAGGGACCCCACAGCCTTGTTGAAAAGAGCAGACACATTATGGATACCTACAAAAATGAAGTGGAAATAAATCAAGAGAGAAAACCACCACTTATTTGGGGAGCACCCAGGAGGGACATCCAGGTGTGCCCTTCCAGCTGCTTCGTTCCTCCGAGAAGCAGCCTAGGGCCCCTCGGCCTCTGATCAGGTGCATGTAGGTCTGAAGCAGAGCACATTTTATGCGGTGAAGGCCTGCCAGCTTGCTCTTCAACACTAGATTTCACCACCTGAGGAGAGCTCAGGCATCATACATAGTCCTTGGAGACATGAGCTCAGAAGATTGGATTCCCAAATATATTTTATGTATGTATATATAACTGATATATTAAAAAATCAATGATATATTAATATATATGTTCTATTATTACTTCCTATTACATTTCACATATTACCAGACCAATTTTGTATGTTCTACTTTTTTATGCTTTCCTTTTGCCTGACTGACCTTGACTCTTGATATTTTATTTTGTAAATTACAGTGACTGTTTTTAGACTCATAGTACGGAAGGGGGTAGTCATCAGAATCATCTGAGGAGCTTTTTTTTTTTTCTTTTGACAATCCATGTGTCTCTTTGTCTCTTTTATCTGAAATTCTCATTAAAATAGTCTAGGGTACAGCTCAGTCTTGGTTATTTAAATTATATATCCCCCAGGTCATTGAGATATGCACATCTAATTTAGAAGAAAAACAATCACATTCTGTAATAGAGCATCTTTAAATATTTCCTAAACATCTTTATCATCAATTTCTCTCACCCACGCAATAAGAATGGTAACCTTTGACCAATTTTTATGAAAAGCTAATTCTTTGTTCTCTTGTATTTTACAGTACTATCCTTCAATTTCCTGTTCTCTCTTGATTTACATTGGGCTGTTACATTCCATATTTTAGTTCTTCTATCATTTCCTTTAAAATATTTCTTTTGTAGTTTGGCATTGTGAAGGCTTCCAAACTAGCACACTTTACTTAGACTTATTAGCACACACTTTCTCCCATTAATGGTTTTATTGGTTTGCTGACCTAATGCTAGCCCCATCCCATGTTTATGTCATTGGCTTTTCAAACATAATGTTTCTCATTCAACAATTATTCTGTTTGTTTATGTGTCATTTCTTTTGAGTCATTGGATGTCTGAGAAAATCTTGGTTTCTCCTACGAGGGACAATCTATTGAATTAAAAAAAAATTGATGTTTGGTTTATTTGTTCTTCTTCAGGAAAACATTTGGGCTATACCGTAAGTATTGCTACTAAAATGTTTGCTTTGCAAACAAATACAAGTGATGTATTTAAAGAAAAAATTGTGAAAATAATGGAAAACTGGAACTATGATTTGTTTAGGTATGAAATTCTATGTCAAATTTTCCCACACCATTATTATCTTGTTTTTCTTAAAGCTTATTTTATTTATTTTGAGAGAGAGAGAAAGAGAATCTCAAGCAGGCCCCACACTGTCAGCACAGAACCCAATGTGGGGCTCGATCTCATGGACCGTGAGATGATGACGTGAGCTGAAATCAAGTGTCAGATACTTAATCAACTGAGCCACCCAGGTGCCCCTCACACTTTTATAGTTCTTAATGAGATGGTTACACTGGCTCCCAAATTCTCTGCAGTTCATGTAGGGACATTTGTCCAGCTTTGGGACTGTGTACTTCTTTTGTCCACTTTTCATGTCTGGGAGTTCCCCCCACTACATGTTGTGCTTTCCTGAGATGAAGTCGGAGCCAGCATTCCAAGATGTCCTTGCAGCTGGTGTGGCTAGACTGTGGGCTGAGTCTGCAGCCCTAATGCTGGGGTGTCCTCACCTGAGACTAATGTTGGTGGTGGGGGAGAGCCACAGACTGCAAAGAATCTTCTGTCAGTCGTGGCAACACAAGTGTTGGCCAGACCTGAATCTCTACCTCTCCTAATGACCAATATTTACAATTAATTTCAAAAACTGTATAAATATGGAAACAGTGACAACCTTAGTAAAATACGGGAAACAAGACTTTTTCTCTGTAGCTAAGAAAAAATACACAAAACCAATTTAGTAGATTCCTATTTAGACCATATAGAATTATAAATGCACACCTGGTACCCAGCTTCTTCTTAGCCCTAAATACATGAGTCAAATACAAACTAATCATCTAGAAAACTTGGAGAACATCTCTTGCCCTTCTCTTACCTTGGGGTGTTAAAGGGAGAAGTTAGGGTTAGGTGTTGAATGACTCAGGAGTGACAGTCTGGCTCCTTCAGGTGAGTGTGATTTTTTTCTCTTATCCATTTAGTTCACAACTACATTCTCCTGCTATGGTTTAAAAGCTAAAACATAAGGTAAGGTGGGTAGGGATAGTGTTATTTTCATCTCTCTATCCCTAACTGTTCTTAGAACACTCATTATATATGAATATCTATGAACAAAATCTCCACCTTCAGAAAAATATTTTCACATAATTATTGATCACAGGCTCATGTAGCTAAGGTGTGATAACCTTTCTAGTGCCAATCCTCTCCAGAGCTGAAATGCTAGAACCCCAGGACCCCAGCACAAAACTTTATTTTCCCCCTTAAAATGACCACATAATATTGTGCTTAAAAAAATTTATACTTGCCAATTAGAAAATAGAATATAAGTAAAGACATCAAAGAGGAGATTTCCATGGGCATGAAATTACATGGCATCTGCAATGGAAGTTAGGCCCCCAACTTGCATCTACCCTGTGTTACTTGCTTCCCAATACACATTCTCTTTTTCACCAGACACCACTATTTTTTTTAAATTTTTTAATGTTTATTTATTCTTAAGAGAGCGAGCATGAGCAGGGGAGGGGCAGAGAGAGACACACACACAGAATCTGAAGCAGGCTCCAGGCTCTGAGCCATCAGCACAGAGCCTGATGCAGGGCTCGAACTCAAAAGCTGTGAAATCATGACCTGAGCCGAAGTCAGAAGGTTAAATGACTGAACCACCCAGGTGCTTCAGACACCACTAGATTTTTCTCCTCAATGCTCCTCTGTTTAGTCAAGGGGGTTTCATAAGGCCTGAGCATATGCTGGAGAGAAATATATGTGGATATAATAGATGATGAGAGGATTTTCAAAAATCCAGGGAGAGAGAGTCAAAGGATGGTGACGTGTTAATACCCAACCCCTAGGCTGGAAACTTTTCCACCATCCTAAGATCATGCCTCCCTCAAAGAAAGACCCTCCTAGGAGACAGTATTAGTCAGGGTTCTCCAGAGAAACAGAACCAAGAGTACATACATACAGAGATAGAGGTAATAGGATTTATTTTAAGGAATCTGTTCATGTGATTTTGGAGGCTTGGCAAGTCCAAAATCTGATGAAGGAGGCTGGCAGACTGGAGACTAAGGCAAGAGTTGCAGTTTGAGTCTGAGGACTATCTGCTTGAAAACCAAGAGGAGCCAATATTGCAGAGGAACTCTGAAGGCAGTCTTCTGGAGAATTCCTTTTAAACCCAGGCCTTCAATTGATTGGATGAGGCCCAACCAGGAGAGCAATCTCCACCAATTTAAATGCAAATCTCACCCAGAACACTCTCAGAGAAACGTCCACAATAATATTTGACCAAATATCTCAATTCTGTGGCCCAGCCAAATTGACACATAAAATTAATCATCACCCTGCTTCTCTAGGGCATGGAAACAAGTACCATCACCCTGGGGCTTCTGCCAGGCTTCCCTTCTGGAAGATACCTACCTCCCTTAATTCCACTACATAGCTATCTCCCCATACTCACGTGGCTTGGTCTAGGGGACATCAAAGGGGCTTCAGATATAATATGAAAAAAAAGTCCGTGCATTTGTTCTATCAATGAGTACATCTGTTTTCATTCAATAAGTTGTCAATATTTTATAAGTAATCCAGAATCTTTTGGATACCTTAATGATGAGATCTAAATTATATTTAGATCTACACTTGATGGAGACAATTATATTGCAGACCCCCAGTAGTCATGTGGGTCTAAATAATGGTGCCTAATCTACTGGTGTTGGTCTTTCCTGAAGCAGCCTTGAGACTATTAAATTTACTGTTCTGCTTATCTATTGCCATTTAACAAACAACCCCAAAACTTGGAACAACCACAAAATTTATTTTGATAGCTTTGTGCAACCCAAGATCACAAACACTTCCTCCTTTGTTTTCTTCTATAAATTTTATACTTTTAGGTTTAACACTTAGGTCTGTATCCATTTTTATCTAACTTTTATATTGTAAAAGGTAAAGATCTAAGGGTTTTTTGCATAAGAATATCTAAATGTTCCAACACCATTTGTGGAAAATACTACCCTTTCTCCATTGAATTGCCTTTGCATTTTGCTCATACAGTTCTCCATATATACTCTGGTCTATTTCTGCACTCTGTTTTCTGTCCAAGTAATATATTTGTCAACATTTATGCCACTACCACCCTGTCTTGATTGATGTAGCTTTACAAAACTCAAAACCAGGAAATCTTTTCTTTTTATTTATTTTTTAATGTTTATTTATTTTTTTAAAGAGAAAAAGAGTGAGCAGGGGAGGGGCAGAGAGAGAGGGAGACACAGAATCTGAAGCAGGCTCCAGGCTGAGCTGTTAACACAGAGCCTGATGCAGGGTTCAAACTCACAAACCTGAGATCATGACCTGAGCAGAAGTCGGATGTATAAACCAACTGAGCTAGCCAGGCATCCCTCGAAACAAGGAAATCTTAATCCTCTTTGTTCTTGTTTTTCAAAGTTGTTTTCATTATTCTAGGCCCTTTATATTTCCATATGAATTTTAGAATCAGCTTCTCAATTTCTATCTTTTCACAAAAGCCTGCTGAAGCAGATGGACAAGGGCCTATAATGGCAGCTGCCAGCAGCTCCTTGCTCTGATTCACAGCAGGTATAGCAATGACCTCCCTCCCTACTCCTCTCCCAACTGGCCTCTACCCTGGCCAGCACAGGGCCACCCCTCCCCTAGCTGTAGGCATCTCACCCTGGGCCCTGGTAGCAGGAGGGACCTGGGACCTAGGAGAAACATGAGCCTTTCTCAGAGGGAGTGGGTAAAGGAAAGGGCCCTGTGATAGGCCCTAAGCTGTCCCAGACACAACAGTACTCCATCTGGGGATGGTGCCCTATATCCAGCTCTAGTGGGTTTGTCTGAAGATAGAATGGAAACACTCAGAGGTGGAAATGGGCCACGCTGCAAACCCAGATAGCATTTTTGCAAGGAGAAAGAAAAGATCAAGAAAACTTGAAGTACTTAGAATAAAGGTGTTAGCATGTGCACTAAAACAAGAAAGGGTAAAATATCACAAACTAAAGTATGGCACAAAACTGAGCCATGATGGTTTGAAAATGCTATCTTTTGAATCAGAACAAACCAAAGATACAGAGGCTCCCGTAGAACCTCAGAAGATCCAGTTAGAGTGGAAGCAAGGCAGCCAGCTGTTACGATAACATCTTCAGGAAGCAGGTTACACAGATACATTCTATGTACAGTGTCAGCAGGTAAGGTCATTACTTGGACAAATTCAGAACCAAATGGAGGGATGGACTCACCTGAATGGAGGTGAGTCTTCTAAGCAAAAGGGACAAACCCAACGGTCTTTTGGTGGTGTTCCTGAGACACTGTTTCTTAGAAAATGCTGATGAGAGTGATGAAGACGATAATGGCATGACTGAAGGCATCCCAGAAAGAAAAGACAAATGTCAGATAAATAAACACAAAATAGGTAATGAAGGTTTTGCTACTGACCTAATGATCCTGATACTGAGGAAGAACTGAAAGAATCTGATTTTTTAGGGACTGCTGAAGACAGTGATGGAGCTGAAGAAACTTGAGGTGCAGGGGAGGGCACAGAACTGGCTGAACCAATCACGTTTCTACCTGGAGGCGGCTAGTCATTTTTTAATGGGTTCTGATGCTAAGCGTATTGGACTTTGGAGACCTTGCAGACTTGCCAGTAATAAATCATGCAGACTATGGTTATGGCTTGTCTGGCTGTCAATAAAGATGCCTTTCAAAAGACATGGAACCCCAAGTATACACTATGGAAGCATTTTGATGGAGTACAGGCATTTGCTTTTCATCCTGTGGAACTTGTGCTGGTCACTGCCTCTGAGGACCTCTCTGAAACTTTGGAACTTAAACACACACACACACACACACACACACACACACACACACACACACACACACAAAACGGCTCCAGCCCCAAAGAGTGCTTCTGTAGATGTAGAGCCTAGCTACACATTTAGGGTCCACACTGGCCATGTTCTGTCATTAGCTATTAGTTCTAATGGAGAACAGTGGTATAGTGGTAGTAATGATGCAACCATCTGGGGGTAGAATATGCCTAGCCCGAATGTGGATCCATGATACATATAAACCAAATGTTTTAGCTGGCACTTTAATTGCTTATACAGATGCTGTTTGGGGTCTTGCTTATACTGGAATAAAAAAAAAAAAAGTCAGTTACTGTCTTTCTTGTTCAGCAGGTGGCACTGTTAAGTTGTGGAATCTGGAAGAAAAATTGCCAGGTATTTGCACTTACAATAGAGACAAGGCGGGTGTAATACTGAATATCGGTTCACTCTCCAGCTGGGATCCAGTTCATGTGGTGACCTCTTTCAACACTGGCAGAACAGTTAATTTATGATTTAGAAATATCAGTCATTGGTGATGTTTCATCACAGATAGATTCTGGTTTACAATTCAATAAACACATTAACAGAGTAGTAAATCATCCCATACTTCCTGTTACAAAAACTGCTAATGAAGATAGACACATCCATCAAAATTTTCACAATATAAAATGGGTAAAATGATCCATTCTATGGTAGTTCCTTTGGATGCTGTTACAAGTCTAGCAGTAGATCCTGATGGAATCTATTGAATGTCTAGAGCCGTGGTTGTTTCATTAGATTGTGGAATTTAGACAGCACATAGGAAGATACTTGGTAAATCAACATGTTATACTGCTTGCCATCCATCAAAAGCATGCATTGCCAGGGCAGAGGCTGATACCCTTGCCAAAGTATTTGTATGAATCAACAAAAACTTGCATCACAACAACAGATGTGCTTAGACAGAAAGAGGATTTTTTTGTTGTTGTCAACTACTGGATTTTCTGTATAGATGATCATGTTTCTGTGAAGATAGTATTACTTATACAATGTGGATGCGTTCTGTTTCTTCTCTGCATTATTGTACTAACTAAAATCCCTGGTACAATGTTCAATGGAAGTGATGAGAACAAATATCCTTTTGTTGTACTGATCTTTGGAGAAGAGCAGTCACTCGCTCACATTTAACATGGTGGTAACTGTACATTTTCATAGGTTTCTATTGTTTCTTTTTCCCCCCTCTTGCTCCTTACCTTTGTGCCTTGGTGATCTTCTGTGGTGGTATGCTCTGATTCCTTTATCTTTTCTACTCGAGGTAGAATCTACTCTAGGTTTTTGCTTTGTGCTTATCATAAAACATCTTATAGATATAGTAGTCCATTTACACTGGTAGCAGCCTATCTTCAATTCCATACAAAAATTCTACCCTTTTATTCTCTTTTGTTTTTATATCAAAATTTCCCTTTTATGTTGTATATTCGTTAACAAGTTACAGTAGCTATAGTTAATTTTAATATGCTTTTCCTTTAATCTTTATACTATAGTTAAGCGATTAACACATATTACAGAATTAGAGTTTTCTAAATCTCCCTATATATTTACCTTTATCAGTATGTTATATATTTTCATGTTTTCATGTTAATTAGTGTCTTTTCACTTTAGTTTGAAGATCTCCTTTCCCCATTTCTTGTAAGGCAGGTCTAGTGGTGATGAACTCCCTCAGCTTTTGTTTATATGGGAAATTCTTTGCTTCTGCTTCATTTTTGAAGGATATCTTTGCCCAATAGAATGTTTTTAACTGGTAATTTTGTTCTTTCAGCACTTGGAATATATCTGCTGAAAATCTAATCTTTTTTTCTCTAGCTGCTTTTAGGGTCTCTCTCTTTGAATTCTGACAGTTTAATTATAACGTGTCTTGGAGAAGATTGTTTGGAATTGAAATAATGGGCTAATGTATTAGCTTTATGAACTTGGATATCCAAGTCTCTCTGAAGATTTGGGAAGTTCTCAGTCATTATTCTCTTTAAATAAGCTTTATGCTCCCTTTCCCTCTTTTCTTCTTCTGAAACCCCAGTTCTGTTATTGGTTCTTTTGATGGTTTCCCAAGGATCGCATAGGCTTTCTCGGCTCTTTTTCATTCTTTTTCTTTGTTCTCTGACTGGGTTATTTCAAAGTGCCTGTCCTCTGGCTTCTGCCTGACCTGCTCTGCTGTTGATGTTCTCTATTGTATTTTTTATTTCATTCATTGAATTCTGCAGTTCTGGAACTGGTTTGGTCCTTTTTATTTTTTGTTAAACTTCTCAATTTGTTCATGTGAGAAATTGAATTTTGTTGAATTGTCTTTCTGTGTTTTCTTCTAGTTCATTGAGTTTCTTCAAAACAGCTCTTTTGAATTCTGTCTCTGGTAGACTGCAGATCTCCATGTCTTTGGGTTTGGTATTGGAGAATTATTATGATTGTTTGGTGATGTCATGTTTCCTTGATTCTTCATATTCCTTGGAGGGTTTTTGTTTTTGTTTTTTTGCATTGCTGTGTTTGCATTTGAAGTAGCAGTCATCTCCTCTGATCTTTACTAGCTGCCTTTAGATGAGAGATACTTTTTGTAGGTCCTGTTTATGTTCTGGAACTTTCCCTAATCTTGTATGAACATATCTTTTCCACACATCTTTCTCCCTCTTGTGGTAGAATTCCGAAGCATGTAGATTTCCTCTTCATCTTATAACTCACCAAGTCAGCTGATGGTAACCTCTTTAGTTTTCCCAAAGATGGCCAAAGAACTTAAATTTGTGGTTTCTCCCTTACCTGCAGACATTGGTTTGTTTTCTGCATATACTCCATCCCCTGATCTTGCTCTTGCTACTGCCCTTGGAAGTCCACATAGGAGCTGGCTGCAAGTGGGGAAAGGTGTGGGTTTGGCACCTGGGGCATTAGTGGTGCCCACACACCAGTAGAGGGGATCTCAGGTGGCACTTTCCCAGCGATTCATGAGTGGGCTTCCTGCTGAAGTCTAGAATGCAGTCAGTAGGAATTGCATCCCTTTAATGCCTTTTAATATTCTTAGCTGCATCTTTACAGATCTCCTCCCCCCCCCATCCCCCACCCCCGTCTTGGAACTCCAGCTTTAATACTCTGGGTGATGTTGGAGAGATGGGTTTCTTTAGCAGCATCCCACACAGCTGGGGAAGTTGGGCATTCACTCTCTCCTCTCCCTTTTCTCCCATGGAAGGGATCCCCAGCCTTTTTCTCTAAGCAGTGCTGCCTTGAGGAAAGAGATGAGGTAGGAAAGCTCCTCTTACTAATATGTCCAAAGTCACTTGTTGTTTTGTTTTGGTTTTGGTGCAAGGGAGTACTGGGATTTCTCCTCCTGAGACCTGGACTTCTACAAAGGATGTCGCATCAGTGGGTGTCTGCCCAATTCAGTGCATTCCAGGTGTTCCTGGACTGCAGCCAACAGGCATTTAATACCATTTCACAGGCTCCTCTCAGTTCCACAGCCCATATGGGGATCTGTCTGCTTATTATGTGAAGCACAGGTGGGTAAGGTACCTCCTGGGTCCCTTGGAGGATTGTACTGGATCTCACAGTTCCCACAAAGTTACTTTTGGTCATGGATAGATGCTGAAACTTAGGTGTTGAAAGAGGGGTGAAAACAAAGGATGTCTTAGGCTGTCATGATAACATTCAGTCCCCTGTATTTTTTCTTTTAATTGTGAAAACATTTTGCAACTTCAGGAAAGTTCAGTACAAAAATTCATGCATATATTTTACTCAGAGACCAAATTCAAGTTTCACCAACTGTTCTAATAATGCTCTTTTAAGAAGGATCCTTCAAGTGCCATGCAGTTTACTCAGGTGTCCAATCTTTCTAGTCTCCATCAATCTGAGATAGTTCCTCAATTTCCTGGACTTTGATTACCTTGGCGCTTTTGAGGATTATAAGGCAGTCACTTTGTAGAATATACTTCAATTTTGCTTGGCCTAGTATTTTCTCATGAGTAGACCCAGGCTATCCCTTGGCTGAACTGCCACTGAAATACTGTTTTCTCACTGTCTCCACTCAGGTATACATGATGTTGATCACAAGGGGCCCATGATGTAGATTAAACCATTTCTGATAGGGTTAACTTTGATCACTTGATTAAGATGCTGTCTGCCATGTTTTCCTGAGTTATCTTTTTCATCTTTTATAATTAATAAATGTTTTGTAGGGAGATACTTTGAGACCATATGATTCCTCATCCATTTTCATCCACTAGTTTTAGTATCTACTGATATTTGCCTGAAGTAATCATTCCTGTGATGATAACGAAAAGTTAATTTCTCAGTTCCATTATCTCCTTCTACATTTACTGATATTATTCTGTAAGTAAAAACATGTTCTTCTCCCCATTAATTCATTTATTAGTATAGACTCGTGGACCCCTATTTTGCTCAGTGTTGTACGATCACATTATTTCAATTCTTATATTGGCCCAGATTCTGTCAGTGGAAGTCCCTTTAAGTGTTCTTAAGCCATGTCCTTTTGACACAGTTCCATTATTCTTTAGCACTTGCTCCCTCTTACACAAAAAAAAATGTTCCAGGCTCATCTTGTAATTTCCCTGACCCAGTCCTGGAATCAGCTATTTCTCCAAGAACCCTGGTTCCTTTTAGTGAAGAATGGTATTCAGAAACCAGAATGTAGGAACTAGCTAGGTCTATTACACTGTTGCTGCTACTGTGCCATTTCAGTGGCCAGAGCTAAGAAATGTATGTGATTGCATACACCCACGTATGCACTTCTGTTTATTTATTATATTAATATTGGAAACCATAAATTCATGTTGGTAGCAATGCAACACCACAGTGTTTATTCCAATCTCCCTTATCTGTAAACGAAACTCTTATTCTGTTCAAAGGAGCCTCACGCAACAGAAATCCTGCCTAATACATATTCCCAAAAGTAAATCCTATTTCATAAATCACTTTTTAACACTTACAAGTAAAATGTAATCATTAGTATTAGCCTTTGAGATTTGTAATTTTTATTAGATTCATTTTCTCTTTCAATTTTCCCCATATTTGTAACCTAATGGGGCTCTCTATGATAGTTTACTCAGAAATTCCCTCTGAAACTTACATTTTTAAAATACACTTTCCAAGTCTTCTTTTTTGCCTTCTCAAAGGCATTTTTGAACAGATACTGAGTTTTTCACATACAGAATTTGGTATTTCTGTCAAATATCCTTAAATGTTGTACTACTCCTACTGATTTTGAAAAATCGCACCCCATCATGATTCCTTATAAGTGACTGATTTTCTTTGTTTGGAAGCTTAGAAGACTCTGGTCTTGAAGTTAAAAATTTTTATTATGATCTATTCATTGTAATCTTCTTAATTAATCCTAACCAGTACACAGTGCCTCCATAACTTTTATCTCTGAGAGAACTGTAATGAATAAGCAAATACTGAACATACATTTTTCATTTGATCCAGTGCCACTACTCATAAATATTTACACAAGTTAAATGAAAATCTGTGTCCACAAAAAGCTTTCTTACGTTAACGTTCATAGGAGATTTATTCATAATAGATGGAAGTTGAAAATAAATGAAATGACCTTCCACAGGTGAATGGATAAACAGGTTGTGGTACATCCACACAATGTAGCACTACTCAGCAATAAAAAAAAATAACAAACTACTGATGCATGCAATAACATGGATGAATCTCAAAAGCATTTGTGTAGACATAAACGATTAAATAATCCATGATTCCATTTATATGACCTTTGAGCAACGGTGAAGTTGTGGGGGTAGAAAACAGGTGAATGGCTGCCAGTCTGTCTTAAGCATGGAGGTAGATACACAATTACATATATTTGTCAAAACTCATCAAACAGTACACGTTTAAAATGGTGAATTTAATTTTATGTAAAATTATACCTCACTAACCCTTATTTCAACAAGGTCTGTCGTTTTCCCATTGCATGTTCTTTTCTCCTTTGCTAAAGATGAACAGATCCATAGAATTACGGGTTAAAGGACTTACTCTATAATAAAAAGCATTATAAAGCCCTATTAAAGCCATATTAAAGAGAACATTACCTTTGGCATAAGCATAAACAAATAATTTAGTGAAACAGAAGGCAGAAATGGATCATGGTACACAGGGGATGTTAACATTTGTTGGCTTAATAAAACAAGAACAAGACAGTGTGCATCTTTGCAATATGCAGAAAAAGGGAGTCAAGCACAGACTGGTTTTGTGCAACAGCAAGATTCCATCTGCCTCTTAAATGTTTCTCTCCACATGTTAACTATTTTCCTTCATGCAGACACTTTCTCATGGCTGCTGAAGTCCCAAGGTCACCAACCCACAGAACATGATGTTCTCCTATTACAAAAGTCCCAGGTAGGGCTCTTACTCACCCACTTGGATCAAACGTCCTTCCCAAAAATAAATGTTAAGCCAAGAATGTTTGGGAGATCTATTAGCTCCTGGGTCACGAGGGCAACTTGGTTACTAAAAAAATAAAGGGATGAAGTCCTGAGCAAAAATACTCCCTAAAAATGGTAATTTAGCACCTGATAAAGATAGTACTTCAAACTTCAATCACACAGTGTTGAGAACTGATTATTCATTTGGGAAAACATTAGATCCTTATCTCACACCATATCTAATCAAGCAATAACACAGAGACAGATCAATGGACAAATTTAACTTAATGTTCATTTCACATATTTTTAATGTGAGACACACGACGTAATGATTTTCCAAGTACTTCTCTTGTGCAGATGCAATGAAAGCTCAATGAATTAAACACTTGTTTCATATAACAGAATAACAAATAGCTTTATTTCTTTTTTTTTTAAGTATTTTTTAAATGTTTATATCTTTATTTTGAAAGAGAGGGAAAGAGAATGTGAGCAGAGGAGAGGCAGGGGGGATGGATCTCACAACTGTGAGATCATGACCTGAGCCGAAATCAAGAGTAGGACACTTAACCAACTGAGCCACCCAGGCGTCCCAAATCGCTTTATTTCTAATGGTTAGGCTCACTACATGGAGATTTACAGGACTGAAAAACAGCCACCCCTGAATCAGTTTCTCATAAGAACATATTCTCCCCTGAGGCTGATTAATATTAATGTTAATCAGTTATACCTCTTCAAAAAGGTATACCTGTAAGTTGATTAAACTACCTTCAGCTCTAAGAAACAGAAAATCTCAACTCAACTCAGGTATCATTAGAAAAATATATACCTCATATAAAGAAGCTCCAGGGGTGGTTAATTCACCTGCTCAAAAGACACTGCTGACCCAACTCCTTCCCAGCTTTGTATTCTGCCATACTCAGATACTACCTTAGGATCAAAAGATATAATTGGATGTCACATCCAGTCATAAAAATATCCAGCAAAATCATAGGCCTTTTATATCAAATGTCTGTTAACCACTGGGGAATCCTGTTCCCCCATATTTCACTGAAAATTATTTTAAAGTTTTTCCCCTGCCAGAGCTGGGTCAGATGCTTATTTCCTTTTCTCTTTAAAACTACCTTTTTAGGGGCACCTGGGTGGCTCAGTCGGTTGAGTATCCAACTTCGGCCCAGGTAATGATCTCGTGGTTCGTGAGTTTGAGCCCACATCGGGCTCTGTGCTGACAGCTCAGAGCCTGGAGCCTGTTTCAGATTCTGTGTCCCCCTCTCTCTCTCTGTCCCACCCCTGCTTGTGCTCTGTCTCTCTGTCTTTCAAAAATGAATAAACATAAATTTTTTTTTAAATTTTAAAACTACCTTTTTAACTTTATTTATTTTGAGAGAGAGTGTAGGGGCAGAGAGAAAGGGAGAGAGAGAATCCCAAGTAGGCTCCGTGCTCAGAGCACAAAGCCCAACATGGGGCTCGAACTCACGATCTGCAAGATCACGACCTGAGCCAAAACCAAGAGTCGGATGCGTCACCGACTGAGCCACCCTGGTGCCCTCAGATGCTTATTTCAAATGAATCATTAATCAGGACACATTTTTCAAAATTAGGTTAGACCATAAGGATCTAATGTATAACATGGGACTAGAGTTGATAACACTGTATACTGTATAAATGAAATTTGCAGAGAGTGGAATGTAAATGTTCTCACCAAAAAAAGCAGGGGTGGTAAATATGTGAGGTGATAGTTGTGTTAATTAACTTGATGGGGGAATCCTTTTACAATGCATACTTAAATCATCACATTATACATTTTAAATATCTTACAATTTTATTTGTCAATTATACCTCAATAAGCTGGGCAAAAATTAGGTTAGATCAATCATTATTTGTTTCCTGAATCATACAGAGGGAGGTGGACAATGAAACAAAAAAACTGGTCTGCTGGCATGGAGGGACAGCTGTTGAGTAGATAATCAAAAGCCTATAAAAGTTCCAACAAATCTATTGCTACTCATATAATAGCTATCATTTGTAACATTCTATACAATGGTCTAGTACATTATATTTATTAATTTACCAAATCCTCACTGGAACTCCATGTGGTAGGGTAATGTCATTATAATCATTTTGCAAATAAGGAAACTGAGGAACAATGTTCAGGGGTTTGCCCCAGGCCACACAACTAATATGCAGTAGAACTGGAAACTTGAGCCTAGGAAGTCTAGTTTCCAGAGTCCACTAGATCAGGGGCCAGCAAACTTGGCTAAATCTGGCCAAGTCTGTTTTTCAATGGCCCATGAGCTAAGAATGAATTTTGCATTTTTAACAGGTTGTAAAAGAAAAAAAAATGTTAACAGGAAGCATATGTAGCCTGTAAGGCTAAAGTATTTACTATATGGCCTTTTACAGAAAACGTTTGCCAACTCTTGCACCATATGTCATGGTTGTTAATACTAGGAAGTAAAGGCAAAGAACAATATATGGCATGCTACCGTACAAATAGTTCCCAGGCTACATCTAAGTTAGGTTTGGCATATTCAAACCTATTTAGGTTCCCCAATTAAACATTTCAGGATATTCAAAGATGGGGTTGTTTTCTTTCTTCCTTTCTCTCTTTCTCTTTCTTTCTTTCTTTCTTTAATGTTTATTTATTTTAGAGAGGGAGAGAGAGAGAGCATCAGCATGGGAGGGGCTTTGTGCTATGAGCACGGAGCCTACTTGGGATTCTCTCTCTCCCTTTCTCTCTGCCCCTACACTCTCTCTCAAAATAAATAAAGTTAAAAAGGTAGTTTTAAAATTTTTTTAAATTTTTTTATGTTTATTCATTTTTGAAAGACAGAGAGAGACAGAGCACAAGAGAGAGAGGAGACACAGAATCCGAAGCAGGCTCCAGGCTCTGAACTGTTAGCACAGAGCCCGAAGTGGGGCTCAAACTCACCAACTGTGAGATCATGACCTGAGCCAAAGTTGGATGCTCAACCGACTGAGCCACCCAGATGCCCCAAAGATGGGGTTGTTTTCTCAATGAGCACATTTTATGGTGGTAAGTACAATGAGCTTACTGTTCCCAGTGGCTGCCTTACATTCAGACTTGTGCTAAATGTAAAAAATGTGTACTTGGCCTTTGTATTTTCTGTGACAACTTAAACATTTTTTTTCTAAAATTTTTTAATGTTTATTTCTGAGAGAGAGAGAGCGAGAGAGAGAGCGGGGAACAGGAGAGGGAGAGAGGGAGACAGAATCCAAAGCAGATTCCAGGCTCTGAGCTGTCAGCACAGAGCCTGATACAGGGCCCAAACCCACATACCACAAGATCGTGACCTGATCCAAAGTCAGATGCTTAACGGACCGAGCTACCCAGGTGCCCCAAACATTTTTTCCTAAAGAAAAAAAAATTTATCTGTATTTTCTTTTCTTTTTTTGTGTTTATTTATTTTTGAGAGAGAAATA